>NW_026947492.1:57715000-58315000 GCF_034190915.1 Cavia porcellus
CCTGACCCTTTTCTTACCTATCTGTCCACCAGGACCTACAAAGAGGGTGGGAGTAGGGGGTGATGGACTAGAGGATATAGTGGAGGTGGGCCACAGGGACCTGTTTAACACTGCTGAGCTAGGGGTCATATTTCTTTGGACACCATATGGAGTCACTGTCTTTGGAGGACAAGGGACAATCATTGAAATGGTTTTCTCTTACTGCTTAAGTTTTCCACATCTGGAAAGAGTCATTTCTTAAAATTTTCTTATATTTGTAATGTATCACTTAATATCTCTCAAATATCCTACTTTTCTTTCTGGAATATCCTACTATTCTTTCTGGAATAAGGAGTGTGAGGTGCCTGTTGCTTTAAATGAACCACAAGATATGCTGTGGTTTCAGTTCTGTTTTTGGCCTTTCCATCTGTGAACCAGATGCCCTTGAAGGATGTTGTGTTCAGGGGTTGTGCAGAGAACAATAAGAATCAGGACATGGAGTTTATAATATTGTTTTATGATGGTCACCTAGAGTTAACACAAGATAATTCAGGAAATCTATCCACAACACCAAAGACAGAATATTTAGTCAAGCCCTGAATCCCACAGCAATGTCCTACATGAGCCCAGATGAAAACCCAGGCTCATGACAATGTCTCCCACAAGTGCAACTGGAGGTTCACAGCCCACAAGAAGTACTCCTGCCAGTCTCTTTTACAGATTCATGCTGGGAAGGCCCAAAGGTCAGCGGTAGAAGCAAGAAAGTCTATGCCAATGGAGTTAAGGAGCTGTGCTGGTAGGTTGAGGGTTCTATGCTAGTGCCAAGAAGTCACACAACAAAGACCAGGGCTGTCCTGAAAAGCACCAGAGCCATCGTCAGTGACACAGAGGCCCCAGCTCCTCTGATGACAAGCATAGTGGAGTACATGCCAGGAAGCCAGCATGACAAGTTCTTCCTGAAGACTAAATGGCATACGTCTTCCTATCTGGAGGCAGGAAACAATGCTCAATGTAAGGACCAGGGCTTCTCCAGGAGAACCTAATGGCTCAAACAACAACTCAGGAGAACCCACAGTGCCTCAACACCTCAACGCAATAGCTTCTCCTTCTTCACGTCGCTATTTATGCTGGTAACGTTCCTCAGGTGAAACATTTACACTCAGTGCCATGTTTGATTTAATTCTGCTGGCATTAAGTTGACCACCAGATTTCAATCCATAACAAAGGACAAGCCTGGCTTCAGGCAAGGATCTTCAGGCACCTTTGACAGGAGATGGAACCTGTAAGGAAAGCCCCGAATTACACTAACTTTGCATCAGGAAATTTCCCATGCTCATGGGGACCCGGCAGGGCTCACAGGCCTAGAGCAGTTTCTTAAAGGCCTGGGGTTGCCCTTAGGTTCATACTTTTTGAGGTTCACTATGTCAACCTGCCCATGGTTGACTTGGTTCCAATGACTGTACCAAGCTATCCAAGGCCAAGAAAGATCCCCAAACATCACTTACTTTGGGAATGAATGCAGGAGGCATATTGCTGTTAAAAAGGAAAAGCTAAATATGATTTTTCCATTTTTGTACTAATTGGCATGAACTTGGGTTCAATACTATGTTCCTTTCTGTGTATAACTTGCAAAGCTTTCAGGAAAATAAGAAACCTCACCTTGCTGAATGGCAATCACACTTATGTTCCTATTTCACAAAGCAACACAAGGGAGCAATGCTTGCAAGGAGCTGCAGTCAGTTTCAGGAGTCGGGCTTTTTCCAGGTCTTCCTTTCTCAAGTGCTGGGTCCTGATGTCATTGGACCCTTGGGAATCAAATGTTCAGGACCCTACAAGACCCCTTGGGCATGGTCTGGATTATAGGCCAGACCTGGATTATAGGCCAGGTGTCTCCAGGTGGCTCCTGTGATTAGCACTGCTTCTGAAAGTAGTTTGTGAACTCCTTCTTAATGATGCTCAGGCTAGAGTAGGGGACATTTACAGGATCAATTGAAGTATAAGATTCAAGGTGGGACACTATGGGATATAGTGGATTATTTTTCTTTTCCTTTCTTTTCTTTCTTTTTGTTCTTTTTACTTTTCTTTTATTTTTTCAGGCAGAGTTTCACTATGCAGTTTGAGGATGAACTTGGATTCATTTCGGAGCCCAGGCTGGCCTTGAATTCACAGTGGTCTTCTTGCCTCAGCCTCCCAAGAGTGCTGAGATTACAGGTGTGTACCTCCATGTCACATAGATGAATTCCTTTTAAAAATCTCAATCCCTCTCATTCTCTTCCTCTCCCTCTCCCACTTTTTTCCACTTTCCTTCTCTATTTTTCTCTCTGGAATCACGGTCTTTATACTGAGCTACACTCCCGACTTGTCAAAAAATACATACATATTTTTTTTAAATTTAAGAGACAGTGTCTTGCTAAGTAGTTAGATTGGCCGGGTTGGGTTCAAACTTGTGATTCTACTTCCTCAGGCTTCCAGAATGCTGTGGTTACAGGTATCTACCACCACACTGAGCTTAAAATCATTTGTATTGCATAAGTCATATGTGATCTTAGAGAAAAATGTAGACAAGGCAAAAGAAAAATATTAGAACACTTCATTTTGGTTTGTAGTATGAAAAACAGATCATTTGGCAGAGTGATACAAGTGTGTTACTAAACCTCTCTGATACTCGGATTCTCCATGTGGAACAGGGGATGATGGTCCATCACCAGTTGCAAGGTTTACATATGGAAGCTCCTCAGCACAGGTTGGAGAATTTTTTGAGGTACATGTGCTCTGAAGACAATAGCTAAAACAGAAATCATGTGGGATCAACATTTTCCATAGAAAGTGTCTTAAATCTTCCCTGGATTAGAATGTATGGGACTTCATGTCAGCTTGTGTGTAGGGCTGAGGATGTGTGACATATATACACCTTACAAATCTAAGCTTTTATTTAGGTAGACATATATTCATAAAAAACCGTGAGACTTGGGAACAAGGCTGGGGAAACATGCCTTGTCACTGTAAGCCCACCTGGGGGTGTGTTCTGATCACAGAGCAGATGCAGCCCACATGATAATAAATGGTTGGTTCCCCCACCCCAAATTCAGAAGCACATGACAGTATTGCTCAGAGCTCTGAGATTCTTTTGGTGGCTCTAGATCAGGTTTTCCCTCCCTCCTCAGGACCCTGTATGTCAATTCAGGCTCCATTTTCTTCCCAGTGAATTTGGACTCAGGAATTCCATTTCTGCCATACTCGCACTGATGAAGCCTTTTCAGAATCTCCTTGACGGCGAGTACTTTTATGAATCTCTTCATAGAGAGATTCCTGCAAGAGAGAGTTCTCCAAGGCCTGCTGTGGTCTCTGTCTCCTCCAGGAAGCCTTCTCTTATGTTCTAGCCAAAAGTGCTCTTTCCATTCCATGACTACCACAGTATTGGCTCCTCTCTCCGGGCACCAGGTGTTTCATGATACAATACATAGATTAGCAATGATTTGTGGTTATGATAGAAATTTATAAACTGCTTAAGTCAAAAAACTAAATTGGAGGAATAATGAAGTCTGTGTCTTTCAAGTTCAAAAAGATGGAGATCTAATATGATGTCACAGTTACTCTCTCTTCCATAAGTCCCAGGGCTGGTTTTCACTGGCCTGACTCAGGTCACATGCTCATCTCTGAGCCAGTCACTGAACATGGAGGGATATGATGCTCTGATTGTAGGCTGAATCACACGTACATCAGTGTCTGGGGATGGAGAGAGGAGACTTAGTTAGCTAAGTCATTTGAACTAAATGTGGAGAGGAAGCTCCTAGCATAAGTGGGCCTGCATGGTGGGTAGCAGATCCAAATATATCTGCCTCAATAATCATCAATAGCTAGGCCTGATCTGACTGCTAGTGCTAGCTCTGTGGGCTCCTGCATGCTCTTGTCCAGGGCTAGCCATACACCCCTTATGCTAGATTAAGGAGCCAACTGTGGCAGAGTGGCACCAAATAACTTTCACCCCATAGTATATTCTTAGAATGGAGGGGCAGCTGTTTCTTGTCTTGAGCAACAGGCATTCATTATCCTTTTTCTGCCCATGGCAGGAGGTAAGTCCTACTTATCTTGGAAGAACATTTCTACATAATCTGGCCTGGTACCAACAGAGGGCATGAGTACTGCATTGCTAGGGATGTGAGACCCAACAAGCACCTCCTGAGATTCTGGATGGCCGCTTCCTGGACCATACAGGACAGGATTTGAAGACTTGAGTCCCCTTCTGTTGCTGAGCCTGGCTGTCTGGTGTGGGTATGAAGCTTTGCCACAGTAGTGTCATGTCATCGAGGGGCCACTTTGACATCATCTGTTACCTGACCTTTTGTAAAACAGTTCTAGGTACAGAAATGATGGAGACAGTCACAAGGCAGAGACAGGACTCTGAGGCTGGGAGTGTCCTTTTCCTGGATAGTTAGTAAGGGCCCCTCTGAGAAGGCACCATTTGAGCCCAGAATTATATGGGGATAGGAACCAGCAGTGGAAGAGGAAAGGGTGTTCCAGGTGGTGAGAGCAGCAAGGACCAGGGCCTAAAGCTTGTCAGAGTCTCCCAGTTTTAGGATGAGAAGATGACCAGTGTGCCAAAGGAAAACAAAAGATAGACCAGATGTTGCCACATGAACTCTGAGAGGTGGCCTAGAGAGAGCACAGGGCCTGAAGGATGAGCTGGTGGAATGTGTTCTACTCAAGGAAACCACTGTCAGGGATTTGAGCTGGTAGGCCAGCACCACTGAGACTCTTTTGGAGCATGAGGGAGGAAAAAGAATTTGGGTTATCAGAGAAGGAACAGATATGATAACCTGGAAAAACAGGTTTGGGCAAGAAAAGGCACAGGCTCACAGGAAGGAAACAGGTCCTGAGCCTCTTAAATTACCTTGGGCACTCAAATCTTGGAGTTTTACAACCAGTGCCTTCTCAGACATTGTGGCAGCTAACCACTGTTCTCTGGTGGAATCCTTAAGCATTGCACCTAGTACCTCAGGCTGTATCAGTGGGAGAACTTCCTTAAAAACTTAATGGAACATGGATAACATGGGATAACTTGCTATCTGGAGCTCTGCAGGACTTCCCCTGGCCTTGCTAAATCTTTAATTGCTTGCTTTCCCCTAGGGACAGGGATCTCACGTTTTTCCTTTAGAAGTGGTCTGTTCTAACCCTGGACAGTTCAGAGGAGCTTGATCCTGGAAAGCTGGTCTTGACTTCCTCCTGTTCTCAACTGCACCCCCTGAACCTCAGGATCACTGTGGTGGTGGAGGTGAAGCCAGGAATACTGACTGAATCCGTGAAAGACTGTCCTGCTTCAGGCTGTCAGCCCTCACTTCCCATGTCCCAAGCTGTTCCTTGTTTGCCATGGTCAGAGGTAATGGCAGCAGCAGTAAAGAGGAAAAGAGTACAGGTGACTGAAGCTTTAGAATTTAAAGTTCAGACGTCTGTGTTTTTCATCTGTCCGACTGACTCTCTGGCCTGTATTTTCACTTAAGACACTGGCAATATCCTAGGCTTTGGTTATTTTATGTTTTATTTCTGTTAGAATAATGGAAACAGGAATAACCATTTGGGTGCTGTTTCATGGAGGGAAGGGACTCATTTAGAGGCCAGCTGGCCAGGCTCAGGCATAGCAGGAACTGGGCTTCTCTGCAGGACTGCCAGCTTCCCAGCTCTGAGTATTCGACTTCTGCAGCTGCTGCCCTCCTTCTCCAGTAGCCATAGAGCAGAGAGGGTGTCCTCAGGCAGGGCAGGAGGATAGGAGAGGAGAGTGAAGGATGGAATAGTGAGCAGGTAATGGGGTAATGGGATCAGGTACTGCCTGCCACCCCTGGTGTCTGTGGGATATTATTTCCAGGACTCCCTTTGGATGCTGAAATCTATGTATGCTCAAGCCTTTTATATGAAAGGTCATCATATTTGTCTAGGAGATATATATATATATATATATATATATATATATAATCTTCCAGTATGCTTTTTATTGATTGATAGATATTTTTGAGACTGGATCTTGCTGTGTAGTTCAGACTAAACCTCAACTCATCTGATCTCAAACTCGTGATGATACTCTTGCTTTGGCCTTCCAAGTGCTGGGGTTGTAGTCTTTCATATACTTTAAGCCATCTTTAAATGACATAATAACTATTAAGTATTGAGTATCAGTGAAATGGAAATAGTTGTTATTGTGTTGTTGAGGGACTGATGACAAGAATAAAGTCTACATGTTCAGTACAGACAGAAATATTTTTAAATATTCTCAATAAGTGATCGGTGGAATCTACAAATTCAGACCAGGAAGAGCCATTTTACTCAAGTATATGGCTCAGTGACTATGTCCTAGGTATCATTCCAGCACTGTGATAGAAACAGACTCATCAGGTATTTTGTGAGTATGCATACAGGCCCATCAGTAAACCCCCTGCCCTCCTGGAGCCTACATTCTAGTGAGGAAGCAAGATAACCCACCACCCCACAAATAGATTCCCTCTGAGAATGACAGTGCTCTAAAGGTAGAGATAGGGCAAGGGACTGAATAGGGAAGGCAGGGGACAGAGGTGAGTAGGAGTCCCTCTGAGGTGGCTGTGATGTTGATTGAACTAAAGTCTCAGTGATAAGAAGCTGGGCAAAACCTCTTTGGGGAAGGCAGGAATTCATGCAGATGAGTCAGTAGAACATGAGCATGGGTGATAAGAAGGGCAGGATCATGTCACAGCTAACTACTTCAGGTTGATCAGGCAGCTCTGCGTGGTTCCACTGACTCCATGCACTGTCCCTGTGATTTGACTCCTGTTCAGTCCAGGATCTCAGGAAAGGCTTCTGTGGCACTATGGCTAATTGGGTTCCATGTGCAGCCTGTTTGTGCCTGTGTCTCTGGCCAAGTGCTTTTGTGCAAGGGAGGGCAAGTCTGAGATTGCTGCAGACATCATGGGGTCACAGGGAGTTAGATCTTCCTTGTATGTTCTCATACCCACAAGAGGGCCAGGCATGGGGCAGGGCCCTGGGGAAGGCATGGCGTGTCAAATCAGGGAGGCTGCATTAGGGGAGAAGAAAGCCTCAGGTATGTAATGGACCTCAACCCAAGGCCCATCTGTGCAGGGACCCCTTCCTTCTCTGCAAGAGGCCTGTTGAGGCTGCATGGCAAAGTTCACAAGAACATCCTGTGGGGAGCTCAAGACTACAAGGAAGGCAGGTAAGACACAGAAAGGGGCAATGTGGAGCAGAGCTGGACCTGAAAGCTGGCACTCACTGTAAAGCTGTACCATGAACTCCATGTAAGCCATATGCGTCACAAACATGAACTAAAAAATAATAATTGCAACAATAATGAAAACAGGGAAAGGGAATTAGAAATAATAGCAACAATAATGAAAACAGGGAAAGGGAGGTAAATGGATAGGGAGGCAATGGAAATTAGAAAGATTCAAAATGTGTTGTGTACATGTACGTAATCCTTAGGATGAATGTTAATGTCATGTACTGAAAACATATGCTAATAAAATAAAATTTTAAAAATCATATCCAATAGCATTTTAGTGAGGAACTACTGTGTCCTAGGCACTGGAAAAATAGCAGTAAACAGAACACATAATAATCATTTTCCTCATGAATTTCCTTTCTTTGCACAAGGTTTAGTGGTACCTCGGTTCACGAACTCAATTCTCTTCACAGTTCTGGTCAAAAACTGAACTGGATGAAAACTGAATCAAATTTCCCTGTAAAATTCACATTGAACCTCACCATCAAATTTCTTTAGTTCTTGTCCAATTCAGTTTGTGAGCAGAATCATGGAAAGAACCCAGTATGTGAACCAAAGTACCAAGATACTGCTGTATAATCAAAATACACAGAGACTGTTGAAATTTAAACATTAAATATTTAAAATTATAGTGAAAGATACATTGCCACTAATCCCTTCGAAGTACTACCTCTTGTTTCAAATACACTTATTCTTGACACTTTCTCAAGCAGTTCTTGAAGTCCTCTTTTAAGCACGTTTACACCATTCTGACCTCAATGTCCTGAATGAATTCAGTGTGTTTCACAGTCATTTTGACTCTGGGGAGGAGTCAGAAGTCTCTCAATGGCAGCTCTAGTGACTATATGGGTGAGAACCCACTGTGACATTTTTATGAACCTGTTTTTTGGGTTTTTTTTTTTTTTTTTGGCACTTTACGGTGGTGTTTACTGCAGTTTTGATAACACCTCTTACATAACAGAGTACTTCCAGGGTCACTCAGAAAGTGGCAAGAACAGTAGATAAGGGTGTTCAAAGCAAGGGGGAGTTTTTAAAGGGAGTTAACAGCAATGTGTCTCTTTATTTCAAGGTAGGATATAAGGAGGATGATAGGTGGGAATGCTCCCATTAAGATTTCCTGATTGGGAAAATTATAGAAAAGACAAAGATGAGTACGGATTTCTCTTCATTTCATAGTAATTGTATAACAGTTACAGCCTACTTTATTTGTAAGTAAAAATAAACCCAACATAAAACTGACTTACCTAATAGGAAAATTTATCCCCCTCTTATATGTGAAATTTCATACAGGTCTAGTTTGGCAAATGCCTAGTTATCAGGGATCCGGGTTTCTATCTGTTTGCTTCATTATTTTATTATGTAGCTTTTATCCTCAGTGCTTCTTCATGCTCCATAATGGTAAGTGGAGCTCCAACCATCACATCTGCATTCCACATAGCCTGAGACGTTAGCTTGTAGTTGACTTAATTTCCTTCACTAGTTTTGTTAGAAAATTTAAAGAGTGGTTCATAATGCCTTTGTGATTGGTGAAAGATGTTGTTTTCATATACAAAGCATAGATTTGTTGTTACAAGTGTGGTGGCTGCTGGTTAGCCTAAAAGCTAGAATAAATAATATACTTGAGTAAACCCAGGTAATAAAAGAGTAAAAGACCAGGTGGCAAAGGAGGCTAATGTGAGATAAAAATAAGGGCTTCACCTACTTTTGTGATCAGAAGGCTTTGGGGATACTAGGAAACAGAGATGACTGACAGGGAGAGACTGTGGAAAGAATGGACTGAACGTTGTTGTGAGGGAAAACTGGAATCTAGAATGTAGCTGTGATGGTTGCAGAAGGAATCCGTGGTAGAGGAGGTGATAAAGCATGGGAATGGGAAGCAGAGAAATCAATGTAGAGGATCCTCAGGAAACCAAAAATAGAATTCTTGGAGGATCTAGCTATGCCACTCTTGGGTACATATGCAAAGGAAAGAAGCCAGCATGCAAAACAGACACCTGGATGTCTATATTCATTGTAGCATTGTTCACAATAGTGAAGCTAAAGAACCAGCCTAAGTGCCCGTCAACAGGTGTGTGAGGAAAATACAGTGTACATATAGTGCAGTGTCATTCAGCCATGGAGAAAAACAAAATCCTACCATTTTCAGGAAAATGGTTGGAACACAAATTAGGCATACAGAAAGATGAGTTTCACATGTTATCTCACGTGTGGAGAAAAAGGGTTATCAAGGACTGGGAAGTAGGCTGGTGGGAAGGGTTAGGGAGGGAGTAAGTAGACGTGCACAAAACAGAGTGTATGCATACATGTAAACATCATACGGAATGCCATTAATTTGCACAATTACTATGTGTTAATAATTTCTATAAGCATAAGTCTAAACTACATAAATATAAATAATATCTAGGGACCTCCAGTAGTGAGAGAAAGGAAGAGAGGGAGATTAAGCATGAGTCCCTGTTCAATAGGCTCAAGCTAGATCCTTGATTCACTGGCAGGTAAATCCCTTAATTTTTTTAATAAAAAAATACTAGAATGAAGTCAATAAACTACAAAGAGGCTGTGAATAAAATTCTATGCATAAAGCAAGGAGCTGGCCTGTTACAGTGGGAGTATTGGCTGAAGAGTTTACTGCCCAAGACCAGCTTCATCATGTCCTGAGACACAGGAGTGTAAATGTGTAAGGTCAGAGGACACAGCTCTCAGCTGCTCCTCAGGCCCTAACAGAGAGCAAAGAGGCAGCCTCAGTACCCCAATTTTAGAGGTGGTATGTGAATCTCCCACTGTGGGGTGGCTTACCCAAGCCACATCTCTAACTGACCTGCAGGCTGGGTTGGCATGCAGGGACCTGACCCTGTCCCTGAGTCTCCCAGCTGCCTCAGTGAGTGGCATCAAAGTCAATCCTGGCCCTTCCCAGTACAGAGCAACTGTTTCCAGTCACTTTAAGTCTTGAGGACCCCATAGGGTCTGGTTTGAGAGATTCTTTTCTTCAGATTGTTTAATAAGTAATCATAAATTCAAATTCTGTGGCATGTTTTGTTAATCCAGGTCACATTCAAGCGTTCAGTAAAATGCAAAAACACAATTGAAGTTGAGCTGCTTGGCAAACTTCCTTGTGCCCAGGTCCCATCCCTGTCTGTATTTGGTGTCGTATGTGTTTGCCAGTCAGATTTGTTCTAGAGGAGGCTCAGGTTGGTATTTCTTTTGCTTGGGGCTCTTCCTTGCTGACCTGGAAGATACAGCCCTAGTGTCTACTTGGGAAATCTTTGCTGCCCAACCCCTTTTCTCTCCTCAAAACAAGACTCCCCAGGGGGCTGGAACACTGTCCTTACATCACACTGGCACCATGACTATCTGCAGTATCATGGGATATCGGCACCTGAGCCTTGTGAGGCAGGTCAGGGTAGGCTTTGGGACCTGGGGCAATCTATTGTGACATGCACACTGGGGTGTGTGCTGGTCTTTCTTCCAGTCATTACTGTTTGCACTAGGTCAGAAGAAAGGATGAAATTGGGTGGGGTGGTGCACCTAGGAGGGTAAGGCAAGAGGATGGCAAGTTTCAGCTTGGTCTAGCCACCTTGAGGTCTTGATCTGACCTGTCTCAAAATAGACAATAAAAAGGCCTGGGAGGTAACTCAATGCAAATGTCCTGGGATTAATGCTGGGTTTAAAAAAATGAGTAGGAAAAAAGGGGCAGGGAAGGAACAGAGCCATTATCAGTCAGTAGGCAGTGTTGCAGGCATCTGCCTAAGCTCATGGTTTCATCCCTGTGTACTTGTGGCTTCATACGAGGTAAACATAGAATTCCTTGATTAATGACTGACTTCCAGTCCTGAGACTAAGTTTGTAAATGAGGAATTGTATGTAGAATATGTACATTACACTATTCAGAACAAAGAAATGATCAAAGAAAATTCCAATTCAATGACTTTGCCTTTATTTGCATGTTGCATGCAAAACTATAATGCATAACAATATAAAAGTACAGTACTGTAATTTAGCATATAATCAGCAAAAATATAAACAAAGTATTTGGCACCAAAAATGACATTAAAGCTCTGTAACTAGATGTAGAGAACCCACAAAAAATGAGAGAGCATTGAGTCCAAGTGGGGGGCAGGTCATAAATCTGAATAGGTAGGTCTTTCATGGAGGAAGACCCTTAATGGCTGTAGGTCAGGCAGATACTGGCTGTGGGGTTTTGGGAAAGTTTCTTCACCACTCTGAGACTGGGAGTTGTGCGTCTTGCCCCTGAATTGTGGTGGGAGATGTTTAAGCAGGTGCAGGGCTGGCAGGAGAATTAGCTTGAGGTTGGCACAGAGTTTCTAAACACTTGACTTTCTTTTAAGAAGCAAATAGGGAAAGTACACAAGCCTAGTGTGGTGTGTGCCTTCTGCTTCCCTCAGTGGCCCTGGGCTTTCCCCACTGATGCAGGTAACCAGGAAACACTATGTCCAGGATGCTCAAAAAGTGGATTGGTACACAATGTTAAGACAAGTAAATTGGACACAAAAGCTTACCTATCACATAGCTTCTCTTGTATGAGCAACCTAATATATAAATACAGTACTAAATAAAAGATAATAGGAAGTAGGGAGATAAAGCTTTCTCAAATGGGAAGAGGATCCAAAATGAGGGAAAGAAGGAGAAGGATATGAAAAGAGAATTAAGATGTGTCATGTTGGGCAGAGCAAAGATAGCGGATAGATAACAGCTGGCTACAGAGGCTCCCTAAGATAGTCAACTTAGAATTCAACATAATACAGCATGGAAAGCCCTGAACAGAGGGAAATGAAGTTTCTTGTCCCAAGAAGAAACTAAGATGAGAAGAACCAATCAAATATACAGTCCTGGTGCTATTATTGGAACAGCTAAAGGTTCAGTGTTCCCGCCACAGTGGGCAATTTGCAACCACCAATCCAACTCTACAGAGAATACTGCAGGGCATTCTAGAGAGAGAGAAAAGTACTAGGATTCCAGGAACAGTGGCAGAGAGGCCTCAATGAATAGAGCAGAAAACAGAATGAAGAAGATAAGCGGACAACTGATGGCAAAAAAGAGCATAACAGAAATGAGGCAGATAAAGTTGGATATAATCTCTAATATAGATGGCCTTGATACACTAAATTTAAAAAAAAAAAAAGAACCACACGTGGAGTAGATCAGGAGGCAGGATCCACCAAGATGCTATTTATGTGTATATATATTATATTATATTATATTATATTATATATATATAATATAGCACCGAGATGCTATATATATATATATATATATATATATATATTTATATTTATATATGAAAAAGAGTACATGGACTGAAAATCAATGCTCTGTGTGACAGAGAACCAGAGAATAATAGAGACAACTAGACCAGTATTTGTGCATAGGTTGGAAAGACAGGCTTTAATAGGTAAAATAGGTAAAGGAATACAATTAGAGTTAAGTCCAGGAGAGTGAAGCATCAGAATCAGTTAGGTAAATATAAGGTTGCCCCCCCCCCGTGCAATTTAAAACCAAGGATCTTAGTCAGACCCAAAAATGCACAGTGTACCCTGGGGAAGTGAAAGGGAGGAAGAGTCTTAAAAAAGTTGGCATAAGATATTGTTAATAGTGTATCAGGATTTAAAAACCACATTACTCACACCACTCTGCTTAGATAGATTTTATTCTTTTTTGATAGATTTTATTCTGTCCCAGTTTGTCTACTTGCATTAGATTTGAGGGCACAGATAGCTATCCAAAAAACATCAGGATATAGCACAGTAATCATCTTTATTTCCTATTATCTTAATCTGGAGCCCTGTATGACTTATACTGTTTTATCATGACTGATCTTAGTTAAATCTGGTTTGTTTGACTGCTGTTTGGTATTGACAGATTTTATTCAAAACTGATATGATTGATAGTATCAAGTCTGAGAGTATAGGCAACTATACTGAAGATGACAAGACTCTATGATACACATTGTGGTCTGATAACTGCCTGCTTTTGATGTTTTACACTATATAAAAAGTTGTATTTTTATTAATGCTGTTATGTACTGATATATTCAAGTATACTATGTCTGATGATACAGCCAGTTCTATTTAAGATAACAATAGACAACACAGGAACTATGGTAGAACTCCTTGTACAATGGACTTTTTTATTTCATGTGTTTATAGGAATATGTTTTGTTTTGTCTTATTTTGTTTTGTTTCTCCCTCTAATATAGAAAGGATAGAAATACATGTTAAGACCCATGCATATGTAGACTCTATAAACAGTTTATGAGAACTGATCTTATGACACATGTTGAAATGAACAGATATTTTAAAGAAAAAGAGACACTAAATTACCCAGTGCTGATCCTGGAGTGTCATAATGTGAAACATAGCAATAGTATTATCCTTTATTCAGAGTGACATTAGACTGCTTGTGTCTATTCAATCTCAACATAGTTGAAGATATGGATGACTGCATGTATGTTCAAGTGTATAGGATTGATAATTGTATTTCTAAATTTTTTGTTGGATAATTGAACAGAACTGGTTGTAGTCTCACTGTTTGAATCCCCACTTTATATGCTCCACTTTATTATCTTGAATAACTATTTGTAAGAGGACATTCTGTAATCATCAACTAGTGATTTCTTACTGTTTTTTCTTTGATAGTATGTATTGTTTCTACACATTTTCTGTTTTATTTAGTCTTTCTTTAAATAAAAAGATACTACAGTACCCAGTGCTGATCCCAGAGTGTAATGATGTGATATTCAGCAATACTATTATTCTTTATTCAGAATGACTTTAGCCTGCTTTAGTTTGTTTAATCTCAACATAAATGAAGATATGGATAACTGCATATATGTTTAAGTGTATAGGATTTCCAACCATATTACTAAGTTTTTGTTGGATAGTTGAACAGAACTGTTTGCAGTCTCACTGTTTGCATTCCCACTTTATGTGTTTCACTTTTGTATCTTGAACAACTATTTGTAAAAGGACAGTATGTAAACATTAACTAGTGATTTCTTACTGTTTATTTTTTCTCTGAACGTATATATTATTTCTACTCATTTTCTGTTTTGTTTAATCTTTCTTTAAATAAAATTTTTAAAAAGATGTGTTATGTACAAGTACCAGTCTGCAAAAGGAATGTAATTATTGTGTACTGTGAGCATGTAATAATAAGAAAAACCAAGATGTATAATGTACAGGTACAAATTCCCTACAAAGAATGTGATAATTATGTATACATAATTGTACCAATAAATTTAAGTAAAATTTTAAAAATAGATTAAAAAAAAGCAATGGATTGGTAGGGCTAGGGACCCTGTGTGGCACCAGCTTTCCCTTTGTCAACACTGCATCCAGAAGACTGCCAGAGCACT
The DNA here is from genome assembly GCF_034190915.1 of Cavia porcellus. NCBI lineage: Eukaryota > Metazoa > Chordata > Mammalia > Rodentia > Caviidae > Cavia > Cavia porcellus. The sequence continues at coordinate 57,729,613 of NW_026947492.1, forward strand.
GGGTTGGGTGGGTGCTGAGCCTGGTAACCTGGGTGGACAGTTATCTCAGAGTTTAGTGACTGGGTTTTGGTTTATGCCAAACTCTTAGAGACGGTTAAGTTAGATAGAAATTAATATGCAGTAATAGAGTAATTGGGCCCTTCAGGAGCCAGCACACACAAAAAAAATGACATCAGAATTATGGCTGGAGGAAACTCTGAAGAGAACCAGGGTTCAGGGTGGAGATACAATAGCCAGGGCTCTTAGATGGTCAACAATTTGAAATTATACTGTATTTAGCACTACCTGGTCCAGAGGACCCAGACACAGAGACCAGAACACCTGGCCCTCTATTCATTTACTTTTCCAAAAATGTCTTTGCTCTTTCCAAATACCCTTTTTATGTGACTAGTTTACCTTTTGGATCAATATTAGCTAAGAATACACCTGTAACCCATGAGTTGACTAGTTTGACCCTTGTTGTACCCACACTGTGATTTTACTATATTTAAAAATAGTTTTTAATGAAATTCTAAATTTGGCATGTATCTACTTGTCAAAATGCTTATAACATTCTCCTGCAAGAAAAAATAATTTTAATGATTCTATCTTGTTTTTCCAAAAATGAAAATTGCACTAAAATTTGATGCTATAAGCACTAGTATAAAATTTGAAGTTACAAGCACAAGGATACAAGAATGGTGAGAATTATTGAGTTTCTGGTTTCCAAAGCAAGCATAAGGAATTGAGATTTGAGTTTATGTTATATTCTTCCTTCCCTACTTAGTCCCTTTTTATATTATAACCTACCGGTATTTATTTACTGATATTATTAAAATGTCTACAGAATTTCTTACCATACTTATTTCCTTTCATGGAATTTGTAGAGATATGTCCCATTATACAAGGACAGTATTATCATATCATCTCATATGAAGTCACCAATGTTCTTTGGCCACTTAGATCCCACACACATTATTTAGCAAGTTAACATTATCAGTTTCTTCAGAGTCCATGTTCTATTTTTCAAAACAATTTAAATAAATTCTTGAAGTATAAATAAAATCAAATAAATTTTGTATATGAAATATCCAAATTAATAAATATTGACACATACATGTAGAACTATAATAATGATAAACAACAGAATCCTTCCTGCACATTTATATTGCCCTCTTTTTAGCCTCTTATCCCATTCTTATAACATTTATAATGTAGTTTATATTTTAAGGTTTGAAACTGGATAAGAGTTTTATTGGAATTAGAAGTCTGAAGTTCCTCAGAGAGTTATAGCTCTAAATTATCTATTATATACTTTTCAGATGTATGTATCAAAGTAATATATTACATAGAAAAAGAATAACTCTGTATAGTCAAAGAAATGTAATGAATTTGCTCATCTTCAGGAAATTATCCATCACTTAATAATCAAACACCTATTGTCTTTCTTCCATATAGATATTAAGAAAGTGATTATTTGTTTTTCAGTGCTGACTAGCACCAAAGGACTTACTGTGGCATAGCCATTGCCCACCAGCATCTGGATACAGTGACGAATTGGGTCACTTTTCCATAACATTCCAGAAATAGAGGCAATAGCATAGTCAAAAAAGTACATGACTGTAAAGAAACTCATAAGCAACAAAATAGTCCAGGTGGCCCTTTGTTCTGGAGATGCTTTTGAAGACAGACTGGTGCTGTGAAGATTCCGGGACTGTTTTTTATGCATGAACAAGAGAATTACCATGTAACCACTCGAGAGTACCATGAGCCCTATACAGAAAATATCACGGATGGTTGTCAGTGAGAAATACAGGTCCTTGAATAAGTAACTGATGGGCCAAAGAGAGCAGGATTCAGTGAGAAACATGAGGTTATGTGAAGTCACATTAGCAGTGATACCAGTGACAAATAAGAAACGACTGCTGATGAACATATTAAAGATCCATAAAAAAAGAAAACAAAAAAGGCTGTGATGTGAGGATCTGTATTTGAACTTTGCCAGACAGGAGCTTCTGGGGCTTAGGGTGATGGCCTGCAGGACACTCAGCAAGCATGTGGTAGAGATGGAAAGGCCCCTCATCAGTCTGTGCAAATAGATAATGGATTTACATGTGATGACACCTCCCAAGTTCTTAAACCCAAACATGTCTCTGGCTATGAAACTAAAGACTAGTAGCATCATTATATGTATGAGTGCCAGGTGCCCAGTAATCAGGTTGGTGGATTTGAGCCTGTGCTCAAGAAAAAATTTAAGGACACGAAAGAGAAGCAGGACAGTATTGGCTATAATTCCAATGCTGACTTCTAAGAAAAACATGATATGCAGACCAATAAACCTGTAAAGTGTATTGTTTTCATTCATCTTCACAGAGGAAGAGGTATATATAGATGTTTGAGGAGAAAAGCACAAAAAATTCTTTACCTTAAAAATGATCACCTTCATCAACCTCAACCATCACTCCATCTTCATCAAAATACTTCAATAAATCCAAACACATTCTTTGCTCCATTCTGTACTCAAGTCCACCTACACCCTCTTGGACAGGTCAAGGTTTCCTTTTCTATCCTCCCATGACTGCTCAGTCATGGATGGTTTATGGGTCTTACTACTTGGCTCATATAATAGCTATGAGGCAAAACTTTCATTTTGTGGAAGACATTTTTGTATTTTTGTCTCACTTCAATTTTTTCATCCAGTGTCTGATCTGCCATTGAATATCCATGTACATATTAAGTATATTGAAATTTGTTCCTTTAATATGCCAAGAAAGAACAAAAAACATTTTAATATAATTTTCTTGCTATGAGCTTTATGGATTACATACTATCACAAAGCACATCCCCACAGTGGATTTGTCTTTCACATACTCATAAATGACATAAATTTATTTCCTTACATCTATTTTATGTCAGTTATACCATATATCCTGATAATGTTGAAAAGAACATCCTTAATGGGGGAGTGAGAAGGATGGAAGTCAGTGTGGAACTTCCTCAAAAACTAGGATTATAGGTCCCATTCGACCCAGCTATTCCCTTTCTGGGAATTTTTCCAGAAGAATTAAAAGCACCATGCCATAGCAATATATGTACACCCATCTTTATAGCAGCACAATTTGTAATAACTAAATCTTAGAAACAACCCAAAAGCCCGTTAACTGAGGAATGGATAAAAATCATGTGATATTTTTATACGATGGAGTACTACTATAAAGGATAAACTAGGGGCCTTTATATGAGAACAGAGGCAATTTGAGATCATACTCATAAGTGAAATAAATCAGAGTCACATATGTAAACACTGTATTGTCTCCCTAGTGTAACAAGCTGAAAAAGTAAGTAGGATCCAGAATAGATATTGTGAAGTGGAAGAAAGCTGTTCAAAAGGGAAGAGAAACTGGGATGGGGGAAGGACAAAAGATGGAAGGGAAAAGGGAAAAATATATACATACAAAACAGTTAAGACAGTTATACTACTAAATGATATTAGTTCATTGAAAATAGTCACATGTGCCTATATTTTTGATCAATTTTTTAATGTCTATCCCTTGTAATAGGAGTGACTACTCTGAAAATAACAATGCACAATGTACTAACCATTGTCACTCTCCTATAATCTTATTTTGAAATTTTGTACCATTATTTGTATTTTTTATTTAAAATAAAAAAGAACACCCTTAAGAGATATATGACCGCATTTAAAGACCGTATCTTAAAACAAGGTGATGTAAACTGTAAATTTTAAACTTGTCTTTTGTGTCATTTTTCTGAAGTTCAGTATACTTTAATTTCTTTCAAACAATTCTATCATTATGAATATATACAGTCTTCTAGAAACAGCAAGGCAAATGTTCAAGTGATCAGTTAACTGAAGCAATATGACTGCATTGTTTTCACCATCACTTAGGTTGGTAATGATTTAGATATCACATCTGGTTGCAAATCCTATATATTTAAACAAAATACACAATGTTGTGGAATCATTAGATAAAACTTGCAAATCTTTAGTGCATCAGAGTTGACCTCCTTTGTAGCATTAGTCCACAAAGCGATACTCTTTGATGTATTTTTGATTACCAACTTACATTAGCTTCCATGGAGAAATGACAGAAAATATAATTGCCTCCAAATATAGTTGCCTTCAAATTTTATATTTCACACACATATTAGTGAGAAGCATATCATAAATATCTTTGTACTGCATTCATATATAAGTGATATAAATAGATGTATATAGCTTTTCTCTACTAAAATATTATTTTATGAGAAAATATTTTTTTGGAAAATACAAACATTTCATAAAAACAACCTAAAATAAATTCTTTAACATGTCCTCACCCATCCATGCCTGATCAGCTTATATCTACACAGTTTGGAGATCAGTAGATGGGACAGGAGCTCTCTCCAACAGCAGAATAAAGCTGTAATACAGATCTTAGGAGTAACAACACCGAGAAGACATTTTGTTGACCTAATAAATCAGGCACAAAAATGCCATTTTACACAGTGAAAGAAATAACCTACTCTCACAGAAACTTGAGAATAATAAATGAATGAATGAATAAGTCGAAGGGAACCTGAGACAGAAGAAAGTCCTAAAGTAGTTAACATTCATAAGGCCACATTGGGAAAGAAATAGGCACGGCTTAATAGGCAGCATATGGAAAAACAAAACATAATTGAAATAACAAATGTCATAGGGAAATGTATACACTGTTTTTGACCATTCATGTTTGGGAGCTCTTGTAGAGAATAATGAAGGCTGGTGTACCATGAGGAAAAATGTAACAAAATTAATTTTCCCATTACTCTGATTAAGGAACAATTCATCTGAAACTTTATATTATTTTACAATTTACAAGACCATGGGCAGTTTTATGGTACATGATGTCATCAAATGGGCCAGAACCAGTTTAGAATGCTTAGGGTGATGCACTGAGCCAGTGGCCAGGACAGACCACAAATATAATGGGAAGAGAAAATTGTCCTCAGACCCTTCTTTCTATGGGTTTCTGAGTGGACACAATATAGCGTGAAGGAAAGTAATGAGGACATATTCCCCTTATCAGCTGGAATATAAACATAATCTGTATATTTCTCATCACCAATCAATCAAGTGTTCTGTGCTCAATTTAGGAAAAGGACATGAATTAGAAAAGCATAACTCTGCAGGTGAATCTGGGGTTTAAATTCCGATGGTTCCCAGTCCTTTGGGTCTGAGAATCTATGCCCTCAGAGTTTAGTGTTTAGTGTCTAGTTTCTAGATTCCTCATTGTTGCTGCTGGACTATACAACCACTCAGTTCTGGTTAGTGGCAGTTACTAACTGCTAGTTGTTTTCTGCTACTGTTGGGCACTGTTGCTATTCAGTGGCAATCCCTGCTAATGGCTTCTTCATTACCAGTTGCTGCCTCTTGTTACCATCATCACTTAATTGCTTTTAATGAATTGGTTGCTGGTCAGTGCTGGTGAGGACCACTGCTTAGTACAACTGCTGACCTTGATCACCAATGCCCACTTATTTCTTCCACCAATTTCTAGAACTTTTCTGGGATATCAACATTTAGTGTCTATAATTTTTTTAAAAAGCAAATTCTTAACAGTACAATTGCATGTATATTTAAGTGTATAAGATAGATAACCATATTACTGAGTTTTGTTGGATCATTGAACAGAACTGTTTGCAGTCTCACTATTTGAATGTCTACTTTATATGCTTTAATTTTGTAACTTGAACAAATATTTCTAAGATGACAATATGAATCTATTAATTAGTGACTTCCTACTGTTTATTTTTTTCTGAAATTCTATGTAACTTGTACCATTTTTCTGCTTTTTTTTCCTTTTTCTCCTTAAATAAAATTTTTTTAAAAAGCAAATTCTTCTGAGAAAATGACCCAGAATTTTTAAAAAACTGAATTGATTTATGGGACTCTCCAATCCCACATTGCCCTAGAAACAAATAATGCATAGATTCACAAGACATTTGTCTTTAGACAGGACAGGTGGTAAGCAAAATTGAGGGAGACCTTATAGATCATCCTGAGAATTAAGAAAGGATTGGTCTAAATTTGTGACTACAGTTGGTCCAATATCGAGCTTGTTAACTGGATGAAATTAAAACTTTGTGACTCATGCTTAGTGACTGCCATAAATTAAATACTGCTATTTGGTTCAGCTTCAAATCTATCATAGCCCAGTAAGGTATCTTCTGTGGTGGGGTTTGGGAACTTGAGGACAGATGCATCAGTTATGGTGGTAAATTTTGGGGAACATGTAGCTGCATAATTGACCGCTGCTATAGCTCTGAAAAAATAGTTTATCTAGTCTAGATACACCTACTCTTTTTAGGGTACCTTCAGGAGGGCTAGCAATGTCAGTTATGGCTTACTGGGATTTGGAAGTCTTGGAGATGTCAACAATCGGGACAGATTCCTTCTCAGTCTGTCTCACTAGGTGCAGTTTCCTGCCAACCTCTTCACAGAGGCGGCAGCTACCCCTGAAACAGGGGAATAGCACTGTAGCTGTCAGGCAAGATATGTCTTCTGTCAGAGCAGCTCATAGAGCAGCCACGAATCAACTGAACGTGGCAGGTGGACACTGAGGCAGTTTGTTTTGTCCATTCTCAGGGTACTAAGGGAGTGTGAGGAAAGTGAAGGCAAGGGGCATGATTCTTGTTCTTTGGAATGTGACAACATCCAGCTCTTTAGAAAAATGAAAATGTTAGGCCATCAGTCTCACTCAGACAAGAGAATGTTTCATGTCTACAACTTAACCAGGAGTCCTGGACAGATGGAAGGGCCTGGCTGGGAGTGTTACTAGTGAAGGTCAGCTTCACATCATTGTATTAAATATTGTCCTTCTCTGTAAATGAAAATAGAAAAGACAATAAAGGAGAAACAGCTGGCACCAAAGAGGATGGCAAAAACATCATCAATATATGGTGAATGCTAAGTCCCTAGTATTTGTGCAATGTGCCATTTCTCGGTAAATGAAGAAAATTTCAGTACTTTTTGAAGTCCTTGAATTTGAGTACATGAATGGTAGCTATTCTTCCATCAAATAAGTGAAAATTATGACTTCATTGCAAACATAAAGGATTACTGATATATAGTTCAGAACGTTTGCTTATTTATGGGTATTATTAGTATCAGGATATTTACAAGTGTTTTGAGAAAAATCAAGAGAAGGAGAATACAAACCCAATGTACATAAACAGGAAATTCCAACTCACTTTGCCAAAAATATGAAGCTGTAATCCCTCAGAAATACAAATAGTACCGAATGAGATTTTTTGATCAAAACTGAAATGAAATAAGGGCTGTCTGTGTCTTGATGAACCATAAATGTGATGATGATGTGTTCATTTGTTATCACATTACCTATAACTTGTTATCAAGAAAAAGTTTAGATCATATTTATATGTTGATAAGGAATGTTTAGATAAGCAGTTTGCATGCACTTTGGGGCAGAAGATTTTCCATCCAATCATATGGACTAGGGAAGCTAGAAATAGTTTCTTCTAAAAGCTTCCCCTTCACAAAAGGGTTAATAATGTACCCATCATCAATGAAACCAGAAAACATATTTTAAAAGTGAAAACACATGCAGAAAAAAAATGAGTACTATGAGTCTTTTTTCCTCAGCAACTTGGTATTATATAAAATATTTGTAGGAAGGCAAGAGAAATTTCCATTATCTCCATTTTTTATTTTTAATGTTGTTATAGCCTGTTTCATTATGCTAAATGATAAAATACATGATTATGTGCTGACACCATTAATTTGAAATTTCTAGGATTGATGTAGCTGGAGAACAGTCAGCATGAGAAAATGTTAGTACCTTTTTGGCAATAATGAGGTTAATCTTTTTATAAGCAGATGCTTTGAACAAAGAATCTTATTTCAGGTTAAATAATTTGAACTACATCAGAATGGGCCAAACTGTAGAGATCATTTTTCAAAAATATTTTTAATTGAATAGAAAAGGACAGTAATTTTAGTGAAAACTCAGTACATTTAATTAAGACCCATAATGAATGTTTCTCACTTTCATGAGAGGTATAAATACAAATTTTAAAAGCTTCAGTGTAAAATGACAAGATACTTTCTTCTTTGAGAACCGATTAAGCAATTAAAGTGATCTAACTCTGAAAAATGAATGCAAACCTGAGTCGCTAATTTACTGTTTCATATAAAGACCTATTCACTTTATGAGGCATTTAAATTAAATCACTAAATGTAGTAACAAGATAATTTATTCTTGTATCACAGAGGGAACCATCCTCTGGGCTGTAGCTAGAGAACTCACTGAAGCACAACAAAGTCTTCACTGATACTTCACTGGTCTCCCCTCCTAGCCTGCTAGGACCCTGTCACCCCCTCTGAATAAAGTGACACTTACCTACAGGGATATGGGAGTTTGGAGTTCAGCACACCTGAAAAGAACTTGCACAATCTTAAGTAAAAGATGTCATCAACTCATTGCTCCACAGGCCTGTACATTCAGTATTTGTAGGAAGGTAACAAGATCCCACTGGGCAGGACAGCACCATAAAATCCTCAGTGGAACATTTCAATTGTCTATTAATTTTCTCTTGCTTTCTGCTGGATCACTGCTGTCTCCAGAGACCTGTGCTCAAAACTTTTCTCTAAGTTCCCTGGACTCATAAATGTTAGCAATCAGATGGGTATTATCATATAGATGATAACAATTCTTTCATTGTGATCCTATAATTTAAATTGGTCTGAATTCAAAGCATGCCTTATAATGCCTCTACTGTGTAGTTAAAGATTCCTGGAAGTTCCCTTTGAGGGCCTTTTCCCGACACGTCAGAGGCACACTTTTGCTTGTCCATTCTCATGTAGAGGCACTGGTTTTTAGAGATTACTGGTCACGAACCCTATGTGTTCAGGTTCTTAGCTTGAGATTTAATTCAACTAATTAAAAAGTATGAGTTAAAAAGGAAATACAATTCTTAACTTCATTCATGAGTGAGAGGTCCTTACAGCCTACTCACCTTTTGAAAGCTACATGTCTCACCCCTTTAAAACTTCACACAAGTCATTAAATTTCAAAAACTACTTTTTGGTACTGGAAATTCAGCTTAGGGTTTTCATACCAAAGTATATCCCCTGCCCTATTATTTTATTTTTTATTTTGAGGGAAGATGTTGCTAAGTTGCATAGGTGGTATTTGAACTTGTGATCCTCCTGCTTCAGCCTCTCAGAGCACTGGTAGTATAAGCATGTAAAACAACACCCTACTTTAACCTCTACATTTTTCAGGGGGCAAACTCAAACAATAGCACAAACTTGTGCTAAGAAGCATGAGCAATGGTAAAACATAAAATGTTTTCACCCATAGATCAAGAAAGAAAACCAAAGATATCTATTTTATCATTTCTCTTGTGTTATATTATTGTTCTAATCTAAAAACAATAAAGAAGTTAAAAGAAATTATTAGAAATCAAGTATTTTATCCTTTACATACAAACATGTTCATTGATAAAGAAGATACAGTGTTGTATTCATTAGAAATACAACTAAAACTAAGAAAATTAAGCAAAGGTCCTAAATAAACATTTAAAGTATCAGTTGAAATCCTATGCATTAGTGCAAAAATTTGGAAAACAAAATTTATACATACTATTAGAATTCAGTAAGTTTTTTTGGAGTAGTTTACTGGAGTTTAAACTCAAGGGTTTAAACTATACTACTGAGCTACATCCCTAGCTCTGTTATTTCCTTTTTGAAAAAGTTATGTATAAATTCTTGTCATTTTGTTGTTTTCCTAATGTAAGAACATTACTAATTTTTCTTGATCTTCAAGTCATTCTCTTCCGTCTGTAGGGTTACTTTAAGTATCGTCTGCAATACTGTCTTAATGGTCATGATTTCCCTGTGTTTATGATTATCTTGGGAAGTCTTTAGTTCTTCAATTTGGAAAGAATGCTTTACTTGATATAGTAATTTAGGGGGACACTCAGGGCTGTAAATGTATCATTCCATTCCTCTCTGTCTTTCAAAGTTCCTTCAGAGAAGCCTGAAGTTATTATATGTTATGGATTTAAAATTACTGATCTATTAAACACTAGCCGAATTAAATCAGCATATGCTGAGTGTAGATGTCCCACCCATGGAAAGTTGCCAGCACAAATAGAAATATTTAGAAGAAGAGCTAGGCATTGTGGGTTTTTCTAAGTGTTGCTGTTTTGAGCCATTGGTTATCCTGGAAGAGCTTGTCATGATTAGCTTCCCCAATGTGAGTTTGACCATTGTCATTGGAGGAGCTTGGGACCTTGTTGGTGAAAGTGGCTTGGTTTGCTTTGGTAGAGCTCTGGTCCTTACTTTTAGAATCGTTTCCTGGCTCTGGAGAGGAAGACAAGTGCCATTTATTCTCTAGGAGAAACATTATGCTGGCTTTCTGACATGTACCCTCTGTTCTTATCATCGGAGGAGCTTAGGACCTCTGTGTCGCTGAGGATGGCTGTGGTGCTTTTCAGGGCAGCCTTGATTCTTACTTTGCGTGTGACTTCTTGGGTCCAGCATAGAACCCTCAACCTACCAGCACAGCTCCTTCACCTTGCTGGCACAGACTTTCTAGCTTCCACCACTGATGTTTGGATCTTCCCAGCGCATATCCATAAAACAGACTGGTGTGAGTCCTTCACATGTGCTCTAGGCCTCCATTTGGGCTCCTAGAAGGCATTGTCATGGGCTCTAGGTTTTCATCTGTACTCATGCACGACATTTCTGTGGGATCCAGACCCTTGGAGGAATATTTTGTGTCTTTAGTGTTCTGGATAGATTTCCTGCACTTTCTTATGTTTAACTCTGGGTGATCACCATAAAATAATATTGTAAATTCTGTATCCTTATTATAATTGTTTTCCTCACAACTCCTGACTGTAACATTATGAAATGGATTTGCTTCATAGATGATTTTTTGTTGCAGCTTTCATTACTCTTTCTGTGTCCTGAACAGTTTTTTAAAATGTAAGATTAAAAAGACACAGAAAATAAAAACAAAAAGCAATACAAACAACAAGAAACCAAATACAATAACAGTATAGTTTACAAAACAAGATGATAGGAATTTGACAATGGTTGTAATATTGTATATTGTTACCTACCAGACTGTTACTTATATTAACAGATATAGACATGTAAAATTGATATAACCATATGAGTATTAAATGTGCTTTTCCAATAACTAATACAATTAGTAGCATAGTAATTTTAGCTGTCATATGTATATATATATGTATATATACATATATACACACACACATAAAAATAATTTGTCTTTTTCCTTTTTTCTTCCCTCTTTCCTCCTTTCCCTAATTCCAAATACATTTCCTATATGAACAGTTTCTTACCCTTACACAGTATTTATTGTAGATTTTGGAACATATATATTTTTTCAGTTTCTTACATTAGGAATACAAATGTTATTGATACATGTGAGTTTGATTTATTTCACTTGTGAGTATAGTGTCAAATAGCTTCCATTTACTTATAAAAGTTTCCATGCAACTACTTTATAGTTGAGTAGTACTCCACTGTATTAAAATACCACATCTTTTTTTATCCATTCCTTGATTGATGGGCACTTGGGTTGTTTCCAAGATTTGAATATTATAAGCTGTGCTGTTATAAACATGGGTGAACATATATCACTGTGGTATGATGTTTTCAATTTTTTCTGGAAAAATGCCTGGAAGTGGGATAGCTGGGTCAAATGAAATCTCTAATCCCAGGTTTTTGAGAAATCTCCACACTGATTTCCACAGTGGCTGTACCACTCTATGCTCCCAGCAACAGTGGAGCAGTGTTCCTTTTTCCCCGTGGCTCCTCCAGGATTTGTTGTTGGTTGATTTCTTGATCTTGGCTATTCTTTCTGGGATGAGATGGAATCTCAGTGTTGTGTTAATTTGCACTTCTTGAGTGACCAATGATGCTGAAAAATTTTTCACGTATTTATTTTCCATTTGTATTTCTTCATATGAGAAGTGTATATTCATCTCAAATACTCATTTTTGATTGGGCTCTTGAAATTTTGGGGCTTGATTTTTTAAAATTATTGTAAGTTCTAGGTAGAAGTCATTTATCTGGGGGAGAGTTGGCTAAGATATTTTCCCAATTCATGACTTTTCTTCTCACCCTGTTGGAGATTTCCTTTGACATGCAAAAACTTTTAATAAGATGAGATCCCAGATATTGATTCTGGAAAATATTTCCCATGCAGTTTGATTTTTGTTCATGAACTCTCTGCCTACTCCTATGTCTTCAAGAATTCTTCCTAATTTGTCTTCCCACAGATTTAGTGTTCCTGTCTTAATGTTTAGATCTTTGATTCATTTTGACCTTAATTTAGTGAATGATGATAGACATGGATCTAGTTTTAGTTTTCAGCATATAGAGAGTCAGTTTTTCCAGCATCACTTATTAAAGAGGTTATCTTTCTTCCAATGTACATGTTTAGCCCTTTTGTCAGAGATGAGGTGGCTGAATGTGTTTATATCTGTGGTTGTGTCTTTTCACCTATTCCACTGATCTTCAGGTCTGTTTTTATTCCAATACCATGGTAGGGTATTGGATTTTATTACCGTACCTTTGTAATATAATTTCAAGTTGGGGACTTTGATTCCTCCTGCCTTAGCTTTGTTGCCTACAATCGCCTTTACTATTCTAGGTCTCTTCTGGCCCCAGATGAATTTTAAGGGTGATTTCTCTAGATCTGTGAGGTATACAAATGGTATTTTGATTGGAATTGCATTACATATGTATAAGGATTTGGGGAGAATGACCATTTCACAATTTTTGTTCTTCCTATCCCTGAACAAGGAATATTTTCCCATTTTCTGAAATCATCTTTGATTTCCTTTTTCAGAGTAATGTAGTTTTCACTCTTTAGAAGTTTTACTTTCTTTGTTTAACTGATTCCTAATATTTCATTATTTTGGATGTTACATCGAAGAGTGTGTTTTCCCTTATTTCTCTCTCAGTGAGTTTGTTGTTTGTGTACAAGAATGCTATTGATATTTGAGTGTTCACTTTGTATCCAGCTATATTATTGAATTTGGTTATTATACCTAGAAGTCTTTCAATGGAGTTTTGGGGGTCTTCTATGTATAATATCATGTCATATACAAATAATAATAATTTAACTTCTTCTTTTCCTGATTTTACTCCTTTTATTTCTCTCTCTTTTCTAATTGCTCTGGCCAATATCTCTACTATATTGAACTATATTGAACATACTTGTCTTGTTCCTGATTTTAGTTTGAAAGTTTTCAGTTTTTGTCCATTTAGTATAATGTTGGATGTTAGTTTATCATGCATGGCTTTTATCAGATTGAGGTAGAGACCATCTATTTCAATTTTCTGAAGGGGTTTTATTTTAACATGAATGAGTGTTGGATTTTGTCAAAAGCTTTCTCTGCACCTATTGAGATGATCCTGTGGTTCCTGTCCTTAGCTCTATTGATATGATGCATAAAAATTATTGATTTGCATATGTTCAACCATCCTTGCATTCCTGGGATGAATTCCACTTGATCATGGCATATAATCTTCCTGATGATTTGTTACATTTTATTTGCAAGTATTTCATTCAGGGTTTTTGCAACTATATTCATTAGAGAGTTAAGCCTCCAATTTTCTTTTTTGTTTTTTTTGTTTGTTTGTTTGTTTTTTTTTTTGTTTGTTTGTTTGTTTGGTTTTGGTATCAGGGTAATACTTGCTTCCAAAAATACATTAGGGAGAATTGGTTCCCTTTTAATTTCATTGAAGAGTTTGAGGAATGTTGGTATTAAGTCTTCTCTAAATTTCTTGTAGAACTCAGCTGTGGAGAAATCAAAATTTGGGCTTTTCTTTGTTGGCTGTTTCAATTTCACTAACTAAAATTGAGTTATTCAAAGTTTTATAAATTCTTAATCAAGCTTTGATACTTCATTTATTTCTAGGAATCTGTCCATTTCTTCATTATTGAACCTATGAGAATATAGATTTTCAAAGTAGGTATTTCCACAGAGTCTGTAGTGATTTCACCCTTTTCATTTCATATTGCATATTTGAGCTTTTACTTTCCTCTTTGATAAGTTTGGCTAGGGGTTTGTCAATTTTATTTGTTCTTTCAAAGAACCAACTCTTCAATTCATTAATTCCTTGTATTATTTTCTTAGTTTAAATTGCATTAATTTATGCTGTGATCTTTATAATTTTCAGCCTTCTTTTGGCTTTGGTCTTGATTTGCTCTTCTTTTTCTAGAAGTTTGAGTTGCAGTATTAAGTTGTTTATGTATGTTATTTCCATCTTCTTAATGTGGGAGTTTAGTGCTGCAAATTTCACTCTGATGACTGCTTTTGTTGTGTTCCATAGGTTCTGGTAGTTTGTATTAGCATTTTCATTCCCTTGTAGATATTGTTTAATTCTTCTGTGACCTCTTGGTTGTTTAGGAGAATGTTATTTAGTTTCCTTGTGTTTATGAGGTTCTTTTGTCATTAATTTCCAATTTTATTGTACTATGGTCAGATAATATGAGTAGAATTATATCAGTTCCTTTGCACTTATTTAAGCATGTTCTGCGAGTTAATATATGATCTATTTTAGAGAAAAACTCATGTGTAGCTGAGAAAACTGTGTATTCTGATGTGGTTAGATGGAATACTCTATACACATCTACTAGCGCATTTTTTCACAAGCTTGATTTAATTCTTGTATTTCTTTGCTGAATTTTTGTTTGGTTGATCTGCCTTTTTGTGACAATGGAGGTGTTAAGGTTCCCTTTTTATAACTGTATTGCTGTTTATTTGGCTTTTGATGTCTATTGAAATTTGTCTTACATAGTTGGGCACTCCCCTATTTGGTACAGATATACTTATGATTGTAATTTCTTCCTCTTGAATTTTTTGTCTAAGGAGTATGTAGTGACCTTCTTTAGCTTTTTTGATCATTCTTGGTTTGAAGTTCACATTGTCTGCAAGCCAGACAAAATAGCTACACCTGCTTTTCTCTGGGTTCCTTTGTGTAGACTATAGTTTTGCATCCTTTGACTTTTAGTGCATGAATTTCCTTTTGATTCAAATGTGCTTCTTATACATAACATATTCTTAGATTTTGTTTCTTAATCTACTCTGCCAGTTGGTTTCATTTATTGGTGAGTTGAAGCCACATTGATGGACATAATTGATGTGTACTGATGAACATATCATACTGATGGATACATTGATGGACATAACTGATATGTACTGACTTATTATTGTTGTTAATTTCTGTTGCTAGTTTTCTACTTTTACTGTTTGTTTGACCTGCTTAGTCACTTCCTTTTGTGGATTTCTTGAGATTGTAGTTTTCTTTTTCTCTTTTTAGAGTGGCTTTCAGTACTCTTTGTAGTGTTGGCTTGGGTGACCATGAATTTCTTCAGTTGTTCTTTGTCATGGAAGTATCTTATTTCTTGATCTATTTTCAAAGATAGTTTTTTTAGAACACATCAGTCTGGGTTGAAAGTTGTTTTCTTTCAGGACCTGAAGTATTTCACTCCAAGCACTTCTTGTCTTGAAGGTTTGTGTTGAGCAGTCTGTCATGATTTTGATAGGCATTCCTTCATAGGTGTTCAGTTTCTCTTCTCTGACTACTTTTAGTATTCTGGTCTTGTGCTGAATTTATGATATCTTAATTATTATACATCTGGGTGAAGATTTATTTTGGTTATAGATAACTGGGGTTCTGTATGCCTCACTTATCTGTGTATCAGATTATCTTCCTATGTTTGTAAAAAAATTTTGTCATTATTTCTGCAAATAGTCTTCACAGGTCATTTGTATAAACTTCTGATTTTTCTTGACACCTATCAATCTTATATTGTTTCTTTTTGCATCATCTTGCAGCTGTTGAATTGTTGTTTCCTGCTTCCTTGTTACTTTAAAGAGATATTTTTTTCATGCATGTATGCTTCCATCCTATCTTCAAGGTCTGAGAGTCTATCTTCAGCTTCATTCAAAGGATTTTGCCAGTTTTCAATTGAATTTTTAATTTCTTTAATATCCCTTTGAATCCGGTTCATGCACTCTAATTCTGTTTTATACTGTTCATTCACAGTTTCCATCATTTCTTATGTTCCTCTATTTTTAAAATCTAGATCTTCTTTAGACAAGCACATCATTTTCTTCACAATGTTTGTCATTTCACTTTTTACCTGAGAGATTATTTCTGACCTGATTTCCTCTATAGCTTCGTGGAATTATTTCTTTACTTCATTTGCTATCATTTCAGAAAATTCAGTTGTGCAATTTCTAGTGTTTTCCATTTCAGTGTCTCTTGGGTTTGTTCTCAAGGCTGGAGGACTGAGACTGCCTCTTGCTCTTTCCTTTTGTCATTTTCCTCTGGGACCCATGTGGCTGGTCAGGCATCCTCCTGATGGATTGCACTATAATGCTGCACTGGGCAGTTTCAGTCCTCTTATATCCCCATGACTAGCCAGGCTACACACCTGACCTATGGCACCAGATCCTTGTGCTCTGTGGCCTGTGATGCTGGCTGGGTGTTCTCCTGATACACTGTACTGGGTTTCTCTGGGATGCTGGGCTGGGCAGAGTTTGAATCCTCTTGCTACTAGCAGGGACATACTCCAGGAGTGTGTTGCTGGGGCCCCACGATCTGATTTAGTGGAGTTGAGAACCTCTGGAACCCTAGTAGGGATGCACCCTCAGTGTGTCATCAGGACCTAGTGCCTGGTTGGGTGGAGTTCAAAACTTCCAGGACCCAGCTGTTTAGGTGGAGCATGACCACAAGTGTGGCACAGTCTGGATCTTGCCTTTGGCTTGGAGGAGTTCAAAGCCTCTGGAATATGCAGCTATCTAGAACATGTCCCTGGCTTGTGGTGCTGGGACTTTGCTCTTGGCTGGGTGGAATTCAGAACCTCTGGGACCCACACCATGTGGCTAGCTGGGCTGCATCACTGAACTGTGGAGCTGGGGCCTTGTGCTCTGATGAATGGAGCTCAAATTCTCTAAGACCTGTCTCTAAGACCTGTTCCCTGATGGATGGCTCTGGGGCTCTGGGCTGGGCTGGGCTTTGTACCTCTGTGACCAGTGGGGCTGCCTATATGTTTCCCTGATGAATTGCACTGCATTGCTGGGTTGCACAGATGTCAGATCCCTTGTATAGCTAGTGAGGATGCACTGCTAGAGTGTAGTGCCAGGGTTGTAAGCCTGGCTGGGTGGAGTTCAGAACCTGTGGGATCCAGATGGCTAGGTGGAGCATGAGCTGAGCATGGCACCCCATGGACCTTGCCTTGCCACTGGCTGGGAGTTCAGAGCCTCTCCTGAACACTTTTATTTAAAAAATGATACCTAAAAAATGGTTACCTTCTGGTCATTCCTACTTGGGACTGTAAATTCCCCTTATACATTGATGTCCTTATTTTTCTGAATATCTTGGAAATTTTCTGCTGTTATTTTACTAAAGAGATTTTCTAGGCCTTTATTCTCTGCCTCAACACTCAGTTGATAGTTAATGCCACTATTGTCACTGACTTTACTACTATATGCAAGATGACATCACTGTTTCTGTGAACTGGTTCTCTCTGTATGTATCTGGATTTTCTGTAGGTCATAAACAATACAGTGGCTTACTTTCAAAGAACCAAGCACTGAGTCAAAGAAGTCACGAATGCTAGTACAAAAAATCAGCAGACTAAAAGGACAGGGCAACAGATTGTCCCCCCAAGATTCCTAACTCCCCTAAAACCATTCAGGGGGGCATTAAAGGAGAGGATATCATAAGTCATACAACAGCAAGGTCTGAAAGAGTAACCAGACTCCATTTGCCAATCAAAAGACACAGGTTAGCAGAAAGAATCAAGAAACAAAACCAATGATGTGCTGCATAAAAGCAACACACTCAACCCCAAAAGAAAATCACAGCATAAAAATCAAAGGTAAGAAAATAATATAGTGGTACTTCGGTTCACAGAGTTAATTTGTTCCCTGGGTCTCGGGAGGGTGCCCTTGTTCCTGTTTGTACAGGGAAGGTGGCTGCAGTTGTGTTCCTCACCTGATCAGGGTTCACCAATGGAAGCAAAGTTCACCAATGGAATGCCTCTATTTGTGAACCCAATTATTTGTGAACAGAAGTGCTTGTGAACCGAGGTGTTTCTGAATTCCATTCAAATATATATAACCATAGTAGGTGGCCTAAGCACTAAGAGACACAGTCAATATTTAACTTTCTGAGAACATATAGTTTTTTAAAAAAAATTATTAGTACATATTTTGAGTACACACTGATGACTGTACAGTGGAAAGTCTGTACATCTATACATCTTAGTTCTTTTTAAAATCTTCTTCTCACATTCCTCCCTGATCCCTCAACTCTTGCTTCCCTTCCCAATTGTAAAATTTCTATTTCCACATTTTCTTCAACTCTCTCTTCCTTTTTTCCTTTCTTCTTTCTATCATATCTTGTTTCCTTTCCCATCTGAAAAAAAGAGCTCACTATTTCTTTTTTTTTTTTAAAGCTTGTAAAGTGGACATTCCAACAATGATACTGCAAACAGTTCTGTTCATTGATCCAATAAAACTCTGTGATATCATTTTCTATCTTATACACTTAAATATACATGCAGTTATATAGTTTGGAGCACTTTCTTTTCCTCTCTTTTGTACCATGACTATTACACATCTTGGGTTTCATTGCTCCCACGGTTCTTATTACTTTTTTGGAAGAGAGTAAAACCAAATGTGACATAACAGAACAGAATCGGTCAAGTCAAAAGGGTGGACATAATAGATAATATAAAAACATAATACAAGGTGATCAACAATGGTTACCATAATGCCTCCCGCTATCTCTAATAGAATTGCCTATATCGTTAGTTATAATACAATTGAACAAAACAGTAAAGAATAAAACCGACAAAACCAAAACATTGGAGACATTGTAGGTCTTCAAAAGTAGATAAAAGTCAACAAGAATGGGCGTCATAATGAATCTCATTATCTTCACAGCTGATGCCTAAACTTTCGAACCTGATACTATCCAGCAAAACAGAATAGGGGAACATCAGTTAAAAACCAGATGGTGAGAGTAATACAGGGCTTTAAATCAAGGTAATGAAAAGTCAAAGTGGGTTACTATAATATATCCTGCTATTTTTTTTCTTTAATTAAAAGGATAAAGATAAAAAAGTAAATAATGGAGTGGAGATTGAGATAAAAGAGGGCATAACAACAAAACAGCGCAGATCAAAACATAACCATTTAAGCAGAATAGTGTTTCACCACCAAATAATCCTATTTCTTTATATCTGTCTTTGGTTTAGGTTTCTCATATAAAAAAATCCAAATGATATTTAAACTTGTGCATGTATTTTATTTCACTTAATGTTGTGGTCTTGAGGTATATCAATTTATACACAAATGCTTCAAGTTTATTTATGGTACAGAGTATTCCTTCTATATAAATATCATATATTCTTTATTTATTCATCTATAGTTTTTAGTTTCATACATTTTTGGCAAATCACATTATTTCTTTATTCATGACTGAATAGTACTCCATCATGAATACGTACCACATTTGAAAATATATTCATTTGCTCATTGGCATTTATTTTGTTTTCAAAGGTTAGCGATTGTGAATTTTGTCATTATCAACACAGAAGTACATGAATTATCAAATTCTTTAAATCTTTTGCAAATTAACTGATGGTTGACATAGATCAAATGGTATCATTATTTTTAGTTTTTGTTTTAATCTACAATATTATTCCTATAGTGACTGTACTAGTTTATACTTCCAGGTGCAGAGCCATTGTATTTCTTCACACATGCACAACAGAATTCATGGTCTTTTATTTTTTTAATTGATGATAACCATTCTTACTGGGAGCAGATGGCATTTTTTAATTTTAAAAAGCAAAACAGAAAAAGGATACAAATGATACAGAATTTTTAAAAAACAGGAAATTAGCACTAATGTATTTTATATTGTTATCTTGGAAATACTTGTTAAGGTTATAAGATTTAGGAATAAAAAATGATCAAATAATCAAATACTGAAAGCAGGTTATTTAAAGAAAAAAGCAAAACAGAAAAAAGGGTATAAATAATACAGAATCTTAAAAAACTAATGCTAAGAAATCACTAGTTAATAAATTACGTATTGTCATCTTAGAAATAATTGTTCAAGTTACAAAATTAAAGCATTCAAAGTGCACAAACAATGAGTTCAAAAAATATGGAATGCTTCCCGAATCTGGGTGTCATCCTTGCACAGAGGCCATGCTAATCTTTGTATTGTTACAGTTTTAGTACATGTGCCGCCAAAGTGAGCACCACATTATTCTTTTTGAGGAACAGAGACTAGTACTGTAGTTATCTATCTTGTGTATATAGACATACTCACATATATGTATACCTATATACAAACAATCTTTTCTTTTCCTCCTTTTCTCCTTTTCTGTGTCCCAGTGTTCTTTCCTTTTGAGCATTTTCTCTCCCTTTCATTATTACATTATCTGTTATATATTTTGAATCTTATTACACTTTCAGTTTTTATTTTACGCTAGGGAGAGAAAATGATATTTACAAATGTAAGTTTGATTTATTTTGCTTATAAGTGTGGTCTCAAGTTGCATCCATTTTACTTATAAAAGTCTCAAGTTTAACCTTTTTTTTGTAGCTTAGTAAAACTCTGTTGTACAAAAATACCACAACTTCTTTTATACATTCCATGGTTGATGGACATTTGTGTTGTTTCTAAGACTCACCTATCACAAATTGTGCTGCTATAAACCCAGGTGCACATATAACACTGTGGTATGACATTTTCAATCTTTCTGGCAAAGTACCAAGGAAATAGCTCGATTGAATGGAACTTCCAATCCTAGTTTTTTGAGGACTCTCCATACTGATTTCCACAGTGATTGTACCAGTCTACACCACAATCTACAGGAGAGCAGCATTCCTTTTCCCCCACAGCCCGGCCAACATTTGTTATTGGTGGAAATCTTGATATCACACATTCTTTCTGGAGTGAGATGAAATCTCAATATCGTTTAATTTGCATTTCTCAGATGACCAGTGACGTTGAACATTTCTTCATGTCTTTATTTTCCATTTGTATTTCATCATCTGAGAAGATCATGTTCATCTCAAATACCCATTTTTGGATTGGATCTTTGAATTTGGGGTCCTGATGTTTTCCAGTTCTTTCTATGTTCTAGATGTAAGTGCTTTATCTGAGGAACAGTTCACCAAAATTCTTTCCCATTTTGTGGATTTTCTTTTTATTTTGTTGGTGATTTCTTTGAAGTGCAAATCTTTTTAATAAGACAAGATCCTAGCTGTTGATTCTTTGAAGTACTTCCTGGGTGGTTTGTATTGGATTCATGAACTGTTTGTCTACCCCCATGACTTCAAGATTTCTTCCTATCTTGTCTTCCAGTATGTTTAGTGTTTCTATTTGAGTATTTATATCTTTGATCAATTTTGTCTTTAGTTTAGTGGTCTAATTTTAGTCTTTGGCATGTGGAAAACCAGTTTTTCCAGCATCATTTATTAAAAAGGCTTTTTTCCAGTGAATATGTTTAGCTCCTTTGTCAAAGAGAAGTTGGCTGAGTGTCTTTGTAACAGTGTTTGCATTTTCTCATCTGTTCTCTTGATCCTCAAGTCTGTTTTTTTTCAAATATCATGCTGATTTTATCACAGTAGTTTTGTAGTATAATTTCAAGTCAGAGATTGTGATGCCTGCTGCCTTGTCTTTGTTGCCCTGGCATTGCATTTGCTATTCTGGGCCTCTTCTGTTTGTAAATGAATTTTAGGATTTTTCCCCTAGATATGTGAGGTATGCTATGCTATTTTGATGGGTGATTGCAATAAATCTGTGTAACAGTTTTGGGAGTATGGCCATTTTTACTTATGTTAGTTCTTACTATCCAAGAACAAGGGATATCTCCATTTTCTGGCCTCCTCCTCAACCTCCTTTTTAAGAGTACTATAGTTTTCAATGTATAGGTATTTACATCCTCTGTTAGGCTGATTCTTACGCATTTTATTTTTTGGGTGCTGTTGTGAAAGGCCTTATTCCATAATTTCTCTCTCACTGTATTTGTTGTTTGTATAGAGGAATGCTTTGATATTTGAATGTTGACTTTGTATTCAGGTACACTGCTGAATTTTCTTATTAACTCAGTAGTCTTTTGATGGAGTTTTGAGGTCTTCTATGTAGAGTTTCACTTCATCTGCAAACAGTGATAATTTAACTGCTTTCTTTCCTATACTTATTTCATTTCTCTCTTTTTTCTAATTGATCTGGCTAACATCTAGAGCTATATTGAATAGGAGTGGTGATAGTGGCCATCCTTGTCTTGTTTGCTTTCTCTAAGTTTTATATTTTTAATGTAAAGCATGCATAATTGGTAAAATTAAACCATTTTAATACATATTGGTGATTTGTATTTTATTTTTATTGTCAACCTAGATTAAGAGGTTTTTCCTTTGTTATCCTTATAAAATCTATAACTTGGCACAATTGAAGTTTTTTTCACTGTTAGATTATATTTCTTGGTGAAATTTCATTTTTGTTATATATATTATATATAGTTTATGTGCTTAAAAAGATATACATATATATGTATGTATGTTATGTACTTCAAATTTGCACAACTTTTTACCACTGAATTTTTTAAAACTTGTTTTATGTACTAGTGTGCAGTCAATCTTGTTGTGGCTGATATGAAGAAGGCATGGTTTGCCTTTTCTTTAGATGAATAAATGTATATAATTGTTAGTGTGTATTTTTGACAATATTTTCACATCTTTTCTTTATTTTTAATACTGACAATTCCTAATGGAAGGATATAATCATTTCCTAGAATGATTGTCAAGTTGTGTGTTTCTCTAGTTCTCTTAATTTTTGTATGTGTATTTAAATCCAAATGTAAGTTGCATACACACTCATATTTTTATGATTTTTAAATAATGTTTAAATTTAATTATGGTTATAACTCTAGGTGTGGTAAGATGCTTAAAATTTATGCCTACTTTACCTGATGATAATGTAGATATTCATAATTTTTCCTCATTCTTTACCTATTGTTATTTCTTTAATTTCTCATGTAAAGTACTCCTACATTAGTAAACATTATACATCCTTTTGAAAATATACTATATCAGTCTTTTTTACTTAGACTTTTGGACTGTAAATTGTGAAATTATTGTCATTATTCAACTGAGATTATTTTTTTCTTTAGATTGCTCTCCATAATTTTATATGTATGTGTGTACATGCCCACAGTTTTCTTTTCCCTACAGTCTTTGAATTATTTCATAAAATTAAAAATGTAACCTAGTTTATTAATTGATATATTGATAATATCTCCTGAATAACTTTCTTTGAAGTTTCTCAAGTGACAATAATTTACTCTTACTTTGTGTGAGCAATTAAAACTTTAAAACATTATGGTTCATTTATACCATATTCAATGTTTTAGTATATTCCTGTGTGAGACTGATTTCAGTTAGTTTATATTGTCATGTATATTTTTAAACATTTTATAAAAGAATTCAAGTAGTCTTTCCTCGTATCACATAAATTGAAAATTGTTTTCTGTCTCTGAAAATTTTTAATAAAAATGCATTGTATCTAGAGATCACCTTAGATGTTATGGACCTTTTAACAATATTCTTTTATTTTGGTGTTGTAATGCTGTACTTTTTTATATTTTCAGATTTCTTCATTAGTATATGTTTATGAAACACAATGTTCACTTTTCTTGTGCAGTTGTTACATGAACATAGCACATCTTACTTCCTTTTTTTGTCCTCTTTCCCTTCCTGCTCTTCTCATTCCATTCATTTCTTGATTCATGTTTTCTTTTGTACATGTTTGCAGAACTTAATGTTTTCATTACTTGTGTGAAGTTGGCACACATACATAATATATTTTAATTCATTTTATCCCTTTTTCTCCCCTCCTTATTCTTTCATCTCTCAATTCCCTAATTCTTTCAGCCCTTGAACATAGAATACTGTACCACTTGTTTGTGAAAATTCTCAAAAAAGAAAATTCCTAAATCCTAAGAACAAAAGCAAATTAAAAATTATGCAACATGATCGAGTAGCACTTATCCCAGAATTTCAAGGATGTTTCAAAATATAGAAACTAAGAAAAGTTATATATTCTATTAATAAAGTAAATAAGAAAACAACATAATTACTGTTAAAAATAAAGAAGAAATTGTTTGACAAAATGAAACATTGTTTACTTAAAGAAAAATAAAAAATTATGTAAAATGCGTGTACTTAAGCACAGTAAGCCTGTAAAGTGCATGTTTACAACTATCACTGCATGAAATGGTGACTTGTACTGAAAATATTACTGGGAAAACTAACCAGAACAATTAGATAAGATAAAATATCACGATATAGAAAAGAACACATTAAATTATCTTTGTTGATGGCATGGTGTTATATACAGGAAACTTAAAAATAGTCTACCAAGAAAATTTAGAACTGATGACA
This sequence comes from Cavia porcellus, assembly GCF_034190915.1. Classification (NCBI taxonomy): domain Eukaryota; kingdom Metazoa; phylum Chordata; class Mammalia; order Rodentia; family Caviidae; genus Cavia; species Cavia porcellus. The sequence continues at coordinate 57,754,123 of NW_026947492.1, forward strand.
AAGTATTGTAACACTTTGCAAATTCAATAAGCAAAATCAATAGTGATGGTATATACTAAGAATGTATAATGATATACTAAGAAAATGTTACCTTTTGTAATAGTATACTAAAATAAAATATTCAGTAATACATTTGACCAGGAAAATGAAAAATCTGTACTCTGAAAAGTATAAAAGTATGAAAGAAATTTAAGAAGAGACAAGTATTTAGAAATGCATCTCATATTCATCAATTTGAAGAATTGGTCCTGTTTAAGTTCATTATTATTCTTATCATGCTATCAGTTTATAGATACCTAATTTTTTATTGATGGTTTTGGAATGTTCTTTAAATTAAAAAATGTCACTTTTATATTCAGGAATTGTTTACAATGAATTTTTACTTGCTTCTTCCCTATACTGGAGCACTGACATAAATATTTGAATTACACATTTGTTAAACCTTAAACCAAATGGAGCTTGAAATCAAATGGAGCTTGAAGGAAAACTTGCATTGCTACTCTCTCCAAGAAGACTGGATTCCCTGTCACTTTTACCTTTTGTCTGCTGTCTCATCTGTTAATATGGATCTCCTGTTCCTGCCACCTTTTTCTGCTGACCTAAACAGATATTGAAAATTCTATGCCTGGTTTTGTCAGACCAGGTAGATATGATTAACTGAATTACAACTGAATGGCTCAAGGACTGCAAAAGATTTTGATAGACTTAACACTGTGTTTTTAGCTTTATGTTTGGGTAATTCTTTATTTTTTCTATATTTTTAGATAACTTTATATTTGAACTCAGTTTTAAAACACTCCTAGGAACTTAAGTGATTATTTGTCTTAATTTATCCAGAATTTATAGCAGGAAGCTTTAACAGTAATGTGCCATAACGATCTATAATAACAATATACTATACATTCTAAAGGATAAAACTGAGATATCATACTGATAATGTATTAGAGAAAAATGTTTTGGATGAAATTCTGAAGTTTACATGTATATAGTCTGTGTGGCTTGTAGCATATTGCTATAACAAGCATAATAATTGTAATGAGTCAATGTTTTCAAAATAGAAATAGCACCAGAATTTCATTTTCATGCTGCTAAAAAAGTATAAAAGAATGCTTACATGTGAGTTTGATTTATTTCACTTATGAGTATGGTCTCAAGCTGCGTCCATTTATTTATAAATATCTCATTCTTTCAGTGTGATCATTCTTTATAGCTGAGTAGTACTCCATTGTATAAAAATACCACAACATTTTTATCCATTTCTAATAGTTTCCCTAGTGTAAGAAATGATAAGAACACATAAAATTATATGGTAATCATGATTCCAATCATATTGGTTTTAAACCATATAATGTTATCACTCATTAATTACAATGATTTTAATCTGGGTTGTTCAATTTTAGTATTGGTAATATTATGAATAGCTATTCTGAAGAAAACAACACATCATAAAAGCTAGTGCTGATTTAATATCATCTTGTTTTGAAGTCCCATCAAGCTGTTGTACATCTGTTTCCTCTGGTTTTAACATGTGGTATCTTACTATATTTTACTATATGCGATAGTATAAACAAAAATTTTTATAGGCAAAGAAATATTATAGAAACCATTGTTCGTTTTCTGTTAACTGGTTCTAAATACCCTGTAATTTCTTCATTCTCCTGAATAGCTTCAGACTGAATTGATATGCTTGATGCTATAGGATATGAAGTTATACTCAAATAATTCAAGGAAGGAGGTACTATGGTGACTACTATTATGTTAGATTACCTTGGGGATGGAAAACAATGATGCTTAAATAGTTCGGTTCTGACCTGTGTTGTTCTAATACAATGTCCTCTTTTACCTCAATCTCATCCTTTTTTTAAAATTAATCTATTTTTTCTTACATTTTGTCAATTAGGGGAAAACTAAATTTAAAAATAGCGGGACATATTATAGTAACTTTTTGTTTTCCTATTAACCTGATTTGAACCCCAGTATTGCTCTCCCCATCTTGTTCTTTCTGATTATTCTATATTCTGGTTTTTTTTCTATAGTATCAAGTTTTAGGGTATAGGCAACCACTTTGAAGGCAGTAAGATATACTATGACACCCATTATGGTTTGACTATTACCTTTTTTTGAAGTCCTGTCAGGTCTCCAGTGTAGGTTTTATTGGTCTTGTTCTGTACTGTTTTGATCAATTCTATTATACCTGATGATATAGGCAACTTTAAAAAAATAGCAAGAAGCACAATGGTAACCATTTTAGATTACCTGATATCCTATTTTTGCATCATGTACTATGCCCATCCTTTTGTTGTAACCGACTCTGTTTTGTTTAGCCACGTTAGGTTTTATTCTCTCCAAAAAATAATAAGAATTGTGGGAGTAAAAAACACCAAAAAGTGTAATTTTTATTAAAAAGAGAGGAAAGGAAGATGGTCTAAGGGATATAACTGCATGTATGTTTGAGTGTGTAGGATGGAAATCCATATTACTGAACTTTTGTTGGATCATTGATTGGCATTGTGTGCAATCTCATTGTATGAATGTTCACTTTACATGCTTTAATTTTATAATTTGGACAACTATTTCAAAGATGACAACATGTAACCTATTAACTAGTGATATCTTACTGTATTTTTTTCCTTGAAATGCTCTATTGTTTGTACCCTTTTACTGCTTTAGTTTTTTTTTTTATTTCCTTTCTTTTTTTTTCTCTTTAAATAATAATTAAAAAAAAGAATGCTCGGAATCATTGATTTTCTGGTTGCCAAAGCAAACACAAAGGATAGAATATTCAAATTGTGTTAAATGTTGCCTTCTACTAAAGCTCTATTATTATATTTCTAATCTATTAGTTTTACAGGGAACTATAAGAAATTTTATAGGAAATCTTAAATTTTGCAAGCAAATAGATAACATTACTATTTACTGCTCTAACTAAGGTATTTCTAGTGAATTCAGATAATGATTTTATTTAATGGAATTTGTGAAATTTTTTCCCACCCCATACAAGGTAAATGTTTGAATACTATCTCAAAAAATTGTTTTACATTTCACAGACAAGTAGACATATCACACATATATTTAAAGTCATCTACTTCTTTATCCAAATTTTGTGTTCTCTTTTTCAATATGTATTTTCATAGGTTCCTTGAGGAGTAACTGATACTGAATAATATACAGACTGATAAATATCAACACTCACAACATGTGTAAAACTATAACCACATTCTTCCCAAAATTTTTCTTTCATTTGTAATTTCTATTGCATTCTTTTTAAAATTGTAATATTCTCACAAAAAGTACAAAGTACATTATACTTTTAGAGCTCGAACTGGATAAAAGTTCAAGTTCTCACAATTTTGATTAGAGTTAGAAGTCTATGTTTCCTTACAGACTTGCAGTGCTAAACTATCTAGTGTATACATATCAATATTTATTGAAGTAAACATGTTTAACAGAAAAAGCATAACAGCATATATTTCAAAGATCATCTTCAGGAAAATTACTCATGGTTGAATAAACAAATTATCACTTTTCTTCCTCCACTTGGATATGAAGTACTTAATCATTCATTTTTGAGTGCTGATTAGCACCAAAGGACTGACCATGGCATAGCCAATTGCAAATCAGCAGTTGGACACAAAGATGAATTGGGTCACTGATCCACAACACTCCAGCAGTGTAGGTGATAAAACAGTCCAAAAAGTACATGACAATAAAGAAGTCTGTGAGCAACAAAATTATCTGGGTGATTCTTTGTTCTGGAGAAGCTTTGGACTCAAGCTGGTGCTATAAAGTTGCTTGGGCTGCCTTGTATGCCTGTAAAAGAGAATTATCATGTATCCACTGAAGAGGGCCATGAATCCTATACAAGACACATCCTGGAAGGTCATCAGATAAAAATAAATGTATTTGAGTAATTAATTGGCAAAATACTGCAGGATTTAGTGAGAAGCATAACATTGTGTGAAGTCACATTAGGGATATTACCAGTTTAGATTAAGAAACAAATATTGATGAGCATATTGAAGACCCATAAAAAGAGATAGCAACACAGATTAGGATGTAGAGATTTATTCTTGAGCTTTGCCAAACAGGAGCTGCTGAGGCTGAAGGTGATAGCCTGGAGGACACTCAGAAAGCAGGTGGTACAGATGGAAAGGTCTCTCATCACTCTGTGAAAATAGATAACTGCTACACATATGATGTCATTCCTCCAATACTTAAACCCCAAAAAGTCTGCAGCTATGAATGTCACAGTCAGCAGCATCACTATGTGGATAAGGGCCAAGTGACCAGTGGTCATGTCATTGGACTTGGGCCTGTGCTCCACAAGAAATGTGACAACATGAAAGAAAAGCAGGACATTGCGGGCTACCAACCCAATGCTGATGTGGAAGAAAAACAGATGGTGTATGTCAAAAAGATGGGAAAGTTTGCTGTTTTTATGCGTTCTCATAGGAAAACTGCAGATATCTAAGGAAAAAAGAAAAAAAAGTCTTTACAATAAATTCTACCATATTCATCACTGAACCAATATTGAACCTTAATTAGAACATGTGGATTCAACCTGACATTTCTTTTTCTCTCTTTCATGCTCACCACATACTCTCTTGGATAGTACTGATATTATCCATTATATGTCCTTTTTGAGTTCGTGTTCTCTAAAATTGAAGAATAAATTTTAGTAAGAACAGAGGTTAAGAGCAGAATATATTTACTGAGAAAAAGAAAGTTTCTGTCTGAGGAACAGAAGGGGTCTTGAGCAGGTTTTCCGGGACTTTGTCTCTTTTAAGGACTTGTATAGAGTAAAATCATGAGATTAGACAGGTTCAAGGTGATGAAAAAGGGAACTTGTTAGGTGGGCATAAGGTGGAACAGGACTATGGTTAACCAGTAAGATTAATTGCTCAGGTAAAATTGATTAAATCTGGGACAAATGGGGAAGCGAGTCATGTAGAAAGTGGACAAGATTAACAGCAGTGACTCTTCCAGAAGGGTGATTGGGATCGTGACTCCTGACTTTCGCAGGGTGATAGAGAACTATTTAGAATACCAATCCTTAGAAAACAGGTACATATTTTCATCTTTGGTTTTGAGGACTGTCTCCTCCAAAGTTGCAGGTATCTGGGCTTCTGCATTGGTTTCTTCGAGGACTTAGTACTGTCTGACTCCTATAATATTTCTAACTAACTCAGCTGCCTATGAGAATATCATTGCTCTATTTCCTGTCCTACCATTTCTCCTTTATGGCTGGATACCCAACTTAATGCTATCCTCCCACAGAATCTGTGCAAGAAGATATTGTGAAGGTATTTCTTTATTTTGTCTCATTATTATATTGTTATAATATAATAAAAACTGTGTGGTGTTGTTGTGAACAGTATTCAACATCATTTATCATTATATCCATTATAGTTTATTACCAAGAAAAGGAGTTTGGCTCATATATGTCTCTTGAAATGTTCTCTCTCTGTCTGTCTTTGTCTCTCTTTTTCTCTCTCTGGCTGTGGTGTGTGTGTGTGTGTGTGTGTGTGTGTGTGTGTGTAGGATATTTAACACCAAAACATAAGTCAGGGTAGTAAAAATACTTTCGTATGTATTTTTTTTCTCATGAGAAATGAGAATGGTGTATCTATTACTAATGAAAAGAGACAAGGTATTTTTAAAATGAAGATATTGGAGAAAATATGAATGGAGACAGTCTTTTCATCAAATTCTGGTAATTATAGATTATATTATTTATTTATTTCTAGGAAATTTCTATTGTCACCACTTTGCTTGCTCTATTTTTGATATTATTGCAGTGCAGTACTCACTGTCTTTTAGTGGGAGATTCCCTTATACACAGAATTTGTGCTTAAACTCTCACACTTTTGATGTCAAATTTGTGAAGTTAAGACTATGAAAAGAAAGGTTAGTAAGTTAAAACACTAGTATTTTTGTGTAGGAATCAAATTAAGTTTTCTTTATAAGCTGGTATGTTGAATAAAGAACCTCATTTCACTTGTAATAATTTGAGCTAATTTCAAACTATAATTAGGACCACTTTGAAGACCAATAAAAAGAGAAAGAAACACAGGTTCTGATGCAGGGATTTCTGCTTGAACTTTGCCAGACAGGAGCTTCTGGGGCTCAGGGTGATGGCCTGGAGGACACTCAGCCAGCAGGTGGTACACATGGAGAGACCCCTCATCAATCTGTACAAATAGAGAACACATTTGCATGTGATGTCATTCCAGAAGTTCTGAAAACCAAAAATGTCTATAAACACGAAATCCATGGTTAGGAGCATCACTATGTGGATGAATGCCAAGTTACCAATGATAGGATCAGTGGGTTTCAGTTTGCCCTCCAAAAGTAGTATTAGCACATGGAAGAGAAGCAGGACAGTGTTGTCTATAATCCCAGCACTTATTTCAAAGAAAAATATCTTTTGCACATCGATAAAACTGAGAGATATCCTTTTTTAGTCATCTTCATGTGGAATAAAGCATCTAGTAAATGTCAGAAAAGCACAAAAACTTATTGTCACAAATGTTACCAATAATCTCAATGAACACTATGCATTCAAATGGTTTCATACATGGATTCATATTAGTGCATCCTTTTAACCCGCTTTTTTCATGTATCATTAATGCCTTCCTGAGGGCATCTTGGCTCTCTTCTGATCCCATTCCTGCTCAGCTATATCTGGATTATGAGTCTCCATGCTGGCTTCCCACACTATGTCTTTAATAGAAAGCATAATATGGAAGTTATTTTCATATTTTTGTCTCACATTCAGTTTTTAAACTCTGGTCCACTGTCTTGTTTGTCTTTGTGTCTGTGTTCACATATTCAACAACTTATGATGTATTCAGGAAAAAGAATAAAACACCTGATAATCTGATAATCAAATAATTTAATGGTCTGAATGTCTCAATTATATGTATTACATGTTGTCTTAAAATACAGAGACATAGTTTTCTTGACTTTCATGAGTGCAAAAATGACATACATATATATCTTTCTATTTCATGTAAATTAAAATATATACTGACAATGTTTAAAACTAGCATTAATAATTATTGGCAATATTCAAATATATTTTAAATAATATTAAGTAAATTAAAATATTAATATCAAAATTGTCTTCTTATGTGATTTCCTTGAAATTAGGCTATAACTACTTAATTTTCTTTCCATTGGGTCTTATCCAATGTATGATTGTACAAACTGGACAGTGGAATTAAAATTGTTATCTATAACAGAGGATATGATATATTTTACAAACATATTTAGAGGGAACTATGGACTTACATAACATTCAACGTATCATAGTATGAATAGATCATTACCTGAAACTGGTAAATCTCCTTTGGAACATATAAATTGATCTTTCTCTAGGACACTAATCTAGGAAAGTGACACGTGAGATGCTTTACTTACATTAACTCTCATGGAACACTTGGAGAGATGACAGAAATATGACTAATTATCCAGGAGTTTCCAAATTTGGTGAACCACACAAATATGTGTTAGGAAAAATACATACTCTAATTATCTTGAAAGTATATTTGTACATAAGTGATATAAAGAAAGATATACAATAAATTCTGTATTAATATTATTCTGTCATATTCTGTAGAATATGAAGATTTCATGAAAAGCTTAAAGAAATGCAATAGCATGTAATAATAATATGATAATCAGAAATCAAGGAGTCTATTTTTGTTTGCTAAACTAGGAAGGACACATTTCCCTTTTCAGCTACAATAGCAACATAATCTGAATATTGCTCAGAAACAAAATAACTTATGTCTGACCTTTAGCAAAGTGATTTAGCAATACAAAAGTTGTCTCCTTGGTTTTCTTATTAACATCTTCCCTCCTAATCATGCCTCAACCAGCTCACACTTCCTTAGCACAGCAGTTAAAATCAGAGGAGAAGACAGGGGCTCTTTCTACCCAGCAGAATATACTAGGAGACTTTGCTTATAACAAGGCTTGTAGAAAGTGCTAAGAGGGCATCTGGCTAGCATGAAAACCTCATTTTGCACACTGGAGGACACAAACTGCCTTCATAGAGTCTTGGGGTTAATATACACATGAATAAATCACAAGGAAACTAGCACTGAAGGAAATCAAGAGATGGTTCACATTGCGAAGGCCACACTGGGAAAGAGATAGCAAAGCCTAACAGGTAGTATATGAAAAAAGTAAACCTAGGCAGAGGAGGAGCTGGACAGATCTGGGGTGCCTTCATCGGCCTCGCTGTGTGTCTGGAGGACTGTGGATATCTCCGCCCAGACTGTTGGAGTCCCTCCAGGCTTCCAGGTGCAGTGAAGGGGAGAGGTGGGTTTGAGTCTTCTACATCCGCCTCCCCATCCCGGTTGCATTTGGAGAACTGCTGAGCTCCAGACAGGTGGGAGGGCCCAAACTATCCCCAGAGCCCAGCCTGTTTTGCTGCAAAGCCTGGCCATTGGTGTGCAGAGGAGGAGCTGGGCAGATCTTGGGTGCCTTCATCGGCCTCTCTGTGTCTCTGGAGGACTGTGAATATCTCCGCCCAGACTGTTGGAGTCCCTCCAGGATTCCAGGTGCAGTGAAGAAGAGAGGTGGGTTTGAGGCCTCTACATCTGCCTCCCCATCCCGGTTGCATTTGGAGAACTGCTGAGCTCCAGACAGGTGGGAGGGCCCAAACTATCCCCAGAGCCCAGCCTGTTTTGCTGCAAAGCCTGGCCATCAGTGTACAGAGGAGGAGCTGGGCGGATCTGGGGTGCCTGCATCGGCCTCTCCGTGTGTCTGGAGGACTGTGGATATCTCTGCAAGCAGGGAGGGATCACAGGTTCCTGAGGCACCGCGGCCTGTGGTGAGTACCCTAACCCGGCTGTGATTGAAGAGCTGTGGAGCTTCCAAGGGGCAGGTGGGGCACAGTGTCCCTGAGGCCCAGCTTGTCTGAAACTGTGGAGTTCTGAGTGGGCAGAGGAGGGCCACTGGTTCTGCAGGCCAAATGGCTTGGGGTAGCGTGGTGCCAGAGTCTCAGTAGCTGCAAACATAGAATGGGATTTCCAACAGACTCTGAGGAAGCTTTCAAATAAAACGTGAAACCGAGAATTATAGGAAAATGACAAAACGAAAGACCAAATTGCAACCTCAAACCTCCAGCCCATCTCAAGAAACCCTAGGAGCAATGTATATAGAGGAAAATATATCCCATCCACCTCATATATTGGACACAATAGCTACTGAAATTGACAAGCAACTTCAGGAAGCTTTAAAGAAATTCAAACTCGAAATAATCTCCCAGATAAAAGAAGAAATGATAAAAGAAATGAAAGAGATTCTAAATATATCTAAAGAAAACACAGATAAAAAATTGGAGGAACTAAACAAAAAGATAGAATCCCTAGACGAGCAATATAAGAAACAAACAGAATACATAATGCAGATGCACAGAGATATACAGGAAATAAAAAACTCCACTGAAAGTTGTAAAAACCACCTTAATGGAAGTGAAGATAGAATTTCAGACCTTGAAGACAGGATTGCAGCTAGTGAACAGGACAGGAAAAATCTTTTGAAAATAGCAAGGAATCAGGAAACAACAATTCAACAACTGCAAGACGATACAAAGAAGAATGACATAAGAATGATAGGGATTAACGAAAGAGAGGGAGACGACATGAAGGATGTCAGGAGGATATTTAGAGAAGTAATAGCTGAAAATTTCCCAAGCATGACATCAGAAACTGACATCAGGATCAGTGAAGCATAAAGAACACCAAATAGTCATAATCAAAATAAAACTACAACCAGACATATAATAATCACCATCTCAGAAATCCAACACAAGAATAGATTATTAAAAGCTGTCAGAGAGAAAAGACAGATCACTTATAAAGGAAAACCTATCAGAATCACAGCAGACTTCTCAGCACAAACCACAAAGTCAAGAAGAGCATGGAGTGAAGTATTCCAGATCGTAAAGCAAAATGATTTCCAACCTAGACTGATATATCCTGCAAAACTAACATTCAAAACAGATGGTGAAATACGATACTTCCACGACAAAGAACAGCTGAAGAACTTCATGAACACCAAACCAACCCTGCAAAAAATATTGAAAGACAGTTTAGATACACAAAGGAAAAAACCACTAAGCAAAGCAAATAATTAAACAGAACAGAAAGATAAAGATACAACAGCAGAGAGATAACATTCCTACAATTAACCAGCATTTAACAGTAATAACCATTAATGTAAATGGTCTCAATGTACCAACCAAAAGAAACAGACTAGCAGAATGGATCAAGAAACAAAATCCAACCATATGCTGTTTACAGGAAACCCATCTAACCCAAAAGGATACTCACAGACTGAAAGTCAAAGGATGGAAAACAATTCTTCATGCAGCAGGATTCCAAAAAAAACGCAGGAGTAGCCATTCTGTTTGCAGACAATGTGAACTTTAAACCAACAATGACCATAAAGGACAAAGAAGCTCACTACATACTCATAAGGGGAAAACTCCAAGAGGAAGAGATAACTATCTTAAATATATATGCACCAAACTCCAGAGCGCCCAGTTATATAAAACAATTATTAACAGAAATGAAAACTGAAATTATCAGTAACACAATTGTAACAGGAGACCTTAATATGCCATTGACACCAAGGGACAGATCAACCAGACAGAAAATGAGCAAAGAAATAACAGAACTGAATCACACCTGTGAACAAATGGGTTTGATAGACATATACAGAATGTTCCAACCAACAACATCAGAATACACATTCTTCTCAGCATTACATGGATCATTTGATAAAATAGACCATATATTAGCTCACAGAACATATTTAAACAAATACAAAAGAGTTGAAATCATCCCTTGCATGTTATCGGATCATAGCGCTCTGAAATTAGAAATTAATGATAAAAGATACTGCAAAAATCACGCAAACACATGGAAACTGAATAACACACTCTTAAGTAATCAGTGGGTCACAGAATAAATTAAAGAAGAAATTAAACAATACCTAAAAGAAAATGAAAATGCAGATACAACTTACCGGAATCTGGGGGATGCTGTCCTGAGAGGAAAATTTATTGCGCTGAGTTCCTACATCAGGAAAACAGAATGAATACAAATAAATAACGTGATGCTACACCTCAAACAGCTAGAAAAAGAAGAGCAAGTCAAGCCCAAAGCCAAAAGAAGAGAGGAAATTATAAAAATCAGAGCAGAAATCAATGCAATAGAGACTAAGAAAACAATCCAAAGAATCAACGAATCAAAGAGTTGGTTCTTTGAAAGAATAAATAAAATCGATAAGCCCCTAGCCAACCTTATTTAAAAAAGGGAAGAAAAACCTCAAATTCATGCAATAAGAAATGAAAAAGGTGAAATCACTACAGACCCAATAGAAATACAGAAGATCATCAACACCTATTTCAAAAACCTCCACTCTCAAAAGTTTGATAACACAGAAGAAATAGACATTCTTAGAAGCATATGAAGTATCAAAGCTAGATCAAGAGGATGTAAAACTGTTGAATAACCCAATCTCTGCTAATGAAATTGAAAATGTAATTAAGTCCTTACCCACCAAGAAGAGTCCAGGCCCAGATGGATTCACTGAAGAATTCTACAAGAAATACAAAGACCTAATGCTGCCACTCCTCAAACTATTCAATGAAATTGAAAGGGAAGCAATCCTTCTTAAGTCATTACTGGAAGCAAATATTACTCTAGAACCACAACCTGAGAAAGACTCAACTAAAAAAGAGAACTATAGACCGATCTCCCTAATGAACACAGATGCAAAAATCCTCAATAAAATATTGGCAAATAAGATCCAGCAAATCATCAAGAAGATTATACTCCATGACCAAGTGGGATTCATCCCAGGAATGCAAGGATGGTTCAACATACACAAATCATTAAATGTAATCCACCATATCAATAAAGCCAAAAATAAGAATCACATGATCATTTCTATAGATGCAGAAAAAGCCTTTGATAAGGTCCAACATTTATTCATGATAAGAACTTTACAGAAAATTGGAATAGATGGTCTTTACCTCAATATAATAAAGGCCATTTATGACAAACCAACAGCCATTACCTCAATATAATAAAGGCCATTTATGACAAACCAACAGCCAACATCAATGGCCAAAAATTGAAAGCCTTTACTTTAAAATCAGGCACAAGACAAGGATGTCCTTTATCGCCACTGCTATTTAATATAGTACTGGAAGTATTAGCCAGAGCAATTAGGCAAGAAAGAGACATAAAAGGGGTAAAGATAGGAAAGGAAGAAGTTAAATTATCATTGTTTGCAGATGACATGATACTCTACATAGAAGACCCCCTAAACTCCATTAAAAGACTCTTAGATACAATAAATAAATTCAGTAATGTGGCTGGATACAAAATCAATGCTCAGAAATCAATAGCATTCCTATACACGAACAACAAAATCACAGACAGGGAAATAAGAGAAACTACACTCTTCACATTAGCAAGCAAAAAAATGAAATATTTAGGAATTACTCTTATGAAAGAAGTGAAAGATTTATACAATGAAAATTATAATACACTGAAAAAGGAAATTGAAAATGATCTCAGAAAATGGAAAGACATCCCTTGCTCATGGATAGGAAGAACAAACATTGTGAAGATGGCCATTCTCCCAAAACAGTTATACAGATTCAATGCAATCCCAATAAAAATACCATCAAAATACCTTATAGATCTAGAGAAACCACTCTTAATTTCATCTGGAACCATAAGAGACCTAGAATCGTAAAGGTAATTCTAAGCAGCAAAGACAAAGCAGGAGGCATAACAATCCTTGACTTGAAGTTATACTACAAAGCAACAGTAGTAAAATCAACATGGTATTGGAATCAAAACAGAACCGAAGATCAATGGAATAGATTAGAAGATACAACCACAACTACAAACACACTCAACCACCTTATCTTTGATAAAGGAGCCGAGCAGGTTCACTGGAAGAACAACAGTCTCTTTAATAAATGGTGCTGGAAAAAGTGGCTCTCCATTTGCCGAAAACTAAAGCTAGACCCATGTCTATCACCATGTACTAAATTAAAATCTAAATGGGTCAAAGAACTGAATATTAAAACAGAAACACTAAATCTATTGGAAGACAAATTGGGTAGAAACCTTGGAGACATAGGAGTATGTAAAGAATTCATGAACAGTACTCAAACGGCACAGGAAATACTTCCCAGAATCAATAATTGGGACCACTTCTTATTAAAAAGTTTCTGCATGTCAAAAGAAATCTCCAGAATTGTGAAAAGAAAACCCACAAACTGGGAAAAGATTTTAGTGAACTCTCTCTCAGACAAGGAACTCTTGTCTAAAACATATAAAGAATTAAAAAAACTCAGACCTCCAAAATTCAAAGATCCAATCCAAAAATGGGCATCTGAGATGAATACGCAATTCTCCGATGAAGAAATTCAAATGGAAAATAAATACATGAAAAAATGCTCATCATCATTGGTCATTAGAGAAATGCAAATTAAAACCACACTGAGATACCATCTCACTCCTGAAAGAATGGCCAGGATCAAGAAAACCAACAACAAATGCTGGAGAGGCTGTGGGGATAAAGGAACTCTCCTGCACTGTTTGTGGGAGTATAGACTAGTACAGCCTTTGTGGAGATCTTCTGGAGATTTCTCAAAAAGTTGGGATTGGAAATCCCATTTATTCCAGCTATTCCACTTCTAGGCATATTCCCAGAAGAACTGAAAGCATCATACCACAGTGATATATGTGCACCTATGTTTATAGCAGCACAATTTGTAATCACCAGATCTTGGAAACAACCCAAGTGTCCATCAACTGAGGAATGGATAAAAAAGTTGTGGTATTTCTATACAATGGAGTATTATTCAGCTATAAAGAAGGATCACATTGAGATATTTATCAATAAATGGGCGCAGCTTGAGACCATACTCATAAGTGAAATAAATCAATCTCGCATGTGTGAGTACCGAATAGTTTCCCTAATGTAAGTAATGATTCAAATATATAAAAATATGTGGTAATCATGATTCCCCATTATGTGGCCTTGAAGCCTTATAAAGTTTTCACTTATTAATTGGAAAGGCTTTATTCTGGGCTTCTTGATATGGAAATATTTGAAGCTATAGTATATGAAGTTTTATACAAAGAGCTCTAAAGGATACAACAGCAAGTGTGTTTAGGGGTGTTAAACAGCTGACTGTATTAATGTTTTTGGATCATTGAACACAGCTGTTTGCAGACACTATGGTAACTACTATTAAATCGGGTTATTTCGTGGTGAAGCACAAGGTTGCTGAACCAGTCATGCTTTGACCTCTATTGTTATATTGTTTTGTCCAGTTTTAACTCAATCTCTCCCTTATTCTTCAAAAAATTATTTAGTTATTTCTTATGTTTGTTTTAATTAAGGGAAAAATTTAAAAAATTAGGATATATAATAGTAACTCTTTTTGATTTCCTATTAACTTCTTTTGAAGTCCTGTAATACTCCCACGATCTTGTTTTGACTGATTGGACTCTCTTCCATTCTGTGCGATAGTATCAAGTTTGAGGGTATAGGCAACTACTTTGAAGGCAATAAGATTCACTAAGATGCCCATTCTGGTTTGAGTATTGTCTCCTTTGGAAGTCCTGTAATGTTTACAATGCCTAAGTTTTATTGGTCTTGTTCTCTACTGTTTTGTCCAACTTTATAATATCTAATGAGATAGACAATTCTTTTTAAGGAAACAAGAGACAACGTTGATAACCATTGTTGATAACCTTGTACTCTGTTCTACATCATGTGCTATGTCTATCCTTGGTTTTGACTGACAGCTTTGTTTTGCCATATTTGACTTTATTCTCTCCCTCCCCAAAACGTAATAAGAGCTAAGGAGTAATAAGATCCAAAATGTGTAAATTTTGTTGTAAAAAAGAGAGGGGGGAAAAAGAGCTCTAAAGGATACAACAGCAAGTGTGTTTAGGGGTGTTAAATAGCTGATTATATTAATGTTTTTGGGTCATTGAACACAGCTGTTTGCAGTCTCTCTCTTTGAATGTCCACTTTGTATTCTTTGATACTGTGATTTGAGCAACTATTTCCAAGATTATAATATGTAATCTATTAACAGGTGATTTCTTACTGTTATGGTTTTTTTTTTGTAGTTCTGTATTATGTGTACCCTTACACCACTTTGTTTTGCTTTGTGTTTTTCTCTTTTTCCTCTTAAATAAAATTTTTAAAAAATTATTTAGTTATTTCTTATGTTTGTTTTAATTAAGGGGAAAAATTTAAAAAATTAGGATATATAATAGTAACTCTTTTTGATTTCCTATTAACTTCTTTTGAAGTCCTGTAATACTCCCACGATCTTCTTTTGACTGATTAGACTCTCTTCCATTCTGTGCGATAGTATCAAGTTTGAGGGTATAGGCAACTACTTTGAAGGCAATAAGATTCACTAAGATGCCCATTCTGGTTTGAGTATTGTCTCCTTTGGAAGTCCTGTAATGTTTACAATGCCTAAGTTTTATTGGTCTTGTTCTCTACTGTTTTGTCCAACTTTATAATATCTAATAAGATAGACAATTCTTTTTAAGGAAACCAGAGACAACGTTGATAACCATTGTTGATAACCTTGTACTCTGTTCTACATCATGTGCTATGTCTATCCTTGGTTTTGACTGACAGCTTTGTTTTGCCATATTTGACTTTATTCTCTCCCTCACCAAAAAGTAATAAGAGCTAAGGAGTAATAAAATCCAAAATGTGTAAATTTTGTTGTAAAAAAGAGAGGGGGGAAAAAAGAGCTCTAAAGGGTACAACAGCAAGTGTGTTTAGGGGTGTTAAATGGCTGACTATATTAATGTTTTTGGATCATTGAACACAGCTGTTTGCAGTCTCTCTCTTTGAATGTCCACTTTGTATTCTTTGATACTGTGATTTGAGCAACTATTTCCAAGATTATAATATGTAATCTATTAACAGGTGATTTCTTACTGTTATGGTTTTTTTTGTAGTTCTGTATTATGTGTACCCTTACACCACTTTGTTTTGCTTTGTGTTTTTCTCTTTTTCCTCTTAAATAAAATTTTAAAAAAATTATTTAGTTATTTCTTATGTTTGTTTTAATTAAGGGGAAAAATTTTAAAAATTAGGATATATAATAATAACTCTTTTTGATTTCCTATTAACTTGTTTTGAAGTCCTGTAATACTCCCACGATCTTCTTTTGACTGATTAGACTCTCTTCCATTCTGTATGATAGGATCAAGTTTGAGGGTATAGGCAACTACTTTGAAGGCAATAAGATTCACTAAGATGCCCATTCTGGTTTGAGTATTGTCTCCTTTGGAAGTCCTGTAATGTTTACAATGCCTAAGTTTTATTGGTCTTGTTCTCTACTGTTTTGTCCAACTTTATAATATCTAATGAGATAGACAATTCTTTTTAAGGAAACAAGAGACAACGTTGATAACCATTGTTGATAACCTTGTACTCTGTTCTACATCATGTGCTATGTCTATCCTTGGTTTTGACTGACAGCTTTGTTTTGCCATATTTGACTTTATTCTCTCCCTCCCCAAAAAGTAATAAGAGCTAAGGAGTAATAAGATCCAAAATGTGTAAATTTTGTTGTAAAAAAGAGAGGGGGGAAAAAGAGCTCTAAAGGGTACAACAGCAAGTGTGTTTAGGGGTGTTAAATAGCTGACTATATTAATGTTTTTGGATCATTGAACACAGCTGTTTGCAGTCTCTCTCTTTGAATGTCCACTTTGTATTCTTTGATACTGTGATTCGAGCAAATATTTCCAAGATGATAATATGCAATCTATTAACGGGTGATTTCTTACTGTTATGGTTTTTTTTTGTAGTTCTGTATTATGTGTACCCTTACACCACTTTGTTTTGTTTTGTGTTTTTCTCTTTTTCCTCTTAAATAAAATTTTAAAAAAGTTATTTAGTTATTTCTTATGTTTGTTTTAATTAAGGGGAAAAATTTAAAAAATTAGGATATATAATAGTAACTCTTTTTGATTTCCTATTAACTTGTTTTGAAGTCCTGTAATACTCCCACGATCTTGTTTTGACTGATTAGACTCTCTTCCATTCTGTATGATAGGATCAAGTTTGAGGGTATAGGCAACTACTTTGAAGGCAATAAGATTCACTAAAATGCCCATTCTGGTTTGAGTATTGTCTCCTTTGGAAGTCCTGTAATGTTTACAATGCCTAAGTTTTATTGGTCTTGTTCTCTACTGTTTTGTCCAACTTTATAATATCTAATGAGATAGACAATTCTTTTTAAGGAAACAAGAGACAACGTTGATAACCATTGTTGATAACCTTGTACTCTGTTCTACATCATGTGCTATGTCTATCCTTGGTTTTGACTGACAGCTTTGTTTTGCCATCTTTGACTTTATTCTCTCCCTCCCCAAAAAGTAATAAGAGCTAAGGAGTAATAAGATCCAAAATGTGTAAATTTTGTTGTAAAAAAAGGAGGGGGGAAAAAGAGCTCTAAAGGGTACAACAGCAAGTGTGTTTAGGGGTGTTAAATAGCTGACTATATTAATGTTTTTGGATCATTGAACAGAGCTGTTTGCAGTCTCTCTCTTTGAATGTCCACTTTGTATTCTTTGATACTGTGATTTGAGCAACTGTTTCCAAGATGATAATATGTAATCTATTAACAGGTGATTTCTTACTGCTATGGTTTTTTTTTGTAGTTCTGTATTACGTGTACCCTTACACCACTTTGTTTTGTTTTGTGTTTTTCTCTTTTTCCTCTTAAATAAAATTTAAAAAAAAATTATTTAGTTATTTCTTATGTTTGTTTTAATTAAGGGATAAATTTTAAAAAATTAGGATATATAATAGTAACTCTTTTTGATTTCCTATTAACTTGTTTTGAAGTCCTGTAATACTCCCACGATCTTGTTTTGACTGATTGGACTCTCTTCCATTCTGTATGATAGGATCAAGTTTGAGGGTATAGGCAACTACTTTGAAGGCAATAAGATTCACTAAGATGCCCATTCTGGTTTGAGTATTGTCTCCTTTGGAAGTCCTGTAATGTTTACAATGCCTAAGTTTTATTGGTCGTGTTCTCTACTGTTTTGTCCAACTTTATA
Organism: Cavia porcellus; assembly: GCF_034190915.1. Lineage (NCBI taxonomy): Eukaryota > Metazoa > Chordata > Mammalia > Rodentia > Caviidae > Cavia > Cavia porcellus. Next base: position 57,772,281 of record NW_026947492.1, read on the forward strand.
ATATCTAATGAGATAGACAATTCTTTTTAAGGAAACAAGAGACAACGTTGATAACCATTGTTGATAACCTTATACTCTGTTCTACACCATGTGCTATGTCTATCCTTGGTTTTGACTGACAGCTTTGTTTTGCCATATTTGACTGTATTCTCTCCCCCCAAAAAAAGTAATAAGAACTAAGGAGTAATAAAATCCAAAATGTGTAAATTTTGTTGTAAAAAAGAGAGGGGGAAAAAAGAGCTCTAATGGATACAACAGCAAGTGTGTTTAGGGGTGTTAAATAGCTGACTATATTAATGTTTTTGGATCATTGAACACAGCTGTTTGCATTTTCCCTGTTTGAATTTCCACTTTGTATTCTTTGATACTGTGATTTGAGCAACTATTTTCAAGATGATAATATGTAATCTATTAACAGATGATTTCTTACTGTTATTTTTTTTGTAGTTCTGTATTACGTGTACCCTTACACCGCTTTGTTTTGTTTTGTGTTTTTCTCTTTTTCCTCTTAAATAAAAAAAAACCTAAATGGAAGAAATGTAAAAGGGAAATCTTTGCATTCTTTTTGACTAGGTGATTCTTTTTGGCAGGTGTGTCTCATAGCTCAAAGTGAAGCTTGGGGTACTCTCAAGAGAAATGGAACACAACTCATTTTCCCAATAATACCATGATGCAGAAAAAACTCATTTGAGACTCTGTTAATTCACCACATCAAAGACCATACATCAAAGACCAAATACTCTGATATGTGATATCATCAGATTATCAGAGCCTAAAAGAATGCTCATGTTAATGCATCTAAACTGGTGTGTAGGAAGGATAATGTGAGGATGAGAGGTATTTCCAGATTTCCAGATTTCAGGATAAAGTTAATGTGAGGATGAGAGGTATTTCTAGATTTCAGTGCAAATTTCAGTTCATATGGTTTTGTGAATGCATGAATTACAAGGTACTAATTACAATGGTACATCTCAGTTTTCAGCTGCAATAGGAACATAATCTGAATATTGCTCAGAAATGAGATCACTTATGTCCAGTTCTTAATAAGGTGGCTTAGGAAAACAAAAGAGGGCTTCTTGATTTGTTATTACCATACTGCATACATCAATTTAGCAGTGCTGCCCTCAACATTTTCCTTATTGATAAGTAAAGGTGAAAAAGAAAACAGGGCCAGGGAAGTGGGCATCACTACACACATGTGAGTGGGTAAGCCTGTGTGGATATTGTCCTAAAATCTCCATTGTTTTCATGGAGATAAAAAACTAAGATGAGGGTCCCATAAGTCCAGTGGAGGCGTGGAACTCTCCTCATCCCTTGCAGGCCAGGATCCTCCGGCTCCCCGTTGGTCCAGTAAAACCAGCGGAGGCAGAGAACCCCACCCAAGGCCGGCAAACTGTTTTCTTCACCTGGGGCCCAGAATTTGGCTTCCTGTCAAAATCAGTGAGTAAGGAGAGAGTAGGGACCTCTGTCCCAGCCTGCTGACCTCTCTACCTCACTTGGAACAAAACTTGAAGTGCAAAAATATGGGAAAATGACAAAACGAGAGAAGAAAATGCAGTCTCAAACATCCAGCACATCCCAAGAAAGCCTAGGAGCCATGTGTGTAGAAGAAAATATATGCCACATACCTGAAATACCTGAAATAATTGTAACTGAAATAAAGAAGCAACTTTGGGAAACCTTAAAGGAAATCAAACTAGAAATAATCTCCCAGGTAAAAGAAGAAATGAGAAAAGAAATGAAAGAGATGCAGAACATATCTAAAGAAGACACACTTAAAAAAACTTGAGGAGATAAACAAAAAAATAGAATCCCTGGATGAACAATATAAGAAACAAACAGAATATATAAAGCAGATGCAAAGAGATATACAGGAAATCAAAAACTCCATCGAGAGTTGTAAAAACTGCCTCAATAAATGTAAAGGTAGAATTTCAAACCTTGAAGACAAGATTTCAGCCAGTGAACAGGAAAGAAAAGATCTTTTAAAAATAACAAGAAATCAGGAAATAACAATTCAACACCTGCAAGATGACACAAAAAGGAACAACATAATGTTAATAGGGATAAATGAAAAAGAAGGGAACAACATAAAGGATGTCAAGAGGATATTTAGGGAAGTAATAGCTTACAATTTCCCAAACATGAGACTGGAAACCGATATCAAGATCAGTGAAGCATATAGAACTCCAAATAGCAATAAACAAAATAAAACTACACCCAGACACATAGTAATGGCCATCCCAGAAATCGAACAAAAGAATAGAATATTAAAAGCTGTCAGAGAGAAAAGACAGATAACCTATAAAAGAAAACCTATCAGAATAACAGCAGAATTCTCAGCACAAACAATAAAGTCAAGAAGAGCATGGAGTGAAGTATTTCAGATCTTAAAGGAAAATGATTTCCAACCTAGGCTGATGTACCCTGCAAAACTGTCCTTCAAAATGGATGGAGAAATACGATACTTCCATGACAAAGAACAGCTGAAAAACTACATGATCACCAAGCCAACCCTGCAAAGAATACTGAAAGACAGCCTAGATGCATCTAGGAAAAAACCACTAACCAAAGCAGACAATTAAACAGAACCAAAGGACAAAGATGCAACAGCAGAAAGATAACATGTCAACAATAAACCACTATATAACAGTTATAACTATTAATGTAAATGGTCTCAATGCACCAATTAAAAGAAACAGACTGGCAGAATGGATCAAGAAACAAAATCCAACCATATGCTGTCTACAAGAAACCCATCTAACCCAAAAGGATACCCACAGACTGAAAGTCAAAGGATGGAAAGCAATACTTCATGCAACAGGAACCCAAAAAAAAGTGGGGGTGGCTCTTCTGTTTGCAGACAATCTAAACTTCAAGCTAATAATGATCAGAATGGATAAAGAAGGTCACTACATACTGGTTAGGGGAAAACTCCAGGAGGAAGAGATAACTATCTTAAATATATATGCACCAAATACCAGAGCACCCAGTTATATAAAACAAGTACTAATAGAAATGGAACAACTGGTTAACAGTGACACAATTCTAACAGGCGATCTTAACACACCATTGACACTGATGGACAGATCAACCAGAAAGAAAATCAGCAAAGAAATAAAAGAACTGAATTGCACCTGTGAACAAATGGACTTAATAGACATATACAGAGTATTCCACCCAACAACAACAGAATACACATTCTTCTCAGCATTACATGGATCATTTGATAAAATAGACCATATATTAGCTCACAGAACATATTTAAACAAATACAAAAGAGTTGAAATCATCCCTTGCATGTTATCGGATCATAGCGCTCTGAAATTAGAAATTAATGATAAAAGATACTACAAAATTCCCACAAACACATGGAAACTGAATAACATACTCTTGAGTAATCAGTGGGTCACAGAGGAAATCAAAGAAGACATTAAATACTACTACAATAAAATGAAAATACAAATACAACTTATTGGAATCTGTGGGATGCAATGAAAGCTGTCCTCAGAGGAAAATTTATTGCACTGAATTCACACATCAGGAAAACAGAATGAATAAAAATAAATAACCTGATGTTACACCTCAAACGTCTAGAAAAAGAAGAGCAAGCCCAAAGACAAAAGAAGAGATTATAAAAATCAGAGCAAAAATCATGAAATAGAGACTAAAAAAAAATCCAAAAAATCAAAGAGTTGGTTCTTTGAAAGAATAAATAAAATTGATAAGCTCCTAGTCAACCTTATTTTAAAAAGGGAAGAAAAAGCTCAAATTCATGCAATAAGGAATGAAAGAGGAGAAATCACTACAGACCAAATAGAAATACAGAAAATCATTAACACCTATTTTGAAAACCTCTACTCTCAAAGCTTTGATAACACAGAGGAAATGGACAGATTCCTAGAAGCATACGAAGTACCAATGCTGGTCACGAAGTTGTAAAACTACTGAATAACCCAATTTCTATTAATGAAATTGAAAAGGTAATTAAATCCTTACCTAGAAAGAAGAGTCCAGGCCCAGACAGATTCACTGCAGAATTCTACAAGAAATACAAAGAAGACCTAATGCCGACACTCCTCAAACTCCTCAATGAAATTGAAAGGGAAGCAATCCTTCCTAAGTCATTCCTGGAAGCAAATGTTACTCTAGTACCAAAACCTGAGAAAGACCCAACTAAAAAAGAGAACTACAGACCAATCTCCCTAATGAACACAGATGCAAAAATCCTCAGTAAAATATTGGCAAATAGGATGCAGCAAATCATCAAGAAGATCGTACACCATGACCAAGTGGGATTCATCCCAGGCATGCAGGGATGGTTCAATACATGCAAATCAATAAATTTAATACACCATATCAATAGAGCCAATAGTAAGAACCACATGATCATTTCTATAGATGCAGAAAAAGCTTTTGATAACATCCAACATTCATTCATGATAAGAACCCTGCAGAAAATCGGAATAGATGGTTTTTACCTCAATATAATAAAGGCCATCTATGATAAACCAACAGCCAATATCACACTAAATGGCCAAAAATTGAAGGCCTTTACTTTAAAATCAGGCACAAGACAAGGATGTCCCTTACCACCATTCCTATTTAATATAGTACTGGAAATGCTAGCCAGAGCAATTAGACAAGAGAGAGAAATAAAAGGGGTAAAGATAGAAAAAGAAGAAGTTAAGCTATCATTATTTGCAGATGACATGATACTCTATATAGAAGATCCCCAGAACTCCATTGAAAGACTGCTAGATATAATAAATAAATTTAGTAATGTAGTTGGCTATAAAAATAATACTCAAAAATCAATAGCATTCCTATACACTAACAACAAAGTCACAGAAAGAGAAATAAGAGAAGCCACACCCTTCACACTAGCAACCAAAAAAATGAAATATCTAGAAATTACTCTCACGAAAGAAGTGAAACACCTGTACAGGGAAAATTATATTACACTGAAAAATAAAATTGAAGATGATCTTAGAAAATGGAAAAACATCCCTTGCTCATGGATAGGGAGAATCAATATTGTGAAAATGGCTATTCTCCCAAAACTTTTACACAGATTCAATCCAATCCCGATAAAAATACTTTCAACATTCCTCAAAGAACTCGAGAAATCACTCCTCAAATTCATCTGGAGTGACAAGAGACCTAGAATAGCAATGACAGTTCTAAGCAGCAAAGGCAAGGCAGGAGGTATCACAATCCCTGACTTGAAACTACACTACAAAGCAACCGTAGTAAAATCAACATGGTACTGGAACCAAAACAGAGCTGAAGATCAGTGGAATAGATTAGAAGATACAACCACAGCTACAAACACACTCAACCACCTTATCTTTGATAAAGGGACCAAACAGGTTCACTGGGAGTACAACAATCCCTTTAATAAATGGTGCTGGAAAAACTGGCTCTCCATATGTCGAAAGGTAAAACTAGACCCATGCCTATCACCATGTACTAAAATAAAATCTAAATGGATCAAAGATCTGAATATTAAAACAGAAATACTAAATCTATTGGAAGGCAAATTGGGTAAAAACCTTGAAGATATAGGAGTAGGTAGAGAATTCATGAACAGGACTCAAACCACACGGGAAATACTTCCCAGAATCAATAACTGGGATCACCTCTTATTAAAAAGTTTCTGCAAATCAAAAGAAGTCTCCAGTGTGATGAGAAGAAAACCCACAAACTGGGAAAAATCTTAGTGAACTGCCACTCAGACAAAGGACTTCTGTCTAAAACATATAAAGAATTAAAAAAACTCAGACCCCCCAAAATTCAAACACCCAATCCAAAAATGGGCATCTGATATAAATAAACAATTCTCAGATGAAGAAATACAAATGGCAAATAAATATATGAAAAAAATGTTCATCATCGTTGGTCATTAGAGAAATGGAAATCAAAACCACACTGAGATTTCATCTCACTCCTGAAAGAATGGGCAAGATCAAGAAAACCAACAACAACAAATGATGGAGAGGCTGTGGAGAAAAAGGAACTCTCCTGCACTATTGGTGGGAGTGTAGACTAGTGCAACCATTGTGGAGGTCAGTCTGGAGATTTCTCAGAAAACTAGGACTGGAAGCCCCATATGACCCAGCTATACCACTTTTAGGCCTATTCCCAGAAGAACTGAAAGCATCATACCACAGTGATATATGTGCACCCATGTTTATATCAGCACAATTTGTAACAGCCAGATCTTGGAAACAACCTAAATGTTCATCAACTGAAGAATGGACAGAAAAGTTGTTGTATTTTTATACAATGGAGAATGACAGCATTGAGATATTTATAAATAAATGGACGCAGCTTGAGACCATACTCATAAGTGAAATAAATCAAACTCACATGTATATATACCGAATAGTTTCCCTAGTGTAAGAAATGATAAGAATACATAGAAGTATGTGGTAATCATGATTCCCAATCATATTGGTTTGAAGCCATATAATGTTTTCACTCATTAACCACAATGGTTTTTACCTGGCTTTTTCGATTTTAGTATCTATGATAGCACAAATAGCTATTTTGAAGAAAACAACACAACATAAAAGCTAGTGCTGATTTAGTATCATCTTGTTTAAAGTCCCATCAAGCTGTAGTAGATCTGTTTCCACTGGTTTTAACATGTTGTATCTTATTATATTTCACTATATGCTATAGTATAAACAAAACTCTTTATAGGCAAAGAGATAATATAGAAACCACTGTTTGTTTTCTATTAGCAGGTTCTAAATACCCTGTAATTCTTGCATTCTCTTGAAAGGCTTCACACTGGCTAGATACGCTTGATACTATAGCATGCAAAGTTACACTCAAATAATTTAAGGAAAGAAGCACTATGGTGACTACTATTATGTTAGATTATCTGGTGGTGAAACACAATGATGCAAGCATTGCTCAATTCTGCCCTGCATTGTTCTATTACAATATCCTCTGTTATCTCAATCTTGCCCCTATTTTTAAATTAATCTATTTTCTCTCATTTTTTTAATTAAGAGAAAACTAAATTAAAGAAAAACAGGACATATTATAGTAACTTTTGTGTTGTCCTATTAACCTGAGTTGAACCCCAGTATTGCTCTCCCCTTCTTGCTCTGTCTGATTATTATATATTCTATTTTGTTTGATAGTATCAAGTTTGAGGGTATAGGAAATCACTTTGAAGGCAATAAGATATACTATAATGCCCAATATGGATTGACTATCATCCTTTTTTGTAAGGTCCTCAGTGTGGATTGACTATCATCCTTTTTTTGTAAGGTCCTCAGTGTAGATTTTATTGGTTTTGTTCCATATTGTTTTGATCAATTCTATTATACCTGATGATATAGACAACTCAATTTGAAAATAGCAAGAGGCACAATGGTAACCACTTTTGATCTCCTGGTATTCTATTTTTGCATCACGTGCTATGCCCACCCTTCTGTTCTAACTGACTCTGTTTTGCTTAGTCACATTTGTTTTTATTCTCTTCAAAAAATTAATAAGAACCGTGAGAGTAATAAAACCCTAAAAGTCTTATTGTTACTGTAAAAAAGAGAGGAAAGTAAGGTGGACTAAGGGATATAACTGCAGGAATGTTCGAGAGTGTAGGATGGAAAACCATATAACTGAGCTTTTGTTGGATCATTGAATGGAACTGTCTCCAATTCCACTGTATGAATGTTCACTTTATATGCTTTAATTTAGTGATATGGACAACTGTTTCTGGGAAGATAATGTGTAGCCTGTTAACTGGTGATTTCATACTGTATATATTTTTTTCTAGAAATACTGTATTATTTGTACCCTTTTACTGCATTGTTTTATGTCCTTTTTTTCTTCTTATCTCTTAAAAAAAGAAATAAAAGAAAAACTAAGATGAAAATATGGGAGAAACAGCTGGTAGCTAAGAAGGAGGCAAAGTCAGTGCCACCTAGATGGTCAGCTCTGAGGATAGGGCACTTGTATTTCTTCTGGAAAAAAGAAGAAGAAACTTTCAGGACTATGTGAGTACATAAGTGGCTCAGAAGTTTTCACTTTTGTCACCATATGTTTTGTAACCTAGTCACAAGACTTTAATTCACAATTATTTGTTTTTAAAACAATACTTAAAAAAATCACTATTGGGGTGGAGGAATCTAACACTCAAGCATAGAGATAAAGGCAGCTGAAAATAATATGCTTTAAATATTTTCCCCTCATTAAAATTTCTGACATGTCCATTATCAATGAATACAGAAAAGATTCTTGTTTTTTGTAGAAATCAAGATACATGGAGAAAATATGAATGGACACAGTCTTTGTTTTTACCAAACTCTGTAAGGTTATATTCTTGATAATGTTTTAGGAGGGAAGGAGAAATTTCTATTGTCATCAGTATACTTTTTTATTGTTAATGTCATTGTAGCTCTATTGATATTATCCATTGATATGTGCTTTCCTTAAAAAGTCTGGCAAAATAAGTGGTAACACTATTATGCTGAAATTTGTGAAATTGACAATGTGACAACAAAGGTTAGTATGAGAAAATACTAGCACCTATTTCATAGAAATGAAGTTAAAATCTCTTAATAAGCATATGTTTGAAAGAACTTTACTAAATAATTTAAAATATTTTAAAACTAAACCAAACTCCAGCAGTCACTCATTAACAATAACAGTTTTAGTTGCCATATAAAGATGTTTAAAAACTGATCATATTTAATGAAGACCTATAGTGAAAGTTTTTCCTCAGGGATGCAAATTTAGAAGTTTTAGTCTAAAGTAACAAGACAATAACTACTTTGATAACTGGCTTATATACTAAATCAAACTTACTTAACTCAGAGAAAACAACCCATATTTAAAATTAATTTAGTATTTCATACGACACAGCTCAATTTTCAGCTACAATTGGAACATAATCTGAATATTGCTCAGAAATAAAAGGACATGTCCAGACCTTAATAAGATGACTTAGCAAAAAAGTGGGCCTTTTTTCCTTATTACATATTTCATACATCAATTTAACAGTGCTTCCTTCAACATTTTCTTTATTGATAAATTACAGTGAAAAAAACCATTAATTTTATGAATAATTAAGTTGAAACCCTAAATATACTAACTGGAAAATTTTTCTTTGCATTGCAGAGTGAACCATGTTCTAAGCCGAGTGCAGACTGCAGTAAGATGGTCCATCTGAGTCCATAAAACCCTGCTCTCAGACAGCCAATAGTCTCATTTCATTGCATGCTACCAACCCTGGCACACACTAATTCTCCCTGAAATACAGTGGCATTTACCTGGAAAGATATGTGGAGTGATTTGGTGTGCCTGAGAAGTCAACACAGTTTTAATGGAAAGGTGTCATTAGCCCATCTCTAGGGATGCTCTGATTTTATTTCCAGTATGAAGGTGGCAAGAACCCACTAAGGAGGATTAGAAGCACAGAATTACTGGTGGAACATTTTATTTGTCTCTTAGCTTTATTTTATGGTATTCTCTGCTGAACCATAGCCATCTGAAGAGCACTATGCTCAAAACTTTTTTCTACATTCCCTTGACACTTAATTTGAAGGATCAGAAGGGTCACATCATGAATGTAGTTCTCTCAATTTGATCTTGAATTCAAACTAGCCTAAACTCAATGCAAAGAGTAACACTACATTGTGGACATACACCATCTGCATAATTAACATATAAGTCAATTATTTAGAAGGTTGTAAAAGGAATGTAAAGTCTTTAAATTGTACAAATAATTTTAACTCGGGGTCTTGGGATAGGTTCATCATACATATTTCAATCCTTTAAGTTGTACTCCTCCAACATTTAAGTGTCAAGAGAATTGTTGACACTTTATATTTATCAGTAACATCAAAGAGCTTTTGTTGATATGGATTATATAAAAACTTACTACCTCAGATATTCATACTGAGAAACTCAAAATATTTGTAAAGATACTCTTTGAATTACCAACATGAAAATATTGTAAATTAGAAATGCATTTAATACAACTGATGTGTTGAACTTTAGAGTGTGGAACAAAATACTTCACAGAGCATCATGTTTTCAAACTTTGATCACATGGCCGGCTGGGATCTTCAATTTATTTCTGTGCCCCAGAACCTTGACACAGTATTAGACAGAGTATTGTACATACTACAAGTAGGGAAAGAGTTCCAAATTTAACATGTGGTTCCTACTGAATGTATATTGCTTTCATGTCATAATAAAATTTAAAAAACCTTTAAAGCAGAGTTGGTGATGACATCTATGTATTAATTTACCATAAAGGTTATTAAATTATATGCCAGTTAAAGGAATAGTAATAATAAATTTTCCTACTTTTATAAACAAATTCCACTGAGAACGGTTTTTTGTCAGTTTCTCTCTCTCTCTCTCTCTCTCTCTCTCTCTCTCTCTCTCTCTCTCTCTCTCTCTCTCTCTGGTGTAGAGAGTAGATTCAGATTCCTTTAACTATTACTGCATGTAATCTGTTACAATCTGTTACAAAACACTGTAGTAGCTAAGGTACATGGAAAAATATCTCATATAAACATGCAATACACATAAGGAGTATTACTGTCCTCACCTTTCAGGTATTTTGTATACTGCTTCCTATGCAACAAAACTTGGTAAGTAGGACTCTCCTAGAAGTCAGTCCCTAGATGGAAAGGAGCCACCATGAAAATAGTTAAGTATAATAGAGCTGGCATGGCTGCCTATTTAGATGGTAAAGTGGGTGGGCATGGGAGTTTTCTGACTCCTGACCTCTTACCCCTACTCATAACTGCTTGTTTAGATGGTAAAGTGAATGGACATGGGAATTTTCTGACTCCCAATCCCTTACCCCTGCCCATAACTCATGACCACATTCAGCAGAGATTAGTCAAGGGCTGAATAGCTAATCATAAAGCATGTCCAAGACTTTTCACAAGCAACACAGGAATGGATTCATGTGAAGGAACTGTGTCTACAAGTAATGTTTGGAAGACCATGAGTTTTTAACTTTGTACTAATTCATTCTCTCATAGGCACAGAAGTATTCTGACATTCTTTGACACAAGAACAGATTAATAAGGCAGATAATTAAGTACACTAAGAGGGTGTTACAACACATCAGTCCATGCCAGAGAGAGGACACTGGCCATTCTGCAGATAAGACCTTCTCTTCTCTGGGGTTCGAGGTTCTACACCTGCACACTGAGTCAGGTTACAGAGAGTGTTCTCAGAGCATCCTAATCAAAGCATATACACTCCATTGGCATTCATAGATTGAAAGTCAGGCACAGTGAGATGCCCCAGGCCCATGCCAGGTCTTCCATCACATTTCACCTGCAGGTAGAAAAAAGATACACCAAGTACCTGCAGCAGAATGATTGATGAGTAACTGATGGACCCTGTGGAAGGAAATGTTCAAAGGAGTTCTGCAAGGGTGCCCTGACCAGTGCATTATATCTTTCTTCTGAGTCTCTATATTCTATTTCACAACATGCCCAAGTGATCTTGGGTGCAGATTATATAAGTGTGCTCCACTGACCTCTGAAAGATTCTCCCTGCTTTTTGAAATCATAATTTGATCTGATACAGTCATTTTATATCTCAAATCTACTCATTCCAGGACTTTCAGCACCAGCCATACTTGCTGCCTCTGGCTCCTTCTGTTTCTTGGTTCTTCTGTCTCCTGTCACCTTGAAACTCCTCATGATAGTTGTTAGAGATCTTGTCATTTACAAAAACTGGCAACTTTCCAGAATAGATAGCGTGATATTTTTCCATGGGTTTCATCTAAGTAACTGGGACTGCCACCTGCAAAGTGTCCAAGAACCAAACTGGCATGTATATTCAGGGAACTCAACAGCATAATCACTTAACATGTAAGCCCCTCTGGTCTTGTCTTTTTTAAAGCACTTTTAATTATTTATTATTATAGGAGGTGTTATGGTTTATGTCTGTGGCCCCCAGGCCTCATGAGTTTGCATTGTGCATTTGTGATTGGTTCATTGTCTAGTGCTTGGATTGATGGTGTCAGTGCTACACCCACATATGGGTGGAGCCAGGATGTGATGTAATGGCAGGAAGAAGGTGTGTCTCTCTTTGCTGGTTCCTGCTTGCTGTTTGCAGCTGCCATGAACTGCAGCCCAGCCATGCCCGCCTGCCTTGGAGCCAACTGAGTGTGGACTGAAGCCTCCAAAAACTGTAAGAAATAAACCTTTCCTTTCCCAACTTGGGCTTCAGGTATTTTGTCTCAGCGACGAGTAAAAAGTAACTAAGACAGGAGGTATCCTTTATTTAAAAAAAAAAAAACCTTCAAGACAAATTCCCCTATAGCCTTTTAGATTAATTCTCAGTACTACCACCCCTACCACCCTGCAAACATGGGAATAAGAATAGCAGACACTAGCCACAGACACTACTTAGGTTTAGGTTCTGCGTCTGGAAGAGGCATGGTTTACAAGCACCAGTCTGTCTATAGTCACTGCTTAAGGGCCTGAGAAGATGTGACGATGAACTGCATTGATCTCACCTAGCACCCATGCTGCCCCTGCAGAAGGCTTACTGCAAACTGCACAAAGCTCCTATTCCTCCAGAAACATTGCCCTGTCACTACCGTAATGTTCATTCTCTAAGTTGCTGTTCCTTTCAGCTTAGTGTTTAAGAACTCAATTCCAGAGGACAGTTCAAAAGAAATGTTAGATTTATGAGGGCTGTCTTCTGTTACATATTAGCTTAAAAAAATAAAAAAAGACACTTGCTAAATAAAATCAGCAAGAACCTCCACTATCTAACTTATCACACACTTCATAAAAGGATACTTTTGATTCAGAAAACTAACATAAACATTAATTCAGGAATAAAACCCTTCCCAAGAGATACCAGGTGCTATTTTACACTAATGTGAAGTTAAAATGTCAGTATTTCATACAGTTTTTATTGATCTCCAATTGTTCAGTAAAATCTTTGCATGCACCACAGTGGGAGACAGTGAGTTAAGTTCCAAACTAGTGCTCTGCTGGGAACAGCTTTTTGCTGTTTTTACCCATCTATATCCCAGGGGCTCTGCCTGTCCTCCGGAATATATACACAGGAACATATCATAAATCCTGCATCAAATACAAGCTGCCATATAACCTAACTGGAAAAAGAGCACAGCCAAAAACACTACAGACTGGAAAGGCACAGTAAAGAGATCTGTTTGCATCTCTCTCCATTGTCAGCCCTCTGGCTGTCCTTGGAGCAGTGGACCAATTCTCTCACATTTGAATATCTACATTTAATTATCTCCCACATTCAATGTTCTTCCCACTGGACCAACATCTCCGCATTTAATCCCCTGGTCTACCACTGCAAACTTCTCCTGGAGTGTTAAGATAAAAACATAATCATGATGTTATTTCTATGTACTGAGATTCAAATCTGCCAACCAGGAGAGAAGCTAATTTAGCCAGAAGCCTTGCTGCAACAGGACAACAAAACTCAACACTGAGAAAAGGGACCTATGTACAATGAAGTTTCATCCAGTCTTCTTCTACAGCCTGCAGGTATGTGGGTTTTAACATTACTGAATTTTGAGCACTCCTGAGTAACATGTCAGTCTCCCATCAAGGTACTGGTACTCCAATCCTACAAAAGCTCCGATCTCAAATGTGTGCATCCTCATGACAGTCATCACTGGTCCCCAGGACAAACCCCAGTTTTCCTCATGTCTAGCCTGTGGATTATCACAGACCCTGCATCCTGTGGGGATGAGGGACTCTGAGGGTCTCCAAAAGTTCCTGCCCTGAAGGAATTTCTAGATGTGAAACTGGGGTCATCTGAGCCAACTGAGAACAACCCTGAGTTTGGATATGACAGGTTTGAATTTAGGTCCAGGGGTTAAGTCTGGAGAAAATCACTTACCCAGTCTTGGCCTCAGTTTCTTTATCTACAAAATGAAGGGAGGAACACAAGTCAGAACCTTTGTATATACACCTTGCTTTGAACTCTGAAAGGCCAAAGCCCTTGGCATGGGAAATTACTCTTCTAAAGAAAGGCCTGCCCTTAAGTCCTGTCTACACATCAAGACTGGCTACACATCAAGATTGTCCTAAGTGCAGCCAAGGGAGAATTTCATCTTCCTTCCTGAAAGAAGGAACAAAGTGAAGATCTGTGCCTGGGTCCATCCAATGATTCACCTTACTCACTGTGCAGAGTGCCCACTACACAAGGACCTTTTGAGATCACAGCTAGAGTGTACTAAATGCCTGAATCACTGAACAAAGTGCACCAAGCATCTCTGACTGTCTGTAGGGCTCCTACCCCTTTCCTCTTTCTGCTTCCAGCAGAGCACCTAGCAGAGGCAAGATCTCTTTCCTCCTCTTTTCATGCAAGTAAAACCAGAGTTCTGGCAAAAATAGCTAATCTCTAGAGTAGATCACTAAATGCATGAATCTAAACCAAAGCCCAGGTGCTAAACTTGAGCTGAGACTTTGGAAATATTGCTTAGCTCAGCACCAAAACAGTGCCATTGTGGAGCCTCCTGATTGCATTGGGAAACAGTGACAATACTTCCAGAGAAAGTTTCTGACACTGATGTTCCTACCAAATTTTCTGAATATTTTAGTAATGATACTGGCACAGATTTTATCACTGGAGTTGACACTGGTAGATCCCAACAGGAAGACATATAACCCAAGAGGGCACTGAAAGAGCAGGGAGAACACACACTTTGCCAGTTTTGTCTTCTTTACCAAAATGGCTTCTTACAAATAAAGATAAGTGTCTACTGAACTTTTTCCAGAATGCAGACCAAGTTATTATTCCTCCTCATTTTCTAGCCAGGATAAGCACATTCCATACCTCAAAGCAAGGTGGCTCGGCCACTCCTTCAGTTCTAACCACACCCACAACACACAAGGCCACTGGACAACAGTATTGCAGGAGCATCTGCCAATGTTCCTCATCCTCAATCATTTTTTTAGCAATAGACGGCATTCTTCTTTGCAATAGTGGCAAAAATAAAAAAAGAACCATTTAGTTAGGGAATGGAAAGATCAGTGTTCTGAAAACTTTTTTTTTAATTTTTAAAATTTTTATTTATTCATTTATTTTTAAAGAAGGTAAAATTAAACATAACAATACAGAACAAAACAGGTCATAAGAAGAGAATGGAGGGAGTATTTCAGATCCTAAAGGAAAATGGCTACCGACCCAGATTGATGTACCCTGAAAAACTGTCCTTCAAAATGGATAGAGAAATAATATACTTCCATGATGAAGAACAGCTGAAGAACTTCATGATCCCTAAGCCAACCCTGCAAAGAATACTGAAAGACATTCTAGACAGATATAGGAAAAAAAACACTAAGCAAGGCAAACAATTAAACAGAGTGGAAAGGTGAAAAAGTAACAGCAGAAAGATATCGACAATAAACCAATATATAGCACTTATAACCATTAATGTAAATGGCCTCAATTCACCAATTAAAAGAAACAAACTGGCAGAATGGATCCAGAAACAATATCCAACCATATGCTCCATACAGAAAACCTATCTAACCCAAAAGTAAACTTATAGACTGAAAGTCAAAGGATGGAAAACAATACTCCAAGAAATAGGACCCCCCCAAAAAATCAGGAGTAGCTATTCTTTTTGCAAAAAATATAAACTTCAAAACAAGAATGACCCAAAGAGATAAAGAAGGCCACCACATACTAATTAGGGGAAAACTTCAAGAGGAAGAGATAGCTGTCTTAAATATATATGCAAATTTGGGAGCACCCAGATATGTAAAACAAATATTAAGAGAAATGAAAACTAAAATAAGCAATAACACAATTATAACAGGAAAACTTTTTATTTTTTTATTTTTTTTCTTTTATTTAAAAGGAAAAATAGAAAAAACAAAACAAAACAAAGCGGTGTAAGGGTACAAGTAATACAGAACTAAAAAAAAAAAAAAAGTAAGAAATCACCAGTTAATAGGTTACGTATTATCATCTTAGAGATAGTTGCTCAAATCACAGTATCAAAGCATTCAAAGTGGACATTCAAACAGTGAGACTGCAAACAGTTGTGTTCAATGATCCAAGCAAAAAAATTAATATGGTAAGCTATTTAACACCCCTAAACACACTTGCTGTTGTATCCTTTAGAGCTCGTTTTTTCCCCTCTCTTTTTTACAACAAAATTTACACATTTTGGGTTTTATTACTCCTTAGCTCGTATTATTTTGGGGGGGGGAGGGAGAATAAAGTCAAATATGGCAAAACAAAGCTGTCAGTCAAAACCAAGGATAGACATAGCACATGATGTAAAACAGAGTTTTACAAGATTATCAACAATGGTTATCAACAATGTCTCTTATTTCCTTAAAAAGAATTGTCTATCTCATTAGATATTATAAAGTTGAACAAAACAGTAGAGAACAAGACCAATAAAACTTAAGCATTGGAAACATTACAGGACTTCCAAAGGAGACAATAGTCAAACCATAATGGGCATTAGTGAATCTTATTGCCTTCAAAGTAGTTGCCTATACCCTCAAACTTGATACTATCATACAGAATGGAAGAGAGTCTAATCAGTCAAAACAAGATAGTGGGAGTATTACAGGACTTCAAAACAAGTTAATAGGAAATCAAAAAAGTTACTATTATATATCCTACTAATTTTTTAAATTTTCCCCTTAACTAAAAAAACATAAGAAATAACTAAATAATTTTTTAATGAATAAGGGAGAGATTGAGATAAAACAGGACATAACAATATAACAATCCAGGTCAAAGCATGACAGTTTCAGCAACATAGTACTTCACCACTAAATAACCCGACTTAATAGTAGTTACCATAGTGTCTGTCTTTTTCCTTGAAATATTTGAATAAAACTTCATATACTATAACTTCAAATATTTCCAAATAAAGAAGCCCAGCATAAAGCCTTTCCAATTAATAAGTGAAAACTATATAAGGTTTCAAGGCCACATAATGGGGAATCATGATTACCACATATTTTTATATATTTGAATCATTACTTGCATTAGGGAAACTGTTCGGTATTCACACATGCGAGATTGATTTATTTCACTTATGAGTATGGTCTCAAGCTGCGCCCATTTATTGATAAATATCTAAATGTGATCTTTCTTTATAGCTGAATAATACTCCATTGTATAGAAATACCACAACTTTTTTATCCATTCCTCAGTTGATGGACACTTGGGTTGTTTCCAAGATCTGGCGATTACAAATTGTGCTGCTATAAACATAGGTGCACATATATCACTGTGGTATGATGCTTTCAGTTCTTCTGGGAATATGCCTAGAAGTGGAATAGCTGGAATAAAAGGGACTTCCAATCCCAGCTTTTTGAGAAATCTCCAGACTGACCTCCACAAAGGCTGCACCAGTCTATGCTCCCACCAACAGTGCAGGAGAGTTCCTTTTTCCCCACAGTCTCTCCAGCATTTGTTGTTGTTGGTTTTCTTGATCCTGGCCATTCTGTCAGGAGTGAGATGGTATCTCAGTGTGGTTTTAATTTGCATTTCTCTAATGACCAATGATCATGAACATTTTTTCATGTATTTATTTGCCATTTGCATTTCTTCATCTGAGAAGTGCGTATTCATCTCAGATGCCCATTTTTGGATTGGATCTTTGAATTTTGGGGGTCTGAAATTTTTAATTCTTTATATGTTTTAGACAAGAGTCCCTTGTCTGAGAGAGAGTTCACTAAAATCATTTCCCAGTTTGTGGATTTTCTTTTCACTATGCTGGAGATTTCTTTTGACATGCAGAAACTTTTAATAAGAAGTGGTCCCAATTATTGATTCTGGGAAGTATTTCCTGTGTGGTTTGAGTCCTGTTCATGAATTCTCTACCTACTCCTATGTCTTCAAGGTTTCTACCCAATTTGTCTTCCAATAGATTTAGTGTTTCTGTTTTAATATTCAGTTCTTTGACCCATTTAGATTTTAATTTAGTACATGGTGATAGACATGGGTCTAGCTTTAGTTTTCGGCAAATGGAGAGCCAGTTTTTCCCGCACCATTTATTAAAGAGACTGTCATTCTTCCAGTGAACCTGCTCGGCTCCTTTATCAAAGATAAGGTGGTTGAGTGTGTTTGTAGTTGTGGTTGTATCTTCTAATCTATTTCATTGATCTTCGGCTCTGTATTAATTCCAGTACCATGTTGATTTTACTACTGTTGCTTTGTAGTATAACTTCAAGTCAGGGATTGTGATGCCTCCTGATTTGTCTTTGCGGCTTAGAATTGCCTTTACGATTCTAGGTCTCTTATGGTTCCAGATGAAATTTAGGAGTGATTTCTCCAGATCTATAAGGTATGTCAATGGTATTTCTATTGGGATTGCATTGAATTTGTATAACACTTTTGGGAGAATGGCCATTTTCACAATGTTTGTTCTTCCTATCCATGAGCAAGGGATGTCTTTCCATTTTATGAGATCATCTTCAATTTCTTTTTTCAGTGTATTATACTTTTCACTGCATAAGTCTTTCAGTTCTTTTGTAAGAGTTATTCCTAAATATTTCATATTTTGCTTGCTAAGGTGAAGAGTGTAGTTTCTCTTACTTCCCTCTCTCTAATTTTGTTGTTCGTGAATAGGAATGATATTGATTTCTGAGTATTGATTTTGTATCCAGCCACATTACTGAATTTATTTATTGTATCTAAGAGTCTTTCAATGGAGTTTAGGGGGTCTTCTATGTAGAGTATCATGTCATCTGCAAACAATGATAATTTAACTTCTTCTTTTTCTATCTTTACCCCTTTTATTTCTCTCTCTTGCCTAATTGCTCTGGCTAGTACTTCCAGTACTATATTAAATAGGAGTGGTGATAAAGGACATCCTTGTCTTGTGCCTGATTTTAAAGTAAAGGCTTTCAATTTTTGGCCATTGATGTTGGCTGTTGGTTTGTCATAAATGGCCTTTATTATATTGAGGTAAAGACCATCTTTTCCAATTTTCTGTAAAGTTCTTATCATGAATGAATTTTGGCCCTTATCGAAGGCTTTTTCTGCATCTATAGAAATGATCATGTGATTCTTATTTTTGGCTTTATTGATATGGTGGATTACATTTATTGATTTACATATGTTGAACCATCCTTGCATTCCTGGGATGAATCCTACTTCCTCAATGTGTATTACCTTCTTGATGATTTGCTGCATCCTGTTTGCCAATATTTTATTGAGGATTTTTGCATCTGTGTTCCTTAGGGAGATTGGTCTATAGTTCTCTTTTTTAGTTGGGTCTTTCTCAGGTTTTGGTACTAGAGTAATATTTGCTTCCAGGAATGACTTAGGAAGGATTGCTTCCCTTTCAATTTCATTGAATAGTTTGAGCAGTGTTGGCATTAGGGCTTCTTTGTATTTCTTGTAGAATTCTGCAGTGAATCCATCTGAGCCTGGGCCCTTCTTTGTAGGTAAGGACTTAATTACATTTTCAGTTTCATTAACAGATATTGGGTTATTCAACAGTTTTACATCCTCTTGATCTAGCTCTGCTACTTCATATGTTACTAAGAATCTGTCTATTTCTTCTGTGTTATCAAACTTTTGAGAGTAGAGTTTTTGAAATAGGTGTTGATGATCCTCTGCATTTCTATTGGGTCTGTAGTGATTTCACCTTTTTAATTTCTTTTGCATGAATTTGAGCTTTTTCTTCCCTTTTTTTAATAAGGTTGGCTAGGGGCTTGTCAATTTTATTTATTCTTTAAAAGAACAAACCCTTTGATTTGTTGATTCTTTGGATTGTTTTCTTAGTCTCTATTGCATTGATTTCTGCTCTGATTTTTATAATTTCCTCTCTTCTTTTGGCTTTGGGCTTGACTTGCTCTTCTTTTTCTAGCTGTTTGAGGTGTAGCATCAAGTTATTTATTTGTATTCTTTCTGTTTTCCTGATGTAGGAACTCAGTGCAATAAATTTTCCTCTGAGGACAGCTTTCATTGCTTCCCACAGATTCTGGTAAGTTGTTTCTGCATTTTCATTTTCTTTTAAGTATTGTTTAATTTCTTCTTTAATTTCTTCTGTGACCCATTGATTACTCAAGAGTGTGTTACTCAGTTTCCATTTGTTTGCGTGATTTTTGCAGTATCTTTTGTCATTGATTTCTAATTTCAGAGCAGTATGATCCAATAACATGCAAGGGATGATTTCAACTCTTTTGCATTTGGTTAAATATGTTCTGTGAGCTAATATATGTTCTATTTTAGAGAATTATCCATGTACTGCTGAGAAGAATATGTATTCTGATGTTGTTGGATGGAACATTCTGTATATGTCCATCAAATCCATTTGTTCGCAGGTGTGATTCAGTTCTGTTATTTCTTTGCTCATTTTCTGTCTGGTTGATCTGTCCCTTGGTGTCAATGGCATATTAAGGTCTCCTGTTACAATTGTGTTACTGATAATTTGAGTTTTCATTTCTGTTAATAGTTGTTTTTGTAACTGGGTGCTCTGGAGTTTGGTGCATATATATTTAAGATAGTTATCTCTTCCTCTTGGAGTTTTCCCTTTGCAGGTATGTAGTGATCTTCTTTATCCTTTATGGTCATTGTTGGTTTAAAGTTCACGTTGTCTGCAAACAGAATGGCTACTCCTGCCTTTTTTTGGATTCCTGCTGCATGAAGAATTGTTTTCCATCCTTTGACTTTCAGTCTGTGAGTATCCTTCTTGGTTAGATGGGTTTCCTGTAAACAGCATATGGTTGGATTTTGTTTCTTGATCCATTCTGCTAGTCTGTTTCTTTTGAATGGTGCATTGAGACCATTTACATTAATGGTTATTGCTGTTAAATGCTGGTTTATTGTTAACATGTTATCTCTCTGCTTTTGCATCTTTATCTTTCTGTTCTGTTTAATTATCTGGTTTGCTTAGTGGTTTTTTCCTTTGTGTATCTAACTGTCTTTCAATATTTTTTGCAGGGTTAATTTGGTGTTCATGAAGTTCTTCAGCTGTTCTTTGTCATGGAAGTATCATATTTCACCATCAGTTTTGAATGATAGTTTTGCAACCTAGGATTGGTGTTCATGAAGTTCTTCAGCTGTTCTTTGTCATGGAAGTATCATATTTCACCATCTATTTTGAATGATAGTTTTGCAGGATATATCAGTCTAGGTTGGAAATCATTTTGCTTTAGGATCTGGAATACTTCACTCCATGCTCTTCTTGACTTTATTGTTTGTGCTGAGAAGTCTGCTGTGATTCTCATAGGTTTTCCTTTATAAGTGATCTGTCTTTTCTCTCTGACAGCTTTTAATAATCTATTCTTGTGTTGGATTTCTGGGATGGTCATTATTATATGTCTGGGTGTAGTTTTATTTTGGTTATGACTATTTGGAGTTCTATATACTACACTGATCCTAATGTCGGTTTCTGATCTCATGCTTGGGAAATTTTCAGCTATTACTTCTCGAAATATCCTCTTGACATCCTTTATGTTGTCTCCTTCTTTTTCATTAATCCCTATCATTCTTATGTTATTTTTCTTTGTATCATCTTGCAGTTGTTGAATTGTTATTTCCTGATTCCTTGTTATTTTTAAAAGATCTTTCCTTTCCTGTTCACTAGCTGCAATCCTGTCTTCAAGGTCTGAAATTCTATCTTCACTTTCATTAAGGCGGTTTTTACAACTTTCAGTGGAGTTTTTTTTATTTCCTGTATATTTCTGTGAATCTGCATTATGTATTCTGTTTGTTTCTTATATTGCTCATCTAGGGATTCTATCTCTTTGTTTAGTTCCTCCAATATTTTATCAGTGTTTTCTTTAGATATATTTAGAATCTCTTTCATTTCTTTTATCATTTCTTATTTTACCTGGAAGATTACTTGGAGTTTGAATTTCTTTAAAGCTTATTGAAGTTGCTTGTTAACTTCAGTAGCTATTGTGACCAATATTTGTGGTGAATGGCATATATTTTCTTCTATATACATTGCTCCTAGAGTTTCTTGAGATGGGCTGGGGGTTTAAGGTTGTAATTTGGTCTTTCATTTTGTCATTTTCCTATATTTCTGTGTTTCAAGTGTTATTTGAAAGCTTCCTCAGAGTCTGTTGGAAATCCCCTTCCATGTTTGCAGCTCCTGAGACTCTGGCACCCTGTTACCCCAAGACACTGGGCCTACAGAACCAATGGCCCTCCTCTACCTGTTCAGAACTGTGCAGTTCCAGATAAGCTGGGCCTCAGGGACACTGTGCGCCCACCTGCCCGTTGGAAGCTCCACAGCTCTCCAAGCACAGCCAGGATGTGAAGGCAGATGTAGACGCCTCAAACCCACCTCTCCACTTCACTGCACCCGGAAGCCTGGAGTGACCCGAATAGTCTGGGCTTTGGGCAGAGTGTGCTGAGCACTTGCCACAGGCTGCAGGGCCTCTGGAACCTATGATGCTCTACTGCCCGCTGAGACATCCACAGTCCTCCAGACACATGGGGAGGCTGATGCAGGCACCCCAGATCCGCCTAGCCCCTCCTCTGCACACTGATGGCTAGGTGCGGGAGTCCCAAACAGGATGGGCTCCGGGGATAGTGTGGGCCCGCCCACCCATTGGAAGCTCCGCAGTTCTCCAAGTGCAGCCAGGATGGGGAGGCAGATGTAGAGGTCTCAAACCCACTTCTCCACTTCACTGCACCCGGAAGCCTGGAGGGTCCTGAACAGTCTGAGCTTTGGGCAGAGTGCGCTCAGCACTCACCACAGGGTGCGGTGTCTCTGGAACCTGCGATCCTCCCCTGCTGGCTGAGATATCCACAGTCCTCCACACACACAGGGAGGCTGATGTAAGCACCCCAGATTGGCCCAGCCCCTCCTCTGCCTATATTGTATTGTCTTGTGGTGAAATACTGTGTTGCTTCAATTGTTCTTTTCTGATATGCTTTGTTAAGTCCTCTTTATCTTAATCTCAAGTAAGAATTCATGTTTGTGGAAAAAAGGTCTAAAATCTCTTCATGGCACAGGTTATGCCAGACTGGAAACAAGCCTCCACATCCTTTGGAATCCAGTAACATGTGTTGTATATGTCCATGTGGAGATGATCTGGAAAATGGGAATTATTTCCTACATTAAGAAGGACTTGATTTTGAATTCAGGTCATGCATTAGACCCTTGGCTTCTAAAACATTCTACAGAGGTTTCTTGCCCAGGGTAGTTTGTTCCCTAAGATCAAAGATGTCCTCAACACATTGTCCATATTGACAGAGTCTCTCTCCAGTCTTCTTCATTTTATGCATTTGAAATGACTGCAGGTCTCTACATCTTCATTATATGTGTATTATTGCTCTTCCATTCTCAAGTAATTGTCTTCATGATATCATTTCGATGCTTGAGGTGTCCGAGGATCCTTTGCAGCTCTCAGTAAGACATCACAGAAACTAGAGGTGCACTCAACTCCAGGATCTCAGCATAGAAACCTATAACAGGAAATCTTAACATGCCATTGACACAAAGGGACAGATCAACAAGACAGATAATCAGCAAAGAAATAACAGATCTGAATCACAGCTATGAACAAATAGACTTAGTAGATGTATACAGAGCATTCCATCCAACAACATCAGAATATACATTCTTCCCAGCAGCACACGGAATGTTCTCTAAAATAGACTATATACTAGCCCACAGGACATGCTTAAGTAAATGCAAAAGAATTGAAATTATACTATGCATGTTATCAGATCATAGCACCATAAAACTAGAATTTAATGACAAAATAACCTGAAAAAGCCCCCACAAACACATGGAAATTGAATAATACATTCCTGAGCAATTAGTGGGTCACAGAGGAAACTAAAGAACAAATTGAGCAATATTTACAAGCAAATAAAATTACATCTTACCAGAACCTGTGGAATTCAATGAAAACAGTCCTCAGAAAAAAATTTATTGCAGTGAAATCCCACATCAGGAAAACAGAGCAAACACAGATAAATAACCTGATGCTACATTTCAAACATCTAGAAAAGAAAGAGCAGTCAAGCCCAAAGTCAAAAGAGGGGAGGAAATTATAAAGATCAGATCAAAAATCAATGCAAGAGACTAAGAAAACAATACTGAATCAAAGAGTTTGTTTTTTGAAAGAATAAAAAAATTGATAAGACCTTAGCCAACCTTATTTATAAAAAGGAAAGAAAAACCTCAAATCCATGCAATAAGGAATGAAAAGGGTGAAATCACTACAGACCCTGTAGAAATACAGTGCTCTGAAAACTTGATGAAAGAAAACTTCAAAGACACAAATAAATGTGTAAATATACCCCCACAATGACTAATTAGGGTGGCATTGTTCAATGAGATGCAGGTGAAAATTACTCTTTCAAGCATCTAAAACAAATCCTAGAAAAAGAAATTAGGTCAGCTAAGAGGTAAGATCTTTCCCTTACAACTACGCCAAATCCTGATGTGAATGGCAAGAGGTTTTGGTACCATTTTGGTTGATGGAACAGCACTGAAGACGAAGTCACACAGTAAGATGATGAAGTAAGACAGACACAGTAGCTCCATATGAGAACGCACATGTGAGAGGAGAGTAAACTTGTTTCAGGAAAGCTAGTGTAATGTTGCATTTAGGTTTTGCTTAGATAAACCAGGCTATCACTGTTACCAAACTAAAAGAATGAAACCTACCTTCTTGTCTTGGCTCCTTTCATAATTGGGCTATTTTATTTTCAGTGCTCTCAGGTAGGTTTTTTCAGAAGTTTTTAACAAAAATTTTTGCTGAAATTAATATAAACAGTGTATCACAGTAGAACTATATGTTTTAAAGTTTACATTTTAAAACCAGAATTTCATAACTCTTTTATTTCTTTAATGTATATCATGTTTACAGTATATGAGATGTTGTTCTAATACATAAAATATTGGTGATCTAATCTTTCTCAATGACTTTTACTACAAGTTAATTGTAAAATGTGAAATTTTAAAATATTCAGTCACATATATGCACACATTTAAAATTCAGGAAATTGTGGTTATTTGGATATCCCTTGATATCATTTGTGTTGTTAATCTTATGTTGTTTTTCTTTGCATCATCTTGCAGCTATTGAACTGTTATATCCTGATTCCTTGTTATTTTTAAAAGATATTTCCATTCCTGTTCACTAGCTGCAATCTTGTCTTTAAGGTCTGAAATTCTATCTTCACTTTTGTTGAGGCAGTTTTGACAACCTTCAATGGATTTGATTTCCTGTATATCTTTTTGAATCTACTTCTTGCATTCTGTTTGTTTCTTATTTTGTCCATTCAGTTTCCACTTTTTTTGTACTGTTCTTCTAATTTTTTAACTATGACTTCTTTCAATGCATTCAGCATTTCTTTCATTGCATTTATCATTTCTTCTTTTACCTGGGAGATTATTCCTGATCTGAGTTCTTTTATAGCTTCTGGGAGTTCTTTATTTCAGTTGTTATCATTTCAGGAATTTCAGGTGTATGGCTTACACTTTCTTCTATGGCCATGTCTCCAAGGCTTGCTAGGGTTGCACTGGAAGGTTGAGATTGCATTTTGCTCTTTCTTTTTGTCATTTTCCTATATTTCCAGGTTTCAAATGGTGTTCCAAAGCTTCCCCATGCACTGGTAATCAATTTGCACATGTTCAGTTCCAGGGACTGGATTCGAGCCCCTGCTAGTCTCTTGGAAGTCACTTGGGTGTGGCTCAGTTAGGCCCCTCAGTGCCAGTGCATCTTCTGAAGCACAAGAGGATCTCCCATACTATACACAAGTTTGTTTTGGAGATATCAAGTCCATAATCAGCTGTCTCCAGGGTAGGGTGGTGTGGCTAAAGGCAATACTTCAATACAGCAGCTAGCAAAAGCAGCCAGAGCAGGAGAGGGGAGCCACAATTACTAACCTCACTGTACCTGGTAGAATTTGTATTAACCATTCTAAATCTAAGAAAATTGTGATTGTTACTGAGATGTCTAGGCACTGAACAGTTATATTCCTTGGTCATTTGTAATGTACCAGTGAAATGCCAAATTTGAAAGCTTCATTCTATAGCTCTACATGTCAGGTATGGCCTGAGGTTCTAACGTGTGCCTATAGATTTTAAAGAGATAATATTTGTAGAGAGACATTGTGTTTGGATAAAGCAAAAAGGCACTGTTCTAGATAGAGTTTTTCAAGAGAAAATATTTAATACAAGACACATAATTTATAGGATTATTTCATAATAATCACCCAAAAGAGTGCAGGGTGAGACCCTGCATACTAGAGACCCAAGGAATCCAGTAGAGGGCATGGATCTCACAAGAATATCATCTCTGAGTACAGCTTGAGACCTAGAAACCATGAAAATGTCTTCTGCAAGTCTATATGAAGGACCTACACTGGGAAGGCCCAAAAGTCAGAGGTGGAAGCAAGAAAGTGTGCATGAGTGGGATGAAGTGTCTCTGCCAGCAGGCTGAGGGATCTGACTGCAGCCAGAAAGCAAAGCTCAAAGTAAGGACCAGACCTCCCCACAAAGAACTGCAGCCATCTTCAAAGAGAGAGAGGACCCCTGCCCTTCTTATGATGGCAGCTGACTTCATATCAGGACAACCAGCATAACAAGTTTCTCCAGAAGAAGCAACAGCACACATCTTTCCTTCATTTTCCTTTTATGCTGTTGGCAACAATCTTCATGTGGGCCTTACACTCTAGAACCCAGCTGACTGTTCATCTGGGTGTTGCGAGTTGAACATTAGTTAATCCACCACAAATGAAGAAACAGTATGAACAATTTTATGACAATTAATTGAAAATACAGATATAGTAGTTATGTGCTGCCAAGATTCAATTAATCTCACACAAGTTCATTCAGAAAACAGAGAAGGGAAGTACTGCAAGTTTTGTCATGAAAAAAAATTTTTGATAACAGTTGAAAATGATATTATGAGGAAAGAAAGCTAAAAGTCCTTGTTATCTATGAACAGAGAAGTAAAGCTCCTTAATGCAATACTAATAAAGGGAATCCAGAATTACATAATGAATCAAAAGTTATGTGTGGAATTAATCCCAGAAATGCATGTTCAGTTTACTTTACAAAATTAATATAATTAATAAGTGGAATAAAAAACTGTGATCTTTAGAGATGCATGAAACGTTTGAAATAGTTCAAAGCTATTTTGTTATTTTAATAACTTTTAATTTGGGTGTGGAAATGACTCATCTGCTTTCTTAGAAAATTACAAATTTTGAAATAAATGTATTTTTACTAATATATTAATATTTACTATTATTATCATGGAGTGGATTAAGTCCCTAGAATTCATTCATGTAAGAATAGTAGCTATGAATCTCTCCCTATTTTCTCTATCTCCTGACTCCTGGTAATCACCTTTATACTATTTTGTCTTCACAAATTTAGCATTTTAAATGGGATTCAACACATAAATGAGATAATACATTATCTTTTATGTCTTACTTATTTAACTTTGCATAATCACAAAAAAAGAAACTATGTGAGGTGGTGGACATAATATTTCACTTAATTATGCAATCATTTTATACTCTATATGTAGATTGAAATGTCACAAATGTAGATCCAATACTCACTCATGTATACATAATTAAAATCCAGGGGATTATTGAGATAAATTTTCGTTTTCATCTCTCCTACTCTACTGTACTACACAAGATAACCAAATTTACACATTTATTAAATTTGAACTCAAAGTATAATTGAAGGAAAACTGACATTATCACCATATACAAGTTTGAAGACTGGCTTCCTTGTTACCTTTGCCCATCTTTCATGCCACCCAATTTTGTCCTGAAAGATCTACTTAATGTGGTACTTCAATTTCACTA
This sequence comes from Cavia porcellus, assembly GCF_034190915.1. Lineage (NCBI taxonomy): Eukaryota > Metazoa > Chordata > Mammalia > Rodentia > Caviidae > Cavia > Cavia porcellus. Next base: position 57,800,052 of record NW_026947492.1, read on the forward strand.
CCCAACTGCTAATGTCTTAATGAGAGATTGAAAATTTCTATCCTGCTCTGCTAGACCACCTAATTTTAACCAACCTAGATAATAACTAAGGGCCTAGGAGACAGCACACCTTTTGGATTGCTTCATATCTTACTTTTATATAATTCTTCATATTTGGAAACTGGAATTATATTTATTTTTGTCACCACACAAGACTCTTAAAATGAATGTGTGTACAATTTATCTAGAATTTATAGCAGGAGGTTTTGGCATCAAACAGTTTGTACTATCATATCTAGCAACAAAGTGACACATGTTTAGGAACAATAGTCTCAGAATCATATCTCACAGATATCCTATTGCATAAAAATTGTTTTGAAATGGCATTCATGAAATTTCTAGGTGTTTTTGCCAGGCCCACATAGAATTCATGCTAACAATGATCTCACACAATTTTACTTGTATTCTCTTACCACTTAGAGGCATTACACACATGCTACTTAATAATTTACTAAAGTCTTCAAAGTACTTACCAAGGTTTCATGCTCTCTCTATTTTTTAAATAGAGTTTGTGAAGTATAACTGAAATAAAATAAACATATATGAGAACATGCACACCCATGATATATAACATGTGTAAAAATATAAACACAATAAGTTGTGGTATTTTTATACAATGGAGTACTACTCAGCTATAAAGAAGGATCACATTGAGATATTTATAAATAAATGGACCCAGTTTGAGACCATACTCATAAGTGAAATAAATCAAACTCGATGTATGAATACTGAATAGTTTCCCTATTGTAAGAAATAATTCAAATGTATAAAACTGTGATAATCATGATTCCCCATTATGTGGCTTTGAAGCCTTATAAAGTTTTCACTCATCAATTGGAATGGCTTTATTCTGGGCTGTTTGATATTATTGCCTGTGATGAAATGAACAGCTATTTTGAAGAAAAAAAGACATCATAATAGCTAGTGCTGGGGCTGGGGATTTAGCTCAGCGGCATAAGCACCTGTCTTGCAAGCAGGCAGTCGTGAGTTCGATACCCGGTACCGATAAAAAGGAAATAACTAGTGCTGATTTAATACCATCTTGTTTTGAAACTGTTGCTTTTCTGTCTCCATTGGTTTTATTATGTTGTGTCTTACAGGATTTTATTATATGTGATAGTATAAACAAAACATTTCATAGGCAAAGAGATAATATAGAAACCATTGTTCATTTTCTGTTAGCTGGTTCTAAATACCTTGTAGTACTTTCATCCACTTGGTTTCACATTGTCTTGATATGTTTGATGCTATAGTATATGAAGTTATATTCAAATATTTCAGGGAAAGAGACTCTATGATAACTACTATTAGTCGGGTTATCTTGTGGTGAAGCAATGGGTTGCTGAAATTGTCATGCTTTGACCTGTATTGTTATGTGTTTATGTCCTCTTTTAGCTCAATCTCCCCCTTATTCAGTTTACAATGCCTCAGTTTTATTGGTCTTGTTCTCTACTGTTTTGTCCAACTTTATAATATCTAATGAGATAGACAATTCTTTTTAAGGAAACAAGAGACAACGTTGATAACCACTGTTGATAACCTTGTACTCTGTTCTACATCATGTGCTATGTCTATCCTTGGTTTTGACTGACAGCTTTGTTTTGCCATATTTGACTTTATTATCTCCCCCCCCCAAAAAAAGTAATAAGAACTAAGGAGTAATAAAATCCAAAATGTGTAAATTTTGTTGTAAAAAAGAGAGGGAGGAAAAAAAAAAGAGCTCTAACGGATATAACAGCAAGTATGTTTAGGGGTGTTAAAGAGCTGACTATATTAATGTTTTTGGATCATTGAACACAGCTGTTTGCAGTCTCTCTGTTTGAATGTCCACTTTGTATTCTTTGATACTGTGATTTGAGCAACTATTTCCAAGATGATAATATGCAATCTATCAAAAGGTGATTCCTTACTGTTATTTTTTTTGTAGTTCTGTATTATGTGTAACCTTATACTGCTTTGTTTTGTTTTGTGTTTTTCTCTTTTTCCTCTTAAATAAAATTTTTAAAAAATTATTTTTTATTATTATTTTTTAATTAAGTGAAAAAATAAAAAATTAGTGGGATATATTATAGTAACTTTTTTATTTCCTTGATTAACTTGATTTGAAGCCCTGTAGTACTCCCACTATCTTGTTTTGACTGATTTTACTCTGTTCCATTCTATTTGATCATATCAAGTTTGACTGTAAAGGCAACTATTTTGAAGGCAATAAGATTCACTATGATGCCCATTCTGGTTTGACTATTATCTTCTTTTGAAGTCCTGTAATGTTTCCAATGTTTAGGTTTTATTGGTCTTTTCTGTACTGTTTTGTGAAATTTTATTGTACCTAATGATATCGGCAATTCTTTTTAAGGAAGCAAGAGGCATTATGGTAACCATCGTTGATAACCTTGCATTCTGTTTTTATATCATGTTCTATGTCTATCCTTTGTTTTGACTGACTTCTTTGTTTTGTCAGATTTGGTTTTATTCTCTTCCAAATAAAAAAGTAATAAGAACTATGGGAGTAATAAAACCCAAAATGTATAAATTTTGTTTTAAAAAAGAGGGGGAAGAAGTGCAAGTGTGTTTAGGTGTGTTAAGATAGATGACCGTATTACTGAGTTTCTGTTGGATCATTGAACACAACTTTTTGTAGTCTCACTGTTTGACTGTCCACTTTGTATGCTTTAATCCTGTAACTTGAACAATTATTTTTATGATGACAATATGTAATCTATTAACTAGTGATTTCTTCCCTTTTTTGTAATTCTGTATTACTTGTACCCTTATACTGTTTTTTTTTTCCTTTAAATAAAAATAAAAGAAGAGAAGTAGGATTGTGTTGGATACGATCCCAATGCTGACTTCAAATAAGTACAGATATTGTATGTCAATAGACCTGAAAAATTTACTCCTTTCATTGATCTTCATAGAGGAAGAATTATGTGATAGCTATCAGAGGAAAAACAGCACAGAAAATTGTTACAATATTACCTCTTCAATTTATCTCAATCAATACTACAGTTCAGCCAGTATGTGTATTAATGTCTGTGTCCTTTCCCACTTTGGTAGTCATCTTCACCACCACCCTCTTGGATTCCTTATGGACCTATTTCCTGTCCCACCTCTCAGCCATTATAGCTATATTATGGAACTCTGTGGTAGGTTTTCATATTTGTAATAAAACTAATAATTCTGAAGATTTTTTATATTTTCCTCATGTTTAGATTTCATCCATTGTCTTATTTGTCCTTGTATCTGAATTGACAAATATAGTAAATTAAGGTGTCATATGATTTTCCAGAAAAACAACAAAATATTTTAATCTGATTTTCTGTTCCTCTGTGAGATTTTTGAATCACATGACTGTAAAATTTTTAAGTGATTTTCTAAACTCCAGGCTATAGTTTAATGTTGCTGCAATAATTCAAATGTTAAAAAACACATAACATTCTAGAAGTCATCAGAGAAAACATTCAAATTGTGTAACAACTGATATGACAGGAGTTCACTGTTTCATTATTATGTAGTAATAAAGCAAATGACTAAGGTATGGAAGATGTGTCCACTTGCCACATGTTAACATAACACACAAAGTGCCTTAGGATCAGTGGGTCATTGTCTAAAACTGGTAAATTTTCCTTAGTTGACTTTCCTTCAGAGCACTAATCAAGGAATGTGACAAAATGATGCAGTTACGATCAGTGTTTTATGTTAATCCTGTGGACATATGACAAAAAAATAGGGTCACCTATCCATGCAGCTGCATCAAAGTTTTATGAATCACATAAATCTGTGTTAGGTTAATGCAACTCCAAATATCTTTGTACCGTACTCAAGTGTTAAAAACAAAGGTATGTAGATACATCTATAGGAACATATCACCTTATAAGGAAATATGTTTGAGGAAATATGAACATCTCATGAAGTAAAGAGAAAAGTAATACTCTATCATGGTGTGTTCCAGATATGCCTTATGCAGCTCATACCTGCATAACACAGCACAGTTCAGATGATTGAGGTATTGGACAGGAAATTTAGGCATTAGCAGGGTGATCTAGGAGTCCTTTCTGAAAGATGACTCTTAGCAGTGACATTGCTGTGAAGGCACTGGGCTAGCCTAACATAAGAAGACCAAAAATCTCATTTAACCCTGAAAGAAATAAGCTTCCCTTGGAGAGAATTCAAATTAATAGATAATGAATAAACCAAAAAATAGTAGCATGGAAAAGGCCTGAAGTAGATCACATTCAAGAAACCACATTGGAAGAGGAAGAAAAAGCCCTTGAGCACCATCCAAACTAAAGATACAAGCAGGAAGAAATTCACAGTGGAATCTGTGCAGTCTTTTTTAGATAATCACCTTAGAAAGGTCTCGATTCACAGAGAAGCCTCCCTCAAGAGAAATGTAATACCTTTCCATTAATACCATGATCCAGGAATGATTCACTTGAAACATGGTGATATTTCTGCATTTTCCAAGACCATGAACATTCTTCCAATCATGTTGCCATAAAAGAACCACAACTAGTGAAGAATGTTCATCTGTGCACTTGAGGCAGTGGCAGGACAGAGCTGCATTCAATGGGACAAGAACAGGCCTCTGCAGCTCCCTGTACAAGTCTGGTCTTGTGGGTAGAGTAATTAGAGACTGCGAAGGAAGGCAGTGAGGACACATCTTCCCACTCAGTTGCATATGAGCACACTCTATGTTGCTCAGGGATGAAATGATTCATATACAGCATATGTCTGATTCCATAGGTATAGGATAGGAACTTCCTAGCTTCTTATTTTTAAAGTTTTTTTTCTTTTATTTTAAGACTCAAAACTGTACACTATAAGGGAACTTCACATCACTGTGTTCAACATTGTCCTTAGATATAAATAAAGCTAAAAATAGAAAACAGTGCCCAGGAAGTGAGATTCATTGTGCTCAGAACAGTGTACTATATTAGTGAGTATACTGGTCAAGAAACTCCACCAAGTAAGACAATTGCAGCTGAAAAACTGCACTAGGAATGGGAGAGAAACAACTGGCCTGTGGGAAAGGCAAAGTCATCCCGCTGTGCTCACTTCCAGGTACACAGCATTTCTCAAATATGCTGCACCACCCAGGAAAAGGAAAAATCAGGACTATTTGAGTACTTATGGCAACCACCCTCCCACAAAAAGAGAGTTCAAATTAGCTATTTTTGAAAATTTAAAAGATTGTTAGTTATATTCAGGGTGCTTTCTTCTTAGTGAGTATTTACAGAATCAAGTTGTTTACATGGTTTTGTGAAAAGTCCAGATATGAGTCACTACCCCAAGTAAAGAAACAGAAAAACCACAGAGGCATTTTTCAAAAAACAAATCAGTCATTGCTTAGGAATAGAAATGGTTGTTATCAAGGGTTTTCCTGCTCAACCTACTAATGAAATGAGTCATCCTGTGCCCTCATGAACCACTTTTAACTTTTACTTATAATTGCATCCTTTTTATTGATTATGCACTAAAAGTTTCGTTTATGTCCATCTGTTGACAGTAAATGCTTCAATAATCAGTTTGGGGAGGGAAAAACTTAACAGTCACTTACAGAGATCAAGGCAGTTGAAAATATTTTGCAATAAATTTTCCTCCCAAAAAATGAGTTCACCTGTTATTGTCAATTCAAGCTTGAAAAGTATTGTGAAAATGAAGAAACATCGAACAATATGAAGGAAAATTAACAGTCTCTTTACCAAATTTTAGAAGATTATGTTCTTAGAATATTTTTAGGGAGACAGTGGAAATTTTGACAACTATCCCTTTGAATTTTTTGTTTCTACTGTCATTACCACCCCAATTTCATTGTGTACTGAAGTGTAATTTTTAACCTGTAGAGTACATAGTCAAAACTTAGAACATTAAGTTGAAAATCATGAAGTGAAAGATGAGAGATGAAAAGTCAGAATGACAAAATGCTGATTCTTATTTTGTAGAAATGAACCTAAGCTCTCAGGATATCCAAATGCTTTAAATAAAGATATCATTAAATATCATTTGAATGTGTTAAATAAACTGAACTACAGCAATTATTCAATAGTTTTAACTGCCTTACAAAGACAGTGGAACAACTGAGAATATCTAATGAATAATCATAGTGAAAGTTGCTCTGCATAATGGTGTAAACAGAAACACAAAAGATTTATTCTAAAGTCAGAAGGTGTATTATTTAAAATGGTAATAAATTGCCTTAATTCAAAGAAAACAATGCATACTTAATACTACCTTAGTAGTTCATCTGAAAAAGTCTACTAATTTTATGAATCATTAAATAAAGCACAATTACACTCACAAGAGAATTTCCCTTTGCACTGCAGAGTGAACTTCCTCTGAGCTGTATGACGGTTGGAGTTGAACCATTCATCTGGGTCCTCCAAACTTTTCACTCTGAAGCATCACTGGCTGCCTGCTCACCCATCTAATTATCCACTCTTTGATTACAGATCCACTTACCTATGCGATCTGTGAGTGGTTCGTGCACCTAATTATAGCCCACATAATTTTAAAAGTAAAGTATCATTAATTCATCTCTCAGTAGGCCTCTAACTTTAGTGTCTGAAGACAAGTGATAGAATCCCTCAGGGAAGGACAGAAACTTTGAGTTCTCAATGGATTATTTCACCTTCCTCTTAACTGTATTCTCCACTGGATCATAGCCATATGGGGAGTGTTCTGCTCAAAACTTTTCTCCAAATCTCCCTGACATATCAATATGAGGAATGGTATGTCATAATCATATAGAACATGAGGTAAATACTTGCAGAGTACTGTGGCCTAGATGTCAGACTGAGAAAACACTTTCTACATAAAAACATGGAGAAATTGAATGAATTCAGTATGATACAGAGAAAGTAAATGATGACCAGTGTATCTCAGTGAAATTGCTGAAGAACTGAACAGAAGAATAGCATAGAAAATGCAGAGAAAAGTGATATACTAGAAAAATCAAATCAAAATGAAAATAAGCAAGAAATAATATTTGCATGCTTTAAAATATTTTCACAAATTTAAACACTTTATAAAATGTTTTTCACCATGTGACTAAATTATTTTTAGGGATATAGAAACCAAAGGCATTAAATACCAATATACAGAAGTGAAAGATATATAACCACACTAACAATGGTTCTTAGAGTATGCATGTGATGTGATCAAATCACAGAAATAAAAAAAAACTAAAACAGTTACATGCATAAGAAAATGCTAGAAACATATCTATCTTGGTTACTTTTCTCTCATTGCTGAGACAAAGTACCTGATTTCCAAAATTAAGGAAGGAAAAGTTTTTGTTTATTTAGAGAAAAATAAGAAAATAACACTAAGAAATCACTAGTTGATAAATTACATATTATTCCCTTAGAAATAGTTTTTCAAGTTACATAATCAAAGCACAAAAAAGTGGACAAACAATGACAGTACAATCCATTCTGTTCAATAAAGGTACAAAAATCTTACTAGTACGGTTATCTATCTTACACACTTAAACATACATCGGTTATATCCTTTAGAGCACTTTCCTTCACTTTCAAAATAATGAAATAATGAAATTGCAATATCTGTCACATATTTTAGGTCCTATTAAGTTTTTACTCCTTCAGTTTATATTATTTTTACACTAGAGAGACAGTAAGATATTTACAAATGAGTCTCATTTATTTCACTTATGAGAATAGTCTCAAGTTGTATCCATTTACCTATAAAAGCCTCATCATCATCCTTTTTATAGCTGAGTAATATTCCATTGTATAAAATACTACATCTTTTCATCCACTCTACAGTTGATGAGAATTTTGGTTGTTTCCAAGGTTTAGTTATTACAAATTGTAGTGCTATAAACATGGATGTCTATATATCCCTGTGGCATCACAGTTTCAATTTTTCCAGGAAAATACACAGGAGGCGAATAGCTGGATTGACCACGGAACTTCCAAATCTAGTTTTTTCAGGAATCTCCATATCGATTTCCATAGAGGCTCATCAGTCTACACTATCCCCAACAGTGAAGAAGTATTTCTTTTTCCCCACAACCTCACCTACATTTGTCATCAGTTGATTTCTTGATGGCAGCTATTCTTTCTGGAGTGAAATGCAATCTGAAAGCTGTTTTAATTTGCATTTCTCAAATGACCAGTGATGGTGAACATTTCTTCATGTATTTATTTGCCATTTTTATATCTTCATCTGAGAAATGTGTGTTTTTCTCAGATGCCCATTTTTGGAGTGAGTCATTGATGTTTTTCAATTCTTTACATGTTCTTTATGTAAATCCTTTGAGTAACTACTGGTTAAAATTCTCTCTCATTCTGCGGGTTTTCTTTTCAATTTGTTGGTGATTTATCTTGAAGTGCAAAAACTTTTGAATAAGATGAAATCTCAGTTGTTAATTCTTTGAAGTATTTCCCATGCAATTTGTGTTTTGCTCATGAACAATTTGCCTAACCCTAGTTTCCAAGCTATCTACCTACCTTATCTTCCAGTAGATTTAGTGTTTTGCTTTAATATTTAGATTTCTAATCCATGTTGATTTTAGTTTAGTGCACGAGTCTAGCTTCTGTCTTCAGCATATGAAAAGCCAATTTTTCCAGCATCATTTATTAAAGATGGTATCATTTTTCCAGTGAACACATTTAACACCATTATCAAGTATAAGATGGCTGAATGTCTTTGTAGTTGTGTTTGTACCTTCTCATCTGTTCCATTGATCTATTTCTTTGTCAGTATCATGGTGATTTTATCATTGTAGCTTTGTAATATAATTTGAAATCAAAAATTGAGATGACTCCTGCCTAGCTTTTGTGCCCCAGAAGTTTGTTATTCTAGTTTTCTTTTGTTTCCAAATGAATTTTAGGAATGTTTTCACTAGATCTTTAAGGTATGTTAGTGATTTTTGATTGGGATTGTATTAAATTGATATAATAGTTGTGGGAGTATGGCCATTTTCCCAATGTTGATTCTTCTTTACCAAGAGCAAGAAATATTCTTCTATTTTCTGATACCCTCTTCAATTTCCTTTTTTGGAGTAGTATAATTTTCAGCATATAAGTCTTTTACATTTTTGGTTAGGGTGATTCCTAGGTATTTCTTTTTTTTTATACTGCTGTGAGAGGCATTATTTTTATAATTTCTGTCATGGTTTATGTCAGTGTCTCTCTCTCTCTCTCTCTCTCTCTCTCTCTCTCTCTCTCTCTCTCTCTCTCTCTCTCTCTCTCTCTTGACAGCTTGTGCCTTGCTGTTTGCAGCCAGTCATGAACAGCGGCCTGCTACTCTTGGAGCCAACTGAGTATGGACTGAAAACTCCAAGAACTGTAAAAATTAAACCTTTCCTTCCCTAACTTTGGGTAACAGGTATTTTGTCTCAACAATGATTAAAAAGTAACTTAGACAATTTTGGTGAGTTTATTGTTTGTGACAGGACTGCTATTGATTTTTGAGTGTCGACTTTGTATTCAGCTACACTGCTGAATTTGTTTATTAACTCTACCAGTCTGTTGATGGAGTTTTTGGGGTCTTCAATGTAGAGTGTCATGTCATCTGCAAATAGTAATAATGTAATTTCTTCCTTTACTATCTTTATTCCTTTTATTTCACTCTCTTACCTGATTGCTCTGGTTAATGCTTCAGAACTATATTGAATGGGACTGTCACTGGTGGATATCTCATCTTTTTACTGATTATAGAGTGAAAGTTTTCAGTTTTTGTCCACTTAGTATAACACTGGTTGTTGGTTTATCATAGATGGCCTTTATCAGATTGAGATAGAGACCATATATTCCAAATTTCTGTAGGGTTTTTATCTTGAACAAGTGTTGGACTTTGTCAAAAGCTTTTTCTGTGTCTACTAAGAGGATCATATGATTTTTGTCTTTGGCTCTGTTGATGTGGTGTATTATATTTATTAATTTTCATATGTTAAACTATTCATGCATTCCTGGGATAAATCCCACTTGGTCATGATATATAATTTCTTGATGATTTGCTGTATTTTATTTGCCAGTATTTTATTGAGAATCTTTGCATCAACGTTTGTTAGTGAGATTGCCCTATAGTTCTTTTTTCATTGGGTCTTTCTCTGGTTTTGGTATCAGGGTAATATTTGCATCCAGGAATGAGTCAGGGAGGATTGCTTCTCTTTAAATTTCATTGAAGAGGTTGAAGAATATTGGCATTAAATCTTCTCTAAATTTCTTGTAGAATTCAGCTGTGAATCCATCAGCACCTGGGATTTTCTTTGTTGGTACATTTTTAATCATGTTGTCAATTTCAGTAGCTGATATTGGGCTATTCAAAATTGTTAGATCTTCTTCATTGGGCTTTGGTAGTCCATACATTTCTAGACATCTGTCCACTTCCTATGTTTTCTACCATATGTGAATAAACATTTTCAGAATAGGTATTCATGATATTTTGAATTTCCACAGTATCTGTAGTAATTTCTTTCTTTTCAATCTTTATTGCATAAATTTGAGATTTGTTTCTTTTTCTTGATAAGGTTGCCTAGAAGTTTATCCATTTTGTTTATTCTCTCATGACACTAGTTCTTTGATTCATTAATTCTTTGTATTTTTTTATTCTCAATTGCATTAATTTCTGCTCTAATCTTTATAATTTCCTCTCTTCTATGACTTTTGGGTTTTACTTGCTCTTCTTTTTCTAGAAGCTAGCAATGTAGCATTAAGTTGCTTATTTGAGTTCATTCTGTTTTCTTGATATGGCAATTTATTGCTATATATTTCCCTCTTAGGACTACTTTCATTGCACCCCACAGATTACAGTATGTTGTATCTTCATTTTCATTGAATTATAGATATTGATTTATTTCTTCCTTAATTACACCCATAACATGTTGATTGTTCAGGAGGCTGTTATTTAATTTCCATATATTTATACAGGTTTTGGAGTTGCTTTTGCATTAATTTTCAATTTCAATACACTATGGTCAGATAATATGCATAGGATAATTTCAATCACTCTATATTTACTTAAGAATGTTCTATGGGCTAATGTATGGTCTATTTTGGAAAATGTCCCATCAACAGCTGAGAATAATGTTTATTCTGCTTTGGTTGGGTGGAACACTCTGTAAATGTGTACGAAGTTCATTTGCTCACAGGTATGATTCACTTCTGTTATTTCTTTGCCAATTTTTTGCCTAGTTGATCTATCTCTATATGACAATGGAGTATTAAGGCTCCCTATTACAATTATGTTGTCATTTATTTGGTTTTTCATATCTATTAGCATTTGCCTTATACACCTGGGTACTCCTGGATTTGATGCATATGTGTTTATGATTATTAGTTCTTCTTGAATTATTCCCCTGACTAGTATGTGGTGACCTTTTTTACCTCTTTTGATCATTTTTGGTTTGAAGTTCACATTGTCTGCAAATAGAATAGCTACACTTACTTTTTTCTGGGTTCCTGTTGCATGGAACATTGTTTTCCATTCTTTGACTTTTAATTTATGAGTTTCCTTTTGAGCCAGAAGTGTTCCTTGCATACAGTGTATGGCTGGATCCTAATTCTTGATCCATTCTTTCAACCTATTTCTTTTGATAGGTAAATTGAGGCCATTTACATTGATGGGTATAACTGATATATACTGGCTCAGCTTTGCCATGTTGTTTTCCTGCTATTGGTTTTTCTGCTTTTCTTCCTTGTTTAATTCCTTGCCTTGTCTGGTGGTTTCTTTCTGTTGTTGTTCTGGAAATTGTAGTCATTTTTCCCTCTATCTAGTATGTCTTTTAGTACTCTTTCTAAGGTATGTTTGGTGGACATGAATTTCTCAATTGTCACAGAAGTATCTTAGTTCTCCATTAAATTTGAAAGAAAGTTTTTCAGGATACATCAGTCTAGGTTGAAAGTCGTTTTCTTTCAGCACTTGAAACATTTCACTCCAAGCTTGTCTTGAGTGTTTGTGCTGAAATGTCTGCCATAATTCTGATGGGCTTTCCTTGAGTTGTATCTTTTCTCTAACAGCTTTCAGTAGTCTGTTTTTTATGCTGTATGTCTTGGATCTTAATTATTATTTGTCTGGGTGTAGATTTATTTTGGTTATGGCTGGTTCACATTCTATGTGCCTCATTTATCTGTATATATGAATCTTTTCCCATGTTTGTGAAATTTTCTGCTCTTCTGTGAACAGTTCACTGATGTCATTTGCATTGACTTCTGCATCTTCACTGCTGCCTAATACTCTTATATTGTTTCTCTTGGCATTTGTTTTGAAGCTGTTGAATTGTTATTTCATGATGCCTTGTTATTTTTAAAAATTCTTTCCTTTCATGATCACTAACTGTGATCCTGTCCTCAAGGTCCAAATTTTATCCTCAGCTTCATGTAAAGAGTTTTGCCAGCTTTCAAGAGAATTTTTAATTTCTTGAATATCTCTGCATTGTTTCATGCATTCTACTTCTTTTTTATATTGTTCCCTCAAGGTTTCCATCATTTTCCCATGCTTCTGTACTTTTTTATCTATGTCTTCTCAGCTATTCTGAGCAGCTTCTTTATTAAGTTTATAATTTCTGTCCTCATATGAGAGATGATTTGTAATATGATTTCTCCTTTAGCCTATGGATTTCTTTCTTTAATTGCTATCTTTTCAGAAATTTCAGATGTATTATTTTTAATGCCCTTTATTTTAATGTTTTCTGTACTTGTTGCTGATGGCATAGATGTTTCAGATTGCATTTTGATTTTTTATTTTGTCATTTTCACCTTTCAGGCTAATATTTGGTCTTTCAATCCTACTAGGCCCAACTGTCCATTGTGCATATCTTAAGTCCTACTATGAGGTTGGTATTTGTGTAATTGCTGGATACCACAGTAAAGAGCATGGCCAGTCACCTGAATTCCCCCTGAAGCACTTGTTGGATGAGTCCTATATTCTTCCTAGGTTGACTAGCCTCAGAGTATAGATATAAGTCAAATCTTAGTTCCTGCTGTTACTATGACTTCAGGTTGTTCCATATCACTACATCTACCTGGCTATAGTGTTTGCATCAATGTTACTAGGAATCTTATAAGCACTTTTGATTTCCCACCTGATGTTCTCCATATGGAGGAAGGATTCGCCTACACTCTTGACAGACTCACCAATGTCCACTTTCCATTTCTGCCTTTAATTTTCATTTTAAAAAGTACATGTTTAAGAAAGTGGTATAAACCTGAGTTTGAGGACTAGGAAAGGAATTGCCTGAGACATATTTTTGAGAAAGGACACTTGGAGCCCCTGTGAATTCACAGGAGCATCCAGGAGTCTCACTCCAAAACACAGAAACTACAAAGTATACATGGGATTTGTACCAATCTGAATTTGGGGTTAAAATGAGAGAATTAGTATCATCTACATGACTATAACCTATCTTATCCCTCATATTTATGTGTAGGGGGAACTTAGAGAAAAGTTTTTAGTACAGCTGCCTCCAGGTGGCTATAATCAGCAGAAAATAAAATAAAGAGACACCTGAAATGCCTATGAGAACTTCACAGTTCTGTTCTTTCCAATGTGACCATGTCATCATCCTACTGACACTAAAATTACAGGTTTCTGAGAAATGAGCTAAAGGTAACTTTTGCTTAAACTAGACTTCCCCAACTTCCTCTACACATCCCAGTAGGTAAGTACCTGTGGATTCAAGGGATGTAGAAGAAGTTGAGTGAGTAAGGTCCTAGTCAGGCAATTGAATGAGGCTAGGTCTCTTTTATGTGGAATTTAGTGGTCTTAGAAGAGGCATCTGGATGTAGCTATCAAGAGCTCAGAGAATGATTCATTCTGCAGTGCAGCATGTAAGTATCTTGTTAGAGCATTTTGTGTTTTGATTTAGTAACTCAGAAAATTATAAGGCCTTTCCCATATAAAAACCTAAATTAGTTTTAAATCTGTATTTTTCTGTGAATTGAATCACTTTGAATTCTCAGAAAGATCTTTAGACTAAAAAATTTAACTTTAACTTTAGACTAAGAAGTTTGAGACAAACTTCCCCTATGATTCTTCATTCAATGTTCTTCTGTGATTGCTATAATGAAATTAAAATAGCAATTAGATAAGTACCACCATATTTCAGTTTATGTAGAAAATTTTAAATTATTGAATATTTAATGATGTTCTTTGCTCAGAGAATCTGTTCATAAAGGCAGCTTAATCATATTCCTACTTACTAGTATTCTGTCATACTGACCTTTCTTGTCCCATTTCAACTTAATTGTGAGCTCCAGTTATTACAAAATTTACTGTCTGTGGACCAGGAAATCTGTGCTTAAATGACATTCACTATGAAGAAGATTTTTTTAGACTCCTAAAAGCAGTCTAAGTATATAATCTGCCAGGATTTGCTTAGGAGAATGGCTTTGGTGTCTCTTCATATTTTCACCATGCATATTCATTTTAAAGTGTCTTTTTACTTTCACTGATAATTGATAAGCTAGAAATTTCATGATTAGAATAATTTAGCACAAAATATTTTGAGCTGCCTCGATTTCTATATGTATTAGATTCCTCTTTCTAACATGGATTATTAAAGCATCTATTGTCAATATATAAGAGTAAGCTAAACTTCCGTTGGTAAGGAGTTGCAAAGGTTTTGTTGATGAATTAAATCAAAAACTAGGTCCAAGTGTACAAATGGCTTTCACTGCACCTCTTAGTTGAGCAGGAGAACCTTCCCATGCAGAGTAGTTGCTAATTCTGTTGAATGACAGCTTTGCTTTTTGGCAAAAGTCCTCAAACATTTTTCTGGTTTGCTGCTCTGGAACTCTTATTATCTTCTCTTGATTTTCTCAAAGACATGGATACATTTTAGCAGTGTATATATCCATGAATGAACAAACAACCTGAGCTAAACATGTGTCTTCTAAATTTGTGAAATCAATAAATAGTTTTCTCTGCTTTTTTTTAATTGGGGGCTGCTGCTTTCATATACTCAAATAGCCATGAAACTTTTTTTCTTTTCCTGAGAATGATATATTTCATAAATGCTGTGTGCTTCTGGTCAACTCTCTAATGGTGAGGACTGTCTTCATCATAGGCGTCAGCTATTTCTCTGTTATTGTCTTATCTTTCCAGCTCTGGTTCTGTGACATGGTAAAGATTTTGACCAGTATAGCCACAATCCTAACAGACTCCCTTTTTCCTGGTGACTCTCACTACCAGGCTCTTTTCATTTTCTTTTCTTTTCCCTTCTTTATAGTTAAGCACAATGTTGAAGATAGTGATGTGAAGTTGACCTATGGTGGACAGAATAAGAAACCTAGGCTTTCCCTTCTTATATAAAAGATATGAACAAAAATCACTTCATCGATGAGGAACATGCTGATTTTGCTCAGACTGCAAGTGAAAAACGATGTGTGTCCTCCTTGCTTCCCCTGTGTAACCTGAAACTAGTTCATCCACAAAACTAGAGGCACAAACTTGTGCCATGCTCCCCAGGGGTCTGCCCTCCCATTGATGTCTGATCTTTCCTGACACTGGCAGGGGTATATAACCTGACATTTTTTCCCCTTATTGTAACCTTTTGGTTATAAAATCTACTACAGGAGAGTTTATTGTCTGGAAATTGCAGAAATAGAACAACATTTCAAGTAAATCTTTCCTGTTTCATGGTATTTACAGTAATGGGGACAGTGTTAAATTCTACTAGGTGTGTGACAGTCTTCACTATGAGTTATGAGAGGTCTCAAATGTGACTTAACAAAAATAATGCACAAGCTTCTCTTTGACATTTCTTTCTCCATTTATGTTTAGTTTTCCTATGCTCCCTACTAAGCCTCTCCTATCTCCTTCCCAATGTCTCCTTCTGAATGAGAGTTACTGTAACTGTCCTTCTCCTCTGATTTATTCATTTATTTGTTAATCTGAAGCCTGTCATAAAATAGCTTGTTTCTTCCAGTGTGTTAAATTAAATTTTTGTGCTCGTACTTTAGGTCAGTCTAGAGAATTATCAGCATCATCAATCCTAAGTGTTACAGGAGGGTCTCCTAAATCATCCTCCTGATGAAGAGAGTTCCTGACCTGTCCTTGATCTTCTAAACTGTGCTGTGCTAGATAGGTGGGAGCCAAATGAGGGGAGGAGACATGGTAGAGGATGACTTTTGTCTTGTTTTCATGAAATGTTTATATTCTCCAGGTATCTTTGCTTTTAAAATAATATGTTAATAATACAGGACTCAAAATTTACCTTTCTTTGTACCAGTGGAAAGATATCTCAAGTTTGTGTTTCACTAATACAGCATGTGTGATCCATAAAATTATAGACATTTGGATGATTGGTGATATTTTCTGTTATCTCTCTTAGTGCTCCATGGGAGCTAACATTAGTGGGTGATCTTACTATCTTAAATTGTGTCACTGTTCTACATTAGTGCTTTGAAGAAAGGAGATATGTAAATCAATGGCATGTGCACACATCTGCTGTGTATTATTCATTTGTTTTTGTAATACCACTGTCTCTCTAACGAATGTTGAAAATAATATAGTACTAGCCTCTGCTCAGGTATTGGAATATTTAGAAGTTTTTCTTGACCAATTTTACAAGGTTACATAAATAATAGGCACAACTGTTTAAAACAAATTGAACTTTAGTTTGAATTTCAGAGAAATTACATTACAGGACAATTTGTAATTCATATTTTGATTTATTTCACCTTGTAATTGATTTATTTCACCTTTAAATTTTAAAGTATACTTAAATGTTGTTAGGTACCTATTAATGTTAAACCATTAAACACTATAAAATATGTTTTTAATTTATATGAAACAAACTTAGGAAATATGTGTATGTCATTTATTAAATGAAAGACAAAACCATTTAAGACTATATTTTATGCAGTATGTTATCCTCAAATCTCAGACACATTTAAGTAATTAGATTACAGTGTTTCATTGTTTTTTCTGGACATATCACATGAGCAAACATGTGTTTGCTGAATAAGTGAAAGCAGATCCAGGAAAAATAAGAACAGACTTTGAAAATACAAAAAAATAATATGAAAATACAAAAACATAATATGAAAATACATTTTATAATGTAGCACTTTCAGGGTGGGACTCCAGCAACCAGACTCATAGTGAAAGTGTGACTGAGAAGTGGTGTGTCAGGAAAAAAGCTCATCTGTGTGCTTGTGAAGTATGTTTGAGTATGGGAGTAAGAAAAAAACACATCAAACTAAAACCATGTATTTTGAAGAAGGTATAGTGCTGGTTGAGAAGATGATGGAGGTAATGTTTGTGATAAAGAATTTTCTGTGCTTTTCTCCATAGATATCTACTATTTGCTTCTTTCCCCATGAAGATGAATAATATAGGCCAACTTTCCAGTTTTATTTACATAGGAAACATATTTTTCTTGGAAGTCATCATTGGGGTCATAGCCAACCCTGACCTGCTTCTCTTTCATGTCCTCACATTCCTTGTGGAGCACAGGCTCAAGCCCATTGATCTGACTATTGGTAACTTGGCCCTTACCCATGTAGTAATGTAGTAATGCTTCTAACTGTGGCTTTCATAGTGATGGACATTTTCTACTTTCAGTATTTGGAGGATGGCATCACATGTAAATGTGTTATCTATTTGTATGGATTGATGAGGGGCTTCTCTATCTGTACCACCTGCATGCTGGATGTCCTCTAGGCCATCACCCTCAGCCCCAGCAGCTCCGGTCTGGCAAAATTCAAACAGAAATTTTTGCATCAGAACCTGTGTTGCTTTCTCTTTTTATGGGTCTTCAATATGCTTATCAATGGTCATTCCTTAGTCTCCACTGTTGCCACTCCCAATGTGACCTCAAACAGTTTTATGTTTGTCACTCGATCCTGCTCCCTTTTGCCCAGTAATCACTTACTTAGATACATATCTATCTCACTTCTGAGTTTCCAGCACATGTCTTTTATAGGGTTCATGGCACTTTCAAGTGGGTACGTGGTGATTCTTTTGTATAGGCATAAAAGGCAATCCCAGCATCTTCACAGCACCAGCCTGTCTCCAAAAGCATCTGAAGAACAAAGGGCCACCCACACTATTTTGTTGCTGATGAGTTTCTTTACTGTCATATTTATTTTGAACAGTGTTTTGGCTTCAAACTCTGCAGTGTTATCGGATCATGACCCAATTCATCATTTTGTTCATATGTTTGTTGGCAATGGATATGCTGCAGTTAGTCCTTTGGTACTAATTAGGACAGCAAAAAGAATGATCAAGCTCATGACACCCATGTAGGGAAAGAAAATGTTTGTTTATTAGATGATGTTCAGTTTCTCTAATGATGAGTAACTTCTTTGAATTTTTGTTAGGTCATTCGAATATATTTAATTATACTTTTTCTGTACATATCTTCTTTAAATGTGTGTTAGTGAGAAGTATATAGCAGAGAACTTATTCCTTTCAGAAAATATAGGCCTGTAATTTTAACCATATTTATAAAAAATAATACTTTCCTTTGGTCATCAAACTCTGAAAAACAGGATATGCATTGCTGATTGACAAGGGCATAAGAGGAGAAGAGAAAGAAAGCATTTCAAACATGCAGATTAAATGTTTGGGAACTTATTGTGGTTATAATTTTACATTTTTTATTTCTGTTGATATTTGTCAGTGTGTATGTTTTCATACATATTGTAATTTCACTTGCAATCAAGAGCTTTATTAAAGAAGAAACTGAAACCTAGAATAAAAATCCTTCATGAACAATTTGATTGTTTTAATAACTTATTAAATAGTATGTTTGTGATGTATTTAAGTGTTCTTGGAATGCATGTAACTTCATATGATAAAATTAAAACCATTGAATTTGTATGGAATTTTTAAAAATTAAAAAACTCCAAAATTCCACAAAGTAAAATTATTATGCTCTTAATTCTCTAAATATGGTTCAATATTGTCAGTACATAATAACAGAATGCTATTAAATTTTGTTATCTGTTCCCTTGCTAAATTTATGCACTCTGGTAAAAATATACATGTAACATATAAAAAGAGGTAGTGATAGAATAGTACATACATTCAGATCTTCGATTGTTTATTTTTGTGTGGAAATCAAAAAAATCAATAATTGTAACTATTATCATATCTTTTTTATAATTTGTGCTTTCAATATCAAGTTTTGGTGTTATTTTCATTTTCAAAAATCAGATTAAACTAGTGATGATTTCTTAATGTTTTTAAAATGCTGTATCAATTCTACCCTTTTTTCAATAAAAATAAATAAATAATCAAATTAAAAATCATTACACTTACTCTTCTTGTTATAGCACCGTGTTAGAAGCAACAGAGAATCGGGTTTCCAGTAAAGATGGTGGATAGATAACAGCAGACTACAGAGGCTCACTGAGATAGTCAGCTTAGTTTTCCAATAATACAGCATGGGGAGTCCCAAACAGAGGGAGCTGAATCCTCTAGACCCAAGATGAGAAGAATCAATCAAATATAGAGTCCTGGTGCTACTATTGGAACAGCTAAAGGCTCAGTGCTTCCACTGCATCACCCATACTCGCGTGACCATGACTTACCAAGCCACCTGAAGTCCTGCTGCTTGTACTCACTGGAAATGCAGTCACACTGAAGCCAGGGGTCAGCAAGACAAATGGAGAGCTGAGCTGGTGGGGAACCTGCATCACCCTGTAGTGAGTGCTGGGAATAAAATCTTTCCTCAGAAAAAAGGGGCTCCAACCAAAGACATTCAGGGACTGGGCAGAACTGGCAAGCACAAGGAGCAGCAGTGACTTCAGTCAGTTGTTCCCTTTCCAAATGGGATTTGGTTGGTGTGCTTGGCCTGCCTCATGCCCCTGGATGAGACCAAATAGGTTATCTCAAACCAATTCCCTATACCTGGCGGTGCACACTAATGCAGCAAAGGCCTCAACAGGTTGGCTGACCCAATGGGAGGTGGGGGGGACATCATACACTTCTCCTGTTTGCACTTTAATAGCACACTGCAGTGGGCAGGACCACCTAGCCAGAATGCTTCAGAAGAATTGTAACCAACAAAGGAAAAAATTGGGACCTTCTATATATACACCTGTATGGAAGAAACAAAAAATATGAAATGAGGAAGAACAAAAAAAAGTTCCCAACCCCCAACCCTGAGAACATTGATCCAAAAAAGGTAAATACAAAGGAGATTGAGGACAGCAAACATACAATATCAGACACGGCACCAGCAGACATAAAGAGATATCTTTGGGAACTCATGGATGAGTTCAAAAGTGAAATATTTAACCAAGTAAAGCAAGATATAAATAGATTAATTAAAAAAATGCTAAGCACCTCTCAAGAAGTCACAGATGAAAGAATGGCAGAACCCAAGAAAAGGAGAGAATCATTTGATGAAGAATACAAAGAAAATATAAAATACATGAAGCAGGTTCAAACAGACTACTAGGAAATTAAAAACTTCATTGAAAGCTGGCAAAACTGCTTAAAAGAAACTATGGATAGATTATCCAAACTGGAGGACAGGTTTGCAATGTGGGATCATGAAAGGAAAAATTTCTAAAAAATAACAAGGAAATAAGCAGTAACAATACAAAGGCTAAAAGCTGAAAAGAGGATCTATAACTTAAGAATACAGAATGTGAATGAAGAAGCAGGGATACAAACAAATGAACTACAAAGGCTATTCACAGAAATAATTAAGGAAATCTTCCCAAACATAAGAAAAGGAAATGATATTCAGATGTATGAAGGCATACAGAACTCCAGCCACCTACGACCAGAATAACAACAACACCTAGGCATATAATAATCAAAATCCCAGAAATCCAATATGATAATCGAATATTAAAAGCTTTCAGAGACAAGAAACAGATTACTTAAAAGAGAAAGCCCATCAGAATTATGGCAGACTTCTCGACACAAACCATCAAATCAAAAAGAGACTGGAGCAAAGTACTTAAGCCTTGAAAGAAAACAACCTCCATCCGAGATTGTTGTACCCTGAAAAACTGTCTCTGGAAATTAATGGAGAAACAAGATGCTTCCAAGACAAAAAGGAACTGGAGGAATTTGCGACCACCAATCCAACTCTACAGAGAATACTGAAGGGCATTCTAATGAAAGAGAAAAGTACCAGGATTCCAGGAACAGTGGCAGAGAAGCCTCAATGAATTGAGCATAAAGCAAAATGAAGAAGACAGGCAACTAATGACAGGAAAATAGCACAACAGAAATGAGACAAAGAAGGTTACTATAATCTCTAATATAGATGGCCTGATACACTAAATTAAACTCAAAGACAGAGTATCACAGGCAGAGTAGATCAGGAGGCACAGTCCACCAAGATGCTCTTTATAGGAAATATAATTAACCTGAAAAAGGGTATAATGGACCTAAAATCAAATATGAGAAAACAATGTTTTATGTGACAGGGAACCAAAGACTAATAGGGGCAACTAGACTGGTATTTGAGGAATATGTTTTGTTCTGTCCTGCTTTGTTTTGTGTCTATAGGAAAATGTTTTGTTCTGTCCTGATTTGTTTTGTTTCCCCCTCTAATATAGAAAGGATAGAAATACATGTTAAGACTCATGCATGTGTAGAACCTATAAACAGTTTATGAGATCTGATTTTATGACACATGGTGAAATGAACAAATATTTTGAAGGAAAAAAGACACTAAAGTAGCCAGTGCGATCTTGGCGTGTTGTGATGTGAAATCCAGCAATACTATTATTCTTTGTCCAGAGTGATTTTAGTCTGCTTTGGTTTGTTTAATCTCAATATAAATGAAGATATGGATAACTGCATGTATGTTTAAGTGCATAGGATTGATAACCATATTACTAAGTTTTTGTTTGGATAGTTGAACAGAGCTATTTGCAGTCTTGCTGTTTGAATTCCCAGTTATATGTTCCACTTTTGTATCTTGAACATTATTTGAAAGAGGACAATATGTAAACATCAACTAGTGATTTATTACTGTTTATTTTTTCTTTGAAAGTGTGTATTATTTCTACCCACTTTGTTTTGTTTAAATAAAAAAATTTTTAAATTAAAAAAAGAAGCAACAGAGAATTTTAGCAAGAACCTACACAAGGATTGGAAAATAAACAAAAGCAAACCATTTTGAAGAAAATTAAACACATGCAGATATATCTTACAGGTGTCAGTTTCCCATTTATTTTCTCTCATATATTTTTTTCTCTCTCATGAATTGACCAGGCATTGGTAATAAAAATCACTACTCCTGAGAAAAAGTAAGAGTATAATAATAAAGATATTCAAGGACTAGAAGGGAACCCCAGAGAGCAACCAACTAGAGAAAGATCTCCAAGGCTGTGCATTGGTATATTCTTACTCAAAAGTCTGCATTAACCCAGATTCATATGGGTCAGATTTAAACAAACAGCTAAGCTTGAAAAAACACAAATAAAAGAGAGAAAAGAAACAACTATGTGAAACAAGTAATGTAGGGTGCCTTCGAAAACAAAAACATTCTCCTTCTCCATGAGGAAGCACTCAACACAATATAATACACAGTCTTAAGATGTGAATTCAAATTCCCCAGTGTAGAGGATTCAACAGGGCTAAACAAAGCAGGAGTCATGTTGGAGCTACTCTGAGAAAACCAACTAAAAGCACAAGTAATTACAAGAAATGGAGAGACACAAATCTTGATGTCAAAAAATCAATCTGAAGATTTTTGTAGATCAAACAAAACACAGAGAGTTATAAAGTGGCAAACCATTCTTAGGGCTGCCAGTGGGATTACCAACTGCATGATAAGCATTCTTATATGTGAAGCAACCAGTTGCAACTGCCATTCTGGGAAATTTAAAAAAAAAAAAAAAAAACCTGTAATAGTGTGGCTGCCTTAAATGACACAGGACAGATTCAGGATATAAGGCCTCTTGCTGCTTTTGCTTTCCACCACACAGAGAACTTTGCAAGCTGGCCACATTTTGCCAGCACACTTAGGGATGAGTAGGCAAGAAACTTCTTCCGACAGACTGCCAGGTTTTCATTTTCTGGTGTTTTGTTTTGTTTTGTTTTGTTTTGTTTTGTTTTGTTTTGTTTTGTTTTGTTGTATACTATAGCAACTAACTGGAACCTCTAGGAACAAGACTAGAGATAGGAGTGGTGGCAATGAAGGTAGTGAAACAGCATGACCTGTTCTGCCCCGTGACCAGTGGCTTAAGAGAGGGAGCCAGGATCATGAAATTTAAGCCCCTGGCAGAGTAACAAGTGGGAGGTCAGCATTCCCTTGGTAGAGTGGAGATTAAAGTAAGACAAATCAATCTTAGGCTTCCTGGACAGCTGCAGTAGAAGCAGAGGACTGACAGCACCCGACTTCCCCTCCCCTACCCTGCAACAAGTGGCATGAGAGGATAAAGATTTGCCTGGGTTCTTGTCTGGATTTGATATCAGGATAGTATTTGCTCCCAGGCATGACTTTTGGAGTATTGTTTCCCTTTCAGTTTCATTAAAAAGTTTGACAAGTAATGGCATTAGATCTTCTCTAAATTTCTTGTCAAAATCAGCTGTGAATCTATCATGGCCGGGGCATTTTTTCATTGCAAAGTTTTTAACTTACATTTTAAATTTCACTGACTGACATTTGGTTATTTAGAATTTTTTTATCTTCTTGATTCAGCTTTGGTAATTTGATGTATTGAGGAATCTGTGCACCTCTGTGTTTTCCATCTTACTAGAGTACTGATTCTCAAAGCAGGTTCTGATGATCTTGATTTTTCACAGGATCCATTATGATTTCACTCTTGTCATTACTAATTGTGAATTTGAGTCTTTTCTTTTTTTGATAAGATTGGCTAATGGTTTGCCAAATATTTTAAACTTTCAAAGAACAAAATATTTGATTAATTTATTGTTGTATTGTTTTCTTAGTCTCATTTGCATTAATGTCTTCTCTGAGCCTTGTAATTTCCTCCTTTGTACAAGTTTTAGGCTTGATTTGCTCCTCATTTACTAGAAGTTCAAGGTTCAACATTAGGTTGTTTATTTCAGCTTATTGTGTTTCCCTGATGAGAATTCACTGCTATTAATTTCCCTCTTACGGCTGCTTTCATTGAGTCCTTTAGATTC
This sequence comes from Cavia porcellus, assembly GCF_034190915.1. Lineage (NCBI taxonomy): Eukaryota > Metazoa > Chordata > Mammalia > Rodentia > Caviidae > Cavia > Cavia porcellus. The sequence goes on from NW_026947492.1 coordinate 57,824,130, forward strand.
AAATACGTTATTTCAGCAATATCATTTCATTGTATACTGTTTAATCTTTCTTAATTACATCTGTGACCTATTGATTGTTAAGTAAGATATTATTTAATTTCCATGTGTTTATGTAGTTTTTGTGGGTTTTTTGCCATTGATTTGCAATTTCATTTCACTATGGTTCAATAATATGCATGGGATTGTTTTAATTCTTTTGCATTTACTTAAGGGTGTTCTATGGGCCAGTATGTGGTCTATTTTAGAGAACATCACATATGCCACCAAGAAGAATGTGTATTCTGATATTGTTGGGTGGAACATTCTGTAGAATTTTCATGTTATGGGTTATCCATATACAAAGCCACAATAATTTCAAGAATGCCTATATAAAACTCAGAGATAGGTAATCTGTGTAAAATTTTTTTGTGTGTTTTCAGCCACATTATTAAGCTTAATTTGTTGAATAAGTGAATGCAGATATAAATAAAAAAATGGTAGAGTGTGTGTTGAAAACTAAAAATGACGCAAAACTGTGAAAATAATTCATAATAATCCAGCTATATTGTGAATTCATACAAAGGGAGAGAGCCATGAAGCATCCAGTAGCAGTGGATTTGAACACAGCAATGGAAAAGTATAGATCAGGAGGAACAAATATTTTGCATTGTGATCATTGAGTTTGATGCAATAGATAATATTAATGATAAATAGATTTCTGTGCTTTCTCTTCAGATACATACTTTATGCTTCTTCCTTACCCCAGCAATGAGAGAAAAGTAACCAAGACACATATTTTTTTAGTATTTTCTTATGCATATAACTCTTTTAATTCTTTTTTACTTCTGTACATATCTTATTTCTGTGATTTATCACATCACATGCATGTTCTAGAAACCATCCTTAGTATGGTTATATATTTTTCATTTCTGTATATCGGTACTTAATGCCTTTGGAGTCTATCTCTCTAAAAGTAATATACTCTCATGGTGAAAAATATTTTTGTAAAATATTTAAACGTATAAAAATATTTTAAAGTTTGCAAATATTATTTCTTGCTTCCACTCATTTGCTTTAATTTTTCTAGTATTTTTTTGCATTTGCTGTGTTGTTTTTTTTTTTGTTGTTCAAATCTTCAGAAATTTCACTGAAATATGTTGGGCATCATTTCCTTCTCTGTGCATCATGCTGAGCTCATTCAATTTCCCTGTATTATTATCTAGAAAGTACTTTTTCTCAGATTTGAAAACTAGGGCACAATATTTCCCAAGTATTTAGCTCATCTTCTACATGAATATGACCTATCATTCCTCACATTGATATGTCAGGGAGATTTTGAGGAAAGTTGTGAGCACAGCTCTCCCCAGATGGCTATGGTCCAATGGAGAATACAGTTAAGAGAAAGATGAAATGTTCCATGTGGGACTGCAAGGTTCTGTCCTTCCCTGAGAGATCATGTCACTTGTCTTCAGACACCAAAGGTAGAGGCCTACTGAGAGGTGAACTAACAACTCCTTATTCTTAAAATTATGTGGCTCTGCTCAGGTGCATGAACTGCTCACATACCCTATAGGTAAGTGGATCTGTACTGGAAGGTGAAGAATTAGATGGGTGAGCATGCAGCCAGTGAGGCCTCTGAGTGGAGTTTGGTGGACCCAGATGAACAGTTCAGCTCCAGCCATCATACAGCTAGGAGAACGTTCACTCTACAGTGCAATAGAAAATTCTCTTATAAGTGTACTTAGTGCTTTTATTTAATGACTCATAAAATTAGTAGAATTTTTCAGATGAAATACTAAGGTAATTGCAAGTATGGATAGTTTTTGCTGAATTAAGAAAAGATGTTGATTTAATATTTTATGAATTTTTGTTCAAATCACTTGCATATCCAGAGAGCTTACCTTCTTTCCTATACAATATGTATTAACATTTCATCAGGCTGGCTTTTCTTCTTCCACTATTAATTTCAGAAATTTCAACCTAATGTTGTAAGTATCTTATCATGTGCTCTACCTGTTAGGAAATCTCATTTCAATGAACAATGAAATATGGTTGATAGAGATATTTAAAATAAAGAAACCAAAGAGATGACAATAGAAATTTCACCTGGAGTTCTAAAAAGTACAAGAATACATTCCTGCAGAATTTGACAGAGACTGTTAATTTTCTTCATACTTCTCAGAGAATCTATTTTTACAAAATATATTTGCAGCTTTTATTAATAATGTGAGATCTATTCCTTGAAGGGAAATTTTTGAAGAAAATACTATCACCTGCCCTCATCTCTGTAAACAGGTATTAGATTTCTCTCCACAACTTTAGTATTTCATCATGTATTCTCATCACAGGGACATCAACTAAAATACTTTTTGACAATCAATAACAAAAGATATGATGACGAGTAAAATGGAAAACTGGTTCATAAGAACACAAATTGACTCTTATCTCCTTACTAGGTAGAGCCAAAAAAAACATTGGGATACATAACTTTTTCTGTTTTAAGAGAACCACGGCTTTGTATTTGTAACAAAATGTAGTATTTTTGTTTCTTCTCTTTGTTTTTCACAAAAGCCATATAAACATTTTAAATCTGTCAATGCTCAGGGATAAACAAGAACTCTAAAGTATAACTTATTCATTCAAATTTATACAAGTAGATAATTTTAATTCTTTATTTGTACAAACATGGATTTCCTTAGTAGTCAAATAATCCTGAAATAATTTTTAATTTCCTGGAAGTGGTATATTTGAAAAATTCTGTGTATCTGGGACTTACTGCGTAGTTGGGGATTACTTGGTTTTCCCCTCAGGTGTGATTGTTTTTCTCTTATTTTCTTTATAGCATTCCAGCAGCAATTCTTTTCACTGATAAAGTATATTAACCAATGTCCATACATAACTGACCTACTGCAATGTGCATAGTGAATTTCACCTCCCAGTCTGTTTTTTGCTTTTTGTCTTCACTTATAGATAGGATCAATGTTGAAGACAGTTATGTAAAGTTAACTTATAGGTAGAGTAATAAGAAAGCAAAGTGATTTCTGAAATGTAGTTCTGGTACCTTGGTAAGTGCTGAAAATAAATCATTTCATCCATCAGTAATGTGGAGTATGCTTATATTACACATGAGAAGGCGATGTTTCCTCTTTGTCTTTGATTATGCACCCTGTAATTAGTCTACCTGCAGCGACAGAAGCAACCAGACTTGTAATGCAGGGAGCTGAAGAGGCCTCTTCTCCTCCCACTGATTCCCAGTCTCTGGTACCAATAACTCATGTCCTCAGATTAGCATTTTTCCCTAGTGTGGCCTTTTATAGCAACATGTATGAAAAAGTTTCCCTTGGCCTTGGAAATTGTGGAAATAGCACCATATTTCAAATGAATTATTTCTGGATCACAGTATTAGTGGGGATTACATTTTTCCTGAGGGAAGCTTGTTTGTGACTCATGAGAGCCTTCCAAGGTGATTATCAAAAAAGAAAGCACAGATTCCCTTTTGACATTTCTTCCTTCATATATGTATAGTTTATTCTAGAGTTGTCCACTAGGTTTTCACTCCCTCTTTTCCAGTGTGACCCTCTGAATATGAGCTACTTCAAACCTCTCTTCTATGTAACTTTTTTATTTATTAATGGATTTATTAACCTGGCATCTCTCTGAGGGAAACTTGTTTCCTCTAGTGTTAAAATGACATTTTTGTCCTTGGTATGTTAGGTCATCCAACTGCCTTCAGCAACATCACTACTACAGGGAAGACTCCTACATCATGCTCCTAATGCCTAGACTTTCTGTCTGTACCCCTGCTCTTTTTAACTATGCTGTGCTGTGGTAGGCAGGTGAGCAGGATGAGGCAAATTTTGGAGGTGTCGTGATAAAGGATTGCCTTTACCTTTGCTTCATGGGGTGTTTGTGTTTTCCAGACTGTATTTTCTTATAAAGTAGTATGGCAATACATACGTACTTTTGTATTCTGTATATACAACATATTACAAAGTTATTTGAATTATGTGTTTAGCAAGCACGGATTTTTGTGATTCATGAAACTTGGAGACAACTGGATGGTTCACCATATTTTTGTTATCTCTCCATAGAGCTAATATAAGTGGGTTATAGTGACTGCCTCATGTTTTATCACTTTGCTTGATTAGTTCTCTGAGGAAGTTCAACTAAGAAAGATTTAACAGTTCCAGGCAATGGCCACTGATTCCATGGTACTTTGAATTTTGTGTTACCATATGGCGTCTTCACACTTCTGCCATACTTTAGCCATTTTCTTTGTAGGAACATACTTTCCGGAACAATATGCTGCTATTCCATTAATTCTCAGAAGACTTGAAGATTTTCCTTGAACTCTTTTAGAATGTTATGCATTGCTTCATTTAACTTCTTAAAGAAACATTAAACTGTAGTTTGAATTTCAGCAAATCCATAAAAGGCAAATTTTGAATTCATACTTTATGTCATCTCATTCTTTTAAAATCTGTAAATTTGTGATATATCTACTAATATTACTTCTTGGAGCATGATTTTATATATCTTATAACTTGATAGTTATCATTCTTTCTGGAGTGAGGTAGAATCTCAACATTGTTTTATTTTGCATCTCTCAAATGACCTGTGATATTTAACATTTTTGTACATATTTATTTGCAATTCATACTTCTTCATCTGAGAAATGTCCATTCATTTCAGATGTCTAATTTTGAATTAGGTCTTTAAATTTGATGAGGTCTGATTTTTTAATTCTTTATTTTAGATATTAGTCTTCTGTCTGAGGAATAGCTAGCAAAAATTTCTGATTGTTTGGGATGTCTTATTATTCTGTTAGTGACTTTGTTTGCTATGCAAAAGCTTTTCAATAAGATGAGATCCAAGTTGTTCATTTTTTGTAATATATCCCATGCAATAAGAGTTTTTTCATAAAATTTTTGCCTATATTTATGTCTTCAAGAATTCTACCTATTCTACATCCCAATATATTTAGTTTTTCTGTTTTAAATGATAAAATCTTTGATCTATTTTGATTTTAGTTTACTGCACATGGAGAGACATAGGTCTGGTTTTGTTCTTTGGCATGTAGAAAAAGTCTTTACAGCACTATTTTTTAAATAAGCTATTTAGGAATGATGGGGGATCTCAAGTATGCACATAGTGATTCTTTTGTACCGACACAAAAGAACATGTTTAGCCCCTTCATCAAAGACACATGAAATAGATGATTAGGAATTGTATGTCGTGTACTATATATGGATTACAAGATTCTTTCTGACTCTGTTTTATGACAGTATGTGAGCAACAAAATTCACAGATCACCAAATAACCAAATTAAGATATTTTATTCTTTCTCATGGGCATATCATATGTCACCTTAATTTAATGAATATTTATTTTCTTTTGTTTTTTTAAATAGGCTTTTTTTGTACCAGGGATCCAACTTGCAACCTCTTGCTTGCCAGGCAGGCACTTACGCTGCTGAGATAAATCCCAAGCTTCCTTGTTGAATATTTGAATACAAATATGCAGGCAAATAAAACAGCAGATAGGTCATTGCAAACTAAAAGTGAAACAATGATATGAAAATAATGTACATAACATTACAGTTTTATTATTATTATGAGATCCCAGTAGTGAAATCCATAATCAAGTCATAATTGATAAGAAGAGGGACAGGGGATGAGGCTATGAGGAGTCCAGGAGATTGTTGGTGAAATGCACTACAAAAATGGGAAAATGACACATCAATATGAATCCCCATAATTTGATGAATCATCATGTTGGTTTAGATTGATGACAATTTTCTGTGCTTTTCTTCTCAGGCATCTACTATATGCTTATTTTTTCCATGGAGACAAATAAAAACAACAAACTTTTCAGGTTTATTGACATACAATGCCTGTATTTCTTTGAAGTTAGCATTGGGATCACAGCTAACACAGTCCTGCTTCTCTTTTAGTCTTCATGTTTCTTCTGGAGCACAGACCCAAGCCAATCGATCTCACCATTGGCCATTTGGTCCTTATTCACATTATAATGCTGGTAACTGCTTTTATAGCAATAGATATTTTTGGATTTCAGGGTTTAGGGAGTGATATCACATATAAATCTGTTATATATTTGCGGAGGGTGATGAGGGGTCTGTCCATCTGTACCACCTGCCTACTGAGTGTCCTCCAGGCCATCACCCTCAGTCCCAGAAGCTCCTGTCTGGCAAAGTTCAAACAGAAATCCCTGCATCAGAACCTGTGGTGCTTTCTCTTTTTATGTGTCTTGAACATGCTTATAAATTATCATTTCTTAATCTCCATTATTGCCACCCCTAATGTGACTATCCATAACCTTATGTTTGTCACTCAGTCCTGCTCCCTTTGGCCCATAGTTACTTTCTTAAGTACATAACTTTCTCCTTGATGATTTCACAGGAAATATCTGTTATAGGACTAATGGGGCTCTCAAGTATGTACATGGTGATTTTTTTGTACTGGCACAAAAGACAAACCCAGTGTCTTCACAGAACCAACTTATCTCCAAAAACATCCCCAGAACAAAAAGCCACTTGGACAATTTTGTTGCTCATGAGTGTCTTTATTGTCATCTATGCTTTGGACTGTGCTATCTCCTCCATCTCAGGAGCGATCTGGAAATGTAGCCAGCTTCACCATTGTATCCAGATGCTGGTTGGCAATAGCTATGCCACAATCATTCCTTTGGTGTTCATCAGCACTGAAAAAAAATGTCTGTTTAGCATTCACATTTTTAAAAACAGTGTTCAGTTATTTAGTGATGGAAAATTTCTCTGATGGAGAGCAAATGTTTTGAATTTATATGGGGTCATTGGCATATGTGGTTTTTTTTAATTTTAAACATATTTCCCTAAATATATGAGGATGGCAAGTATATAGTAGATAATTTAAGAGTATAACTAAAGTTAAGAGAATATTTCTAATCATACATAAAGAACTAGAACTCTCTCTTGCTTTCACACTCTAAACAAGATGGTACTTTACTGTCTTTTCATAAATAGTCCTGCATACTAAGAAGGAGCTGACAAAATGAATTACAAATCTGTAAACAAAAATGTTTGTAGTTTTGTTCAAGCCATTAATGTTGGTATTTATCAGTGTGCATGTTTTGATATACTGTATAAAGTTTGTTTCATTTCAGTTATACCTCTCAAACATTATTAGTAAAAGAGAACATTAAATCTGGAAAAAATAATTTTGATGACTTTAATAAATTATTAAATACCATATTTGCAGTGTCTTTACATGACAAGAGAATACTGCTCACTTGACTACTCTGTTTTGCCTTCTATTAGCAGGGTTAGTCAGTTTGTGTTTCTTTGTGGATACTTTGTGTATACTCAATTATTTAATTGAGTGTAGTATCTTCAGGGTTCATCTATGTTGAAGCACATGCCAGATCTTTGCCTGAGAGAGACTATTCCAATGTGTGTCCAAGACACACTTCGATTGTACCTCATATGATATTGGTCACAGGGTTGATTGTATCTTTGATTACTTTACATCATTCTACAGTAAACTTTGTGTCCTAACAGATTGACTCCTTGAATTCAATTTTTTTGTGTATACATAGGAATAAATCTGATGTGTCTTATTGTAACTTCTGGAAATCAGAATGCATAATACACAGTTAAATAAACTATAGACTTTTGAGATTCTGCTTTATGTAAAGGTCCTATCATTTCTCATTTTTTTATATGTGTGTGTACTTTCCAGGCCTTGACAAGTGAAACACAAATCACTTAGATTCCTAGAAACTCCATTGAGAAATATAAAAACACTTTTATTATCTCAGAGAGGAATATGGATCGGTTGTATATTATGTATTTCTACCCACATGTGTCTAACTAATTAATTTTCATGAGAAATAATTTAACTCTATTTTATTAATAAAATAAGTAGCATAAGCACTACAGAATGAAAAATAATTCTCAAGCCAGTACATTAGTTCAAGTTAAGATAATTTATCCATTACTGAAGCATTAAATACTTACTGTCATGATCCACATGGATTTCAAAGGTATTATTTACACACATGTTTTCATTATTAATGAACAAAAAAGGACTAATTGTAGAATTGCCTTTGCTCACAAGAATCTGGATCCAAAGAAGAATTAAGTGATTTTCTTATGTAGATCTTCAGAATGAGATAATACATCCCAAAGTGAACATGATCACAAATAATTGAGTGACTAGCTCTGTAGGTACTCAAGGTATATATATTACATTGTCTAGTGATGTTAAAATCACTCATCAGTATATGCTGTCAAGGAAGTAATAAATAATATTTCACATTTACAAAATATTCTGTTTTATTTCTAACATCATCATTAGGTAAATTTAGTTATTATCAATCTCAATGCTGCTATGCTTTTTAACTTTCCACACTGAGATTTTTGTATGGAGAACATCATTTAAGGGTGTGCCCCAGTTATCAAAAAATATTAACTACTTTGAAGGCAATAAGATTCACTAAGATGCCCATTCTGGTTTGACTATTGTCTCCTTTGGAAGTCCTGTAATGTTTACAATGCTTAAGTTTTATTGGTCTTGTTCTCTACTGTTTTGTCCAACTTTATAATATCTAATGAGATAGACAATTCTTTTTAAGGAAACAAGAGACAATGTTGATAACCATTGTTGATAACCTTGTACTCTGCTCTACATCATGTGCTATGTCTATCCTTGGTTTTGACTGACAGCTTTGTTTTGCCATATTTGACTTTGTTCTCTTCCCCCGCAAAAAAGTAGTAAGAACTAAGGAGTAATAAAATCCAAAATGTGTAAATTTTGTTGTAAAAAAGAGAGGGGAAAAAAAAAGAGCTCTAACGGATATAACAGCAAGTGTGTTTAGGGGTGTTAAATAGCTGACTATATTAATGTTTTTGGATCATTGAACACAGCTGTTTGCAGTCTCTCTGTTTGAATGTCCACTTTGTATTCTTTGATACTGTGATTTGAGCAACTATTTCTAAGATGATAATATGTAATCTATTAACAGGTGATTTCTTACTGTTTTTTTTTGTAGTTCTGTATTACGTGTACCCTTACACCACTTTGTTTTGTTTTGTGTTTCTCTCTTTTTCCTCTTAAATAAAATTTTAAAAAAAATATTTAATAGTATTTTCTAATAAAACTTATGATGTATAAATTTTAATTTCAAATATAACAAGGTAAAGGCATCTAGGAGCTGCATGCCAGTACTGGGGAGGTGAAAAGGGCCTCAGTGAAGCTCCAGCAGACTTAGCTGGCACCTGGAGGCTGGTGTGATCCACAGGTCACTACAAATTAGAAACCACACAGCTGGCCATTCAGAAGATGAATGAATGAAAAAAGCATTGTATCTTTATATGAATTTAATGAAATATTGTGTAGAGAAAAAAGAAAGAATTTATGACCTGGTAAAATACCAATGAACTTTGAAGATATTATGCCAATAGAATCAGAAGGAAACTAAGAGATGGAGGAGGATGGAGGAGAGGAAGGGCAATATAAAATTAGTTAGTATTTTATCTATTCATATGCCAGATCTCCAATACAACTGTAATCATTGTGTGCTTCAAACATACTAATAACAACAAAAACCTAAAAAGATAAAGAAATCAGTAACAAAAAGATAAATACTATATGATTCAACTTATATGAGACACATAGAATAGTCAAACATGGGTACAGGGAGAAGAATGGGTGATTCCAGTGAATATGGGAATGGAGAATTGGCTGACTGCTTCTTTTTTGATTTTAAAGATTAAGACAAAAGAAGACAGAACAAAGCAGATCAGAACAAAACAATGTAAGCAACACATCACTTAAAACAAGACAACCGGATTTTATTAGTAGCTACTATATTGTCTCTTTCTTTGAAATAGTTGGCATACCTTCATATACAATAGTACCAAACATAACAAAATAGTACAAAATCATTTAAGAGAATGAAAATATTACTTAGGTTGTTTCCAAGATCTGGCTATTACAAATTGTGCTGCTATAAACATGAATGCACATATATCACTGTGCTGTGATGCTTTCAGTTCTTCTGGGAATATGCCTACAAGTGGAATAGCTGGAACAAATGGGACTTCCAATCTCAGCTTTTTTAGAAATCTCCAGACTAACCTCCACAATGGTTGAACCAGTCTACATTGCCACCAACAGTGCGGGAGAGTTCCTTTTTGCCCACAGCCTCCCCAGAATTTGTTGTTGGTAGTTTTCTTGATCCTGGCCATTCTTTCAGGAGGAGTGAGATGAAATCTCGGGGGGGGTTAATTTTCATTTCTCTAATGAGTAATGATGAACATTTTTTCATGTATTTATTTGCCATTTGTATTTCTTCATCTGTGTATTGTGTATTCATCTCAGATGCCCATATTTGGATTGGATCTTTGAATTTTGGGGGTCTGATTTTTTTTTAATTCTTTATATGTTTTAGACAGAAGTCCTTTGTCTGAGGGACAATTAACTAAGATTTTTTCCCAGTTTGTGGGTTTTCTTTTCACTACGCTGGAGATTTCTTTTGACATGCAGAAACTTTTTTAATAAGACATGATCCCAGTTATCGATTCTGGAAATTATTTCCCATGTGGTTTGATTCCTGTTCATGAATTCTCTACCTACCCCTATGTCTTCAAGGTTTCTACCCAATTTGTCTTCCAATAGATTTAGTGTTTCTGTTTTAATATTCAGATCTTTGATCCATTTAGAATTTAATTTAGTACATGGTGATAGGCATGGGTCTAGTTTTAGTTTTCAACATATGAGAGCCAGTTTTTCCAACACAATTTATTAAAGAGACTGTCGTTCTTCCAGTGAACATGTTTGGCCTCTTTATCAAAAATAAGTTGCTCGAGTATGTTTGTAGTTGTGGTTGGGTCTCCTAATCTATTCCACTGATCTAGAGGTCTTGTTTTTATTCCAATATCATATTGATTTTATTACAATTGCTTTGTAGTACAACTTCAAGTCAGGGAATGTGATGCCTCTTGCCCTGCCTTTGCTGCTTAGAATTGTCTTTGCTATTCTAGGTCTCTTCTGTTTCCAGATGAATTTTATGTGATTTCTCTAGATCTATGCGGTATGTTGATGGTACTTTTATTGAGATTGCATTGAATCAGTATAACAGTTTTGGAAGAATGGCCATTTTCACAATATTTATTCTTCCTATCCATGAACAATGGATGTCTTTCCATTTTCTGAGATCTTCAATTACTTTTTCCAGGGTATTATAATTTTCCCTGTATAGATCTTTTACTTGTTTTGTGAAATTAATTCCTAAGTATTTCTCTTTTTTTGGATGCTAGTGTGAAGGGTGTGGCTTCTCTTATTTCTCTCTCAGTGATTATTTTTGTTAGTGTATAGAAATGCTATTGATTTTTGAATATTGATTTTATATCCAGCTACGTTACTGAGATGGCGGCAATGGGGAGAGTGCCAGGCAACACTCACCTCTACATTGGCATGCCTTAGTGGCTCCTTTGCCATGGGCTTAGCTCCTGACCTGATGGCCCCCTAGCACAAGGGGACCTGCCTCCTTCCCACTGCGTCTAGTGTGGCCCATCCACTGTTTTTAAAGTATATGATTTCAAACTTATGTTTCAGTTTTACAATGTTCATCACTTCTTTTTATTTCTTTAATATTTGTCTATTCTACAGCATTTTGGTTATTCCAATATCTGAAGTGTTGGAGATTTATTTTTTTTCAGTGACTTCTCCGAAAACTACATTGTGAAATATTGAATAATTTTAAAACTATGTGCTCATAAAAGCTTAATGAAATATAGTAAATTATTGAAATAAAGTTTCACTCCTCACTTGCTGTGGTGCACTAACATCAGATATTTGAATTACATTTTGTTAATTTTGAAATCAAACACCACTTGAAGGAAAACTTGTATTACAATTGTGTCCAAATTTATATTCTGTCTTGCCACTTCTCATGCTTCCATAAAGATCTACTTAAACCTGGCAGGGTGAAGCACACTACAGTTGCATCAGTTCGGAGGCAGAGACAGGAGGTTTGCCACAAATTTGAGAGCTGATCAGGCTATGTAGAATGTTCAAGGACAGATTGCCCTAAATAACAACACACTATCTAAGAAAAACTAAGAGAAAGTAAGAAAGAAAGAAAGAAAGAAAGAAAGAAAGAAAGAAAGAAAGAAAGAAAGAAGAAAGAAAGAAAGAAAGAAAGAAAAAAGAAAGAAAGAAAGAGAAGAAAGAAAGAAAGAAAGAAAGAAAGAAAGAAAGAAAGAAAGAAAACGGAAGGAGAAACAGTAGAAGGAGGAGGAAGAGAGGAAGATGGAGGAAGAGGAGAAAAAGGAGAAGGAGGAGGATGAGAAAGAATAGGAGTATTAGGAGGAGGAGAAGGAGAAGAAGAAAAAGAAATTCTTAGTATAAACTCAATTCTTGCATTGTACTGCTGATGAACTAATCAGAGGTGAAAAATTCTATACCCTGTCTCTTAGAATATTTAAATAAATTAGGTGAGTTATCTGTGAATGCCTCATAAGCAAAACAAATGTTCATTTGCTGAGTATCCTGACTTTAGGTAATTCTTCATAGTTGGTATATGGGATTACAATTATCTTAGTAAATATTCCAGGATTTTTAAATGAATGCTTACGTCAATTTAGAATAGCAAGTTTTCAAACTGAATAGCTTGTGGGACCACCTACACTGGCAATACCCACATGACACATGTTTAAAAACAAGACTCTCAGACTCACATCACACAGATATTATATGGCATAAGAAGATATTTTGAAAGAACTTTAGAATTTGGCATGTATACATTCTCTGTTGCTTCTAACATTCTATGATGACAAAAAATATTTCAAGCAATTCTAATTTCATTTTTGAAATGGAAGTGACACCAAAACTTGATAGTGATATTGTCATACTATTGAAAAGGATACAATTCTTACAGTTCTTGATTTTCTTTTATTTAAACTAAATACCCAGTTAAAAATTGAAATAATGATATTGTCCATTTATCATTATTAGATGCCACATTGTATTTATAACTATAGATGCTTGTAACAGTGTAAATTCAGCAAAAGAACATAAACCTGTTAGCCTTGTTTTGTTATGCAATGATAACATTAAATTATGTCCAGACAATACCATATTCAGTTGATTTTGCGAATTCCTGATATTTTTTAAACCATGTAATAAACCAACAGTTATAGTTAACTCAGACAAAGCTATTTCTATTTGGCAGACACCTACACACATCACAGTAATAATTAATTGATTTACTAAGTTGTTAAAAATATCAAATTGTTTGTCCAATTTTCATGTTCTCTTCCATCTTTTTTTAATTGAGTTATTAAGGCTTATGTGAAGTAAAATAAGCTCTACATGTGAAACCATGAAACAGTTTAAAAACAATATTTGTATAACTGTAAAACTGTAAGCACAAAATTCCAGGAATTTATATCTGTTTCTTCAGTCTTTGAAATGAGAAAAAATTTCTAATTGCTAAAAATATAATTAGAATGCACATGCTTCCTTAGAGAGATATATTATTAAACTATGTTGTATATCTTGTCAGCAACATATATCAAGGTAAATATGTTTAACAGATAAACCATCATTACATATATTTCCGTGAACATACAGAAAGTCAAATCAATTGTTCATTGTCAGAGATATTACCCATCATTCATTTTACAAATTTTTACTATCTTTTGCCTATTTGGATCTAAAAAATGTCATCACTCTTTCAGTTCTCATGAGCACTAAAGGACTGATTGTGGCATAGCCATTGCCAACCAGAATCTGGATGCAAAGACGAATTTGGTCAAAGTTCCACAACATGTAAGAAGTAGAGGAAATAATGTTGTCCAAAATGTACATGACAATAAATAAATTCATGAGCACCAAAATAATCCTGGTGGCCCTTTGTTCTGCAGATGCTTTTGGAGACAGACTGGTGCTGTGAAGATGCTGGGACTGTCTTTTATGCCTGCACAAGAGAATCACCATGTACCCACTTGAGAGCGCCATGAGCCCTATAAAGGTCATGTGCTGGAAACTCAGCAGTGAGATAGATGTGTATTTCAGAGAGGAACTAATAGGCAAAAAGGAGCAGGATCGAGTGACAAACATGAGACTGCCTAAGGTCACATTGGAAGTGGTAACAGTGGAGATTAAGAAATGACCATTGATGAGCATATTGAAGGCCCATATGAAGACAAAGCAATACAGGTTCTGCTGTAGGGATTTCTGTTTGAACTTTGCTAAACAGGAGCTTCTGGGGCTGAGGGTGATGGCCTGGCAGACACTCAGCAGGCAGGTGGTACAGACAGAGAGGCCCCTCATCAATCTGTGCAAATAGATAACACATTTACATGCGATGTCATCCTCCAACTTCTGAAACCCAAATATATCTATAGCTATGAAGCCCAAAGTTAGAAGCATCCCAGCATGTATAAGAGCCAGGTGACCAATAATCAGATCAGTAGGCTTGGGCCTGTGCTCCAGAAGGAATTTTAGGACATGAAAGAGTAGCAGTACCATGTTGGCTATGACTCCAATGCTGACTTCAAAAAAGACTATGTATTGTACACCAATAAATCTTGAAAGTATGTTGTATTTATACATCTTCGTGGAGGAAGCAGCAAAGAGTAGCCATCTGAGAAAAAAGAGTGGATAATGCTTTATTACAAATTTTACCTCTTTTGTCAATCTCAACCAACCCTATACCTTCACCAAAATACATGCATTTGTCATGATGAGTCCTTTTTCCATTGCCTTACTCAAGTCCACCTCATGCTCTTGGCTCTCCCCCGTCCCACTCCTTCTCAGTTATGGTTGTGTTATAAGTCTCCTTGCTGGGCTCCAATAGTGCCTCTGCATAAAAACTGTCATGCATCACAGATGTTTTCATACTTTTGTCTCACTTTTAGTTTCCAAAGTCCAATCCACTGTTTTATTTACCTTCATATCTACACTCATTTTTTCAACACATTAATCTTCCATGTGATATGCCTAGAAAATAGAACAAAACATTTAATTTCATTACCTCATTTTATCTAATTTTGTGAATCATATATCATATGAAACACAGTTGTAAATGTTCTTGACTTTCATTTACTTATATGTGTCAAATACTTATCTCATAATTTGATTTTATATAAATTCCAAAATATGTAATGATAAAGTCTAAAAAATAACATTAATAGATGTCTAACATTTTAAGAATATTTTAAAGTAATGATATGCAGTAAAGTATCAATGGTCAAATTGTCTATACATATGATCTCTCTGAAATTGTAAGTAAATTTTCATTTTGCACCAAAACTTGAATTCAACCTACACATAATATTGTGAAATTGAACAGGAGAGTATTCAAATCTTCCAAGACTGAGGGAACAGGACCGTATTTGTTTCAGAATTATTGAAGGAGACTATGCAAGTCAAGGCAAGTGAGATAAGTGCAGTAGGTGTGTGGTAGGTGCTGCAAGTTTATGTATCATTGATGGAATATTGGAATCAACATTACGAGAAACTTGGAAAATTCGTTGTAGAATAAAATCTCTCTCCAGAGTACTAATCTTTAAAAAGTGACAGAATTTGGTGCAGTCACAATCATTCACTTGCATTAGCTCCCATGGAACACACAGAGAGATGACAGTAAATAGCACCATAACCCAGCTGTCTAGAAATCCATGAATCATATGACCTGCATTATCAAAATCATACTCTAAATATCTTTGTACTGTATGTGCATATAAATGATACAAAGAAAGTTACATAATGAATTCTGTGTTAAAATATTTCCATAAGGATATTTAGTCAGGAGAGTAAGAACATTTCATAAAATCAAAATTAAATCATCCTCTATCATGTTTCCTTCCAGTTATGCTCCTTCTATCTCATCCTACCTACTACAAGCACAGTTTAGAGACCAGGGACTTACAGGAGCTCTCTGCCTCACAGCTCTGAGAGATGATGAAACTGAGAAGCTGACCTGCAGTTCCAAGCAGGAAAATCTAACTTAACTCACTGGAAGAAACAATCTGCTCTGGGAACTGGAGATTAATACATAAATGAATATATCAAAGGAAAGTAATGCAGAATGCAAGGTATGGGTTATCCCCCACTCAAAGGAAGAAGGAGCACACTGGAGAGCATGGGAAAATCTCAACCTAAATAGAGGAAGACATTAAAAAGTGAAAGCTGTGCATTACTTTTTACCAATTACTCTTGGCAGCAATCAAAAGTCACAATGAATTCTGATATATCTTTGTAAGAAATGCAATATAGTCCACATTACTATCAATACCATGATCCAGGCAATGTTCACTTGAAATATGGTGCTATTTCTGTAATTTCCAAGACCATAGGTAATCCTGTGATACATGTTATCTTCAAATGGCCCACAACAGGGAGAATAAACTCAGGTCCATGGACTTGAGCCAGTGGCAGAAAAGATCTGTTATCATTGGTGGGACAAAAGGCTGTGCAGAAGATTAAGTTTAGATACCTCTGGACTTGTGGGTGAGCTAATTACATGGTGAGAAGTGAGGCAGGGAGGAGTTTTCTCCTTTCTCTGTTGCAATGTGAGTGTAATCAGCATGTCACTCAGGGATGAAACGATTAACTTCTGGCACTTAAATATAAGAAGGGTAAACCTTGGTTTCTTACATTGTCTAAATAGGCTAAATCTTACATCATTAATTGTCTTCAAATACTGTCCTTACCTATAAGGAAGATAAACGGAAAGTCGGCCTAGTTGTTCGAATCACCAGGAACGTGGCATTCAGTATGTCTGTGGGTATGTTAATCAGCAGCTTTCACTGTTTGACTTGAGCGGGGTAATTAGAGAAAAATAAAGAAGAAACATCTGGCACCTAAGTTGAAGGCAAAGTCATCACCAAGTCATTGGTCAAACAGTTTTTGTGAAATTTATTACTTTCTGAGAAAAGAAGACAATTTCAGAGTTATAAAGTCGATGAATTGCAGCCACCTAACTTCCAAAAAACAATTAAAAATGTCTATTGTTTCATCAAATTTGCACATGTTGCTTGCTCATTCAAGCATATTCATAATACCAGATATCTACATGCTTTTGAGAAAAATCAAAAGAAGGTGACTGTAATTGCAAAGTACCAAAATAGGAAAATTCTAGTGATAATTTGTGACAAATGTGAAATAGTCATTGCACAGAAATATGAACTGAGTTTTTCACTTAACCTAGACCAGTTTCACTTTCATTTATTGTAATATCTCTTAATTTGTCAGCAAGAAAAGAAAGCAACATAAATTTATTTGTTGACAATGGTGCTGAAATAATCAGTGATCTGTTAACAAAGCTAACACCATGTATGTATACAAAGCAGCACAGCTGATATTTTGTTCACATTTTTCCCATATGAAATGGATTTTACTATATTTATTATCAGCGAAAGTAAAAAAGATATTTTTAAAATTCAAATGGAAGAAGAAAATAAGAGGCAGAAAAGTGATTTTCCTCATGAAATTCTGGCAGATTGCAATCTTAGACTGTTTTTAAGAAAGGCAGGAAAAATTTCTATTTTCATCATTTTGTTTTTTTGACTGTCACTGCTGCCCAGATGTTTGAGTCTTTAATAGATTTCCTAATAGGCAGAGGGCATGATTCAGTGTGAACACAATTAAATTAAATTTGTGAAATAATAATAAGATAAGAAATGGAAGTATGTAAAATGTTAGTAACTATATTTTAGGAATGAAATGAAGCACTCCTTTTAAGTAGATGCTTGAAGCAGAGAATCTTGTATTGAAAAATTTTAAATGTTTCATATAACTAAATTACAGAGGTTACTTTAAAAATTATTGGCTTAGTTGCCTTACAAAGGTGACAGAAAAAAATGAGAATCTTTAATGCAAAAATCATTGATAAAATTTATCTTTCATCACAGTAGAAAATACAAATTTACAGCTTTTAGTTTAAAGTGGCAAGGTAATACACCCCTTAAGGATTAATTTAGGTAATCAATGAAAATTACTTAATTCAGAGAAAACAATGTATACCTGAAAATAGTTTGGTTCTTCATATGGAAAAAGTCCAATAATTTATGAGTCATTGAAACACTAAATACTCTAACAAAATAACTACACATCTTAGTGCAATAAATTGTCCTCCAAGTTCTATGAGGACTGGAGGTGAATAGCTCATGTGAAGCTACCCAAATAGACCCTGCTTGCCTCCTTCCATAGCCTGCCTAGAACCTTGCTCACCCAACTAACACGTCCCTCAAATACAGAGGCACTCACCGACTGGGATGTGTGGAAGAGTTCAGTGTGCCTAAGAGCCAATCTAGTTTCAAGGAAAATACCATCAGTTTATCTCTCTCTGGACCTGTAATTTTAGTGTCAGTAGGAAAGTGACAAGATCCACTAAGGAGGACAGAAGGATGGGGTACCCAGGAGACATTTTATCTATCTCAGCTTGATTTTACTCTCTGCTAGGTCATACCCTTCCTGGGAGAGCTGTACTCAAAGTTTTTTTCTAACTTCCATTGACAGGAAAGTGTTAAGATAAGATGGGTCATTATCATGTAGACAACACCAATTATTCATTGTAATTCCAAATCAAATTAGACTAAGTCCAATGAATTCTTTGTGATTCCTGTGCTCCCAGGTGAGACTCCTGAATGCTCCTGGGAGTTCCCAATGGATCCACTGTCCTTGTCCAAGAATGAGTTTTAGGCAACTGAGTCTCTAATTCATTCTCAATCGGAGCATGGGTTTTCTAGGAATTACTGGTCCTGTATCCTGTCATTTCCAATTCTAATTCAGCTTTCAATCATTGTGCTAAATTTAAATGTAGATTTAAAATACAACAAAGTGAAAAGTTAAAGGCAAAACTGGAGGGTGGAATCTTATTTTTTTATGTAATATTTTTATTATTATTTAAAGAAAGACAAAACAAAATAGAAAATGGGCAGAAATTGTACACACTTTCAAAGAAAAGAAATAAACAGTAATAAGTCACTAGGTGATGTATACATATTGTCCCCTCACAAATAGTTGTTCAAGATACAAAGGTGGAACATATAAATAGGAATTCAACCAGGGAGACTGCAAACAGTTCTGTTCAACTATCCAATAAAAACTAAGTCATATGGCTACCAATCCTATCCACTTAAATACACATGCAGTTACCCATATCTTCATTTATGTTGAGACCTAACAAAACTTATTAGATTAAAATCCTTCTGAAAAAAGATTAATAATATTGCTGAATTTCACATTATAACACTCTGCAACCAGCACTGGGTACTGCAGTGTCCCTTTCTTTCCTTCAAATATTTGTTGATTTCATCATGTGTCATAGATCAGTTCTCATAAACTGTTCATAGGTTTTATGCAAGCATGAGTGTTAACATGTATTTCTATCCTTTCTATATGAGAGGGAGAAACAGAACAAAGCAGGACAGAACTAAATGTATTCCTACAGACACATAAAACTTAAGAGACATATAAGTCTGCTGTACAAGGGAGTTCTACCATGGTTACCGAGTTGTCTCTTGTTATCATCAATAGAATTAGCTATATCATCAGAAAGAGTATAATTGAATATATCAGTATATAACAGAATTAATAGAAATACAACTTAGTAGATAGTATAGAGCTACAAAAGCAAGTAGTAATCAAATCAGAATGGATATCGTGGTGAATCATTGTCATTTTCAGTATAGCTGTCTATACCACATCAACTTGTTAAGGAGTAACCTAACAGTTTTGAAAAGATCTGTCAATAATAAGCAGCAATCAAACAAGTCAGATTTAACTAAGGTCAGTCATGATACAACAGTATAAGTCATAGAGGGATCCTGATTAAGTTAATAGGAAATTAAAGATGACCACTGTGCTATGTCCTGATATCTTTGGGACAGCTGTCTGGGCCCTCAGATCCAGCGCTTGTATACAAACTAGGATAGAACAAGTTCCATCCAAGCAGAGTGGTGTGAGTAATAAGGGTTTTAATGCCTAATACACTACTAGCTATATCTTCTGCTATTTTTTTGAACACTATTCCTTGCTTTTCACTCAGAATGAACTGTGTATTTTTGGGTCTTCCCAGCACTCACAGTTTTACATTGGGGCGGGGGGGGGGGGCAATCTGCTATTTACCTAAGTGTTTCTGAACTTTCTCACTCTTAGACTGGATTTCTAATTGTATTTCTTCATTTATTACAGCCTGTCTGTTCAACCTATCCATAAATAATGGTCCAGTTACCCCTATTACTCTCTGGTTCCCTATCACATCAAGTTCCATTTTCTCATATTTGATTTTGGTCCGTATAATCTTCTTCAGGCTAATTATATTTCCTATAAAGAGCCTCTCAGTGGACCCTACCTCTTGATCCACTGTGCCTGCGATTCTCTCTTTTTTTTTACTTAAGTTAGTGTATCTAGGCCATCTATATTAGAAATCACATCCAACCTTCTCTGCATCCTTTCTGTTGTGCTTTTTCCATCATTAGTTGTCTGTATTCTTAATTTCGCTTTTTGTTCCATTTGTTGGTGCCTCTCTGCCACTGTTCCTGAAATCCTTGTGCTTTTCTCTCTCTTTAGAATGTCCTGTAGTATTCTCTTTAGAGTTGGGTTGGTGGTTGCGAATTCCCCCAGTACCTCTTTATCTTGGAAGCACCTTGTTTCTACATTAATTTCTAGGGACAATTGTGTAGGATACATCAATCTGGGCTGGAGGTTATTGTTTTTCAAGGCTTGTATTATTTCACCCTGTGCTCTTCTAGATTTGATGGTTTTTGCCAAGAAACCATCTTCTGTAATTCTGATGGTATTTCCCTTGTAAGTGATCTGTTTCTTTTCTCTGACAGCTTTTAATATTCTGTACTTATATTGGATTTCTGGAATCTTGATTATTATATGTTTTGGTGTAGTTATGTTTTGATTGTAGGTGGCTGAAGTACTGTATGCCTCATACATCTGAGCATCTTTTCCTTTTCCTATGTTTGGGAATTTTTCCTTAATTATTTCTGTGAATTGCCTTTGCAGTTCCTTTGTTTGTACCCCTGATTCTTCATTCATATTTTTTATTCTTAAATTATAGACCCTCTTATCTTCTAGACTTTGAATTGTTAGTGCTTGTTTCCTTGTTATTTTTTTTTTATTTAAGAGGAAAAAGAGAAAAACACAAAACAAACCAAAGCGGCGTAAGGGTACACGCAATACAGAACTACAAAACAAAACAAAACAAAACAAAACAAAAAAACATAACAGTAAGAAATTACCTGCTAGTAGATTACACACTATCTTCTTGAAAATAGTTCCTCAAATCACAGTATCAAAGAACACAAGGTGGACATTCAAACAGGGAGACTGCAAACAGCTGTGTTCAATGTTCCAAAAACATTGATAAAGTCAGCTGTTTAACACCCCCAAACACACTTGCTGTTATATCCGTTAGAGCTCTTTTTCTTTTTTTTTTCCCTCTGTTTTTTACAACAAAATTTACACATCTTGGATTTTATTACTCTTTAGTGCTTATTACTTTCTTCTGGGGGGGGGGGAGAATACAGTCAAATATGGCAAAACAAAGCTGTCAGTCAATACCAAGGATAGACATAGCACATGGTGTAGAACAGAGTACAAGTTTATCAACAATGGTTATCGACGTGGTCCCTTGTTTCATTAAAAAGCATTGTCTATCTTATTAGATATTATAAAGTTGGACAAAACAGTAGAGAACAAGACCAATAAAACTTAGGCATTGTAAACATTACAGGACTTCCAAAGAAGACAATAGTCAAACCAGAATGGGTATCTTAGTGAATCTTATTGTCTTCAAAGTAGTTGCCTATGTCTTCAAACTTGATACTATCATATAGAATGGAACAGAGTCTAATCAGTCAAAACAAGATCGTGGGAGTACTACAGGACTTCAAAACAAGTTAATAGGAAATCGAAAAGAGTTACTATTTATATATCCTAATTTTTTTGAATTTTTTCTTTAATTAAGACAAACATAAGAAATGACTAAATAATTTTTTTTGAAACAATAAGGGGGAGATTGAGATAAAACAGGACATAACAATATAACAACAGAGGTCACAGCATGACTGTTTCAACAACCTAGTACTTCACCACCTTATAACCTGACTTAATAGTAGTTACCATAGTGTCTTTTTCCTTGAAATATTTGGATAAAACTTCATATACTCTAGCTTCAAATATTTTCATATCAAGAAGCCCAGAATAAAGCCTTTCTAATTAATGAGTGAAAACTTTATAAGTCTTCAAGGCCACCTAATGGGGAATCATGATTACCACATATTTTTATATATTTGAATCATTATTTACATTAGGGAAACTATTCGGTATTCACACATGCGAGATTGATTTATTTCATTAATGAGTATGGTCTCAAGCTGCGCCCATTTATTGATAAATATCTCAATGTGATCCTTCTTTATAGCTGAATAATACTCAATTGTATAGAAATACCACAACTTTTTTATCCATTCCTCAGTTGATGGGCACTTGGGTGGTTTCCAAGATCTGGCGATTACAAATTGTGTTGCTATAAACATAGGTGCACATATATCACTGTGGTATGATGCTTTCAGTTCTTCTGGGAATATGCCTAGAAGTGGAATAGCTGGAATAAATGGGATTTCCAGTCCCAACTTTTTGAGAAATCTCCAGACAGATCTCCACAAAGGCTGTACCAGTCTACACTCCCACCAGCAGTGCAGGAGAGTTCCTTTTTCCCCACAGCCTCTCCAGCATTTGTTGTTGGTTTTCTTGATCCTGGCCATTCTTTCAGGAGTGAGATGGTATCTCAGTGTGGTTTTAATTTGCATTTCTCTAATGACCAATGATGATGAGCATTTTTTCATGTATTTATTTGCCATTTGCATTTCTTCATCTGAGAATTGCATATTCATCTCAGATGCCCATTTTTGGATTGGATCTTTGAATTTCGGAGGTCTGAGTTTCTTTAATTCTTTATATGTTTTAGACAAGAGGCCCTTGTCTGAGAGAGAGTTCACTAAAATCTTTTCCCAGTTTGTGGGTTTTCTTTTCACTATGCTGGAGATTTCTTTTGACATGCAGAAACTTTTTAATAAGAAGTGGTCCCAGTTATTGATTCTGGGAAGTATTTCCCGTGCGGTTTGAGTCCTGTTCATGAATTCTTTACCTACTCCTATGTCTCCAAGGTTTCTACCTAATTTGTCTTCCAATAGATTTAGTGTTTCTGTTTTAATATTCAGATCTTTGACCCATTTAGATTTTAATTTAGTACATGGTGATAGACATGGGTCTAGCTTTAGTTTTCGGCAAATGGAGAGCCAGTTTTTCCAGCACCATTTATTAAAGAGACTGTCGTTCTTCCAGTGAACCTGCTTGGCTCCTTTATCAAAAATAAGGTGGTTGAGTGTGTTCGTAGTTGTGGTTGTATCTTCTAATCTATTCCACTGATGTTCAGCTCTGTTTTGATTCCAATACCATGTTGATTTTACTACTGTTGCTTTGTAGTATAACTTCAAGTCAGGGATTGTGATGCCTCCTGCTTTGTCTTTGCTGCTTAGAATTGCCTTTGCGATTCTAGGTCTCTTCTGGTTCCAGATGAAATTTAGGAGTGATTTCTCTAGATCTATAAGGTATGTTGATGGTATTTCTATTGGGATTGCATTGAATCTGTATAACAGTTTTGGGAGAATGGCCATTTTCACAATGTTTGTTCTTCCTATCCATGAGCAAGGGATGTATTTCCATTTTCTGAGATCATTTTCAATTTCCTTTTTCAGTGTATTATAATTTTCACTGTATAAGTCTTTCACTTCTTTCATAAGAGTAATTCCTAAATATTTCATTTTTTTGCTTGCTAATGTCAATAGTCCAGTTTCTCTTATTTCCCTCTCTGTAAATTTGTTGTTCGTGTATAGGAATGCTATTGATTTCTGAGTATTGATTTTGTATCCAGCCACATTACTGAATTTATTTATTGTATCTAAGAGTATTTCAATGGAGTTTAGGGGGTCTTCTATGTAGAGTATCATGTCATCTGCAAACAATGATAATTTAACTTCTTCTTTTCCTATCTTTACCCCTTTTATTTCTCTTTCTTGCCTAATTGCTCTGGCTAGTACTTCCAGTACTATATTAAATAGGACTGGTTATAAAGGACATCCTTGTCTTGTACCCGATTTTAAAGTAAAGTCTTTCAATTTTTGGCCATTTAGTATGATGCTGGCTGTTGGTTTGTCATAAATGGCCTTTATTATATTGAGGTAAAGACCATTTATTCCAATTTTCTGTAAAGTTCTTATCATGAATAAGTGTTGGACCTTATCGAAGGCTTTTTCTGCATCTATAGAGATGATCATGTGATTCTTATTTTTGGCTTTATTGATATGGTGGATTACATTTATTGATTTGCGTATGTTGAACCATCCTTGCATTCCTGGGATGAATCCCACTTGGTCATGGTGTATAATCTTCTTGATGATTTGCTGGATCCTATTTGCCAATATTTTATTGAGGATTTTTGCATCTGTGTTCATTAGGGAGATCGGTCTATAGTTCTCTTTTTTAGTTGGGTCTTTCTCAGGTTTTGGTACTAGAGTAATATTTGCTTCCAGGAATGACTTAGGAAGGATTGCTTCCCTTTCAATTTCATTGAATAGTTTGAGGAGTGTCGGCATTAGGTCTTCTTTATATTTCTTGTAGAATTCTGCAGTGAATCCATCTGGGCCTGGGCTCTTCTTGGTGGGTAAGGACTTAATTACATTTTCAATTTCAGTAACCGAGATTGGGTTATTCAACAATTTTACATCCTCTTGATCTAGCTTTGGCACTTCATATGCTTCTAAGAATCTGTCTCTTTCTTCTGTGTTATCAAACTTTTGAGAGTAGAGGTTTTCGAAATAGGTGTTGATGATCCTCTGTATTTCTATTGGGTCTGTAGTGATTTCTCCTTTTTCATTTCTTATTGCATGAATTTGAGCTTTTTCTTCCCTTTTTTTAATAAGGTTGGCTAGGGGCTTATCGATTTTATTTATTCTTTCAAAGAACCAACTCTTTGATTCGTTGATTCTTTGGATTGTTTTCTTAGTCTCTATTGCATTGATTTCTGCTCTGATTTTTATAATTTCCTCTCTTCTTTTGGCTTTGGGCTTGACTTGCTCTTCTTTTTCTAGCTGTTTGAGGTGTAGCATCAAGTTATTTATTTGTATTCATTCTGTTTTCCTGATGTGGGAACTCAGTGCAATAAATTTTCCTCTCAGAACGGCTTTCATTGCGTCCCACAGATTCCGGTAAGTTGTATCTGCATTTTCATTTTCTTTTAGGTATTGTTTAATTTCTTCTTTAATTTCTTCTGTGACCCATTGATTACTCAAGAGTGTGTTATTTAGTTTCCATGTGTTTGCGGAATTTTTGCAGTATCCTTTGTCATTAATTTCTAATTTCAGAGCGCTATGATCCGATAATATGCAAGGGATGATTTCAACTCTTTTGCATTTGCTTAAATATGTTCTGTGAGCTAATATATGGTCTATTTTAGAAAATGATCCATGTACTGCTGAGAAGAATGTGTATTCTGATGTTGTTGGGTGGAACATTCTGTATATGTCTATCAAACCCATTTGTACACAGGTGTGATTCAGTTCTGTTATTTCTTTGCTCATTTTCTGTCTGGTTGATCTGTCCCTTGGTGTCAGTGGTGTATTAAGGTCTCCTGTTACAATTGTGTTACTGATAATTTGAGTTTTCATTTCTGTTAATAATTGTTTTATATAACTGGGTGCTCTGGAGTTTGGTGCGTATATATTTAAGATAGTTATCTCTTCCTCTTGGAGTTTTCCCCTTACGAGTATGTAGTGACCTTCTTTGTCCTTTATGGTCATTGTTGGTTTAAAGTTCACGTTGTCTGCAAACAGAATGGCTACTCCTGCCTTTTTTTGAATTCCTGCTGCATGGAGAATTGATTTCCATCCTTTGACTTTCAATCTGTGAGTATCTCTCTGGGTTAGATGGGTTTCCTGTAAACAGCATATGTTTGGATTTTGTTTCTTGATCCATTCTGCTAGTCTGTTTCTTTTGATTGGTGCATTGAGACCATTTACATTAATGGTTATTACTGTTAAATGCTGGTTAATTGTAGGAATGTTATCTCTCTGCTGTTGCATCTTTATCTTTCGGTTCTGTTTAATTATTTGCTTTGCTTAGTGGTTTTTACCTTTGTGTATCTAAACTGTCTTTCAATATTTTTTGCAGGTTTGGTTTGGTGTTCATGAAGTTCTTCAGCTGTTCTTTGTCATGGAAGTATCATATTGCACCATCTATTTTGAATGATAGTTTTGCAGGGTATATCAGTCTTGGTTGGAAATCATTTTGCTTTAGGATCTGGAATACTTCACTCCATGCTCTTCTTGACTTTATCGTTTGTGCTGAGAAGTCTGCTGTGATTCTGATAGGTTTTCCTTTATAAGTGATTTGTCTTTTCTCTCTGACAGCTTTTAATAATCTATTCTTGTGTTGGATTTCTGGGATGGTGATTATTATATGTCTTGGTGTAGTTTTATTTTGGTTATGACTGTTTGGAGTTCTATATGCTTCACTGATCCTGATGTCAGTTTCTGATCTCATGCTTGGGAAATTTTCAGCTATTACTTCTCTAAATATCCTCCTGACATCCTTCATGTTGTCTCCTTCTCTTTCATTAATCCCTATCATTCTTATGTTATTCTTCTTTGCATCGTCTTGCAGTTGTTGAATTGTTGTTTCCTGGTTCCTTGTTATTTTCAAAAGATCTTTCCTTTCCTGTTCACTAGCTGCAATCCTGTCTTCAAGGTCTGAAATTCTATCTTCACTTTCATTAAGGCGGTTTTTACAACTTTCAGTGGAGTTTTTTATTTCCTGTCTATCTCTGTGCATCTGCATTATGTATTCTGTTTGTTTTTATATTGCTCGTCTAGGGATTCTATCTTTTTGTTTAGTTCCTCCAATTTTTTAATCTGTGTTTTCTTTAGATATATTTAGAATCTCTTTCATTTCTTTTATCATTTCTTCTTTTATCTGGGAGATTATTTCGAGTTTGAATTTCTTTAAAGCTTCCTGGAGTTGCTTGTCAATTTCAGTGGCTATTGTGTCCGATATATGAGGTGGATGGGATATATTTTCTTCTATATACATCGCTCCTAGGGTTTCTTGAGATGGGCTGGAGGTTTGAGGTTGTAATTTGGTCTTTCGTTTTGTCATTTTCCTATATTTCTGTGTTTCAAGTGTTATTTGAAAGCTTCCTCAGGATCTATTGAAAACCCCCTTCTATGTTTGGAGCTACTGAGACTCTGGCGCCGCGCTACCCCAAGCCATTAGGCCTACAGAACCAGTGGCCCTCCTCTGCCTGTTCAGAACTCCGCAGTTCCAGACAAGCTGGGCCTCAGGGACACTGTGCGCCCACCTGCCCCTTGGAAGCTCCACAGTTCTTCAATCGCAGCCGGGTTAGGGTACTCACCACAGGCCGCAGTGCTTCAGGAACCTGTGGACCCTCCCTGGTTGCAGAGATATCCACAGTCCTCCAGACACATGGAGAGGCCGATGCAGGCACCCCAACTCTGCCCAGCTCCTCCTCTGCATATCAATGGCCAGGCCCGGCAGCTAAACAGGCTGGGCTAGGCTGGTAGTGTGGGCCAGCCCACCTATCGGGAGCTCAGCAGGTCTCCAAATGAAGCCGGAATGGGGAGGCTGATGTGGAAGCCTCAAACCCACCTCTCTCCTTCACTGCACCTGGAAGCCTGAGGGAACTCCAGCAGTCTGGGTGCAGATATCCAGAGTCCTCCAGACACACATAGAGGCCGGTGAGGGCACCCCAGATCTGCCCAGCTCCTCCTCTGCAGACCTATGGCCAGGCGCGGCAGCTAAACAGGCTGGGCTAGGCTGGTAGTGTGGACCAGCCCACCTATGGGGAGCTCAGCAGGTCTCCAAGTGAAGCCAGGAGTGGGGAGGCTGATGTGGAAGCCTCAAACCCACCTCTCTCCTTCACTGCACCTGGAAGCCTGAGGGAACTCCAGCAGTCTGGGCGCAGATATCCAGAGTCCTCCAGACATGCAGAGAGGCCAGTGAGGGCACCCTAGATCTGCCCAGCTCCTCCTCTGCAGACCTATGGCCAGGCGTGGCAGCTAAACAGGCTTGGTTAGGCTGGTAGTGTGGGCCAGCCCACCTATCGGGAGCTCAGCAGGTCTCCAAATGAAGCTGGGAATGGGGAGGCTGATGTGGAAGCCTCAAACCCACCTCTCTCCTTCACTGCACCTGGAAGCCTGAGGGAACTCCAGCAGTCTGAGCGCAGATATCCAGAGTCCTCCAGACACGCAGAGAGGCCAGTGAGGGCACCCCAGATCTCTTCCTTGTTATTTTTAAGAAGTTTTTCCTTTCATGTTTCCACATTACAAACCTGTCCTCCAGTTCAGATAATCTATCCTTAGCTTCTTTCAAGCTGTTATGCCAGCTTTCTATAGATTTTTAAATTTCCTGGTAATCTGTTTGAACCTGCTTCATGTATTCTATGTTTTATCTATTTTCTCCATCAAACAATTCGCCCCTTTTAAAACAGATGATAGGATAGAAGAACAAAAAAAGGGGAGAATTGTTTGATGGAGAAAATAGAGAAAACATAGAATACATGAAGCAGGTTCAAACAGATTACCAGGAAATTTAATCATCTGTTTTTTCTCGGGAGGTGCTTAGCATTTCTTTAATTATTCTATTTGTATCTTGCTTTACTTGGTTAAATACTTCACTTTTGAACTCATCTATGAGTCCCAACGATATCACTTTTTGTCTATTGGTGCCGTTCCTGATATTGCATGTTTTCTGTCCTCATTCTCCTTTGCATTTACCTTTCCTGCATCAGTGTTCTCAGGATTGGGGACTGAGGACCCTTTCTTGTTGCCTCCTCTTCTCATAATTTTTGTTCCTTTCATACAGGTGTATATATGAGGCTCAATTTCTTTCTTTTCTTTGTTGGTTTCACTTTGTCTGAAGCATGTTGACTAGGTGGTCCCACTCACTGCAGTGTCCTAGGAGGTACAGACCCGGGCAACCTATGTTGGGCCTGCCCCTCCTGGTCAACCACAGCTTCGCTGTGTTAGGCTGCACTGTCAGGTGTAGGGACTTGGTTAGGGCTAGCCTATTGGGCCTCAGTCTGGGGTCAAGTCCTCCCCACCAATCCTGCTTGAGAAGGGAATATGTGACAGAAGCCACTGCAGCGCCTTGTTCTGGCCAATCTGCCTGGTCCCAGAATGTTGTCTTTTTGAGGATATTTGTCTATGGAAGGATTTTTATTCCCCTAACTTACTAAAGGTCAATGCAGGGTTCCCCAGCAGCTCTGCTCTCAATTTGGTTCACTGATTCCTGCTCTCAGAGCATTCACATCTCCAGTGATTTGAAAATAATGGGCTCTCCCTGCTGCACCAATTCAGTCACAGCACTGGCAGGTATTCAAGCTATGAGTTCAGGCAGGAGCACAGAGACTTTAGCTGTTCCAATTATAAAACCAGGACAGTAATTTTTTATTTAAAAATATATGTATATAGGAAAAAGGGGGAAGATTAAGATGAAAGAGGACATAACAAAACAGGTCAGAACCAAACAATTTAAGCAACATAGTGTTTCACCACAGGATAAACCGACATACCAGTAGTTACCATAGTGTCTCTTTCCTTGAAATATTTGAGTATGCCTTCGTATACTATCAAACATAAGACAGTGTAAAACCATTCAAAAGGATAAAACTATTACAGGGTATTTAGAAAATGAACAACTAAGAGAAAATGAACAATGGTTTCTGTATTACCTTCCTGATTATAAAAAAATTTTGTTTATACTATGTAAGAAAATCCAATAAGATACAACATGATAAAACTGATCGAGACAGAAGAACAAAAGCTTGATGGGGCTTCAAAATAAGCTGATATTATATCAGCACTAGCTAATATAATGTCTTGTTTTCTTCAAAATAACTGTTCATACCATCACAGACAATAAAATCAAAAAACCCAGAATAAAAAACCATTCCAATTAATGAATGAAAACAACATAATGGTGAACCATGATTATCACTTGCTTTTATATACTCTTACCATCTTACACTAGGGAAATTATTCGGTATTTATATATGTGAGTTTGATTTATTTCACTTATGAGTATGGTGTCAAGGTGTACCCCCCCATTTATAAATATCTCAATGTGATCCTTCTTTATAGCTGAGTAGTACTCTGTTGTGTAAAAATAACACGACTTTTTTATCCATTCCTCGGTTGATGGACACTTAGGTTGTTTCCAAGATCTGGCTATTACAAATAGTGCTGCTATAAACATAGGTGCACATATATCACTGTGGTATGATGCTTTCAGTTCTTCTGGGAATATGCATACAAGTGGAATAGCTGGAAAAAATGGGACTTTCAAACCCAGTTTTTTGAGAAATCTCCAGACTGACCTCCAAAATGGAAGCACCAGTCTACATTCCCACCAGTCTACACTCCCACCATTCTACCAACAGTGCAGGAAAGTTCCTTTTTCCCACAACCTCTCCAGCATTTGTTGTTGGTGGTTTTCTTGATCCTTGCCATTCTTTCAGGAGTGAGGTGCAATCTCAGGGTGGTTTTAATTTGCATTACTCTAATGAATAATGATGGTGAACTTTTTTCATGTATTTATTTGCCATTTGTATTTCTTCATCTCAGAAGTGTGTATGCATCTCAGATGCCCATTTTTGGAATGAGTCTTTGAATTTTGGAGGTCTTTTTTTTTTAATTCTTTATACATTTTAGACAGAGGTCCTTTGTCTGAGTGACAGTCTGCTAAGATTTTTTCCCAGTTTGTGGGTTTTCTTTTCACTGTGATGAAGATTTCTTTTGACATGCAGAAACGTTTTAATAAGATGTGATCCCGATTGAACACAACTGTTTGCAGTCTCACTGTTTGAGTGTCCACTTTGTATGCTTTGATACTGTGATTTGAGCAACTATCTCTAAGATGATAATATGTAATCTATTAACCAGTGATTTCTTACTGGGTTTTTTTTTTTTTGTAGTTCTGTATTACTTGTACCCTTACACTGCTTTGTTTTGTTTTGTTTTTTCTCTTTCTCCTTTTAAATACAATTTTAAAAAAAAAGATGTGATCCCAATTATTGATTCTTGGAAGTATTTCCTTTGCAATTTGATTCCTGCTCACAAGTTCTCTATCAACACCAATGTCTTCAGTTTTTTAACTGATTTGTCTTCAAATAGATTTAGTGTTTCTGTTTTAATGTTCAGATCTTTGATCCATTTAGATTTTAATTTAGTACATGGTGGTAGACATGGGCCTAGTTTTAGTTTTTGGCATATGGAGAGCCAGTTTTTCCAACACCATTTATTATACAGACTGTTGTTCTTCCAGTGAACATGTTTCGCCCCTTTATCAACAATAAGGTGATTGAGTGTGTTTGTATTTGTGGTTGTATCTTCTAATGTATTCCATTGATCTTTGGCTCTGTTATGACTCCAGTACCATGTTGATTTTACTACAGTAGCTTTATATTATAACCTCAAGTCAGGGATTGTGATGCCTCCTGACTTGTTTTTGCTGTTTAGAAGTGTTTGCTATTCGAAGTCTCTTCTCGCTCCAGGTGAATTTTTGGAATGATTTCTCTAGATCTATGAGGTATGTTGATGGTATTTTTATTGAGGTTGCATTAAATGTGTATAACAGTTTTAGGAAAATGGCCATGTTCATAATATTTATTCTTCCTATCCATGAGCAACTGATGTCTTTCCACTTCCTGAGATTGTCTGCAATTTCTTTTTTCAGTGTATTATAATTTTCCCTGTATAGGTTTTTCACTTCTTTCATGAGAGTATTTCCTAAATATTTTATTTTTTTTTTTTTTTGGTTGCTAGTGTGAAGGGTGTGACTTCTCTTATTTTTCTGTCATGGATTTTGTTGTTAGTGTATAGGAATGCTACTGATTTTTGAGTATTGATTTTGTATCCAGCTACATTGCTAAATTTATTTATTATATCTAAGAGTCTTTCAGTGGAGTTTAGGGGTCTTCTATGTAGATTATTGTCATCTGTAAATAATGATAATTTTGAATTCTTTTTTCCTATCTTTACCTATTTTATTTCTCTCTCTTGTCTAATTGCTCTGGCTAGTATTTCTAGTACTATACTAAATCGAAGTGGTGATAAAGGACATCCTTGTCTTGTGCCTGATTTTAATGTAAAGGCCTTCAATTTTTGAACATTTGGTATGTTGCTGGCTGTTGGTTTGTCATAAATGGCTTTATTATATTGAGGTAAAGAGCATCTATTACAATTTTCTATAAGGTTCTTATCATAAATGAATGTTGGAACTTATCAAAAGCTTTTTCTGCGTCTATAGAAATGGTCATATGATACTTACTTTTGGTTTTCTTGATATGGTGGATTACATTTATTGATTTACATATGATGAATCATCAGTCCAAGCCTGGGATTCATCCCACTTGATCATGGTGTATAATCTTCTTGATGATTTGCTGCATCCTGTTTGCCAATATTTTATTGAGCATCTTTACATCTGTGTTCATTAGGGAGATTGGTCTGTAGTTCTCTTTTTGAGTTGGATCTTTCTCAGGCCTTGGTACTAGAGTAATATTCCCTTCCAGGAATGACTTAGGAAACATTGCCTCCCTTTCAATTTCACTGAAGAGTTTGAGGAGTGTCAGCATTAAGTCTTCTTTGCACTTCTTGTAGAATTCTACAGTGAATCCATCTGGGCCTGGGCCCTTCTTTGTATGTAAGGACTTAATTACATTTTAAATTTCATTAATAGAAATTAGGTTATTCAGCAGTTTTACATCCTCTTGATCTAGCTCTGGTACTTCATATGTTTCTAGGAATCTGTCTATTTCTTCTGTGTTATGAGACTTATGAGAGTAGAGGTTTTTGAAAAAGGTGTTGATGATCTTCTGTATTTCTACAGAGTCTGTAGTTATTTCACCTTTTTCATTCTTTACTACATGAATTTGAGCTTGTCATTCCTTTTTAAAATAAGGTTATCTAGGACTTATCAATTTTATTTATTCTTTCAAAGAACCAACTCTTTGATTCATTGATTATTTGAAATGTTTTCTTAATCTCTATTGCATTAATTTCTGCTCTGATTTTTATAATTTCTTCTCCTCTTTTGGCTTTGGGCTTCACTTGCTCTTCTTTTTCTAGAAGCTTGAGGTGTAACATCAGATTATTTGTTTGTATTTGTTCTGTATTCCTGATATGAGCACTCAGTACAATAAATTTTCCTCTCAAGACTGCTTTCATTGCATCCCACAGATTCCAGTAAGTTGTATTTGTATTGTTGTTTGCTTGTAGGTATTGTTTAATTTCTTCTTCAATTTCCCCTGTGACCCCCTTATTACTCAAGTGTGTGTTATTCAGCTTCCATATGTTTGTGTGATTTTTGCAGTATCTTTTATCATTAATTTCTAATTTCAAAGCACTGTGATCCAATAACATGCAAGGGATAATTTCAACTCTTCTTCATTTATTTAAATATATTCTGTGAGCTAATATATGGTCTATTTTAGAGAATGACCCATGTATTGCTGAGAAGAATGTGTATTCTGATGTTGTTGGATGAAACATTCTGTATATGTCTATCAAGTCCATTTGTTCACAGGTTTGGTTAAGTTCTGTTATTTCTTCACTAATATTCTGTCTGATTGATCTCTCCCTTGGTGTCAATGGTGTGTTAATATCTCCTGTTATAATTTTGTTACTGCTAATTTGGTTTTTCATTTCTGTTAACACTTGCTTTATATAACTGGATGCTCTGAAATTAGGTGCATATATATTTAAGATTGTTATCTCTTCCTCTTGAAGTTTTGAGACTGTATTTTTAATTCATTTCTCTCAGCTTATTTCATTCCTGGGTCAGTAGGGTTTGTCTCCCTCTGTTTGGGTCTCCCCACACTGTATTATTTTTGCAATCTAAGTTGCCTATCTCAGAGACCCTCTGTAGCTGCTGTTATCTATCCTCCATCTTTTATCTATCTCTGAAGGGTGGAATCTGAGGTAATCACAATTCAGCTTATAAGAACAAAGGTAGTTCAGGCAGAGCTATGTCAGTTTCCATTTCAGATAGAAACTGAGTGATTGTCTTCCTCCTCACTAAGAGGTAGGAAGAGGCTAGTGATTTTTCTGAGTGAACTACCATATCTTTCAGGCAAAACTATGCATATGACTGTGAGACATGGAACAAATGAGAACTTGGTTATCTACAGAAAATTCAAAAGAAATGTAGTATTTTAACCAGAACTACTCATGTCTCAATTGTAAGAATCAGAATATAGAACTTTAAAAATATTATCAATATGCTCTTTATACAGATGTAAAAATGACATTTATGATTTTTCCAGGGAAATAAATTTATAAAAAACCTTACAAAACAAAAAAAAAAACTAAATTATAACATCAATAGCTTAAAACTTTCGACAGAGTGACTGAAGAAGATAGAACAATTGCCACAAAGTCCTTAAGGAACTTCAAATGTGTCAACAGATGTCAGAAATCATGCAGTGAGTGAAAAAAAACAGGTGTTAAAGAATATGTAGTTAAGTAGATTTCTATACATTATAACAAATCATCAATTAGAGACAAAGAAAACAAACAATATGAGCAAATTACAAGAGAAAATTTGGCCAAAGTTGTAAAGTTTGATAAAATTAATGCTGTGTAAAGCAAAGAGAAAGAAAATTATTACTGAGCACAGCACAGAAAAACAGAAGAAAAGAAGAACTCTGCAAAACAAACATAGTAAAGAATCAAGGAGATAAAAGACACATGGAAGGATATGGAATATACCATACAAACAAAAAATAGTAAAAACTTGAAATAATATGAAAAGTAATTATTTTTTAAATTTTATTTTCATTAATATATGTTGGTAGTACTCAGTGATTACTTTTTCATTTTTCCCTTATTTTCATATCTTATGAAGATATATTTTAAAGGTGAGACTGCAATGATGGTAATTTTTAAATTGGTAAAGGTGGACAAAATTCATGACTCACAAAATAGAAGATATGTAAGAACATAGAAGAAAATTTCCCCTGCATGCAAGTGCATCATAAGTGATTGAGAAATGAATGTTTAGGGAAAAAGTATTAAATGTATAATCAATTATTTAGTTTAGTTTTTTGTTGTCAGGAATTGAACTCAGGACCTTGACCTTGCCATACAGACACTGTGCCACTGAGTTATATCCCTGGCCCCTAAAAGTATTTTAAGTATGTGAGAAAATATCAAAAAAGCAACTTTCCTTAAGTTTGTAGTAGTCAAAGACTGCTTAGATAAAAAAGAATAATAATGAACTGTGGGACATGTAACATATGTATAATTAAATTATAGGTCAAATTACAAAAATGGGGTAAAAGGAATGTAGTGACAAAGATTTTCATTTTATTTATTTAGTGAACTGGGACAGGACAAGTGTATATATTTTAATTCCTTGAGCATGTTTTCCAATTTTCAAGTGTTAGGAGAATTTTTACACTTAGAACTTAGTGCCATCAAACATGGTTGCTCATACTGATTATATCAAAACTTACTATATGGCATATTCATACTGAAAATTTCCTAAAATACTTATACAGATCATTTAATTTATCACGGAGAGAAATATATATATATATATATATATATATATATATATATATCCACCTGACATACTAAACCTCACAGATTAGGAACAGGATCAGTGGTAGAATATTGGGTTTTTAATGCTGATCATAGAGCAGCTTGGAAGCCGTAACCCCCTGCTAATTTGCCACATCTCTGTAGTATGGAGTTCATCTTCTGCATGCTGATACCTGGGGAAAATCCATATTTAAACAAATTCCCAAAAAATCAAAGACTAAATCTGAAACTGGGCATCTGAGATGAATATACATTTTTCCGATGAGAAAATGTAAACAGCAAATAAATACATGAAAAAATGTTCAACATCAGTGGTTCTTTGAGAGATGCAAATTAAAACAACACTGAAATTTCAAGAATCTCACCCAAGAAAGAATATCTATCAACAAGAAATCAACCAATAACAAGTGCTGGAGGGGCTGTGAAGAAAAAGAAACTCTTCGCCACATTTGGTGGAAGTGTAGGCTGGTGCAACCACTGTGGCAATCAGTACGGAAATTTCTAAAAAGGCTAGGATTAGAAATTCCATTGTACCCAGCTATCCCACTTCTGGACATTTTCCTAGAAAAATTGAAAACATCATAGTACAGTGATATGTTTATAACAGCACAATTTATAATTACCAAATCTTGGAAACAACCTAAATGTATCAAAAGAGGAATGGATTAAAAAATATATTTTTATATAACAGAGTACTGCTCGGTTATAAAGGTAAATAAACTTGAGACTTTTATAGATAAATGGATGAAAAGAATCAATATTCATAAGTGAAATAAATCACAACCACATGTGTAAATATCATATTATCTCCCTAGTGTAAGAAACTGAAAAAGTAAATAAGACCCAAAATCTGAAGTAGATATCGTGAAAGGGAAAGAAACAGTGCAAAAGTAAAGAACAACTTGGTGGCTGGGTGAAAGGATAAAAGAAGGAAAGGAAAAAGGGAATATATATATATATATATATATATATATATATATATATATATATGTTGGGAGCCTGCTGTATTACCCATGAGAATATAGCCACAGGATGGCGTCCGCCTACCGCCTCGCTGTTCCCCCGCCCATCGTGTGCCCAAGATGGCGCACACATCCTGCTTCCTGGTTCTTGCTCGGCTTACTGTCCCCGCCATATATGGTAATGATTGATTGCTTCCTTGTTGCCGCCCAATCGCCTGTCCCCACGTGTAATCCCATGATTGGATAACATTAGCTATATAAGCCCAAGTATAGGAAGTGCCCGACGCACAACACGGAAGAAGCCGTCGAGGACGGACATGTATTGAGGTTGCTGCCCAGTCAATAAAGGTGCTTGCAGAGGCTAAGTGTTCGTATGCCTCATTCCGCGGGACGGAAGCGGCTCCGGACAGCTGGTGGCCCGTACGGGGACCCTGCGATTGCCCCCGTGCCCTCTGCGACTCCTGTGACTGTGTTGAGAGACGGTACGTACCTGCGGGTGAGTGGAGGCTCAACCCGGCCCTTGGTGGACGCACTTTAAGGGATTTGTTAGTCGACCCCTTGTTAGGGTCGATTTTGCCCGAAAAGGAAGGGCAGGCCCCTGCTGGCTATAGCGCCTCGGGGCTTTCTATATTTGCTGAAATGGGCAATGTTAATCGTGGCCCCCTCGCCCTATCATTGCGGATGTTGCTTGGGGCATGAGGAATTAGGATGGAAAAACAAACGGTTTTACAATTCTTCAAATGCATCAACGATTTGGCCCCGTGGTTCCTGCCCACCGGCTCCCTCACCTTGCCCTCCTGGGAGAAATTAGGACGAGACATTCAATTTGCAGAAGAGCAAGGCACGGGTGTCGACCCCATGGTTTGCCCCATTTGGGAGATGGTTCGGGCATGTCTCAAAACCGAAAGTATGGTAGGCGCAGCCCAGGGACTCAAAGAGGCACGCCACGCTTTCGAGCAGGTGCACTCGGAGAGCTCCAGGGAGGCCTCAGAGGTTGGCTCACCAAGCCATTCAGATTCAGAGGGGGAAGACCCTAAGGTGGGCCCAGAGGAGGAAACTGACAGTAAGATAGGCCCACATCGCAATACAGGGCAGAAAGTTCATAAACCTGCTGGAGCCTTGTGTGAAGGGATGATGGAGAGCTTAGAGGAAGAGCTCGAGAGAGTGGAGAATGATATACAGGAAGTACATACCCCAGGCGGGATGAGACCAACCCCGTCGGCCCCTCCCTGGGAACCACCCCAGGGAATGAGTGCCCCTGGTGGTTGGGGGCCGCCTCCTCCCTTCCATGCCGCCAAGGACTGTCGTTCCGTTTTTGATAAGGAGGGCAATTCTCTAACTGGCCACAAAGAGTCCCAGTCAAAAAATGGCCAGAGGGGGCCCTCCCACCGGGCGGGCCCCCATCCCCTCAACAACCTCTTACCGGGAATGAACAGCCAGTCAGGGCTACCCCAGGGTCAGCAGGAGTGGACCTCTGTGCCGCCTCCGGACTCATACTAACACCTGACATGGGAGTCCAATTGATAGAAACTTCATTTAAGGGGCCATTGCCACCAAATACTGTTGGCCTGCTTTTAGGGGGCTCTTCAGTGGCCCTTCGTGGCCTTACAGTTGTGCCAGGTGTCATCGATTCTGATTATATGGGCAAGGTTAAGATTATGGCTCAGTCATTACAAGGAACACTGATTATAAACAAAGGGGATAGGATAGCCCAGTTACTTATTCTGCCCAGCTTGCATGGTCAATATCCAGCTAAGCAACAGTCTCGGGGTGCCCAGGGATTTGGGTCCACGGGCAAAAATTTTATTGGCCTTCATATGACCTTGCAGGAACGACCCATGTTGCTCCCCTCAATCAATGGTAAGAAAATTAAGGGGTTGCTAGACACCGGTGCTGACCGCTCTATCATTGCTCATAAAGATTGGCCGGCCTCCTGGCCCCTCAATGTGGCAGAACAGACCCTTCAGGGATTGGGATTTGTGCATTCACCCAGTATAAGTGCGCAATCCCTTCCCTGGCAGGATGAGGAAGGACATGCTGGTACATTTCAGCCTTATGTCCTCAACCTTCCGGTGACCCTATGGGGCAGAGATATATTAGTTCAGATGGACATCACCCTGAATACGGGATGTTCTGAGGTGTCTCAAAACATGATGAAGCGGATGGGCTATACCCCCGGTAAAGGCCTGGGAATCAAATTGCAAGGAAATACTTCTCCTGTGTCCACTACCATTAAACAAGACAGGAAAGGGTTGGGTTTTTCTTAGGGGCCGCTGCAATGCCTCTCACACCCACTCCCATAAAATTGACATGGAAGTCAGATACCCCTGTCTGGGTGACGCAGTGGCCCCTGCCTACAGAGAAAAGAGAGGCAGCATTTCAATTGATACAAGTCCGTTTGTCTTTGTCCTCTCCCATCGGTATTCCTTTTATTGTAACTCATCTGCTGATAATGAGACCAATGAGACCATTTGCACACTGTCCAACTGCTGGAATGGTTACCCTAATTTCGCCATTCTAGCTTACCGCCCAAGTTATCTTTGGATTTCCGTGCAAGCCCAGGACTGGGTTGGATCAGTCTCACAGCAGATCTTGCTCTCTTCCTTACCAACCAGAACAAAAGGAGGGATAAAAGATTGGTTGTGGCAGGCAGTGGGGGTGGTCTCTTCTCTGTTTGTCCCTGCAGTGGGAAAGGCTGTTTTGCAGGCATGGACCTCCGAGCAGCTCGCGCTGACCATGGATGCAGTCAATCGGCTGAGCAACGCCACACGAGAGACCATCAAGGCTCAAAGGCAACAGATTGAGCTTAACAGCCAGGCTATACTTCAGCTACAAGAAGAGATCCAGCTCATCGGGCAGGAGATTGATGCATTGTGGCAGGTTGCCACTCAACTCTGTGATCAGAGGTGGCTGCCTTTCCGGGTCTGCGTCACCCCTGTTCGCACCAACCTGACTGAAACTACAAAGACTATGACTAAATGGCTGCAGGACACTTATTTGCCAAAATTTCACAACCTGTCAATGATTGTTAGTCAGGAATTAGACGAAATAGAAAAAATTCAGTTGAACCCGGTTAGATTTGATTTGTCTACCCTGAGTGATGTTCTAAAGGGTTTATGGAATCATGTCACCTCTTGGTTCTCCTGGCCCAATTTGACTACCTGGATTTTTATTGCTGTAGCTATCCTGGTTGGATTAGTGGTTGTTAAATGCTTGCTTGATCGTTTGATGCAGACTCAACAACAAGTCAGATTTACAGCCATGGCGGCTATGCAGCTGGCGGAGGCTGGCCTATCTGGTGGTCGGGCGGCTGCATATCTCCTTCATGTTGCAGAGCATCAGTTATAAGGATGCTGAATGGGCGAGCCGAAGACGGGTAAGATCAAGGTACCCCACCTTGCTCAACCTAAGACAGGCCCCGTTCCATTAAGACAGCGAGAGGTACCAAGGTGCGAGACCAGATGATACTGCATGACATTCTACTCTTGGGGTTTTTGAAGAGAGATGTCAGGCTATATGTCTGTGTGCATCTAGGTTTCATCCGAATTACCCTAGCCCTGCGCAAAAGGATGAGGCTTGGAGGTCCCTTCCAACGCAGGGGTGGCCAACCTGTGCTGGGGGATGACCTCAGAGCCATGCACAGCGGGGTATAGACCTCTGTAGTCACTTGGAAGGTCTCGCTGTCCTTCCTTGTAAATAAGAAAGGGGGAGATGTTGGGAGCCTGCTGTATTACCCATGAGAATATAGCCACAGGATGGCGTCCGCCTACCGCCTCGCTGCTCCCCTGCCCATCGTGTGCCCAAGATGGCGCACACATCCTGCTTCCTGGTTCTTGCTCGGCTTACTGTCCCCACCATATATGGTAATGTTTGATTGCTTCCTTGTTGCCGCCCAATCGCCTGTCCCCACGTGTAATCCCATGATTGGATAACATTAGCTATATAAGCCCAAGTATAGGAAGTGCCCGACGCACAACACGGAAGAAGCCGTCGAGGACGGACATGTATTGAGGTTGCTGCCCAGTCAATAAAGGTGCTTGCAGAGGCTAAGTGTTCGTGTGCCTCATTCCGCGGGACGGAAGCGGCTCCAGACATATATATATATATATATATATATATATATATATATATATAATAGCAAAGATAATTATACTACTGATGTGTTCTAATTCATTGAAGAGAGTTGTTTGTGCTTATATTACTTATTACCTGATCATTTGATTATTTGATTAGTTGATCAGTTACACATTCCTATATCCTGTAATCTGAGTAACTACTTTGAAGATAACAATATGCAATATATTAACCATTTCAACTTCCTATTATCTTATTTGTGAAATTCTGTATCATTTTTTTTCTGTTTAAAATTTAAAGAATGAAAAAAGATTTAAATTTAAGAAAGGAGAAAAGCAAGTTTTTGCTATTTCTTCACATATATATCTTTTTATTCTCTTCTTTCCTATATATCCATATTTCATTCACTTATCATTTTATATGCTAAAAGTCTTTTTTGTTTGTTCACATCTTATTTGTATTTACACATCTTTCAAATTTTAATTTAATGACAATGTAAAGGCAACTAAGAGCTGCAGGTGCCCCAGTGCTGGGGAGGTGGCAAGGGCCTGCAGTGTAGCTCCAGCACATTCAGTTGGCACTTGGAGGCAGCAGGATAGGAAGAGGCATAGTCAGTACCTTGAAGTTGAAAATGATCCTGCTACCCATCAGAATATGAATAAATGAACAAAACATCATACCCATTAAACATTCATTGATCATAAAATTGTTTAGTCACCCAAAATGAAGGATTTTTTTTCCTTGGAAAATACTGATGGAACACATATAAATTATGCCAATATATAAAGAAACAGGTGGAGAGATTAAGGGGAGAGAAGAGGATGTAA
The DNA here is from genome assembly GCF_034190915.1 of Cavia porcellus. NCBI lineage: Eukaryota > Metazoa > Chordata > Mammalia > Rodentia > Caviidae > Cavia > Cavia porcellus. Next base: position 57,865,673 of record NW_026947492.1, read on the forward strand.
AAAATTAACCTGTGTTTTGTACATGTACTAACTCTCTATGACAAATGTAATCATTGTGTCCTGCAAACATGCACTAATAAAGGCTTAAAAACATCTTTGAAAAGAAAGAAACCAGTCATAAGACAAATACTGCAGACATATACTAAAAAAGGGACATTTATATCATTCCACTTATGTGACATACTTAGAGTAGTCAAATTTATGGAGATAGGGAATAATAGAATAGTGGACTCCAAAGTTTATGGGCAAGGAGAATTGACTAGTTTCTTCAGTTTTTAAGCTGAATAGACGTGTGATAGATGATAATGACAGTCCCACAACCAGGTGTATGTACCTAAAGATGGAGAACTGCATACATACAAAATGGTAAGATGCAATTATGTACAAAGGTAAAATAAGTTTTTTAGTCTTTTTAAATGGTTATAAAATAATGACAGGAATGTGGAGCACCTCTAGCAGCAATATCAACTGATGTATCCATGTTGGGAAATCTATAGATCTGTAGATCAAAATATACAATATGAAGTTAATTAACATTCATAATTTCTTATAGTTTCCATTATTATGATAATATAATAATTCACATAGTCATAAATATTTCATAATCTCTACTATCTGTGAGACCTTTTCATAAAAGCTGAAAGGATAGAAATAGAGGATGACTACTAGTCAGGAAGTGAGGAAAAAATGTGGAGAGGTTTTTAAAATGTAAAAAAGTTCTAAAATGTATGCATTCTGACAACATATCTTACAAGTAAAGATACATTACTTTTGAAACTTTAAACTTACTAAGTAGGTCAAAAGTAGTTTTCATCAAGAGACTATCTTAAAAATTCAAAACTATCTTAAACTTCAAATCTTTCAGGCATTTTTAAAAATTATATTTTCTTTATTATGCTTTTGTTTTGAATTATACCAATTTCCTGACATAAACCAAGCATGTGTTTCAGGGATTAATCTTATATAAAACTGATTATCCTGTTTATAGGATACTGCATTCCTTATATTAATATTGGATTAAGAAGATTTGCTTCCATACTCGGGGATAGCAAATATCTATAACTTTCTTTTCTTATAACATTTCCTCTTTGTGAAAAAAGTTTGCCTTTTTCATGGCAAGAATTAAAATATGTCCATTCTTCTTCTGCTTTTTGAATGAATTTTGTTAGCTTGATTGCATCTTTGACACTTTATATATTTAAAATTGTAAATTATTACCATAAAACTTCATAGCATTTACTTTACGGAGACTCCATTGTTTTACCTATGAGTCTTTCTATGGGTCTCTTGTGTTTCTCTTTACTTTTGAACTCAGTTTTCTAGAAATTTATCAATCATAGTAGTCTTTTGTAAGAACCACTTTAAAACACTGTTGATGTTCACTCTTCATATCCTAAATTTTATTTTGTTGAAGGTTATCATTAATTTTTAGATTTATTCCTTATTTTATTCAAATTTATTTTCATATTCTGTCTTTATAGATTGGGAGTATCTTAGCTTTAATACTATAAGAAAGGACCAAAGACTGAGAAGCTTAAGAAACAACCATTATTGCTCACAGTTTTTAGGTTGGAAGTCCAAGAGGAAGATGCCCAAAGAGTCAGTGTCTGGTCAAGGCTGACTTCTTGGCTTATGAACTGTCAGGTTCTCAATGTGTCTGCACATTGGTTTTCTTAGTAGGTTTTGAGAGTCAGATCTTTATTTTCTTTTTTTATATCATCATTGATCCCAAGATGGAGTCACCACTCTTCTGACATAATCTAACACTAATTAACTCCAACTTTGAACACTGTTATGTTAGAAAGTAAGACTTCAACATATGAATGGGGTCAGACACAAACATTCAGTCCTTAAAAGGTAAAGAATTTATTTTTAATCATTCTCTTTCCTGAGATAAGAATTTAGAAACTATACATTTAATGAGGTACTGAATAGAGATGAACTGCATCTATCTACAGATTCTGAGATTTCACTTTTATCCTTTCCCTTTGTGATTTTTTTCTTTTAAAAAGTTTATTTAGAAATGCTTATCTAATAGTTTATATTTTGATAAATATCCATATATCATAATTACACATTTGTATACATAGTATACATATACTATGATACTCATATATCATAGTTATACGTAGTAATACATACAGTTTTAGAATGTAAACTGCTTAGTTTTTTTCTTTGGTTAACTTTGAGGAAATATTTGTTATCTAGTCTATAGTAAGGTTGGTGAATGTGCTCTGTGTACCTAAAAAGAATTCATGTTTCTCAGTTTTGAGGTGTAATGGCTTATAAACATGAATTAAGTCACAGAGATTACTGTATCCTTTGAAGCTTTGTTTTCCTTCACGTGACTTTTTCATTGTGTCTGCTTGGTATAATAAGTAGCCCTCGTGTCTATGATTGTGAATTTGTCAATTTATTCCTATAGTGCTGTCATTTTTATTTAAGTGTCCAATGTGTTTTAGACACTTAGACACTTATTAATATATCCATTTGATTTACTTTAACTGGGTTATTATTATGAATTGTCCAAATTTATAGTCTATCTAGCAAAGCCAGGAGTATTATACTTACTGCGTGTATGGTGTAATTTTTCATCTAGAGACTTCCATTTAAGGGCTCCTTTATCATCAAGCTTTGTTGCACAGAAAACAGTCAACTGCATATCTTAAAGTTTAAGACAATATTGCCCCATATCTATATTGTATATTTATGAGATATATATTTTTTCTTACTTGATATATTTTTTATTTTTTATTCTGAAAAAGCAAAGGAGAAAAAAAGGATAGAAATGATACAGAATGTCAAAAAAATAGTAGGAAATTAACACTAGTTATATACTGTAGCTTCTATAGTAGTTTATAGCAGATTACTCTAGTAAAAACTGGATAAATATAGCTCTATTCTCTAAGATCAGATGTATAATAGTGTGACAAAAGTGTAAATATGGAATCTCCATATAATTTGCTTTTGTTTATAAAAATAGAAATATTTACACTAACATTTTAATATTATAATCTCATAACTTTTAAAGTCAGTAAGTATGCAAATACACCAACTTGCATTCATTAAGATTTTTCAACATGATGTTGTGAAAGCAATAATCATTCAGTTGACACACATGCAACTATTTTGAGGATAACAGCATGTAATATAACAGCCATTGTTAAATTCCTACCATTTTATTTTGAAATCCTGTATCACTATTTTATTGTTGCTATTGTTTTTATGGTCATCATTTGGCTTTTGCTCATTTTTTTTTGGATTGTTTGCTTACTTGATTACTTTCTAATTTTTTGCATTTTTTCTCTTTAAAATATAAATAAGTAAATAAATAAATATCATAGAGTAGAAACTATATTTAAATTTAGACTTTTCCCAGGCTGCCAACATGTACTGCCTTGGTACTTTGTACTGATGCTAGGCAGTGCAGTGACCCACAGCTCCCAGCAACCACCAGATCACAAGAAGAAAACACCTAATGCTCTATATTGTATTCTGTTCCTAAACTATAAAGTTCAGTAGAATAGGTGGATTGAATGCATTTTTATTTTATTTCTAGTATTTCCAGCCTGTGATTGGTTTATCTATATACAACACAATAATCAAATAATATCTGTATAAATATTTTAAGCAATTTAAGGACTGTGAGTTTACCTTAGTGACATAAGCACTAGCGTGGCAAGTGCGAGCCCGTGAGTTTGATCCCTGATACAAAAAAAAAATTTGTTTTCTCAGTTTATCTAACTTTGATATAACCCATGTAAACACGCATTTATATGGCACTGTGAATGTGTCAAAATTTCTCCTCACATGAAAAAGTTGAAAAAATATCACTCAAAAGACAAAAACATATATGTCCTTAACCTTTCCCAGTTCCTTTATTCCTTTATAAATAATAGAATTTGTAGTATACTTGTGTAACCCATTTTTGTTCAATGAACTATATTTTAATAATACAAATATTTTGTTCTACCCAGTTCTGTGACATTTAAGAAGTTAAGAAAGAAACAAAATATGTTTTTGTATTTTATCATGTGTTTTTCATTCTTTTTCCCCTGTAATTCCATAATTCAATTAACTATCACATGCATATTCTACAAACCTTCATGCATGTGTTTATATATCTTTCATTTTTATATATTGGTACGTAATGCCCTGAGATTCTATCTCTAAATACATTATTATACTCTCACGCTAAAAGTGTTTGCCATGAAATGTTGAAATTTCTGAAAAATATTTTAAAGTTTGCAAATATTATTCTTTGTTTGCATTCACTTTGATTTAATTTTACCTTATCAATATCATCTACTGCAATGTAGTTCATTGTTGCATCTACTGTACTGTGTTTTTTTTTTCACTCCTTTGGCAATTTTGCTGAGATATTCTTGACCTCATTTTTTCCCCTCTTCATATCATGTAGAATTCACGGTTAAAGTAGGTTTGCAGGTTTGACAAATAGGGCATAATACTTCCCAAGTATTTGCAACATTTTCTACACCATTATGACTGATCATTCCTCACATTTACATATCAGGCAGATTTGATGAAAAGAACTGAGCACAATTCTCCCAGATGGCTCAGGTCCAGTGAAGAATACAGTTAAGAGGGAGGTAAAATGTCTCACTGGATTCTTTCCTCCCCTGAGGGATCTTGTCACCTATCTACAGACACTAAAGTTAGAGACCTACTGAGAGATAAACTAAGAGTGCCTTATCTTTAAAATTATGTTGGCTCTGCTCATGTGCACCAAACTGCTCACCCATCCCAGTAGGTAAGTGGATCTGTACTCAAAGAGTGGAGAATTAGACGGGTGAGCAGGCTGCCAGTGAGGCCGCTAAAAAAGGAGTTTGGTGGACCCAGATAAATGGTTCAGCTCCAGCCATCATACAATTCAGAGGAAGTTCGCTCTGCAATGCAATTGAAAATTCTCTTGTGAGTGTATTTAGTGCTTTTATTTAATGATTCATAAAATTAATAGACTTTTTCAGATGAAATGCTAAGGGAATGTTAAGTAAGCATTGTTTTTGATGAATTAGAGGATGTTGAATTACTACCTAGATCCATTTTAAGGAAGACACCATCTTCCTTAGATGTCTTCCTTACAATAAATAGATTTGCGTTTACACCCTTATGAACACAAAGTTTCCCTCTGATTCTTCATCAGATACTCTCAGTTGTTCTTCTATTATCTATATAAGGCAGCATTAAAATTTCTAATGAATAATTAATGCTTGTAGTTCACTATATTTAACATATTTAAATTATTTAATACTTAATGGTGTTCTTTGCTCAAATGATTTGCATATCCAGAGATCTTAGCCTATAAAATGGAGCAAATCCAGAGAGCAAATCTGACAAAATAGAGATTAGCATTTTGTCATATTGAATTTTCCTGCCCTAATTTCATAAGTTACCACTTAATGTTGTAAGCATTTCACTATATGCTCCATCTGTTACGTGATCCCATTTCATTGCATATTGAAACTTGGGTGGCTTTGACATCAAAAATAAAGGACTCAAAGGGGCAACAATAGTAACTTTCTGTCTCTCTAAAAGTATACTAAGAATATAATCTTGCAGAATTTAGTGAAGAGACTGTTAGTTTCTCTTCAAATTTTTCCATATGTCTTCATTTTCAGAGTTCTTTCTAAACTCTAATTGGGAATCATATGTGAGGACCCATTTCTTGAGAGCAAATTCTAAAACAAAATGCTTTAAGCTGCCCTGATCTCTGTCAGTAAGTGTTAGATCCACTGTGCCAACAACAATTATTGCAGCATTTATAGTCAACAGATGAACAAAAACTAATCTACATTTTTGTGTAAGCAATAAAAGAGGATAGGCTTATAATCAAAGTGAAAATTGGTTCATGAGATCACAAGGTGACCCTTATTTCATTACTAGATTAGGAAGGAAATCCTTGACACATAGCTTTTCTATTCCTGAGTGATGGCTGTTTTAACGTGAAAAGTGCCACTGTGATTTTCCTGTTTCTGTACTAGGCATAGTGATTTCATTCTCCAGATTTCTCATAAAACCATGTAAACATCTTGATTCTCTAAGTATCCACTAAGCAAAAATCACCATGAACTATACCTAACAATCTTTTAAATTTTCACAAGTAGCAAATTTGCACCCTCATTTTGTGGGAGGGTGGTTGCCATCAGTACTCAAATAGTTCTGATTGTTTCTTTTCCTGGGTGTAGCACATTTGAGAAATGCTGTGTACCTGGAAGAGAGAACAGTGCATGATGACTTTGCTTTTCTCACCTGCCAGCTGTTTCTTGCCTTTTCCCACTGCAGTTTTTCACCTACCTAAACACATTGAATCTCATTTCCTGGGCAGTATTTTCTTTTTTGCCTTTATTCACAGCTTAGGAAAATGTTGAACAAGGTGAAGTGAAGTTCACTAATAGGTTACGGTAATAAGAATATACCTGTCATATAACTAGGAAACCAGGAAATGTAGGTAAGATAAATCATTTCATTTCTGAGCAATGCAGAGTGTGCTCATATTGCAACTGAGAAAGCAAATATGTCCTCCCTACCTTCCATGTGCACTCTCTAATTACTGTACCCACAAGGTCAAACTTGTACAGGGATCTGCAGAGGCCTGTTCTTGTCCCATTCATTGCAGTTCTCTCCTGCCACTGGCTCAAGTTACACAGATGAGCATTTTTTTCAAGTTGTGGCCCTTTTACATAATGTGTATGTGATGATGTCTGTGGTTTTGGAAAATGTAAACGTATCACCATGTTTTAAATAAATCATTCCTGGGTCATATTATTAATAGGAATGAATTACATTTCTCCTGACGGAAACTACTTAGTGAGTCATAAGAGCTTTCCAAGATGGTTGCTACAAAGAATGTACAGATTACCTTTTGGCATTTTTTCATCCAGGCATATTTACTTTATCTCATTGGATGTTTTTCCCCCCTTTCCCATTGTGGCTTTCTCAATATAGCTACTTGAGGCCATTCTCCTGTGTTACTTTTCCTTGGTTTGTTTATTAATATATTAATTGGTCATCTCCCTGAGGAAAAATTTTTCCTCCAGTGGTAATGAGACTTTTGTCCATATTGTATTAGGCCAGCCAAGTATTTTCACAGAATCATCACTACCAAGAGTCATGTTATAGGAAGAACTCCTAGATTACTCTACTGATGCCTACAGTCCCTGTCTGTGCCCCTGCTCTTTTTCAACAGTGTTGTGCTAAGCAGTGACAAGATGGAGGAGGCACAGCTGTGAGGTGTGATGTTTGAAGATTGCCTTTAATTTTACTTCATGAGATGTTCACACTCTTCAATAAGTGTTTTCTTCTACATTAATATGTTCCTATATATCTACATATACCTATATTTTTAACTTATATGCAATACATGCAAAGGCAGTTCAGTATGTATTTACATGATATGATTTGTGTGATTCATAAAACTTTGAAATAGTTGAATTAGTCACATTTTTTGTTATCTCACAACAGAACTAATGCAAGTTGGTGATTGCAATTGCATCAAATTGAGACATATTCCTTGATTACTCCTCAAAAAGAAGGTCAGTTGAAGATTACCAATTTCATGCAATGACTGACTGATCCCAAGGTGCTTTGTATGTTGTGTAAACGTGGCAAGTGCACACATTTGCCATACCTTTGTAATTTCTATGTAGGGCCACATTTTCCTACATAATCATAAGGCAGTGAACTTCTATTTTGTCACTTGTTAGAAGATTTGAGTATTTTCCTTGGCCACTTTTGGGATGTTATGTATCAAGATTCTCCTAGAAGCAACTTTAAACTATATCCTAAATTTCAGAAAATCACATTAAAAGACAAATTTTCATTCATATTTTTTATTTGTATTATGTCATTCTTTTAATATATCTGTGTTGTTATATATCAGTTAACATTACATATTTTATTATGATTTGTATATATTTTGAAACTTGCATAAAGTAGAGGATTAAGAAATAGGTGCAATTTCTGTATAAGTACATAAAATTCAATACCCCTGGCTGAACTCTGCTTTATTACATCATGTGATTAAAAAATCTCACAGAAAACCAGATAATCAGACTTAAAGTTTTCCATTTTTCCTGGGTACCTCGCATGGCTCTTTAATTTACTGCATTTGTGAATGCAGATACAGACACTGGTTTGGTCTTAGAGCTCTAAAGATGAGGAAAAATTATTAAAATATCTTCTAAATATCGCTGTTTTATTTCAGAAATATTATGATAACTCAGCAAGGAGAGCAATAATACACCTATGACATGTAAGAGGAGGAACAGAGGACAGCCCCAAGAGGAATCCAAGCTGTTGGTAGAAGGGTTAAAGAGGTAATATTGTAATATTTTTCTGTGTTTTTCTTCTCAGATATCTTTCCCAGACATAATTCTTCCTCCATGAAGGTGAATAAAACAGCAATTTTTTTCAGGTTTATTTACATACAGTATCTGTTTTTCTTTGAAATCAGCATTGGGATCATAGCCAACATAATACTGCTTCTCTTTCATGTCCTCACATTTCTTCTGGAGCACAGGCCCAAGCCTGTTAATGTCACCATTGGCCACTTGGCTCTTATTCACACTGTGATGCTAGTAACTCTGTGTTTCATAGCTATGGACATTTTTGGGTATCAGGATATAGGGGATTACACTAAATGTAAATTTGCTCTATATTTGTACAGGGTGATGAGAGGCCCCTCTATCTGTACAACCTGCCTTCTGAGTGTCCTCCAGGCCATTACTCTCAGCCCCAGGGACTCCTGGTTGGAAAAGTTCTAACAGAAATCTCTGCACAAGAATGTCTGTTGCTTTCTGTTAATATGGGTCTTCAACATGATTACAAATTGTCGTTTCTTCATCTCCACTATTGCCACTCCTAATGTGACTACCATGATTTTATGTTTGTCACTCAGTCCTGCTCCTTTTGGCATTAGTTACTTATCTAGATATGTAAGATTTTCCCTGATGACTTTGCAGGAAATGTTCTTTATAGGGCTAATGGGGCTCTCAAGCGTGTACATGGTAATTCTTTTGCATAGGCACAAAAGACAGTCCCAGCATCTTCACAGGTCCAACTTCTGTCCAAAAGCATCTCCAGAACAAAGGGCCACTCAGACAGTTTTGTTGCTCATGAGTGTCTTTCTTGTCATCTATACTTTGGACTGTGTTGTCACCTCCACATCTGGAGTGTTCTGGAAACCTAGCCAGATTCATCATTGTATCCAGATGCTGGTTGGCAATGGCTATGCCTTCATCAGTCCTTTGATGCTCATCAGTACTGAAAAACAAATGATCAAGTGTTTAACATCCATGTATTGGAAAGACAGTTAATGTTTCTTTATCAGTGATAGATAATTTCTCAGTGAACAAATGCTTTAAATGTCTGTTGGATCCTTCACATATATAAAACTGTGTTTTTCCTTTTAAATGTATTTACTTTGATATATGTGACTGAGAAGCATATAGCAGATAATTTAACAGTATAACTTTGAAGAAATACAGGCTTGGATTCTTAGCACACATAAAGAACTTGAACTGTCTCTTGGTTTTAAACTCAAAAGAATATGGCACATTACTCCTTTTCAGGAATAGCTTAGTAGTATAAGAAAAAGCCTGCAGAATGCATTACAAATATGCTATAAAATATTTGAAATGTTATTTTACTTTTTAACATATTCTATATGTACTACTGTTTATTGGTGTATGTGTTGTCCTACATGTTGTTATAGATAAGGTTTATTTTATTTCATTTACACCTAAGAAAGCTGTGTGAAGAATGAAATACATAACTTGATGGCTACTGAAATAGTAGCAGTGTCTGCCTAGCAAGCACCAGATCCTCAATTCAATTTCAAGTACCAAAAAAAGAATACCTGAAACTTAGATAAGCACGTTGATGACTTTACGAAATTATTAAATAGCAAATGTGCAATGTCTCTAAGTGATGAGAAAATACAAGTAAATTTGTATGAGGTCATTGTTGCTATTGCCTTTTTGGGGGTTTGGAAAATATGGGGAGAAATTCCATAATGTAAAATTATTATGCTCCTTAAATTATTGTGATCTTTGTTCTCTACAGAATAATTATTGGACTAATATCAGCACATAACCACACAGAGCAATAGGATTCCTAGTCTGATCCCTTGCTTACTTACATGCCTGTAAATATCTGCATTATAAATATAAAATGGACCTGGGTAAGAATAAACAGAATAGAACATAAATTCAGATCTTCAGTTTTACATTTTTGTTTTGGAACTGGATAATCAAGAATTGCAACCATTAATAGTATCATCATCTCATTATGAAATTTTGGTGTTACTTTCATTTGGAAAAATTAATTTTAATTATTATTTGTTATAATGACAATAGCAGACAGGAGCAACAGAAAATGCACACTGGCTAAACTCAATCTTTCTTCTGAAACACTTTTTCTGCAATAGAATATCTATGTGATGTTATTTGCTAATATTGTTCCTAGACATGTTCTACATGCATAGTGTTACTGGAGATGATATATAAGCTAGTCATAGTGAAAAGCTCCTGTTGTGAATTCTGAATGAGTTATATAAACATTCATTTAAATGCATGAGACAACACTGTCATTTCAGCATCCACATATGAAGAATTATCTAAAAGGAAATTATGAAGTAATCCAAAAAATGTGCTGTCCCCTAGGTATTCAGAGATACTCAAGCAATTAAAATTACATGGTTTGGCAAGACAGGACACAATTTTCAATCTATAACTAAGTAAACTACAGTTAGATAGTGGAATTTGAGGTACCACATTAAGTAGGACTTTCAGGAAAGAATTGGGAGGCATGAAAAGTTGCAAAGATGACAATGAAGCCAGTCCTCAACTTGCATATGGTGATAACGTCAGTTTTCCTTCAATCGTACTTTGATTTCAAATTTAACAAATGTGTAAACTTCAAATATAACATAACGTGTAACAAATGTGAACCAGCATAGGAGAGATGCAAGTGAAAATTCATTTTGATAATCCCTTGGGTTTTAATTATGTATATATGAGTGAGTAATCTACTTATGTCACATTTTGATTTACATAGAGTATGAAATGATTGCCACAGTTAATGAAATAATACGTCCATCACCTCATACACTTTTTTTGGTTATTATGCAAATTTAAATAAGTAAGATGTAAAAGATAAATAATGTACTATCTCACCTGTGTGCTGAATCCCTTTTAAAATGCTAAATTCGTGGAAACAAAAGTGTGTAAAAGTGGTTACCAGGACTTAGGAGGTGTAAAAAATAGGGAGAAGTTGTTAAAATGCTCTAACCTCGATAGGTCTGCAGAGGAGGAGCTGGGCAGATCTGGGGTGCCCTCACTGGCCTCTCTGCTTGTCTGGAGGACTCTGGATATCTCTGCAACCAGGGAGGGTCCACAGGTTCCTGAAGTACTACAGCCTGTGGTGAGTACCCTAACCCGGCTACGATTGAAGAACTGTGGAGCTTCCAAGGGGCAGGTGGGCGCACAGTGTCCCTGAGGCCCAGCTTGTCTGGAACTGCGGAGTTCTGAACAGGCAGAGGAGGGCCACTGGTTCTGTAGGCCCAATGGCTTGGGGTAGCACGGTGCCAGAGTCTCAGTAGCTCCAAACATAGAAGGGGATTTTCAACAGATCCTGAGGAAGCTTTCAAATAACACTTGAAACATAGAAATATAGGAAAATGACAAAACGAGAGACTAAATTACAACCTCAAACCTCCAGCCCATCTCAAGAAACCCTAGGAGCGATGTATATAGAAGAAAATGTATCCCATCCACCTCATATATCGGACACAATAGCCACTGAAATTGACAAGCAACTCCAGGAAGCTTTAAAGAAATTCAAACTCGAAATAATCTCCCAGATAAAAGAAGAAATGATAAAAGAAATGAAAGAGATTCTAAATATATCTAAAGAAAACACAGATAAAAAATTGGAGGAACTAAACAAAAAGATAGAATCCCTAGATGAGCAATATAAGAAACAAACAGAATACATAATGCAGATGCACAGAGATAGACAGGAAATAAAAAACTCCACTGAAAGTTGTAAAAACCGCCTTAATGAAAGTGAAGATAGAATTTCAGACCTTGAAGACAGGATTGCAGCTAGTGAACAGGAAAGGAAAGTTCTTTTGAAAATAACAAGGAATCAGGAAACAACAATTCAACAACTGCAAGACGATGCAAAGAAGAATAACATAAGAATGATAGGGATTAATGAAAGAGAGGGAGACAACATGAAGGATGTCAGGAGGATATTTAGAGAAGTAATAGCTGAAAATTTCCCAAGCATGAGATCAGAAACTGACATCAGGATCAGTGAAGCATATAGAACTCCAAACAGTCATAACCAAAATAAAACTACACCCAGACATATAATAATCACCATCCCAGAAATCCAACACAAGAATAGATTATTAAAAGCTGTCAGAGAGAAAAGACAAATCACTTATAAAGGAAAACCTATCAGAATCACAGCAGACTTCTCAGCACAAACGATAAAGTCAAGAAGAGCATGGAGTGAAGTATTCCAGATCCTAAAGCAAAATGATTTCCAACCGAGACTGATATATCCTGCAAAACTATCATTCAAAATAGATGGTGCAATACGATACTTCCATGACAAAGAACAGCTGAAGAACGTCATGAACACCAAACCAACCCTGCAAAAAATATTGAAAGACAGTTTAGATACACAAAGGAAAAAACCACTAAGCAAAGCAAATAATTAAACAGAACAGAAAGATAAAGAGGCAACAGCAGAGAGATAACATTCCTACAATTAACCAGCATTTAACAGTAATAACTATTAATGTAAATGGTCTCAATGCACCAATCAAAAGAAACAGACTAGCAGAATGGATCAAGAAACAAAATCCAACCATATGCTGTTTACAGGAAACCCATCTAACCCAGAAGGATACTCACAGACTGAAAGTCAAAGGATGGAAAACAATTCTCCATGCAGCAGGAATCCAAAAAAAGGCAGGAGTAGCCATTCTGTTTGCAGACAACGTGAACTTTAAACCAACAATGACCATAAAGGACAAAGAAGGTCACTACATACTCGTAAGGGGAAAACTCCAAGAGGAAGAGATAACTATCTTAAATATATACGCACCAAACTCCAGAGCACCCAGTTATATAAAACAATTATTAACAGAAATGAAAACTCAAATTATCAGTAACACAATTGTAACAGGAGACCTTAATACACCACTGACACCAAGGGACAGATCAACCAGACAGAAAATAAGCAAAGAAATAACAGAACTGAATCACACCTGTGAACAAATGGGTTTGATAGACATATACAGAATGTTCCACCCAACAACATCAGAATACACATTCTTCTCAGCAGTACATGGATAATTTTCTAAAATAGACCATATATCAGCTCACAGAACATATTTAAGCAAATGCAAAAAAGTTGAAATCATCCCTTGCATATTATCGGATCATAGCGCTCTGAAATTAGAAATTAATGACAAAAGATACTGCAAAAATTCCACAAACACATGGAAACTAAATAACACACTCTTGAGTAATCAGTGGGTAACAGAAGAAATTAAAGAAGAAATTAAACAATACCTAAAAGAAAATGAAAATGCAGATACAACTTACCGGAATCTGTGGGATGCAATGAAAGCCGTTCTGAGAGGAAAATTTATTGCACTGAGTTCCCACATCAGGAAAACAGAACGAATACAAATAAATAACTTGATGCTACACCTCAAACAGCTAGAAAAAGAAGAGCAAGTCAAGCCCAAAGCCAAAAGAAGAGAGGAAATTATAAAAATCAGAGCAGAAATCAATGCAATAGAGACTAAGAAAACAATCCAAAGAATCAACGAATCAAAGAGTTGGTTCTTTGAAAGAATAAATAAAATCGATAAGCCCCTAGCCAACCTTATTAAAAAAAGGGAAGAAAAAGCTCAAATTCATGCAATAAGAAATGAAAAAGGAGAAATCACTACAGACCCAATAGAAATACAGAGGATCATGAACACCTATTCCGAAAACCTCTACTCTCAAAAGTTTGATAACACAGAAGAAATAGACAGATTCTTAGAAGCATATGAAGTACCAAAGCTAGATCAAGAGGATATTAAACTGTTGAATAACCCAATCTCTGCTAATGAACTTGAAAATGTATTTAAGGCCTTACACACCAAGAAGAGCCCAGGCCCAGATGGATTCACTGCAGAATTCTACAAGAAATATAAAGAAGACCTAATGCCGACACTCCTCAAACTATTCAATGAAATTGAAAGGGAAGCAATCCTTCCTAAGTCATTCCTGGAAGCAAACATTACTCTAGTACCAAAACATGAGAAAGACCCAACTATAAAAGAGAACTATAGACCGATCTCCCTAATGAACACAGATGCAAAAATCCTCAATAAAATATTGGCAAATAGGATCCAGCAAATCATCAAGAAGATTATACACCATGACCAAGTGGGATTCATCCCAGGAATGCAAGGATGGTTCAACATACGCAAATCAATAAATGTAATCCACCATATCAATAAAGCCAAAAATAAGAATCACATGATCATCTCTATAGATGCAGAAAAAGCCTTCGATAAGGTCCAACACTTATTCATGATAAGAACTTTACAGAAAATTGGGATAAATGGTCTTTACCTCAATATAATAAAGGCCATTTATGACAAACCAACAGCCAGCATCATACTAAATGGCCAAAAATTGAAAGCCTTTACTTTAAAATCGGGCACAAGACAAGGATGTCCTTTATCACCACTCCTATTTAATATAGTACTGGAAGTACTAGCCAGAGCAACTAGGCAAGAAAGAGAAATAAAAGGGGTAAAGATAGGAAAAGAAGAAGTTAAATTATCATTGTTTGCAGATGACATGATACTCTACATAGAAGACCCACTAAACTCCATTGAAATACTCTTAGATACAATAAATAAATTCAGTAATGTGGCTGGATACAAAATCAATACTCAGAAATCAATAGCATTCCTATACACGAACAACAAAATTACAGAGAGGGAAATAAGAGAAACTGGACTATTGACATTAGCAAGCAAAAAAATGAAATATTTAGGAATTACTCTTACGAAAGCAGTGAAAGACTTATACAGTGAAAATTATAATACACTGAAAAAGGAAATTGAAGATGATCTCAGAAAATGGAAAGACATCCCTTGCTCATGGATAGGAAGAACAAACATTGTGAAAATGGCCATTCTCCCAAAACTGTTATACAGATTCAATGCAATCCCAATAGAAATTCCATCAACATACCTTATAGGTCTAGAGAAATCACTCCTAAATTTCATCTGGAACCAGAAGAGACCTAGAATCGCAAAGGCAATTCTAAGCAGCAAAGACAAAGCAGGAGGCATCACAATCCCTGACTTGAAGTTATACTACAAAGCAACAGTAGTAAAATCAACATGGTATTGGAATCAAAACAGAGCCAAAGATGAATGGAATAGATTAGAAGATACAACCACAACTACAAACACACTCAACCACCTTATCTTTGATAAAGGAGCCAAGCAGGTTCACTGGAAGAATGACAGTCTCTTTAATAAATGGTGCTGGAAAAACTGGCTCTCCATTTGCCGAAAACTAAAGCTAGACCCATGTCTATCACCATGTACTAAATTAAAATCTAAATGGGTCAAAGATCTGAATATTAAAACAGAAACACTAAATCTATTGGAAGACAAATTAGGTAGAAACCTTGGAGACATAGGAGTAGGTAAAGAATTCATGAACAGGACTCAAGCCGCACGGGAAATACTTCCCAGAATCAATAACTGGGACCACTTCTTATTAAAAAGTTTCTGCATGTCAAAAGAAATCTCCAGCATAGTGAAAAGAAAACCCACAAACTGGGAAAAGATTTTAGTGAACTCTCTCTCAGACAAGGGCCTCTTGTCTAAAACATATAAAGAATTAAAGAAACTCAGACCTCCAAAATTCAAAGATCCAGTCCAAAAATGGGCATCTGAGATGAATACGCAATTCTCAGATGAAGAAATGCAAATGGCAAATAAATACATGAAAAAATGCTCATCATCATTGGTCATTAGAGAAATGCAAATAAAAAACACACTGAGATACCATCTCACTCCTGAAAGAATGGCCAGGATCAAGAAAACCGACAACAAATGCTGGAGAGGCTGTGGGGAAAAAGGAACTCTCCCGCACTGCTGGTGGGAGTGTAGACTGGTACAGCCTTTGTAGAGATCTGTCTGGAGATTTCTCAAAAAGTTGGGACTGGAAATCACATTTATTCCAGCTATTCCACTTCTAGGCATATTCCCAGAAGAACTGAAAGCATCATACCACAGTGATATATGTGCACCTATGTTTATAGCAGCACAATTTGTAATCGCCAGATCTTGGAAACAACGCAAGTGCCCATCAACTGAGGAATGGATAAAAAAGTTGTGGTATTTCTATACAATGGAGTATTATTCAGCTATAAAGAAGGATCACATTGAGATATTTATCAATAACTGGGTGCAGCTTGAGACCATATTCATAAGTGAAATAAATCAATCTCGCATGTGTGAATACCGAATAGTTTCCCTAATGTAAGTAATGATTCAAATACATAAAAATATGTGGTAATCATGATTCCCCATTAGGTGGCCTTGGAGCCTTATAAAGTTTTCACTCATTAATCAGAAAGGCTTTATTCTGGGCTTCTTGATTTGAAAATATTTGAAGCTAGAGTATATGAAGTTTTATCCAAATATATCAAGGAAAAAGACACTATGGTAACTACTATTAAGTCAGGTTATATGGTGGTGAAGTACTAGGTTGTTGAAACAGTCATGCTGTGACCACTATTGTTATATTGTTATGTCCTGCTTTATCTCAATCTCCCCCTTATTGTTTTAAAAAAATTATTTAGTCATTTCTTATGTTTGTCTTAATTAAAGAAAAAATTCAAAAAATTAGGATATATAAATAGTAACTCTTTTTGATTTCCTATTAACTTGTTTTGAAGTCCTGTAGTACTCCCACGATCTTGTTTTGACTGATTAGACTCTGTTCCATTCTATATGGTAGTATCAAGTTTGAAGACATAGGCAACTACTTTGAAGACAATAAGATTCACTAAGATACCTATTCTGGTTTGACTATTGTCTTCTTTGGAAGTCCTGCAATGTTTACAAGGCCTAAGTTTTATTGGTCTTGTTCTCTACTGTTTTGTCCAACTTTATAATATCTAATGAGATAGACAATTCTTTTTAAGGAAACAAGGGACAACGTTGATAACCATAGTTGATAAACTTGTACTCTGTTCTACACCATGTGCTATGTCCATCCTTGGTATTGACTGACAGCTTTGTTTTGCCATATCTGACTGTATTCTTCCCCCCCAAAAAAGTAATAAGCACTAAGGAGTAATGAAATCCAAAGTGTGTGAATTTTGTTGTAAAAAGGAGAGGGGAAGAAAAAAAAAAAAAGAAAAAGAGCTCTAACGGATATAACAGCAAGTGTGTTTAGGGGTGTTAAATAGCTGACTGTATCAATGTTTGTGGATCATTGAACACAGCTGTTTGCAGTCTACCTGTTTGAATGTCCACCTTGTATTCTTTGATACTGTGATTTGAGGAGCTATTTTCAAGATGATAATATGTAATATACTAACAGGTGATTTCTTACTGTTATTTTTTGTTTGTTTGTTTGCTTTGTTTTTTTGTTTTGTTTTGTTTTTTTGTAGTTCTGTATTACGTGTACCCTTATACTGCTTTGGTTTGTTTTGTGTTTTTCTCTTTTTCCTCTTAAATAAAAATAAATAAATAAATAAAATAAAATAAAATGCTCTAACCTCTGTTCTTACACGAATGAGTTCTAGAAACTTAACCCACACGATAATAAGAGTAAATATTAATGTGTTAGTAAAAATGTATTAATTTTGAAATTTATAATTTATTGAGAAAGCAGATAGTAACTTTTGCACACAAAAAGGTTTTACTAAAATAACAAAAAATTTTGAAATATTTAAAATGTTTCATGCATCTCTTAAGATCACAATTTTTTGTACTTGTTAATTATATTAATTTGTAAAGTAAACTGAACATGCATTTTAGGAATTAATTCCATATATAACTTTTAACCCTTTTTATATAATTCTGGATTCCCTTTATTAATATTAATATTTATATTCCATTAAGGAACATTGCTTCTATCTGTCTGTCTCACTCTCTCTCTCTTTTTCTCTCTCTCTCTCTTTAGAGCAGAATATATTTATTGACAGAAAGAAAGCTTACTATCTGAGGGAGACAAGGGATCCCAAGTGGAATGTTAGGGATTCTGTCTTTTCTAAGGACTTTTATAATTTTTTTATTATTTTGAAAGTAGTAAAATACAACAGAACAAGACAGAATGAAGCCAAGTGAGACAATGCAATGAAATTGGTACAGAATTTCACAGCAGGATTCTGGGGAAACAGTAATAGGTACCGTAGTTTATTTCATTATCTTCACAATAGTTGCCCATTCAATCAGGTATAGCAAAATCAAAGCAAAAACAGAACATTATAAAACCTATCAAAACAACATTGAATAGAACTAAACAATCGGAACAAAGCAAAGCAGTGAAAACAATATTTGCCTTCAAAGAGATGATATAAGGAAATCCCCCATGTTTGCTATATTGCATATGATCATCCTCCCAAGAGATGCTCAGACCTCTGGCTCCAGTTGCTAATGTGGGGGGGGGGAGATTGGGATGTTTGATTCTCATCCTGCACACCAGTAGGCCACAGGAGACACTGAGTGCTTCTCTTCCTGGCTTGCCCACTGCTCCCTTGAGCCATGGCTGTTTACCAGGAAGGCGGGCAGGTTCCTTTCTTGCTCAGCACCCTCTGCTTGTCACTTCATGGATCCCAAGGATTTACAGCTTCCTTAGCTTATAATATCATTTTCTACTGTTGTCAAAATTTTTCTTTCCTCATGACAAGACTTGTAATATTTCTCTTCTGCTCTGTTTTCTAAATGAACTCATGCGAGATAAATTGAATCTCGGACAATTTATAACTACTCTATGTAAATTTTCACTTAATTTCTATCATTCATACTGTTTCTTCATCTGTATCCATATTGTTTTATCCAGGACTCCTCATATTGGTCAATTGTGTTTGTTTTTGGATTCACTTTTAGGGATTTGTCAATTTTATTAATCCATGCTAAGAGCCAGTATAATACTATGTTGATTTTCTTCCCTTTTTAATTTTGTTGATAGCTCAATTTTATCTTTATGTTGTTCTTTAATTTGCTCAAAAATGCTTACTTTTTTCTGTCTTCATAAACTGAAAGGAAAGTGTCACATGGTGATGCAACAATGTATCTAAGACTGGTGGCTTAAAACACAAATATGATTTCTCATAGCTGTGAAAGCCAGAAGTCCAAGAGGAAGGAAATCAGAGATTCACTATCTGGCCACTTCTCGGCTGGTGCACTGCCAGTTTCATACTGTTAGCTCATATGGCCTTTCTTCCTGGGCTCTTGTAAGCTTGATCTCTGCCTTCTCTTGTTACAGTGCCATTAATGTCATCAGAAGGACTTTACCCTTATGGTCCAGTCTAACTCTAAATAGCTCAAGATCTCACTTGCAGATACACTACTATTATATTTTAACATCCAAACTGATGTTGGGGGTGTGTACACAAACAGAAATTCTATAACCTACAATTTAATTTTCAACTTTTTTTGGAGATAAGCATTTAAAAATTATGCATTTACCTAGATACAATCATGGCTGCATCTTCTAAAATTGAGGTTTCTTTCACTTTTGAGTTATTTTCTAACAGCTTTTATACTTTTTTCTTTGCAAATTTATAGCCTAGGTTTACATTTTAATGATAATATGATACACTTGTGTGACTTAAAAATGGACATTGTTTCTTACAGCTGTACAGGGTAGTAGTGCAAGAGAAAGATGCTCAGAAATTTAATATCTGGCCAAGACTCACTTCCTGGTTTGGATTGCCACATGCTTGCTGTGTCTTGACATAGCCTTCCTGCCTGGGCTCTTGAGAACTCTATCTCTGGAGCTCTTTTCTTTTTCTATTGCCATTATTCCCATCAAGTTGACCCCATGCTTACAATGTTATCTAACTCTAAACATCTTACAAGTTCTTACCTACAAGTACCATTGCATTGGATGTTAAGATTTCAACAAGGGAATTGCAGAGGACAGAGCAGACAAACATTCAGTATGTGACATATTGACAACTCACTTATAAAT
Source organism: Cavia porcellus (assembly GCF_034190915.1). Taxonomy (NCBI): domain Eukaryota; kingdom Metazoa; phylum Chordata; class Mammalia; order Rodentia; family Caviidae; genus Cavia; species Cavia porcellus. The sequence goes on from NW_026947492.1 coordinate 57,885,943, forward strand.
TTCTGTTTCTTGAGCACAGCATCTAAAAATTACACATTTTCCTCTACACAAACATAAGCTACATATATGTGTAAACTGTGATATTTCATTTCCATTTTGTTTGTTTGTTTGTTTGTGCTTTTGGTACCAGGGATTGGGCTTATGACCTTACACTTGCCAGGCAAGTGCTGTGCTAAATCCTCAACCCTAATGTTACTGCATCTTTTTTTTGAGTACCAAGAATAAAACTCATGAGCTTGCACTCTCCAGGCAGTCACTTGTGCCACTGAACTAAATTCCTGGTCCTTTGTTTTACTTCTTATCTCTTTCGGGATTGCTTTGATGACTTTCTGATCCTAATCTATGTAGTTGTATTGGTCAGATAGATTAAATTTATTTGTGATTTATACCATTTCAACTTGTAACTAATTTATTTATATATAATGCCATCATAATTTAAAGAGTATCTGTATACATAGTTATAATTTTTCAGTATAACAATCTAATAAAGTAAGTTTTGATATAAGCCATACTACCAAAACTGTTTCATACCATTGATAAATTTTAGTGTTCAAAGTTCTAGTGATGCCTGAAAGTTCCAGAACTATTACTCAAAAGGTTAAAATTTGTATCTTTCATTTATTCCAGGACCCTAAACTAATATTTATATGAAATATAACACATTGACACTAAGTTCCTTTTATCTCATGTTTGTAATCTGCCCTGTATTTTAATTATGCACATGCTCTATGCCTCACAATGCATTTTTCACATTTATTAGACCTGTTAGCAGTGCATAATGATTATAATCTCTCTAAAGGACTGGTACATGTACTTAACATATTTCCATTCGCTTCTCCCTCTCTCAACTTCCTTTTTGTTTTTCCAGTGTCAGATTCATTCATTTATCTTATAACATCTTATAAAGTTATTTACACAGATTGAAAACCAGATTCATAGGCCAATGAACATATAAAATAATTGTACTAGTCAAGGTACACTTTGAGATAGATAGTTTGCACTGGATGAAAATACTTTTTTCCTGTGAGAAACAAAGAAGGACAGAGACAGAGAAATATTTTCATATGAGAGCAATCATGTGATTTGTAAGATTGTGTGTCTCAGGTATTTAACTTAATATTATGATCTCAAGATGCATCCATTTTCCAACAAATGAATGAAGTTTATCCTTTTCCTGGTGGAAAACTAATCCATTATGTATAAACATATTTTTAAACCAGTTCACTTGTTTTTGAAATATAGAGGGTTTCCAAAATATAGATATTATGAGGGGCTGGGGATTTAGCTCAGCGGCATAAGCACCTGCCTTGCAAGCAGGCGGTCGTGAGTTCGATCCCTGGTACCGGTAAAAATGAAAAAGACCAAAAAAAAAAAAAAATCCAAAATATAGATATTATGAATCACTCCTATAAACAGTTATGCATAGTTCAGTATGGCATGATGTCTTTTATACTTTTGGTAAGATACCTAGAAGTGGAATAGCTTGGTCAAATGGAATTTCTCCTTTATTATTTTCTGAGGACTCTCCATACTGCTTTCCATACTGGTTGTATCAGTTTATAATAGAGAAAGTTTCCTTTCTCACCATAGACTTAGCAGCATTTGTTATTGATAGAATTCTTTCTGTAGTGAGGTCAGATCTCAGTGTGGTTTTAATTTGCCTATCTGGAGTGGTGAGCATTGTTAAACATTTTTAATGGATTTACAAGATGTTTATATTTCTTCATTTGTGAAGTCTCTACTGACTTTAGATGTCCATATTTAATTGGTTCTTTAAATTTGGAGCATCTAACTTTTTTAGTTATTTGTATTTTTTTGTTATTAGTCCTTTGTCTGGGTATCAGTTGGCAAAAATTATTTCTTATTCTGTAGATTTATCTCTTCACCTGTTAGTGGTTTCCTTTGTTGTGAAGAAGCTTTTTAGATCATATAATTCAATTTATTGATTATTGGTACTGTTTCTTCTGCAACCAAAATTGTCTTTTAAACAGCCTTTGTCTACACCTATATCTTCAACAGTTTCAGTCATTGAGCTTCCATTCTATTAAGTTTTTCTGTTCGAATGCTCATATATTTGATTCATTTTGATGTTAGTTTAGTTCATTTTGAGAGATATGGTGCTACATTCAACTTGCAACGTGTAGGCATCCAGTTTGCCCCGCACCATTTATTAATGAGGCTCTCTTTTTCAGTGAAGAGATATGGCCCCAATTGTCGAAAATAACAGCTAAGGGAGAGATTCAAAAAGGCCAGCCAATGGAGGACTCACACTGGAGTGTCTCAGAGAAAATCCACTGAAAACACAGGGATTTGGAAGTAAGGCAAGGTAAATCTTGATACCAAAATTAGTCTTAAATAATAGAATTGTATTGAAGCAAAGAATAAACATAGGACTTCATAAAATGACAAACCAACCCATAGGACTGCCCATGAGTTTCTCAGTGGGGAATCAAGATAACAGAAATTGCCATTCCCAGGAAGTCCTCCTTCCAAACAAAGCAAATCAAAACAAAACAAAACAAAAAACAGTGAAACAGAAAAGGTGTAACAACTCAACCCACATAAGATACATCTATTATATAAGGCCCTTTTCCTCTTTTGATTCCCTGCAAACAGAGGACACTGCAGCCTGGCAATAAATTTCCCTATCACACATCAGGGTGATTGGCTACTCTTTCTCCAACAGGCTACCAGCTTTCTTTTTCTCTCTCTCTTTCTTTCTTTCTTTCTTTCTTTCTTTTTGTTTCTCTGTCCAGAAACATAAGTACACTAAATGTAATCTTTAGCTACAAGGTTAGGAATTGGCCAGGGCATTGAGGATAGCTAATGGAATGACTCAATGAAGCCTGCCCTACAACTGGTGCAAGAAAGGTACTTGAAACATCGCTTCTCTGACCTCCAACTCACAACAGCAACACAAGCACCTTTTGGCCCAGAAGTCAGCAACTCTCTCTGACCTGCCGTGTGGGGGACAGGAAATTTTGAATTTCTGGGATACTGATCATTGTATGTTGGGGAGTAGATTTATTTTGTTCTTGGCTAACTGGAGTTCATTTATTTATGAACTCCAGTTCATATTTATGAACATTTATTTATGGAGTGTCATTTATTTATATGTTAAATTCTTTTTTCATACTTGGTAAATTTTTTGCCAATTTTTTTGTGAGCAAGCATAGCTATTCTCTGTAGAAAATGTGAACTCAAGCCATGACAGATCAAAAGAGTTAAAGAAGATTTCTATGTTCTTGTTAAGGGAAAACTATAAGAAGAAGAGATAACACACACAAATATATATACAGCAAATACAAGAGCAATTAACTTTATAAAACAAATATTAATTTACATTAAAAATCAAATAAGAACTACTATAATTTTAATTTGGGACCTTAACACTCTATTGTCACAAATAGGTTTAGGTCCTAAGTTTCTAGCTGCAGGAATTTAGGAATTATGATTTGTGCCTAGATGTCCCCCTAGAGTGTCCTTCAGATTTAGGTGGAGATTTTTCATAGGTAACTAAATCTAGATTGTGTGACATTCAAAATGCTGTGAAGGAGAGAGGTGGGTTTGAGGCTTCCACATCAGCCTCCCCATTCCTGTTGTACTTGGAGAACTGCTGAGCTCCCAAAGGGTGGGGGAACCCACACTATCAGCAGAGCCCAGCCTGTTGTGCTGCCGCGCCTGGCCATCAGTGTGCAGAGGAGGGGCTGGGAAGATCTGGGATGCCCTCATCGGCCTCTCTGCGTGTCTAGAGGACTCTGGATAACTCCGCCCAGACTGTTGGAGTCCCCGCAGGCTTCCAGGTGCAGTGAAGGGGAGAGGTGGGTTTAAGGCTTCCATATCAGCCTCCCCATTCCGGTTGCACTTGGAGAACTGCTGAGCTCCTGACGGGTGGGCGGGCCCACACTATCAGCCTAGCCCAGCCTGTTTTGCAGCCACGCCTAGACATCAGTGTACAGAGGAGGAGCTGGGCGGATCTGGGGTGCCTGCATCGGCCTCCCCGTGTGTCTGGAGGACTGTGGACATCTATGCAAGCAGGGAGGGACCACAGGTTCCAGAGGCAACGAGGCCTGTGGTGAGTACCCTAACCCGGCTGCAATTGAAGGACAGTGGAGCTTCCAAGGGGCAGGTGGGTGCACAGTGTCCCTGAGGCCCAGCTTGTCTGGAACTGCGGAGTTCTCAGCAGGCAGAGGAGGGCCACTGGTTCAGTAGGCCCAACGGCTTGGGGTAGCATGGTGCCAGAGTCTCAGTAGCTGCAAACATAGAAGGGGATTTTCAACAGATCCTGAGGAAGCTTTCAAATAACACTTGAAACACAGAAATATAGGAAAATGACAAAATGAAAGACCAAATTACAACCTCAAACCTCCAGCCCATCTCAAGAAACCCTAGGAGCGATGTATATAGAAGAAAATATATCCCATCCACCTCATATATCGGACACAATAGCTACTGAAATTGACAAGCAAATCCAGGAAGCTTTAAAGAAATTCAAACTCGAAATAATCTCCCAGATAAAAGAAGAAATGATAAAAGAAATGGAAGAGATTCTAAATATATCTAAAGAAAACACAGATAAAAAATTGGAGGAACTAAACAAAAAGATAGAATCCCTAGACAAGCAATATAAGAAACAAACAGAATACATAATGCAGATGCACAGAGATATACAGGAAATAAAAAACTCCACTGAAAGTTGTAAAAACCGCCTTAATGAAAGTGAAGAGAGAATTTCAGACCTTGAAGACAGGATTGCAGCTAGTGAACAGGAAAGGAAAGATCTTTTAAAAATAACAAGGAATCAGCAAACAACAATTCAACAACTGCAAGATGATGCAAAGAAGAATAACATAAGAATGATAGGGATTAATGAAAGAGAGGGAGTGAACATGAAGCATGTCAGGAGGATATTTAGAGAAGTAATAGCTGAAAATTTCCCAAGCATGAGATCAGAAACTGACATCAGGATCAGTGAAGCATATAAAACTCCAAATAGTCATAACCAAAATAAAACTACACCTAGACATATAATAATCACCATCCCAGAAATCCAACACAAGAATAGATTACTAAAAGCTGTCAGAGAGAAAAGACAGATCACTTATAAAGGGAAACCTATCAGAATCACAGCAGACTTCTCAGCACAAACAATAAAGTCAAGAAGAGCATGGGGTGAAGTATTCCAGATCCTAATGCAAAATGATTTCCAACCTAGACTGATATATCCTGCAAAACTATCATTCAAAATAGATGGTGAAATACGATACTTCCATGACAAAGAACAGCTGAAGAACTTCATGAACACCAAACCAACCCTGCAAAAAATATTGAAAGACAGTTTAGATACACAAAGGAAAAAACCACTAAGCAAAGCAAATAATTAAACAGAACAGAAAGATAAAGATGCAACAGCAGAGAAATAACATTCCTACAATAAACCAGCATTTAACAGTTATAACCATTAATTTAAATGGTCTCAATGCACCTAGCAAAAGAAACAGAGTAGCAGAATGGATCAAGAAACAAAATCCAACCATATGCTGTTTACAGGAAACCCATCTAACCCAGAAGGATACTCACGGACTGAAAGTCAAAGGATGGAAACAATGTTTCATGCAGCAGGAATCCAAAAAAAGGCAGGAGTAGCCATTCTGTTTGCAGACAACATGAACTTTAAACCAACAATGACCATAAAGGACAAAGAAGGTCACTACATACTCATAAGGGGAAAACTCCAAGAGGAAGAGATAACTATCTTAAATATATACACACCAAACTCCAGAGCACCCAGTTATATCAAACAATTATTAACAGAAATGAAAACTCAAATTATCAGTAACACAATTGTAACAGGAGACCTTAATACGCCATTGACACCAAGGGACAGATCAACCAGGCAGAAAATGAGCACAGAAATAACAGAACTGAATCACACCTGTGAACAAATGGGTTTGATAGACATATACAGAATGTTCCACCCAACAACATCAGAATACACATTCTTCTCAGCAGTACATGGATCATTTTCTAAAATAGACCATATATTAGCTCAAAGAACATATTTAAGCAAATGCAAAAGAGTTGAAATCATCCCTTGCATGTTATCCGATCATAGCGCTCTGAAATTAGAAATTAATGATAAAAGATACTGCAAAAATTCCGCAAACACATGGAAACTGAATAACACACTCTTGAGCAATCAGTGGGTCACAGAAGAAATTAAACAATACCTAAAAGAAAATGAAAATGCGGATACAACTTACCGGAATCTGTGGGATGCAATGAAAGCCGTTCTGAGTGGAAAATTTATTGCACTGAGTTCCCACATCAGGAAAACAGAACGAATACAAGTAAATAACTTGATGCTACACCTCAAACAGCTAGAAAAAGAAGAGCAAGTCAAGCCCAAAGCCAAAAGAAGAGAGGAAATTATAAAAATCAGAGCAGAAATCAATGCAATAGAGACTAAGAAAACAATCCAAAGAATCAACGAATCAAAGAGTTGGTTCTTTGAAAGAATAAATAAAATCGATAAGCCCCTAGCCAACCTTATTTAAAAAAGGGAAGAAAAACCTCAAATTCATGCAATAAGAAATGAAAAAGGAGAAATCACTACAGACCCAATAGAAATACAGAAGATCATCAACACCTATTTTGAAAACCTCTACTCTCAAAAGTTTGATAACACAGAAGAAATAGACAGATTCTTAGAAACATATGAAGTACCAAAGCTAGATCAAGAGGATGTAAAACTGTTGAATAACTCAATCTCTCCTAATGAAATTGAAAATGTAATTAAGTCCTTACCCACCAAGAAGAGCCCAGGCCCACATGGATTCACTGTAGAATTCTACAAGAAATACAAAGAAGACCTAATGCCGACACTCCTCAAACTATTCAATGAAATTGAAAGGGAAGCAATCCTTCCTAAGTCATTCCTGGAAGCAAATATTACTCTAGTACCAAAACCTGAGAAGGACCCAACTATAAAAGAGAACTATAGACCGATCTCCCTAATGAACACAGATGCAAAAATCCTCAATAAAATATTGGCAAATAGGATCCAGCAAATCATCAAGAAGATTATACGATTCATCCCAGGAATGCAAGGATGGTTCAACATACGTAAATCAATAAATGTAATCCACCATGTCAATAAAGCCAAAAATAAGAATCACATGATCATTTCTATAGATGCAGAAAAAGCCTTCGATAAGGTCCAACATTTATTCATTAAAAACTTTACAGAAAATTGGAATAGATGGTCTTTACCTCAATATAATAAAGGCCATTTATGACAAACCAACAGCCAGCATCATATGAAATGGCCAAAAATTGAAAGCCTTTACTTTAAAATCAGGCACAAGACAAGGATGTCCTTTATCACCACTCCTATTTAATATAGTACTGGAAGTACTAGCCAGAGTAATTATGCAAGAGAGAGAAATAAAAGGGGTAAAGATAGGAAAAGAAGAAGTTAAGTTGTCATTGTTTGCAGATGACATGATACTCTACATAGAAGACCCCCTAAACTCCATTGAAATACTCTTAGATACAATAAATAAATTCAGTAATGTGGCTGGATACAAAATCAATACTCAGAAATCAATAGCATTCCTATACACGAACAACAAAATCACAGAGAGGTAAATAAGAGAAACTGGACTATTCACATTAGCAACCAAAAAAATGAAATATTTAGGAATTACTCTTATGAAAGGAGTGAAAGACTTATACAGTGGAAATTATAGTACACTGAAAAAGGAAATTGAAGATGATCTCAGAAAATGGAAAGACATCCCTTGCTCATGGATAGGAAGAACAAACATTGTGAAAATGGCCATTCTCCCAAAACTGTTATACAGATTCAATGCAATCCCAATAGAAATTCCATCAACATACTTTATAGGTCTAGAGAAATCACTCCTAAATTTCATCTGGAACCAGAAGAGACCTAGAATCGCAAAGGCAATTCTAAGCAGCAAAGACAAAGCAGGAGGCATCACAATCCCTGACTTGAAGTTATACTACAAAGCAACAGTAGTAAAATCAACATGGTATTGGAATCAAAACAGAACCGAAGATCAATGGAATAGATTAGAAGATACAACCACAACTACAAACACACTCAACCACCTTATCTTTGATAAAGGAGCCAAGCAGGTTCACTGGAAGAACGACAGTCTCTTTAATCAATGGTGCTGGAAATACTGGCTCTCCATTTGCCGAAAACTAAAGCTAGACCCATGTCTATCACCATGTACTAAATTAAAATCTAAATGGGTCAAAGATCTGAATATTAAAACAGAAACACTAAATCTATTGGAAGACAAATTGGGTAGAAACCTTGGAGACATAGGAGTAGGTAGAGAATTCATGAACAGGACTCAAACCACACAGGAAATACTTCCCAGAATCAATAACTGGGACCACTTCATATTAAAAAGTTTCTGCATGTCAAAAGAAATCTCCAGCATAGTGAAAAGAAAACCCACAAACTGGGAAAAGATTTTAGTGAACTCTCTCTCTGACAAGGGCCTCTTGTCTAAAACATATAAAGAATTAAAGAAACTCAGACCTCCAAAATTCAAAGATCCAATCCAAAAATGGGCATCTGAGATGAATACGCAATTCTCAGATGAAGAAATGCAAATGGCAAATAAGTACATGAAAAAATGCTCATCATCATTGGTCATTAGAGAAATGCAAATTAAAACCACACTGAGATACCATCTCACTCCTGAAAGAATGGCCAGGATCAAGAAAACCAACAACAACAAATGCTGGAGAGGCTGTGGGGAAAAAGGAACTCTCCTGCACTGCTGGTGGGAGTGTAGACTGGTACAGCCTTTGTGGAGATCTGTCTAGAGATTTCTCAAAAAGTTGGGATTGGAAATCCCATTTATTCCAGCTATTCCACTTCTAGGTATATTCCCAGAAGAACTGAAAGCATCATACCACAGTGATATATGTGCACCTATGTTTATAGCAGCACAATTTGTAATCGCCAGATCTTGGAAACAACCCAAGTGTCCATCAACTGAGGAATGGTTAAAAAAGTTGTGGCATTTCTATACAATGGATTATTATTCAGCTATAAAGAAGGATCACATTGAGATATTTATCAATAAATGGGCGCAGCTTGTGACCATACTCATAAGTGAAATAAATCAATCTCGCCTGTGTGAATACCGAATAGTTTCCCTAATGTAAGTAATGATTCAAATATATAAAAATATGTGGTAATCATGATTCCCCATTAGGTGGCCTTGAAGCCTTTTAAAGTTTTCACTCATTAATTAGAAAGGCTTTATTCTGGGCTTCTTGATACGGAAATATTTGAAGCTAGAGTATATGAAGTTTTATCCAAATATTTCAAGGAAAAAGATATACACTATGGTAACTTCTATTAAGTTTGGTTATATGGTGGTGAAGTACTAGGTTGCTGAAACAGTCATGCTTTGACCTCTATTGTTATATTGTTATGTCCTGTTTTATCTCAATCTCCCCCTTATTCTTTTTTAAAAATATTATTTAGTCATTTCTTATGTTTGTCTTACTTAAGGGAAAAAATTTTAAAAATTAGGATATATATATATATATAGTAACTCTTTTTGATTTCCTATTAACTTGTTTTGAAGTCCTGTAATACTCCCACGATCTTGTTTTGACTGATCAGACTCTGTTCCATTCTGTATGATAGTATCAAGTTTGAGGATATAGGCAACTACTTTGAAGGCAATAAGATTCACTAAGATACGCATTCTGGTTTGACTATTGTCTTCTTTGGAAGTCCTGTAATGTTTACAATGCCTAAGTTTTATTGGTCTTGTTCTCTACTGTTTTGTCCAGCTTTATAATATCTAATGAGATAGACAATTCTTTTTAAGGAAACAAGAGACAACGTCGATAACCATTGTTGATAACCTTGTACTCTGTTTTACATCATGTGCTATGTCTATCCTTAGTTTTGACTGACAGCTTTGTTTTGCCATATTTGACTGTATTCTCTCCCCCCAAAAAAAGTAATAAGCACTAAGGAGTAATAAAATCCAAAATGTGTAAATTTTGTTGTAAAAAAGAGAGGGAAAAAAATAAAAAGAGCTCTAACGGATTATAACAGCAAGTGTGTTTAGGGGTGTTAAATAGCTGACTATATCAATGTTTTTGGATCATTGAACACAGCTGTTTGCAGTCTCCCTGTTTAAATGTCCACCTTGTATTCTTTGATACTGTGATTTGAGCAACTATTTTCAAGATGATAATATGTAGTCTATTAACAGGTGATTTCTTACTGTTATGTTTTTTTTATAGTTCTGTATTACGTGTATCCTTACACTGCTTTGTTTTGTTTTGTGTCTTTCTCTTTTTCCTCTTAAATAAAAAAAAATGCTGTGCTGGGTTTAAGAATGTTAAGATTAAGTGTATGAGTGCTACACTAGCCCTAGGATTGGTAGTTTGCATAGAGTATGAGGACAAGAAAGATTCTCTCTCTCTCTCTCTCTCTCTATATATATATATATATATATATATATATATCCCTCTGTGTCTCTCTGTCTGTCTCTCTGTCTCTCTCTCTGTCTCTCTCTCTCTGTCTCTCTCTCTCTCTCTGCCTCTCTCTCTCTCTCTCTTTTTCTCATTACTTTTGTGTTCTTTATCACCAAGAACTGTTACCCCTGTGCCATGTGTCACACTGCCTTGTCGTAAGCCAATTATGGACTGAAATGTATACAAACAATGTGCTAAATAATCCTTTTCTCCTTTACTTGTGAGCATCAGGTATTATATCTCAGCAACAACAGAAAAGTAACTAAGGATTTTGTAGCATGTGGCTTAAAAGCCCCTGGAAATGGTGAAATGGCTTATGGGAAAGGACTGGAAAGGTTCAGAAATAATGGCTGAAAATGTAGAGCTAAAACTCCTTAGGTAGTTCTGTGTGGAAGATTCTGGTCAGAGCTCAAAAGACCAGACAGCTGATAGAAATTTTGCCTGTAAAGACCAAAATCTTGAGGTTTCTGCTAGGAAGAAGGACTGTACAGGCTGGTAGACTCCAGACCATATATGTTATAGCTTGACAAATAGTTTGTCTACATTTTGCTCATGTCCAGTGACTGCCAAGACTGATTAATGGCGAAGGATTAATTTATCTGGCAGAATAAATTTCAAGGAAGGTAAATGTTGACATGATGGCATGGCTAGTGTTGGGGACTTGTAGTCAGATATGTGTTGAGAATCAAAAGCAAAGAGCCAAGTGGAACCGTTTGAAATGTTGATAGTTTGGCTAGAAAGGAAGCTCCAGTAAAGTTTTGGACTGCAAAGATAGAAAAGAGGAGATCTCAATTGCTGAGAAGGAAAAATAAAATAGAAAATATGGCCTGAAATTATCACAAGAAGCAGCAGAACTTTAGCCTTTGAAGCTTCAAAATTGCAAATACGAAAGATTTTGCTTTGAGAAGAAATCCACAAAGAACCATGTTCTAGAATGACAGCACTATATTTTATAATGGCAGTGACCTAGAGAATTTTTTCTCAGTATTTAATTCAGAATGTTCAGTGATCCAGGCCCTCAATCCTTATAGCCAAGAGACAGAAAAACCTGGTTAATTCACTAGCTGATGACAGACCTTGGCACTATCCACCCGTGCTGCATAAAGTGCATGCAGAATGGAAGAGTCGTGCAGTCAGGAAGGCTTCCACCCAGATTTCAGGAAAAAAAGCTGCAAGGCCAAACAATGTGCCCCAAGAAGCACTGTGCATGAATCTGTCAATGTGAATCCAAAAGTGGACAAGGATTCCAGAAGTTTGGAGAAGCCAAAAATGTGGATTGTCTGAGGAAAATTTCAAGCAGAGATCAGAGCATGTCCAAGAACAAGCCATGAGAGCTCTAACAACTGGGGAAAGAGTCTTTAAAGCCCATTGGCATTTACATCTTACTACAGGTTGCTTAGGGTTCTGGAGATGGAATTAAAAGACTGAGCAAATAGCCCTGCTGAGATTTTACTTGCTATCATCCCATTCCTTTGTATTCCCCCGTTTGTGACTTCTGGAGTGGAAATGTCTATCTGTGCCATTGTAGGCTGGAAGTGTTAAAGTTTCTTTTCATTTGTACAGGGGCTTGCAACTAGTTAGTTTGCCTTGTATCTCAGAGTTTTGAGATGGGATTTTCAGTAATACTGAAATGATTAGGACTTTGGCAACTCTTACAGATGGACTAAACGTCTTTTGCATAAAGAAATGTCCTTGAGTTTTTATAAGCCCAAGGGCAAAATTTAATGGTTTGTATCTAGACATCATTCCAAAGCCTCATGCAGTTTTTGATGATACTATTTTAGAGGTAGCTTAATGTTGACTGTGAGACTGATTCACATTCCAATACTGGGGCTGAGGGTATGAGTGCTACATCTGCTACACCTGCCTTGGGTGGGTAGCCTGCATACAGTGTAAGAAAAGAAAGAGACCTAACCCTTTCTCCCCACTCTCTCTATCTCTGTCGCTGTCTCTCTATGTCTCTGTGTCTCTCTTTCTCTCTTACTTTTTCATTGCTTTTGTTGGCTCCCACCTCCATGAACAGTTCCCACTCTGCTACGTCCCACCCTGCCTTGGAGCCAACCAATTAAGGACTAAAACCTTTGCAAACTGATCTAAATAAACCTTTCCCACTTTAACACTGGATGTCGAGTATTTTGTCTTAGCCATGAAAAAAGTAACTAATACATAGGGGTCCACATTAAGTAGATCATCACTGGGAGAAATTGGTTTCATGACAAGTGGCAAAGGAGACAAGAAATGACTTCTCCAACCTTCCTGTGGTGGTAATATGAATTTTCCTCCAAATGAAGTTGATTTCATATTTGACAAAGGTGTGATTCCAATAACTGATGCTTGTTCTCCAAAGCAAGTAAGGAAAAGTGAAAATCTGGACCATTAGTTACCTGGATTTTTTTTTCAAGAATATATGGGTTATGGGGCTGGGGATTTAGCTCAGCGGCATAAGCGCCTGCCTTGCAAGCAGGCAGCCATGAGTTCGATACCGATAAAAAAAAAGAATACATGGATTAAATAAGTCAAATGAGTTATCTAGTTATCTCTGAATGCCTCATAAGCAACACAGATTTTGATTTGTGGAGTAGCATAGGTTTTTTTGGTTTTTGATTTTTGTTTTGGCTAGGAATTGAACTCAGAGCCTAGTCCTTTTCAGGAAGGTGCTGTGTCACTGAGCTATATCCTCAGCCCAAGTATCCAGCCTTAAAACATTTTTCATATTTGGAATTGGTATTTACACTTATTTTGGTAAACTCTCCTGGGTATTTGAGTAAGTGTTCATCTAAACTTAACCCTATTTTACAGCAGGAGGTTTCCATATTGACTAGCTTATAGGACCATATACACCAACACTCCCCAAAGGACACATGTTGAGGAACAAGGCTCTCAGTCTCACATCACACAAATACTATAACAAAGAAGATGTCATGTAAGACATTCTGACTTTGACATGTATATGTTCTCTATTATTTCTAACATTCTGTGATGACAAATGGATAATTGGAACAATTTTAATTTCATTTTTTGAAATGGAAGTATCGCCATAACTTGATACTAAAACCATCATGTTATTAAAAGAGATACAGCAATGCTTACAGTAATAATTATCTGTAATCTAAATAGAAATAAAGTTAAAGATTAAAAACTGTTATGTTCTGCTTATCACCATCTAGTTCCACACTGTATTTATATCTATAGATATGTATAACACTGTAAATTCAGCAAGGAAACAGACTATGAATTTAATACTCTTGACAAGTTTATAAAGATATTAAAGTATTATTAGAGAAAATTAAGATGAGATTGACTTTATAAATACTTGGATATTTTCTCCAAACACACAAAAATTCAAACACTATAATTATCTCTGAAAAATCTATTTATATTTGGCAGACTCTTAGACTAAATTATTAAACATATCAAATTGTTCATCCAGGTCTCATGTCCCCTTTCACCATTTCTTTTGAATAGGATACTTGAGGCATAAGTGAAGTAAAAACAATAAACAAATTCAGTAATGTAGCTGGATACAAAATCAATACTCAGAATTCAATAGCATTCCTATACACGAACAACAAAATTACAGAGAGGGAAATAAGAGAAACTGGACTATTCACATTAGCAAGCAAAAAAATGAAATATTTAGGAATTACTCTTACGAAAGAAGTGAAAGACTTATACAGTGAAAATTATAATACACTGAAAAAGGAAATTGAAGATGATCTCAGAAAATGGAAAGACATCCCTTGCTCATGGATAGGAAGAACAAACATTGTGAAAATGGCCATTCTCCCAAAACTATTATACAGATTCAATGCAATCCCAATAGAAATTCCATCAACATACCTTATAGATCTAGAGAAATCACTCCTAAATTTCATCTGGAACCAGAAGAGACCTAGAATCGCAAAGGCAATTCTAAGCAGCAAAGACAAAGCAGGAGGCATCGCAATCCCTGACTTGAAGTTATACTACAAAGCAACAGTAGTAAAATCAACATGGTATTGGAATCAAAACAGAGCCGAAGATCAGTGGAATAGATTAGAAGATACAACCACAACTACGAACACACTCAACCACCTTATCTTTGATAAAGGAGCCAAGCAGGTTCACTGGAAGAACGACAGTCTCTTTAATCAATGGTGCTGGAAAAACTGGCTCTCCATTTGCCGAAAACTAAAGCTAGAACCATGTCTATCACCATGTACTAAATTAAAATCTAAATGGGTCAAAGATCTGAATATTAAAACAGAAACACTAAATCTATTGGAAGACAAATTAGGTAGAAACCTTGGAGACATAGGAGTAGGTAAAGAATTCATGAACAGGACTCAAACCGCACGGGAAATACTTCCCAGAATCAATAACTGGGACCACTTCATATTAAAAAGTTTCTGCATGTCAAAAGAAATCTCCAGCATAGTGAAAACAAAACCCACAAACTGGGAAAAGATTTTAGTGAACTCTCTCTCAGACAAGGGCCTCTTGTCTAAAACATATAAAGAATTAAAGAAACTCAGACCTCCAAAATTCAAAGATCCAATCCAAAAATGGGCATCTGAGATGAATACGCAATTCTCAGATGAAGAAATGCAAATGGCAAATAAATACATGAAAAAATGCTCATCATCATTGGTCATTAGAGAAATGCAAATTAAAACCACACTGAGATACCATCTCACTCCTGAAAGAATGGCCAGGATCAAGAAAACCAACAACAACAAATGCTGGAGAGGCTGTGGGGAAAAAGGAACTCTCCTGCACTGCTGGTGGGAGTGTAGACTGGTACAGCCTTTGTGGAGATCTGTCTGGAGATTTCTCAAAAAGTTGGGACTGGAAATCCCATTTATTCCAGCTATTCCACTTCTAGGCATATTCCCAGTAGAACTGAAAGCATCATACCACAGTGATATATGTGCACCTATGTTTATAGCAGCACAATTTGTAATTGCCAGATCTTGGAAACAACCCAAGTGTCCATCAACTGAGGAATGGATAAAAAAGTTGTGGTATTTCTATACAATGGAGTATTATTCAGCTATAAAGAAGGATCACATTGAGATATTTATCAATAAGTGGGCGCAGCTTGAGACCATACTCATAAGTGAAATAAATCAATCTCGCATGTGTGAATACCGAATAGTTTCCCTAATGTAAGTAATGATTCAAATATATAAAAATATGTGGTAATCATGATTCCCCATTAGGTGGCCTTGGAGCCTTATAACGTTTTCACTCATTAATTAGAAAGGCTTTATTCTGGGCTTCTTGATTTGAAAATATTTGAAGCTAGAGTATATGAAGTTTTATCCAAATATATCAAGGAAAAAGACACTATGGTAACTACTATTAAGTCAGGTTATATGGTGGTGAAGTACTAGGTTGTTGAAACAGTCATGCTGTGACCTCTATTGTTATATTGTTATGTCCTGCTTTATCTCGATCTCCCCCTTATTTTTTTTTAAAAAAATTATTTAGTCATTTCTTATGTTTGTCTTAATTAAAGAAAAAATTCAAAAAATTAGGATATATAAATAGTAACTCTTTTTGATTTCCTATTAACTTGTTTTGAAGTCCTGTAATACTCCCATGATCTTGTTTTGACTGATTAGACTCTGTTCCATTCTATATGGTAGTATCAAGTTTGAAGACATAGGCAACTACTTTGAAGACAATAAGATTAACTAAGATACCCATTCTGGTTTGACTATTGTCTTCTTTGGAAGTCCTGTAATGTTTACAATGCCTAAGTTTTATTGGTCTTGTTCTCTACTGTTTTGTCCAACTTTATAATATCTAATGAGATAGACAATTCTTTTTCAGGAAACAAGGGACAACGTTGATAACCATTGTTGATAAACTTGTACTCTGTTCTACATCATGTGCTATGTCTATCCTTGGTATTGACTGACAGCTTTGTTTTGCCATATTTGACTGTATTCTTCCCCCCCCCCCAAAAAAAAGTAATAAAAAAAAATCTGGTGGCTGGTATTCCCACAGTTGCACAAGCCATTTCCAAGCTTTTAGTTCTCCTGTCCTTCCTCTGTACTTTACCCAGCATCCTACATTTTCATGGACAATCAACTGACTTGAGTCCTGACTCCCCTGATTCCTCCTTCAGCAGAAGGAGGGAAGGGGTATCTCAGATTTCTCTGGCCAGCCACCTATCCTCAGTCACTGGAAGAAGGGAGAAGCAGAACTCCATTGTTTCCCACCAAGCCTGCAGTCTGGGGACCTAATTCTGTTTTGTTTTCATCTTTTTGAAACAGTGTTTCCCTGTACAGTTCAGGCTCCACTTGAACTCACTTTGTAGCCCAGGCTGGCCTAGAACTCACAGCAATCATCCTGCTTCAGTCTCCTGAGTTCAGTAGTTTATCTGTA
Organism: Cavia porcellus; assembly: GCF_034190915.1. Lineage (NCBI taxonomy): Eukaryota > Metazoa > Chordata > Mammalia > Rodentia > Caviidae > Cavia > Cavia porcellus. The sequence goes on from NW_026947492.1 coordinate 57,902,866, forward strand.
TATAATGCCGTGATAATTTCTAGAGTATCTGTGAATATTATAAATTTTTGTGTGAATGGTGAAGTAAGTTCTGAAATAAACTATATTAGAAAACCTTTTTGATATAACTGACAAATTTTAGTGTTCAAAATTCCTTTGATATCTAAAAGTTAGACAAATACCAGCAAAGAGATTAGAATGATTATCCTTATCCCAGGACCTGAAATCAGAATTTTATAAGAAATTTATAACACTGGCACTGTATTCTTATTACCCCATGTTTGCAGTAATAAGATTTTCTTTCTTTACTTATGATCTAATTGCTACTTTGTTTAGAAAGCTTCTTAATCTAGGGATATGTATTTTATTTTTAACACCTTGTTTCATACACTGCATGATTTTCTTGTTCCTCTAGGAACAGCTATTCCTTGAGAACTATTAATGTAATATCTGATCATCCCCAGCGCATCCAAAAGAAATTTTATATATTTGATATTGCATGGTTGATTCTTATATTCTAAATAAAGCCTTTGGAAGTTTACATTTGTCTCAAGATACACCTATTCTTATCATCAATTATACATCTGTTAAAATTTAGGAAGCTGATCCTAATTGCTTTATACTATTGTCTTCTGATTACAGTACCTGAGACATCTTTGCAGCTAGCTAAAAGCCATATTTTCTAACATACATTTTGTACTCACAGTGTCCCATGTCTCACAATTTTGCATTTGGTTCTACATAAAAGTGTGTTGTAGCTGAAGAATATTTGCAAAAAGTGCTTTTTAGAGAAAGTAATAGATTCTTCATTTTAGTGAGAATGAGGGCTGTTCATAGAGCTTCTATCTGGAATGGGTAGCAACTTGGACAGTGCCTCAGCTTCAATTAAGTTCGGTCCCCCTGTGATTTATTACCTCAACTTTCATCCATTAGCTCTGCTTCTATTTTTTTTCAATTCTCATGTTATTAACTTTTAAATTCACAGATACATTTATCACATTGGTTTGAACCTCAATCCAAAAACTTAAAAACCATAGGATACAGGTCCAGTAATTCCCACCACCACAAGCTCCACTTAGGAATACACTAGGGAAGAAGATGCTCAAGATACATGGTTGGGAGATGACCTTGACAGCTCCAAGGAGCTCACAGGTCCTTCTAGGAGTCTCTCACCCCAGAGCCCAATCATTATATGACATGCACTGGGATTGGACTGATGTGAATTTACCTCATAATGAGAGAACTGGTAGTGACCACAGATTTCTGTCCTGTCTAATCCATTATGGTATGTGTCAAGAGAACTTAGAGAAAAGTTCTGAGCACAGCTCTACCCAGATGACTATGACCCTGCAAAAAATAAAATAATGGTAAGATACAGGTGAATGCTCTACTAGTGACTGAATTGTTCTATCATCCCCTGTGGAGTCTTGTTGTCTTTAAGCTGCCAGCAATTTACAGACCTACTGAGAGATGAGCTAATGACTTTTCCATAGAACTATGCTGACTCTTCTCAGATATATCAAACTCCTCTACAGACATGACAGTAATTAAGTGGGTCTATATTCAAGGGATTTAGAATAAGTTGGGTGAACGTGGTCCTGAACACACCATGGAGGAAAGTAGGGTGGGCTGAATCAAGAGTTTGTTGGATTCAGATGAACAGTGCAGCTCCAGTCATCATACTGCTCAAATGTTCAACTTGCAGTGCAACTGGGAAATTATCTAGTAATTTAATTTAATTACTTAAAATTAGCAGACCTTTTCATATAAAATACTAAACTAATTTCAAGTATGCATTTTTTTTCTCTGAATTAAGTGACTAGTTTACTACCTAAATCAATTCTCAGGGAAAATACTGTCATTTTTGAATGTAGCTTTGAGATTTGCATTGTTAGTCCTTATTTGAAAAATTGCTATTATGACACTTTAAGAAATATCATCCATTTCTTCTACCATTTTTATGAGGTATTTAAAAATATGTTTGGAAAAGTAATATCTGTAATTGTTTATTTTAAAAATTTCAAACTTAGTGAGTTTCTTTCTTTAGAAAATCCTCCCATAGACAGAATTTACCTTCATTCCTCCAAAATGAGTGTTCTACTTTGTCATATGGACGTTTCTGTTCCCATTGGTAAATTCACAAACTTATACTTAATGGTTTCAACCATTAGTCATATACTCTACCAGTTAGAAAATCTCATTTCAGAGAACAGTGAAAGTTAGGTTGCAATGACATTAAAAATAAGGAAAATAAAGGGATGACAATAGATACTTCCTCATTCCTCCTGTCAGAATTTTATGAGTAGAAAGATTATTCTTGTCCATTTATATTTTGTTCACTCATATTTACTATAAAAAGTTTGTACTCTCATTAGTAATAGGTATGCCAATTGAGGACAATATTTAGAACCAACATTTTCATTTTCTCTGATCTCATATTCATTTCCCAGTAGATGTCATATTCTTTCAACCAACAATGGTTGTTAAAGTGTTTATTGGCAATGGGTAAATGTGAAATGGAATTTTCTTTATCATAGCTTATAAAGATTATGATGATAAATGAAAACTGGTTCACAAAACCACTACATGACCCTTAAATCACTACTAGACTAAGCAGAACAACCTTCTCATACACACCTGGAATGCCCCTGCTTGTGACAAAGTGCCATAAGGGTTTCCTGTTTTATTACTTTGGAATAGCAATGATCATCTCTTGATATTGCTCAAAATGCAATTAAACATTTTGACATAGTAAGCACCAGTGAAGAGTCAAGCACCAGGCATTCAGCAGTCTCATTTTTCTAGAGGGTACAATACATATTTTGCAAATGCTGTGTGCTCAGGACCATTTTGTTGCCAATGACACTGCTTTCCCATTGGCATTTAGCTTTCTCTCCTCTGTTTTCTTTTTATTTTCTCAGTTTTAATTCTGTCAGACAGTGGAGTTCATTAACCAATACACCCACACACCTACCTGATTCCCCCATGTATACTGAATTGTACTCCCAGGTCAGTTTTCTATTTGACCTTAATTTATTAATATGTACAATGTTGAAGAGAGTGATGTGACATTGATGCATTGGTCCCATCAGTAAGAAACCACTGGGGTCCTTTTGTGTATATAGAGTATGTAATAATGTGCTGGACATAAGCCATCTCATCCTTGAGCTATATCTTCATACTACAGGTGAGGAAGCACATGTGTCTTCCTTGCCTTTGCTCCATCAGGCCAGAGGTACCAAGTCCTGAGATACTAAAACTTTCACAAGAGTCTGTAGGGGCTTCTCCCTCTCCCACTGATTCCACTTATCTCATGTCACTGTCTCAATTTCATGGAACTGAGCATTTTTACAGTTATGGTCCATTTTATAACATCTATTACAAGATGGTCCATACCCTTAGAAACTTCAGAAATAACAGCAATGTTTCAGTGAATAATTTCTGGATTATGATAATAATGAGAATATGGACTTCATTACATTTCTCCTGATGGTGCACTGGGCTTCATTGTGAGTCATGACAGTTTCCAAAAATGACTTATCCAAAAGAATGCACAGAATTGCTATTTCTTCCTCTTTTTGTGTTTAAATTATCCCTATGCTTCCCACTAGAATTTTTCTACCCCAATCCTTGCAAGACTCCATCTTCTGAGTTACTTGTGATTTATTCATGTATTTATTAGCCTCTAGTCTCTGAGAGCAACTTTTTTCATACACTGTGTACTTCCTGTGCTAGGTCTCCTAGGCAACTTAAAGGGCAGCATTGTCAGTCTTAAGGATTGTGTTACCAGAAGAGTCTCCTAGTTCATCTTGCTGGTGGAGAGAGTTTCTTATTCGGTCCACGGAGCTCTTCAGTTGTGTGGGTTAAGGCAACTATAAGCAGGTTGGGGTATGACTGGAAAAGAGGGAATATACCTTGTCTTCATGAGATCTTCATATACTCCAGAATGTATTTCCTTTTAGGGTAATATGTTAATATAGAATCAGTTGAATAACTTTTTCCTTTATAACACTCCCACTCAAAAACAGAAAGATATTTTGAATAAATGTTTCAGTTATACAGATTCGTGAGAGGCATACAATTTAGAGACAGATAGTTAACCATAAGTTTTTGTCATTTTTTTTATTTTTTGTACCAGAGATGAACTCACAACCTAGTGCTTCTCAGGCAGGCACTTATGCTGCTGAGTTAAATCCCCAGCCCTTTCTGAGTATTCCATGGGAGGTAATATGAGTGTGAGATGGTGACTCCCTCAAACTATATTGATTTCCTAAATTAGTGCTCTGGATAAAGCAGACCAATTTCTTTGCTCCAAAGTAGTTTTCCTGATTCAGTTAATGACCCTCTATTATTGTAATACCATGAGTTGTATGTAAGCCTGTCACATTTGCATGCAAATGTCCAGCTTTAGTCATTTGTATTTGAAGAAACAGCCTAGTAAGTAATGTTGAAAATGATATAGTCCTATCTTTCTGTTGGTAGTAATTTTTAATAATATCTGCGAGCAATTTGAAAATGTTGTGTATTATTTAAAGTTAAGTTGTTGAAACAAAATTAAACTATAGCTTCAATTTCGGAGAAATTACATGAAAGAACAAATACATGTTTCACATTTAACTTATGTCATCTCAGTCTTTTAACATACAAGCTTTAAGTGTTGTTATAAATTAATTGTGTTTCTCTAAACATTATCAAGATATATTTTATTATTTAAAGTAAGTAGATATTTAGCAAATGTCATCTATATGTACATGAAATACAAGGTCATTTAGGTGTCTATGTTTTGTGGCACTGTGTGATCCATAAACCTCAAAGACTACTATATGATCAGGTTAAAATGCTGGACACATGTGAGGAAACCTTCATGTACTGAATAAGGCAATACAGGTATAAGGGAAAATAAAATAAAACAGTAGATTTTGAAAATTAAAGGTGGAATGAAATGAGAATACTTTTTTTCTTATGACAGTTTCACTGCAGAGGTGGAGTGGCAGCCCACCAGGGACACTCATACTGCAGTGATGATCAGAAAGTGCTGGAAAGGACACCCGAAAGCTGCTGGAGAGTATAAAGTGGAGCTGCCTCTGTAAGTGGGGAAAGTACACATGGGGGTGAATCTATGTGTCTTGATGAAGAAATAGTGTTGGTTGACAGTGATTTTAAAAGAGATAACATTTGTGATAAAAAAAAAAATTTCCATGCCTTTATCCTCAGGTATGTGCTGTGTGTTCTCCATGAAGATGAATAAAAATGGCAGAATTTCCAATTTTATTAATGTTCAGCACATGTTTTTCTTTGACGTCACTGTCAGGGTCATGGCCAACACTTTTTTGCTTCTCTTTCATGTCTTCATATTTCTTCTGGAGCACATGCCAAAGCCCAATGATCGGACCATTGGTCACTTGGCCTTTCTCCACATAGTGATGCTCCTAACTGTGGCTGTCATGTTTCTAGACATTTTTGGTTTTCAGGGCTTAGGTAATTACATCACATGCAAATGTATTCACTACTTGTACAGATCAATGAGGAGTCTCTCCATCTGTACCACCTGCCTGCTGAGAATCCTCCAGGCCATTAACCTCAGCCCAAAAAGCACCTGTTTAGCCAAGTTCAAACAGAAATCCCTGAATCAGAACCTATTTTGCATTCTCTTTTTACACATCTTCAATATGCTCATCAGTGGTCATTTCTTTATCTCCATTGTTGCCACTTCCAACGTGACCTCACACAGTCTCATGGTTTCACTCGGTCCTGCTTTTGTTTACCCATTAAGTTCCTTCTTCAAGTATGTCTTTGTCACATGTTTTTTATAGGGCTCATAGTGATCACCACTGAAAATATAGCTAATTATGATTTTTCTGCCAAACATATTTACTTTAACATATGTTACTTTAACATGTGTTCCTGATAAGTGCGTACTAGATAATTTAACAGTACATTTCTGCAGAAAGCATGATAAGGATTCTAATATTAACCTTACTAATAAGAACTACAAATATCATCTGGTTTTACACTCTAAAAACTTGATGTCGCTCCCCATTCTGGCTGCGCTCCGAGAACTGTGGAGTTTCCAGCAAGCAGGCAGGTGCGCACTATCCCCGGAGCCCAGCCTATTTTGACTCTCACACTGTCTGGATATAGAGGAAGGGCTGCAAGGATCTGGGGTGCCTGCATCCACCTCCCCAAGTGTCTGGAGGACTGTGGATTTCTCAGCAAGCAGGCAAGCATCACCAGTTCCAGAGGCCCCGCGGCCTGCGGTAAGTGCCCAGTGCACTCTGCCCCAAGCCCAGACTGTTCAGGACCCTCCAGGCTTTGGGGTGCTGTGAAGTGGCTAAGTGGGTCTGAGGCATCTACATCTGCCTCGCCATTCTGGCTTCGCTCGGAGAACTGTGGAGTTTCGAGCAAGCAAGTAGGCTCACAGTGTTCCTCCAAAGTTCTGGAACTACGAGTTCTATACAGGCAGAAGAGGGCCACTGGTTCTAGAGGGCCAGCAACCTGGGGGAAATGTGTGCCAGCATTCCAGGAGCTGCGAACCTAGAAGTGGATTTCCAACAGACCCTGAGGAAGGTTTCAAATAACACTTGAAACACAGAAATATAGGAAAATGACAAAATGAAAGACCAAATTACAACCTCCAGCCCATCTCAAGAAACCCTAGGAGCGATGTATATAGAAGAAAATATATGCCATACACTTCAAATATCAGACATAATAGCTAATGAAATAAACAAGCAACTCCAGGAAGCTTTAAAGGAATTCAAACACGAAATAATCTCCCAGGTAAAAGAAGAAATGATAAAAAAATGAAAGAGATTCTGAATATATCTAAAGAAAACACAGTTAAAAAATTGGAGGAATTAAACAAAAAGATAGAATCCCTAGATGAACAATATAAGAAACAAACAGAATACATAAAGCAGGTGCACAGAGATATACAGGAAATAAAAAACTCCACTGAAAGCTGTAAAACCTGCCTCAATGAAAGTGAAGATAGACTTTCAGACCTTGAAGACAGGATTGCAGTTAGTGAACAGGAATGGAAAGATCTTTTAAAAATAACAAGGAATCAGGAAATAACAATTCAACAACTGCAAGATGATGCAAAGAAAAAAAACATAAGATTGATAGGGATTAATGAAAAAGAAGGGGACAACATAAAGGACATCAAGAGGATATTTAGAGAAGTAATAGCTAAAAATTTCCCAAGCATGAGATCAGAAAGCAACATCAGGTTCAGTGAAGACTATAGAACTCCAAATAGTCATAACCAAAATAAAACTACACCTAGATATATAATAATCACCATCCCAGAAATCAAACACATGAATAGATTATTAAACCCAGTAATTCTTGCATTCTCTTGAAAGGCTTCACACTGTCTAGATATGCTTGATATTATAGCATGCAAAGTTACACTCAAATAATTTAAGGAAAGAGGCACAATGGTGACTACTATCATGTTAGATTATCTGGTGGTCAAACACAATGATGATTGAATTGCTCGGTTCAGCCCTGCTTGTTCTATTACAATGTCCTCTCTTATCTCAATCTTCTCCCTATTTTTAAATTAATCTATTTTCTCTCATTTTTTAATTAAGGTAAAACTAAATTAAAGAATAATGGGATGTATTATAGTAAATTTTTGTTGTCCTATTAATCTGAGTTGAACCCCAGTTTTGCTCTCCCCATCTTGTTCTGTCTATTATATATTCTATTTTGTTTCATAGCATCAAGTTTGAGGGTCTAGGCAATCACTTTGAAGGCAATAAGATATACTATGATGCCCAATGTGAATTGACTATCATCCTTTTTAAGTCCTGTAAGGTCCTCAGTGTAGATTTTATTGGTTTTGTTCCATACCGTTTTGATCAATTCTGTTATATCTGATGACATAGACAACTCAATTTAAAAATAGCAAGAGGCACAGTGATAACCACTTTTGATCACCTGGTATTTTATTTTGGCATCACGTGCTATGCCCACCCTTCTGTTCTAACTGCTTCTGTTTTGCTTAGTTACATTTGTTTTTATTCTCTTCAAAAAAGTAATAAGAACCATGAAAGTAATAAAACCCTAAAAGTCTAAGTGTTACTATAAAAAATAGAGGAAAGTAAGGTGGACTAAGGGATATAACTGCAGGTATGTTCAAGAGTGTAGGATGGAAAACCATATAACTGAGCTTCTGTTGGATCATTGAATGGAACTCTCTCCAATTTCACTGTATGAATGTTCACTTTATATGCTTTAATTTAGTGATATGGACAACTGTTTCAGGGAAGATAATATGTAACCTATTAATTGGTAATTTCATACTGTATATATTTTTTTCTAGAAATACTGTATTATTTGTACCCTTTTACTGCATTTTTAATGTCCCTTCTTTTTTTCTTCTATATTTAAATAAAAAAAGAATAGATTATTAAAAGCTGTCAGAGAGAAAAGACAGATCACTTATTAAGGAAAACCTGTCAGAATCACAGCAGACTTGTCAGCACAAACAATAAAGTCAAGAAGAGCATGGAGTGAAGTATTCTGGATCCTAAAGCAAAATGATTTCCAACCTAGACTGATGTACCCTGCAAAACTACCATTCCAAATCGATGGCAAAATACGATACTTCCATGACAAAGAACAGCTGAAGAACTTCATGAACACCAAACCAACCCTGCAAAAAATATTGAAAGACAGTTTAGATACACAAAGGAAAAAACCACTAAGCAAAGCTATCTGAACAGAACACAACAGAAAGATAAAGATGCAACAGCAGAGAGATAACATTCCTACAATAAACCAGCATTTAACAGTAATAACCATTAATGTAAATGGTCTCAATGCACCTATCAAAAGAAACAGACTAGCAGAATGGATCAAGAAACAAAATCCAACCATATGCTGTTTACAGGAAACCCATCTAACCCAGAAGGATACTCACAGACTGAAAGTCAAAGGATGGAAAACAATACTTCATGCACCAGGGATCCAAAAAAAAAAAAAAAGCAGGAGTAGCCATTCTCTTTGCAGATCACGTGAATTTTAAAACAACAATGATCATAAATGACAAAGAAGGTTACTGCATACTCGTGAGGAGAAAACTACAAGAAGAAGACATAACTATCTTAAATATACATGCACCAAGCTCCAGAGCACCCAGTTATATAAAACAACTATTAACAGAAATGAAAACTCAAATTATCAGTGACACAATTGTAACAGGAGACCTTAACATGCCATTGGACACCAAGGGACAGATCAACCAGACAGAATATGAGCAAAGAAATAGCAGGACGGAATCACACCTGTAAACAAATGGACTCGATAGACATATACAGAATGTTCGAAACAACAACATCAGAATACACATTCTTCTCAGCAGTACATGGGTCATTCTCTAAAACAGACCACATATTAGCTCATAGAACGTATTTAAACAAATGAAAAAGAGTTGAAATCATCCCTTGCATGTTATCAAATCATAGCGCTTTGAAATTAGAAATTAATGATAAAAGAAACTGCAAAAATCCCACAAACACACGGAAACTGAATAACACTCTTGAGTAATCAGTGGGTCACAGAAAAAATTAGAGAAAAAATTAAACAATACCTACAAGAAAATGAAAATGCAGATACAATTTACCAGAATCTGTGGGATGCAATGAAAGCCGTCCTGAGAGGAAAATTTATTGCACTGAGTTCCCACATCAGGAAAACAGAACGAATACAAATAAATAACCTGATGCTACACCTCAAATAGCTAGAAAAAGAAGAGCAAGGCAAGCCCAAAGCCAAAGAAAAGAGGAAATTATGAAAATCAGAGCACAAATCAATGCAATAGACACTAAGAAAAAAATCCAAAGAGTCAAAGAATTGAAGAGTTAGATCATTGAAAGAATAAAAAAATTGATAAGCCTCTAGCCAACCTTATTTTAAAAAGGGAAGAAAAAGCTCAAACTCATGCAATAAGAAATGAAAAAGGTTAAATCACTATGGACTCTACAGAAATACAGAAGATCAACACCTATTTCGAAAACCTCTACTCTCAAAGGTTTGATAACACAGAAGAAATAGACAGATTCCTAGAAAAATATGAAGTACCAAAGCTAAACAAGAGGATGTAAAACTGCTGAATAACCCAATTTCTATTAATGAAAGTGAAAATGTAATTAAGTCCTTACCTACAAAGAAGAGCCCAAGCGTAGATGGATTCACTGCAGAATTCTACAAGAAATATAAAGAAGACCTAATGCCGACACTCCTCAAACTATTCAGTGAAATTAAAAGGGAAGCAATCCTTCCTAAGTCATTCCTGGAAGCAAATATTACTCTAGTACCAAAACCTGAGAAAGACTCAACTAAAAAAGAGAACTATAGACTGATCTCCCTAATGAACACAGATTCAAAAATAGTCAATAAAATATTGGCAAATAGGATGCAGCAAATCATCAAGAAGATTATAGTCCATGAGCAAGTGGGATTCATTCCAGGAATGCAGGGATGGTTCAACATAAGTAAATCAATAAATGTAATCCACCATATCAACAAAGCCAAAAGTAAGAATCACATGATCATTTCTATAGATGCAGAAAAAGCTTTCAATAAGGTCCAACATTCATTCATGATAAGAACTTTACAGAAAATTGGAATAGATGGTCTTTACCTCAATATAATAAAGGCCACTTATGACAAACCAACAGCCAGCATCATACTGAATGGCCAAAAATTGAAAGCCTTTACTTTAAAATCAGGCACAAGACAAGGATGTCCTTTATCACCACTCCTATTTAATATAGTACTGAAAGAGCAATTAGACAAGAGACAGAAATAAAAGGGGTAAGATAGGAAATGAAGAAGTTAAATTATTTTCTGCAGATAACATCATACTCTACATAGAAGACCCCCTAAACTCCACTGAAGGAATCTTAGATATAATAAATAAATTCAGGAATATAGCTGGATACAAAATCAATATCAGAAATCAATAACATTCCTATACACTAACAACAAAAACACAGGGAGAGAAATAAGAGGAGCCATACTCTTCACACTAGCAAGTAAAAAATGAAATATTTAGGGATAACTCTTATGAAAGAAGTGAAAGATCCGTAAAGGGAAAATTATAATACACTGAAAAAGGAAATTGAAGATGATCTCAGAAAATGGAAAGACATCCCTTGCTCATGCATAGGAAGAACAAACATTGTGAAAATGGCCATTCTCCCAAAACTGTTATACAGATTCAATGCAATCCCAATAAAAGTACCATCAACATACCTTATAAATCTAGAGAAATCACTCCTAAAATTCATCTGGAACCAGAAGAGACCTAGAATAACAAAGGCAATTCTAAGCAGCAAAGGCAAGGCAGGAGTCATCACAATCCCTGACTTGAAGTTATACTACAAAGCAACAGTAGTAAAATCAACATGGTACTGGAATCAAAACAGCCGAAGATCAATAGAATAGATTAGAAGATACAACCACAAGTACAAACACACTCAACCACCTTATCTTTGATAAAGGGACCAAACAAGTTCACTCAAAGATCAACAGTCTCTTTAATAAATGAAAAAAATGGCTCTCCATTTGCCAAAAACTAAAGTTAGACCCATGCCTATCACCATGTACTAAATTAAAATCTAAATGGATCAAAGATTTGAATATTATAACAGAAACAATAAATCTATTGGAAGACAAATTAAGTATAAACCTTGAACACATAGGGGTAGGTAGAGAATTCATGAACAGGACTCAAACCGCATGGGAAATACTTCCCAGAATCAATAACTGAGACCACCTCTTATTAAAAAGTTTCTGGATGTCAAAAGAAATCTCCAGCATAGTGAAAAGAAAACCCACAAACTGGGAAAAGATTTTAGTGAACTCCCCCTCAGAAAAGAGACTTTTGTCTAAAACATATAAAGAATTTTTAAAAATCAGACCCCCAATATTCAAAGATCCAATCCAAAAATGGGCATCTGAGATGAATACACACTTCTGAGATGAAGCAATACAAATGGCAAATAAATACATGAAAAAATGTCCATCATCATTGGGAATGCAAAGTAAAACCACACTGAGATTCCATCTCATTCCTGAAAGAATGGCCAGGTTCAAGAAAACCATCAACAACAAATGCTGGAGAGGCTGTGGGGAAAAAGGAACTCTCCTACACCATTGCTGGGAGTGTAGACTGGTACAACCTTTGTGGAGGTCAGTCTGGAGACTTCTCAAAAAGCTGGGATTGAAAGTCCCATTTGTTCCAGCTATTCCACTTCTACGCATATTCCCAGAAGAACTGAAAGCATCATACCACAGTGATATATGTGCACCTATGTTTACAGCAGCACAATTTGTAATTGCCAGATCTTGGAAACAACCCAAGTGTCCATCAACTGAGGAATGGTTAAAACAGTTGTGGTATTTCTATACAATGGAGTATTACTCAGCTATAAAGAAAGTTCACATTGAGATATTTATCAATAAATGGGCGCAGCTTGAGACCATACTCATAAGTGAAATAAATCAATATCGCCTCTGAATACAAAATAGTTTCCCTAATGTAAGTAATGATTCAAATATATAAAAGTATGTGGTAATCATAATTCCCCATTATGTGGCCTTGAAGCCTTATAAAGTTTTCACTTATTAATTGGAATGGCTTTATTGTGGGCTGCTTGATATTACTGCCTGTGATGAAATGAGCAGCTATTTTGAAGAAAATAAGTCATCATCATAGCTAGTGCTGATTTACTATCATCTTGTTTATAAGCCCCACCAAAGTATGACTCTTCTGTCTCCATCAGTTTTATCATGATTGTCTTGCTGGATTTTATTACATTTGATAGTATAAACAAAAATTGTTATAGGCAAAGGGATAATATAGAAACCATTCTTCATTTTGTGTTAGCTGGTTCTAAATACCCTACAATGCTTTCATCCACTTGAATGGTTTTACACTGACTTGATATATTTGATGCTATAGTATATGAAGTTGTATTGAAATATTTCAAGGAAAAAGACACTATGGTAACTACTATTAAGTCGGGTTATTTGGTGGTGAAGCACTAGGTTGCTGAAACTGTCATGCTTTGACCTGTATTGTTATGTTGTTATGTCTTCTTTTATCTCAATCTTTCCCTTATTCATTAAAAAAATTATTGTTATTTTTTATGATTTTTTTAATTAAGGGGTGTCTTAGTTCCTTTTTACTCGTTGCTGAGACAAAATACCTGAAGCCCAAAGTTGGGAAAGGAAAGGTTTATTTCTTACAGTTTTTGAAGGTTTCAGTCCACACTCAGTTGGCTCCAAGACAGGCCGGCATGGCTGGACCGCCATTCATGGCGGCTGCAAAACAGCAAGCTCGAACCAGCAAAGAGAAAGACATACCTTCTTCCTGCCATTACATCACATCCTGGCTCCACCCCTATGTGGGTGGAGCAGTGACACTATCAATCCAAGCACTAGACAATGAACCATCACAAATATACAATGCAAGCTCCTGAGGCCTGGGGGACACACACATAAACCATGACAAGGGGAAAAATAAAAAATTAGCAGGATATATTATAGTAACATTTTTTATTTCCTATTAACTTGATTTGAAGTCCTGCAATACTCCCACTATCTTGTTTCAACTGATTAGATTCTGTTCCATTCTGTATGATAGTATCAAGTTTGAGAGTATAGGCAACTACTTTGAAGGCAATAAGATTCACTATGATGCCCATTCTGGTTTGACTATTATATTCTTTTGAAGTCCTGTAATGTTTGCAAGGTTTAGGTTTTATTGGTCTTGTTCTCTACTGTTTTATTCAACTTTATAATACCTATAGAGATAGTCAATTCTTTTTAAGGAAGCAAGAGGCATTATGGTAACCATTGTCGATAACCTTGTACTCTGTTTTTACATCATGTGCTATGTCTATCCTTGGTTTTGACTGACAGCTTTGTTTTGCCATATTTGACTTTATTCTCTTCCACAAAAAAAAGTAATAAGAGCTAAGGAGTAATAAAACCTAAAATGTGTAAATTGTATTGTAAAACAGAGAGGGAAAAAAAGTGCTCTAAAGGATACAACTGCAAGTGTGTTTAGGGGCGTTAAATAGATGACCATATTAATGTTTTTGGTTGGATCATTGAACACACCTGTTTTCAGTCTCACTGTTTGAATGTCCAATTTGTATGCTTTGATACTGTGACTTGAGCAACTATCTCTAAGATGATAATGTGTAATCTATTAACTGGTGATTTCTTACTTTTTATTTTGTAGTTCTGTATTACTTGTACCCTTACATCACTTTGTTTTGTTTTGTTTTTTCTTTTTCCTTTTAAATAAAATTTTTTTTAAAACTTGGTATCATGTCACTGGACTTGAGAATAGAACAAAAAATTGGGATGTCATTGTGTTGATAATTTTCTGTGTACTATTATGATAATATTTACTTTGTTATATGTTTCATATTTACTTTTATTTTATTTCAGTTGTATCTCAAGAGTCTTATTTTTTAAAAATAAAGATAATAGAAATTTTGATTATTCAATTTCTTGAATTAGTTACTTATTATATAGTTTCATATTTCAGGATATTGAGCATATAAGTAACTTTGTAAGGGATAAGTGTAGCCACTGAATTGTGTGTGGTTAAATAACACAAGTTCCATAAACTAAAATCACTATGATCTGAACTCCCTATATATCATTTCTTATTACCAGAATTAACATCAAGAAGAATAATAACTTTTGTTTCTATATTCTGGTTAAATTTGCATTTGAAAAATGTATTGGTTATAAATATACAAGAAAGATGGATCATGATGGGCAGGGTCAATATTTGTTCAAATTCGTACCTGTTTATTTTGTTTTGGAAACCAAATAATCAATACACACAAACATTCTTGTATCATTTTACCAGTGTTTAAATAACAAAGGTTAGTGTTATTTCCTTTCTGAAAATAAAATCAATACTATTATTTTTCTTGTCAACAGAATGTTATAAGTAATAGAAATTATACACATGCTCAAATCAGAATTTCTCACAAAATGCTTCTTTTCTATATTATACAATGTGTGTGATGTGAGCCCAGGAATCATTTTCTTAAACATGTATCATGTGGGTAATGTTACTGTAAATACTATCACAAGCTAGTCAGTGTGAAAATCTTCTGCTCTAAATTTGCCATAAATTAAGACAAACATGGATTTAAATCTTTATGAGTATTTACAAAACTAAATGTACTTCAAGTGTCCAGATATTAAGAATTATCTAAAACCAGGATATATAACAACACATACACTTGTGCTACCACGGCAGCATTCAGAAATAATCCAGAAAATTTGTATATGTGATCTGTCAGCACAGGATACAGAAATTCCAGCTCTCGATTAGGTGTTCAGAATCTGGATGGTGGAACTAAAGGTCCACATTAAGTAAAGCTTGTGGCAGACAAATGTGTGGCATGACAAGTGCTAAGGGAGACAAGAAAAGGACTTCTCTAACTTTCCTATGGTGGCAATGTAAATTTTCCTTAAGGCCAGTGTGATTTCAAATTTTTAAAAATGTGATTTAACTATCTGAAAGTAGTTCTCTGGAGCAAGAAGAGAAAAGGTGAAAATCTATGCCATGGTATCCCTGGAATTTTATTTTGAAGAGAATAACGCCAAATGAGACAAAACAAAATAGAGTCAGTAAGGAAAAAAGAATGGACATAAACATCTTGTTTAAAAACAAAATACAAGTGATCAACAATTGTTATCATAATGCCTTTTGTTATCTTCAAAAGAATTGCCCATATCAGCAGGCATCATAAAATTGAACAAAACAGTACAGAATAAAACCAATAAAAACAAAACATTAGAGACATTATAGGACTTCAAAATAAAATAATAGTCATACCAGAATGGGTATCATAATGAGTCTTATTGTCTGCAAAGTAGTTGCCTCTAGTCTCAGATTTGATACTATTAAACAAAACAAATTCTAATAAAATCAGTCATAATAAGACAATGAAAGCAATAAAGGGCTTCAAATCAAGTTAATAGGAAACCAAAAATGGTTACCATAGTATATTCTACTATTTTTGAAACAGCTGTCCATGCCATCAAATCTAGTAAAAGTAGACGACCTGGAACAGAATAAAACTAAACTAAACAGAGCGATGAAAACAATATGGGTGTCAAATCATGATACAAGATTAACAATGGCCATTGTCTTCCCTTTTTAGACAAGTCCTCCTCTTTCACTTTCACAGGATGCATTGCTCATTTTGAATCCCACTAACTCCTTTAGTGTTTAAATAGTGGGAGGCAACCCGCTAGTCACCTAAATGATTCTGAAAATTAGAGAAGTGCAAATTAGCACAATGTTAAGGCTTGACCTTATACCAGAAAAAATGGTAATCATCAAGAATTCTGGTAACAGCTAAGGCTCATATGGATGTAGTAAAAAGGAAACACTCACTGTGTGACCCATTCCAGCCATGACGAATGCCACATGACCCTGGGACGATGGGCCACACTGTTGCTCACTTCCTGCTTAAAACCCACTGGCCCTGAGGAATGCCACACTGTCCTTGGACCTTGCACCTGTGCCAACTTATGCTTCCTGTGCAACCTGTGCCGGCCCTGAGGAAAGTCATGCCACCCTCAGTCCTTGTGCTGTGCCACAATGTGCTTCCTGCATGACCCTCATTGGCCCTGAGGAAAGCTCTGCTTCCCTTGGACCTTGTGCTCATGCCACCAGGCTTCCTTTTTGACCCCTGCTAGCCCAGAGGAATGCCACTGACTAAGGGCCGCTGCCCTCAGTGACCATCCTCATCTCCTAGGCCAAGTACTTGACCTTTGACTCCCACACCTCCTGCCAGAACCTTGAACTTCAATGGGTTAACTGTGCTGAGTTGAAGGGAGACTCAATGACCTCTCACTCAAACAGAAGACCAGCAGATTCCAATCACTGTGCTCCAGTGTTTCTCCTGGCATTCTTCCTACAATTTCAGCAACCAGTTGAAGCTATAGCTTAACTAAGTAGAAGAGGACCAAACAGGATGAAACAGAATGACAGAATGAACCCACTCAGGAAAAAAAAAACTGTGAATAGGACTTCAAAAAAGATAGTGCCTTGCAGATGCCAAAGCTGATGCCACTGGCTCACCCCTCGACCCAGGACTGTGTAAGCTGCTACACCATCCTTCCCACATGTCCCACAGATGCCAAGACTGCTGCCATCAGCCTACCACTTGGCCCAGGACCATGTATGCTGTGGCACAGTGCTTCCTGCACAACCTGTAGATGCCCAGGCTGATGCCACAAGCCTGCCCCCAGGCCGGGATCAGCTATGTGGCTGTGCAGCACTTCCCATGTCCCCAGCAGATGCCTGGCCCCAGGACACCTGCTGGCCCCTCAGGGACACTCCCTACCTCCTGGACCTAATATTGCTGTTGATCTTTCTCCCAGAACTAAAGTGGATTAATCTTGCTAGCTTGATGGGAGGTTCGGTGACTGCATCACCCAAACAGAGGATATCAGCAGGCTCTAGTCAGTGTGGTGAATATGCCCCTAAAATAGAGGTTTACAGTGGATAAATATGGCCAATAGCAAAGCTCTCTCCAAAAACTGTAATACCTTGGTGAGTCTAGCAATAGTGTGGGTGACTCATTCCTGCACACAGAGAATATCAGGCAGGGTGAGGAGTATGCCAATAAGGACTCCCTAAACATGGAGAAAATAAAAAGGGCTTATGAGATACACAGGCACACAATAGGGACACAGTAGGGCCTCAGCCAACACAAACACTATAGACATGGAGATTTGGTGACCTGGAATAACCTGAAGATAAAGTAACAGCAGAAACTAAAAGTTGACCTACATCAATACTACTAGGCTTGTCAGCCCAAGAAAAATATAGGACACACCCAACAGGCACTGCAGGGAAAAATCAGGTGACTAGCCCACCTCTCTGGATAAATATCAACCTTACAGTAGGACCCCAAGATACACACTACCAACAATTGACACTAGTGGGACTGAAGGACAAACATTAACCCAAAAGGAGAAAATGGCAAAACAAAACAGCAAATGCAATCTCAAAAACCTAGTCCACTAGGAGCAAGTATAGGAAGCATTGAAATAGAAAACTTCAAAAGTAGCATGCTGGAAATCTCTAAAAAGATAGCAAATGAAACAAACAAACAAAAAATCTCCATGAAGCTGGAGAGAAAATCAAATTAGAAGTAATCTCTCATGTAAAGTCAGAAATAACAACCATAGTAAAGGAGCTGACCAGTGCAGATAAAGAAGAAATAGAGGGGGGGGAGAGTACAGGAGCATGGGAAACTGATTGAAACATTAAATGAAAAATATAGAAAGCAAGCAAAATTCATGAAACAAATTCAAAAAGACATTCAAGAAACAAAAATTCTATTGAAAGCTGGCAAAATCGCTTCAGTGAAGTTGAGGATAGGATTTCGGATCTTGAGGACAGGATCGCAATTGGTGATCTTGAAAGGATAGAACCTTTAAAAATAACAAAGCAGCATGAAATGACAAGCCAGCAGCTTCATGATGATGCCAAGTGAAACAATATAATACTAATAGCCATCAGTGAAGATGCAGGAGACAATACAAATGACATGACTAAACTATTCACAGAAATAATAGCAAAAAATTTCCCAAACATGGGGGAAAAAATCTCATAAGCAGATAAGTGAGACATATAGCATACCAAACAATCACAACTAATATAAATCTACACCCAGATATATAATAATTAAGACCCCAGACATACAGCATAAAAAAACAGAATAATAAAAACTGTTAGAGGAAAAAAAGGCACAACTCACCTATTCAGGAAAGCCCATTAAAATCACAGCAGCAGCAGACTTTGCAGCACAACCCTCAAGTCAAGGTGAGCTTGCAGTGAGGTATTTCAAGCCCCGAAAAAAAAAAAAAAAAAAAAAAACAACTTACAGCACAACTGATGTACCCAGTAAAACTGTCTTTCAAATTTAATGGAGAAACAAGATACTTCCATGAGAAAGAACAACAGAAAAAAATTCATGTCCACCAAACCAACCCTAGGAAGAGTGTTAAAAGACATACTAGATAGAGATAAAAATAATCTCCAGAACAATAACAGAAAGAAACCACCAGGTAGGGTAAGCAATTAAACAGGGGAGAAAAGCAGAAGCAACAATTGGAACATAACATGGCAAAGTTGAACCAGTACATATCAGTGATATCCATAAATGTAAATGGCCTCAATTCACTTATCAAAAGAAATAAGTTGGCAGGATGGATCAAGAAATATGATCCCACAATATGCTGTATACAAGAAACACATCTGGTCAAAAAGGAAACTCATAGATTAGAAGTCAAAGGATGGAAACCATATTCCATGCAACAGGACCAAGAAATAAGCAGTGGCAACTATTCTATTTTCAGACAATGTGAACTTCAAACTTAAAATGATTAAAAAAGATAAATAAGTTCACTACATACTCATTAGTGGAAAAATTCAAGAGGAAGAACTAACAATTATAAATATATATGCATCAAATACAGGCGCACCCAACTATGTAAGACAAATACTAATAGACATGAAAAACCAAATGCACAAGAAAACAATTATAACAGGGGACCTTAACACCCCACTGTCACAAAGAGATAGATAAACTAGACAAAAAAATCAGCAAAGAAATAATAGAACTGAATCACTCCTGTGAGCAATTGGACTCAATAGATGTTTACAGTGTTCCACCC
Source organism: Cavia porcellus (assembly GCF_034190915.1). NCBI lineage: Eukaryota > Metazoa > Chordata > Mammalia > Rodentia > Caviidae > Cavia > Cavia porcellus. The sequence goes on from NW_026947492.1 coordinate 57,922,594, forward strand.
AACTACATCAGATTATACATTCTTCTCAGCTGTGCATGGGAAATTCTCCAAAATTTACAAAATATTACCCCACAAAACATTCTTAAGTAATTGCAAAGGTACTGAAATTATCCCATGAATAACATCTAACCATAGTGCACTGAAATTAGCAATTAAAGACAAAAGAAATTGCAAAACCTGCATAAATACATGGAAATTGAATAACAGCCTGCTGAACAACCAGTGGACTGCAGATGAAATTAAAGAAGAAACAAAGCAATACCTACAATTCAATGAAAATGTGGGAACAACTTAGTATAATCTGTGTGATATAATGAAAGTGGTCTTTTTTTATCCTAAGCTATGCAACTGTTTTATTTAAAGAGAAAAAAGAAAAAAACAAAGCAGTAAAAGGGTACAATAAGTACAGAATTTCAAGAAAAAAATTATACAGTAAGAAATCAGTTCATATTGTCATCTTAGAAACAGTTGTAAAATTACAAAATTAAAGTATACAAAGTGTATATTCATACAGTGAAATTGCAGATAGCTCTGTTCAATGATCCAACAAAAACTCAGTAATGTGGTTTTCTATCTTACACACATAAATATACATGTAGTTATATCTTTTAGACCACTTTCTTTTCCTCTCTTTTTTACATTAACAATTACACTTTTTGGGTTTTATTACTCCCACAGTTCTTATTACTTTTTTTGAAGAGAATAAGACCAAATGTGACAGGAGACCTTAATACGCCATTGACACCAAGGGACAGATCACCCAGATAGAAAATGAGCAAAGAAATAACAGAACTGAATCACACCTGTGAACAAATGGGTTTGATAGACATATACAGAATGTTCCACCCAACAACATCAGAATACACATTCTTCTCAGCAGTACGTGGATCATTTTCTAAAATAGACCATATATTAGCTCACAGAACATATTTAAGCAAATGCAAAAGAGTTGAAATCATCCCTTGCATGTTATCGGATCATAGCGCTCTGAAATTAGAAATTAATGATAAAAGATACTGCAAATGTGACAAAATAAAACAGTCACTTAGAACAGAAAGATGACCATAGTATATGATGCAAAAATAGAATACCAGGTGATCAAAAATGATTACCATTATTCCTCTTGCTATCTTGAAAAGAGTAGTCTATATCATCAGGTATAATAGAATTGAACAAAACAGTACAGAACAAGACCAATAAAACCTACACTGGAGACCTTACAGGACTTCAAAAGAAAATAATAGTCAAGCCATAACGGGCATCATAGTAAATCTCATTGCCTTCATAGTGGTTGCCTATACCCTCAAACTTGATACTATCAAACAAAACAGAATATAGTAAAATCATACAGAACAAGATGGGGAGGGCAATACTGGGGTTCAAATCAGGTTAACAGGAAAACAAAAAAGTTACTGTAATATATCCCACTATGTTTTAATTTAGTTTTCCCTTAATTAAAAAATAAGAAAAAATAAATTAATTTTTAAAAGTGGGAGATTCAGACAAAAGACAACATAGTAACAGAACAACACAGGTCAGAAATGAACAATTTAAGCATCATTGTGTTTCATCAAGAGATAACGGGGCGGATCTGGAGTGCCTGCAGAAGCCCCTTTCTTTGTCTGGAGGAGTGAATATTTCTGCAAGCAGGGAGGGATCCCAGGTTCCTGAGGCACCTCGGCCTGTGCCCAGCCGCGCCTGGCCATCGGCGTGCAGAGGAGGAGCTGGGCAGATCAGGAGTGCCTGCAGAAGCCCCTTCCTTTGTCTGGAGGAGTGAATATTTCTGCAAGCAGGGAGGGATCCCAGGTTCCTGAGGCACCTCAGCCTGTGCCCAGCCGCGCCTAGCCATCGGCGTGCAGAGGAGGAGCTGGGCGGATCCGGAGTGCCTGCAGAAGCCCCTTCCTTTGTCTGGAGGAGTGAATATTTCTGCAAGCAGGGAGGGATCCCAGGTTCCTGAGGCACCTCGGCCTGTGCCCAGCCGCGCCTAGCCATCGGTGTGCAGAGGAGGAGCTGGGTGGATCCGGAGTGCCTGCAGAAGCCCCTTCCTTTGTCTGGGGGAGTGAATATTTGTGCAAGCAGGGAGGGATCCCAGGTTCCTGAGGCACCTCGTCCTGTGGTGAGTGGCCAGCACAGTCTGCCCAAATCTCAGACTGTTCCGGACCCCCCAGGCTTCTGGGTGCAGTGAAGTGGAGCAGTGGGTTAGAGGCCACTACAGCCGCCTCCCCATCCCAGCTACACCTGGAGGTCTGCAGAGCTCACTGGGTGGGCGGGCCTACACTATCCCTCCCCCCCCCAGCCCAGCCGCGCCTAGACATCTGCGTGCAGAGGAGGAGCTGGGTGGGTCCGGAGTGCCCGCAGAAGGCCCTTCATTTGTCTGGAGGACTGTGGATATCTCTGCAAGCAGGGAGGGATCACCAGCTCCTGAGGCACTGCGGCCTGTGGTGAGTACCCTAACCCTGCTGTGATTCAAGAGCTGTGGATCTACCAAGGGGCAGGTGGGCGCACAGTGTCCCTGAGGCCCAGCTTGTCTGGAACCGCAGAGTTCTGAACAAGCAGAGGAGGGCCATTGGTTCTGCATGCCCAATGGCCTGGGGTAGAGTGGTGCCAGAGTCTCAGTAGCTGCAAACATAGAAGGGGATTTTCAACAGATCCTGAGGAGGCTTTCAAATAACACTTGAAACACAGAAATATAGGAAAATGACAAAACGAAAGACCAAATTAAAACCTCAAACCTCCAGCCCATCTCAGGAAACCCTAGGAGGAATGTATTTAGAAGAAAATATATCCCATCCTCCTCATATATCAGACACAATAGCTACTGAAGTTGACAGCAACTCCAGGAAGCTTTAAAGAAATTCAAACTCGAAATAATCTCCCAGATAAAAGAAGAAATGATAAAAGAAATGAAAGAGATTATAAATATATCTAAAGAAAACACAGATAAAAAATTGGAGGAACTAAACAAAAAGATAGAATCCCTAGATGAGCAATATAAGAAACAAACAGAATACACAATGCAGATGCACAGAGATATACAGGAAATAAAAAACTCCACTGAAAGTTGTAAAAACCGCCTTAATGAAAGTGAAGATAGAATTTCAGACCTTGAAGACAGGATTGCAGCTAGTGAACAGGAAAGGAAAGATCTTTTAAAAATAACAAGGAATCAGGAAACAACAATTCAACAACTGCAAGATGATGCAAAGAAGAATAACATAAGAATGATAGGGATTCGTGAAAAAGAAGGAGACAACATAAAGAATATCAAGAGGATATTTAGAGAAGCAATAGCTGAAAACTTCCCAAGCATGAGATCAGAAACTGACATCAGGATCAGTGAAGCATATAGAACTCCAAATAGTCATAACCAAAATAAAACTACACCCAGACATATAATAATCACCATCCCAGAAATCCAACACAAGAATAGATTATTAAAAGCTGTCAGAGAGAAAAGACAGATCACTTATAAAGGAAAACCTATCAGAATCACAGCAGACTTCTCATCACAAACGATAAAGTCAAGAAGAGCATGGAGTGAAGTATTCCAGATCCTAAAGCAAAATGATTTCCAACCTAGACTGATATATCCTGCAAAACTATCATTTAAAATAGATGGGGAAATACGATACTTCCATGACAAAGAACAGCTGAAGAACTTCATGAACACCAAACCAACCCTGCAAAAAATATTGAAAGACAGTTTAGATACACAAAGGAAAAAACCACTAAGCAAAGCAAATAATTAAACAGAACAGAAAGATAAAGATGCAACAGCAGAGAGATAAGATTCCTACAATTAACCAGCATTTAACAGTAATAACCATTAATGTAAATGGTCTCAATGCACCAACCAAAAGAAACAGACTAGCAGAATGGATCAAGAAACAAAATCCAACCATATGCTTTTTACAGGAAACCCATCTAACCCAGAAGGATACTCACAGACTGAAAGTCAAAGGATGGAAAACAATTCTTCATGCAGCAGGAATCCAAAAAAAGGCAGGAGTAGCCATTCTGTTTGCAGACAACGTGAACTTTAAACCAACAATGACCATAAAGGATAAAGAAGGTCACTACATACTCGTAAGGGGAAAACTCCAAGAGGAAGAGATAACTATCTTAAATATATACGCACCAAACTCCAGAGCGCCCAGTTATATAAAACAATTATTAACAGAAATGAAAACTCAAATTATCAGTAACACAATTGTAACAGGAGACCTTACTACGCCATTGACACCAAGGGATAGATCGACCAGACAGAAAATGAGTAAAGAAATAACAGAGAGATCAATCATACTTGTGAACAAATGGGTTTGATAGACATATACAGAATGCTCCACCCAACAAAATCAGAATACACATTCTTCTCAGCAGTACATGGATCATTTTCTAAAATAGACAATATATTAGCTCACAGAACATATTTAAACAAGTGCAAAAGGGCTGAAATCATCCCTTGCATGTTATCGGATCACAGCGCTCTGAAATTAGAAATTAACGATAAAAGATACTGCAAAAATCACACAAACACATGGAAACTGAATAACACACTCTTGAGTAATCAGTGGGTCACAGAAGAAATTAAAGAAGAAATCAAACAATACCTAAAAGAAAATGAAAATGCAGATACAACTTACCAGAATCTGTGGGATGCAATGAAAGCCGTCCTGAGAGGAAAATTTATTGCACTGAGTTCCCACATCAGGAAAACAGAACGAATACAAATAAATAACTTGATGCTACACCTCAAACAGCTAGAAAAAGAAGAGCAAGTCAAGTCCAAAGCCAAAAGAAGAGAGGAAATTATAAAAATCAGAGCAGAAATCAATGCAATAGAGACTAAGAAAATAATCCAAAGGATCAACAAATCAAAGAGTTGGTTCTTTGAAAGAATAAATAAAATCGATAAGCCCCGAGCCAACCTTATTTAAAAAAGGGAAGAAAAAGCTCAAATTCATGCAATAAGAAATGAAAAAGAAGTCACTACAGACCCAATAGAAATACAGAAGATCATCAACACCTATTTCGAAAACCTCTACTCTCAAAAGTTTGATAACACAGAAGAAATAGACAGATTCTTAGAAGCATATGAAGTGCCAAAGTTAGATCAAGAGGATGTAAAATTGTTGAATAACCCAATCTCGGTTACTGAAATTGAAAATGTAATTAAGTCCTTACCCACCAAGAAGAGCCCAGGCCCAGATGGATTCACTGCAGAATTCTACAAGAAATACAAAAAAGACCTAATGCCGACACTCCTCAAACTATTCAATGAAATTGAAAGGGAAGCAATCCTTCCTAAGTCATTCCTGGAAGCAAATATCACTCTAGTACCAAAACCTGAGAAAGACCCAACTAAAAAAGAGAACTATAGACCGATCTCCCTAATGAACACAGATGCAAAAATCCTCAATAAAATATTGGCAAATAGGATCCAGCAAATCATCAAGAAGATTATACACCATGACCAAGTGGGTTCATCCCAGGAATGCAAGGATGGTTCAACATACGCAAATCAATAGATGTAATCCACCATATCAATAAAGCCAAAAATAAGAATCACATGATCATTTCTATAGATGCAGAAAAAGCCTTCGATAAGGTCCAACACTTATTCATGATAAGAACTTTACAGAAAATTGGAATAAATGGTCTTTACCTCAATATAATAAAGGCCATTTATGACAAACCAACAGCCAGCATCATACTAAATGGCCAAAAATTGAAATCCTTCACTTTAAAATCGGGCACAAGACAAGGATGTCCTTTATCACCACTCCTGTTTAATATAGTACTGGAAGTACTAGCCAGAGCAATTAGGCAAGAAAGAGAAATAAAAGGGGTAAAGATAGGAAAAGAAGAAGTTAAATTATCATTGTTTGCAGATGACATGATACTCTACATAGAAGACCCCCTAAACTCCATTGAAATACTCTTAGATACAATAAATAAATTCAGTAATGTGGCTGGATACAAAATCAATACTCAGAAATCAATAGCATTCCTATACATGAACAACAAAATTACAGAGAGGGAAATAAGAGAAACTGGACTATTCACATTAGCAAGCAAAAAAATGAAATATTTAGGAATTACTCTTAAAAGAAGTGAAAGACTTATACAGTGAAAATTATAATACACTGAAAAAGGAAATTGAAGATGATCTCAGAAAATGGAAAGACATCCCTTGCTCATGGATAGGAAGAACAAACATTGTGAAAATGGCCATTCTCCCAAAACTGTTATACAGATTCAATGCAATCCCAATAGAAATACCATCAACATACCTTATAGATGTAGAGAAATCACTCCTAAATTTCATCTGGAACTAGAAGAGACCTAGAATCGCAAAAGCAATTCTAAGCAGCAAAGACAAAGCAGGAGGCATCACAATCCCTGACTTGAAATTATACTACAAAGCAACAGTAGTAAAATCAACATGGTATTGGAATCAAAACAGAGCTGAAGATCAATGGAATAGATTAGAAGATACAACCACAACTACAAACACACTCAACCACCTTATCTTTGATAAAGGAGTCAAGCAGGTTCACTGGAAGAACGACAGTCTCTTTAATCAATGGTGCTGGAAAAACTGGCTCTCCATTTGCCGAAAACTAAAGCTAGACCCATGTCTATCACCATGTACTAAATTAAAATGTAAATGGGTCAAAGATCTGAATATTAAAACAGAAACACTAAATCTATTGGAAGACAAATTGGGTAGAAACCTTGGAGACATAGGAGTAGGTAGAGAATTCATGAACAGGACTCAAACCGCACCGGAAATACTTCCCAGAATCAATAACTGGGACCACTTCATATTAAAAAGTTTCTGCATGTCAAAAGAAATCTCCAGCATAGTGAAAAGAAAACCCACAAACTGGGAAAAGATTTTAGTGAACTCTCTCTCAGACAAGGGACTCTTGTCTAAAACATATAAAGAATTAAAAAAACTCAGACCTCCAAAATTCAAAGATCCAATCCAAAAATGGGCATCTGAGATGAATATGCAATTCTCAGATGAAGAAATGCAAATGGCAAATAAATACATGAAAAAATGCTCATCATCATTGGTCATTAGAGAAATGCAAATTAAAACCACACTGAGATACCATCTCACTCCTGAAAGAATGGCCAGGATCAAGAAAACCAACAACAACAAATGCTGGCGAGGCTGTGGGAAAAAAGGAACTCTCCTGCACTGTTGGTGGGAGTGTAGACTGGTACAGCCTTTGTGGAGATCTGTCTGGAGATTTCTCAAAAAGTTGGGATTGGAAATCCCATTTATTCCAGCTATTCCACTTCTAGGCATATTCCCAGAAGAACTGAAAGCATCATACCACAGGGATATATGTGCACCTATGTTTATAGCAGCACAATTTGTAATCGCCAGATCTTGGAAACCACCCAAGTGTCCATCAACTGAGGAATGGATAAAAAAGTTGTGGTATTTCTATACAATGGAGTATTATTCAGCTATAAAGAAGGATCGCATTGAGATATTTATCAATAAATGGGCGCAGCTTGAGACCATACTCATAAGTGAAATAAATCAATCTCGCATGTATGAATACCGAATAGTTTCCCTAATGTAAGTAATGATTCAAATATATGAAAATATGTGGCAATCATGATTCCCCATTATGTGGCCTTGAAGCCTTATAAAATTTTCACTTATTAATTAGAAAGGCTTTATTCTGGGCTTTTTGATATGGAAATATTTGAAGCTATAGTATATGAAGTTTTATCCAAATATTTTAAGGAAAAAGACAGACACTATGGTAACTACTATTCTTTAAAAAAAAAATTATTTAGCTATTTCTTATGTTTATTTTAATTAAGGGAAAAATTTAAAAAATTAGGATATATAATAGTAACTCTTTTCGATCTCCTATTAACTTGTTTTGAAGTCCTGTAGTACTCCCAAGGTCTTGTTTTGACTGATTAGACTCTGTTCCATTCTGTGCAATAGTAGCAAGTCTGAGGGTATAGGCAACTAATTTGAAGGCAATAAGATTCACAAAGATGCCCATTCTGGTTTGGCTATTGTCTCCTTTGGAAGTCCTGTAATGTTCACAATGCCTAAGTTTTATTGGTCTTGTTCTCCACTGTTTTGTCCAACTTTATAATATCTAATGAGATAGACAATTCCTTTTAAGGAAACAAGAGACAATGTTGATAACCATTGTTAATAGCCTTGTACTCTGTTCTACATCAAGTGCTATGTCTATCCTTGGTTTTGGTTTACAGCTTTGTTTTGCCATATTTGACTTTATTCTCTCCCCCCCCAAGAAGTAATAAGAACTAAGGAGTAATAAAATCCAAAATGTGTAAATTTTGTTGTAAAAAAGAGAGGGAGGAAAAAAAAAGAGCTCTAACGGATATAACAGCGAGTGTGTTTAGGTGTGTTAAATAGCTGACTATATTAATGTTTTTGGATCATTGAACACAACTGTTTGCAGTCTCTCTGTTTGAATGTCTACTTTGTATTCTTTGATACTGTGATTTGAGCAACTATTTCCAAGATGATAATATGTAATCTATTAACAGGTGATTTCTTACTGTTATATGTTTTTTTGTAGTTCTGTATTATGTGTAACCTTACACTGCTTTGTTTTGTTTTGTGTTTTTCTCTTTTTCCTCTTAAATAAAAAAAAAATAATCAGACCCCCAAAATTCAATGTTCCAATCTAAAAATGGGCATCTGAGATGAATACAAAATTCTGCGATGAAGAAATACAAATGACAATTAAGTACATGAAAAAATGTTTATCATCATTACTCATTAGAGAAATGAAAATTAAAAGCACACTGAGATTCCATCTCACTCCTGAAAGAATGGCCAGGATAAAGAAAACCAACAACAAATGCTGGAGAGGCTGTGGGGGAAAACGAACTCTTCTGCACAGCTGATTGGAGTGTAGACTAGTGCAGCTATTGTGGAGGTCAGCCTGGGGATTTCTCGGAAAGCTGCAATTGGAAGTCCCATTTGTTCCAGTTATTCTACTTCTAGGCATATTCCAAGAAGAACTGAAAACATCATGCCACAGTGATATAAGTGCATCCATGTTTATAACAGCACAATTTGTAATAGCCAGATCTTGGAAACAACCTAAGTGTCCATCAACTGAGGAATAGATAAAAAAAAAAATCTATTATTTTTATACAATGGAGTACTACTCAGATATAAAGAATGATCACCTTGAGATATTTATAAATAAATTGACACAGCTTGAGACCATATTCATAAGTGAAATAAATCAAACTCATATGTATAAATATCAAATAGTTTCCCTAGTGTAAGAAATGGTTGAATACATAAAAGTATGTGATAATCCAGATTCCCCATTTTATTGCTTTGAAGCTTTATAATGTTTTCATTCATTAATTGGAGTGGTTTTATTCTGTGCTGTCTGATTTTATTGTCTGTGATGGTATGAACAGCTATTTTGAAGAAAACAAGAAATTATAATAGCTAGTAATGATTTAATATCATCTTGTTTTGAAGTCCCATCAAGCTTTTGTTCTTCCTTCTTTATCAGTTTTATCATGTTGTATCATATTGGATTTTATTATATATGATAGAATAAACAAAAGTTTTTATAGACAAGGAGATAATATAGAAACCATTGTTAATTCTCTGTTAGTTGGTTCTGAATACCATGTAATACTTTTGTTCACTGTCCTTTTATGTTTGATACTATAGTATATGAAGGTATATTCAAATATTTCAAGGAGAGAGACACTATGGTAGCTACTGTTATGTTGGATTGTCTTGTGGTGAAACTCTATGTTGCTTAGATTGTTGTGTTCTGACCTGTGTTGTTATGTCCTCTTTTATCCTAATCTTTTTTAAATAAAAAAATCAATAGTATTCCTGTACACAAACAAAAAAATTAAGAAAGTGAAATTATGGAAATATTGCCTGTCATAATAGCATCTAAAAAAATAAATACATAGTAATCAACCTAACCATGAATGTAAAAAACCTATATGCTGAGAATTATTCTACTCTAAAAAAATTAGAGAATATTAGGAAATGGATATTTCTTGCTCTTGATTATGAAGAACCAACATTGTGAAAATGGCCATAATCCCAAAACTGTTATACAGATTTAATGCAATCTCAATCAATATGCCATTAAGACATCTTACAGATCTAGATAAAACACCCTTAAAATTCATTTGGATACAGAAAAAGCCTAGAATAGCAAAGGCAATTCTGTGCAACAAAGGCAAGGCAGGAGGCATCTCAATTCCTGACTTGAAATTATACACTACAAAGCCAGGGTGTTAAATCAGCATGGTACTGGCAAAGGAACAGACTAGAATATGCAAACACAACTACAAGGACATTCAGCCACCTTATATTTGACAAAGGGGCTAAACATGCTCACTGGAAGAAGGATAGCCTCTTTAATAAAATGGTGTTGAAAAATTGGCTTTCCGTATGTCAAAGACTAAAACTAGACCCATGTGTATCACCATGCACTAAAGTCAAAATGGATCAAAAATCTAGATATTAAAACAGATATCTACTAGAAGACAAGGTAGGTGGAAATCTTGGAGACATAGGGGTAGGCAAAGAATTCATGAAGAAAATGCAAACCACATGGGAAGTATTTCAAGGAATCAACGACTGGGATCTCATCTTATTAAAAAGTTTTAACACTTCAAAAGAAATTAACAACAAAGTGAAAGAAAACCCACAGAATGGGAAAGATTTTAGTCAGCAATCCCTCAGACAAAGGACTTATATCCAGAACATATAAAGATTGAAAAACATCAAGACCCCCAAATTCAAAGACCTTCTCCAAAAATGGGCATTTGAGATGAACACACAGTTCTCAGATGAAAATACACAAATGGAAAATAAATACATGAAGAAATGTTCACCCTCACTGGTCACTCAAGAAATGCAAGTTAAAACACCATTGAGATTTCATCTCACTCTGGAAAGAATGCTTGCCTCCACTTACCTATAAAAGCTTTAAGAAATCAACTGGTAACAAATGTTCGCGGTGGAAAAGAAACACTTCTCCACTGTTGGTGGGAGTGTATACTGTTACAGAAACTGTGGAAATCAGTATGGAGATTACTCAAAAATCTAGGGTTGGAAATTCCATTCAATCCAGCTATTCCCCTCGTGGGTATTTTCCCAGAAAAAATGGAAAAAGTCGTGTCACAGTGATATATGTGCATCCATGTTTATAGCAGCACAAATTGCAATAGATAATTTTTGGAAACAACCAAAATACCAATTAACCACAGAATGGATGAAAAGATGTGATTTTTTTATATAATGGCATATTACTCAGTTATCAAAAAGGAAGATCTTAAAGCTTTTATAGGTAAATGGAGGCAACTTGAGACTAACCTCATAAGTCAAATAAATCAGACTCATATTTATAATATTGCATTGTCTCTAGTATAAAAATAATAAAAAACTGAAAGAGTAATAAGATTCAAAACCTATAATAAACATTGTAATAATGAAAGGGAAAGAAAGTGCTCTAAAGGATATAACTGTGTGTATGTTTAAGTGTGCAAAATACATAACCATGCTATCAAGTTTTTGTTAATTTATTGAACAGAATAGTTTTTACTGTCATTGTTTATCAACTTTTTATTCTTTGATTTTATAACTTGAACAACTATTTCTATGATAACAATATACAATTTATCACTAGTGATTTCTTATTGATATTTTTTGAAATTATATATATTTCTACCCTTTTTTCTGTTTTCCTTTTTTCCAAATAAAAAATAAAATAATATTTAGCAAATTGATCCTGGTTGCTTTAAACTACTGTCTTCTGATTATAATACCTGAGATAACTGTGGATCTAGCTAAAAGACTGTATTTTCTCACATACATTTAGAACTCAAAATGTCCCATGTCTCATAAGTCTGCATATTGTTCCACATAAAGTCTTTTGCAGCTGAAGAATATTTGCAAAGAATGCTTCTTAGAGAGAGTAATAGCATCTTCCTTAATTTTAGTGAGAATGAGGGCTGATTGTAGAGCTTCTATCTGGAATAGGTAGCAACACGGGCTGTGCCTCAGCTTCAGTTAAGTTCAGTCCCTCTGTGATTTATTATTTAAACTTTCATCTATTAGCTGCTTCTATTTTTTAATTCTCATGTTATTTATTTTTAAATTCACAGATATATTTATCACGTTGGTTTGAATCTGAATCCAAAAGTTGGAAGTCATAGAACACAGGTCCAATAATTCCTAAAGCCACAAGCTCCACTTGGGAATGGACTAGGGAAGAAGGTGCTCAAGACACATGGGAGATGACTTTTAGAGCACCAGGGAGCTCACATGTGCTCCCACCTCAGATTCTCTTACCCCAGAGCCCAATCATTATGTGACACGCAGTGGGATTGGACTAATGTGAATTTAGTTCAGCACAAGAGAAGTGGTGATGACTACATGCCCTTGTGAATCCTTCATTCTATGTTTCAAGGGAACTTAGAGAAAAGTTCTGAGCACAGCTTTTCCCAGATGGCTATGATCCTTCAGAGAATAAAATAATAGTAAGAGATATGTGAAATGCTCTACTGGTGACTAGACTGTTCTATCCTCCCCAGTGGAGTCTTGTCACCTTTCTGCTGACACTAAAGTTACAGGCCTACTTAGAGATGAGCTAATGATGGGCTTCCCATAAAACTATGCTGACTCTTCTCAGGTGTATCAAAGTCCTCCACACATCATAGTAGGTAAGTGGGTCTTTATGCAAGGGATGTAGAATTAGTTGGGTGAACAGGGTTCTGGACACACCATGGAGGGAAGTCGGGGTGGCCTGAATCAAGAGTTTGTTGGATTCAGATGAACAGTGCAGCTCCAGCTACCATACCACTCAAATGTTCATCCCCTTGTGCAACTGGGAAATTAACTAGTAATTTAGTTTAATGACAAAATTAGCATACCTTTTCATATAAAATACTAATTTCAAGTATGCTTTTCTTTATCTGAATGAAGTGACTAGTTTATTACCTAAAACAATTCTCAGGGAAAATATTGTCATTTTAGAGTGTAGCTTCAAAATTTGTACTTATACTCCTTATTAAAAAGCTTCCTTTATGAGTCTTTGATATTCTGTTTTTCTTCTACCATTTTATAAGGCATTTAAAATATATTTTAAAATATATTTGGAAATATAGTTGTTTATTTTAAAAGTTTCAAATTTGTTAGTATTTAGTGAGGTTCCTTCTTTTGAGAATCCTCCCATAGACAGAACTTACCTTCACAGCTCTATAATCAGTGTTACGCTTTGGCATATGGGCCCTTCTATTACCACCATGAATTTTACAAATTTATACTTAATGGTTTAAGCAGTTAGTCAAGTTCTCTACCATGTTAGACAATCTCATTTCAAAGCACAGTGAAAGTTAAGTCTCCAGTGATATTTTAAAAAAAGAAAATAAAGTGATTACAATAGATCCTTCCTCTGCCTTTCTAGAAAGTGTAAGAATACAGTCTGTCAGAGTTTTATGAATAGAAAGACTTTTGTCCATTTATATTTCTCCACCCATCTTTACCGTAAAAACACTGTTATTACAATCGTTGGTAATGACTATACCGATTGAGAAAAATATTTAGAACACAGTATTTTTATTTTCTATGATCTCAATTTCATTTCTCAGTGTTAGATTTTTTTCACCTAATCCTGGTTATATAAGCATTTATTGGCAGCAGGTAAATACAGAGTAGACCTTTCTTTACAGTAACTTATAAAGATTCTGAAGACAAATGAAATTGAAAACTAGTTCACAAAAGCATAAGATGGCCCTCATGTCATTACTAGACTGAGCAGGAAACCTCATACACAGCTGGAATGTCCTGCTATAACAAACTGTCATTAGAGTTTTCTGTTTCTGAACTTTGGAATAGAAATGATCTTCTCTTGATATTGCTCAAAATGCAATTAAACATCTTGATATGGTAAGCACCCATGAAGAATCAAGTCACAATCCCCCAGGCATTTATTAGTCTTTTGAACCAAAAAAAAAAAAACATAATTTTCACTATTGGGTGGGGGTAAATAGTATTCATCTACTGAAATAGTAATGAAAATTTGTTCTACCTTTTTTGGAAGGCACATATTTCACAAATGCTGAGAACTCAGGACTAACCATCTTGTTGTCAATGACACTGACTTCCCCTTGAGAGTCAGCTCTTTCTCCCCTATTCTCTTTTTGTTTTCTATTTTTAATTCTGTCAAGCAATGAAGTTTATTAACCAATATATCCACACACTTACTTGTTTCCCATATATATGCTGAATCTCACTACCAGTCCAATTTTCTATTTGACCCTCATTTGTTAATGAGAACAATGTTGAAGACAGTGATGTGATGTTGATTTGCTGATTCCAGTAATAAGAAAATATCAGGGTGTCCTTTTTTGTATCTAAGGTACTTGATAGTGTGTTGGACATAAATAATTTCATCTCTGAGCTATCAATATGCAGATTATGCTCATATTGAAGATGATGAAGGATGTGTTCTTCTGCAATTATGTGTGTGTGTGTGTGTGTGTGTGTGTGTGTGTGTGTGTGTGTGTGCTACAATCAGGCCAACTCCAAGTCCAGAGGTACTCAAATTTGCATAGGAGTCTGAAGAGACTTCGCCCTCTCCCACTGATTCCATTTCTCTCCTGTCACTGTCTCAATTTCATGGACCTGAGAATTATTCCCTATTTATGGTACATTTTATGATAACATGTATCACAAGATGGTAGGTAGTCTCAGGAACTGTAGAAATAACTCTGTTTCAGTAAATCATTTCTGAATGATGGTGTTAAAGAGAATATGTACTTCATTATGTTTCTCCCATGGGTGTACTATGCTTCACTGTGAGTCATGACAGTTTCCAAAAATGACTAGTCCAAAAGAATGCACAGATTTCTTTTTGCTATTTCTTCCTCTTTCTGTTCAATTTATCTCTGTGAGACCCACTAGAATTTTTCTACCTCATTCTCAGCTTGGCTTCATCAGGCCTTCCTTCTGAGTTACTTGTGATTTATTCACATATTTATTAACCTCTAGTCTCTCTGAGAGCAACTTTTTTCCTACACTGTGTGCATCAAGATTTTTGTGCTTCCTGTGTTAGGTCTCCTGGTGCCTTAACAGATAGCATGGTCAGTCCTAAAAGCTGTATTACCAGAAAAGTCTCCTAGTTCATCCTGCCAGTGAAGAGAGTTCCTGTTCTGTTCCCTGAGCTGCTCAGTTGTGTGGGGTAAGGCAAGTATGAGCAGGTTGAGGTATGACTGGAAAGGACAGACTACACCTTGTTTTCATGAGATGTTCATATACTCCAGAATGTATTTCCTTATAATATCTTAATATAGAATCAGCTATATATCTCTCCCCTTTATATCACTCCCACTCAAGCACAGTACAAAAATATTTTGAGTATTTGTTTCAATAATACAGATTGTGAGAACCATGCAATTTAGACAGATCATTGACCACAAGTTTTTGTCACCTTTCTGAGTGCTCCATGGTAGGTAATATGCCGTGACTCCTTCAAATTACGTCATTTTCTTAAATTAGTGCTCTGGATAAATCAGACAAACTTCTTTCCTCCAAAGTAGTTTTTACAGGTTCAGGTAATGACCCTCTGATATCATGATATCATAAGATTTATGTAAGCCTGTCACATTTGCATACCTTTGCCTGACCTTAGTCATTTGCTTTCAAGATGCAGCCCAGTAAATAGTGTTGAAAATAACACAGTCCTATCCTCTCAGTTGGTAGCAGATTTTACTACTATCTGTGGGCAATTGGAAAATGTTTTATATTGGTTAAGATTAAATTGCTGAAAGAAAATTAAGCTATAGCTTCAATTTCAGAGAAATCACACTAAAAATCAAATGCATAATTCACATTTAATTTATGCCATCTCAGTCTTTTAATATACCACATTTAAGGATTGCTTTATATTTATTAATGGTGTTTCTTTGAACACTTATCCGGGTATATTTTATAAATTACAGTAAGTAGATTTTTAACAAATATCATCTGTATGTACAGGAAATACAAGACCATTTAGGTGTCTATATTTTGTGACACTGTGTAACCCACAAACTCAGAGACTGCTATATAACCTGATTAAAATGTTGGAGTGTCCTTTTCTGGACACATGTGAGGAAATCTTCATTTACTAGGTCAATGCAGGTATAAAGGCAAAACAGTAGATTTTGAAAATTAAAGGTAAGGTAAAATGAGAATACATTTTTTCTCATGACAGTTTCACTGCCAAGGTGGAGTGGCAGCATAGCAGGAAGGCTCATTGTGCAGCAGTGGTCAGAAAGAGCTGGGAAAGACAAATCCCTGTAAGCTGCTGGAGAGTGTGAAGTAGAGCTGCCTCCATAAGTGGGGAAAATACACATGGGGATGAACTCATGTATTTTCATGAAGCAATAGTTAAGAGTGATAACTAAGGAGCTAATATTTTTGATAAAAAATTTTCCATGCTTTTCTCCTCAGATATATACTGTGTCTTCTCGATGAAGATGAATAAAAATGGCAAATTTTCCATGTTTATTGATATACAACACGTGTTTTTCTTTCAAGTCACCACTGGGGTCATGGCCAACACTTTTTTGCTTCTCTTTCATGTCTTCATATTTCTTCTGGAGCACAAACCGAAGCCCACTGATCTGACCATTGGTCATTTGGCCCTTATCCACATAGTGATGCTCCTATCTGCAGGTTTCATAACTATAGACATATTTGGGTTTCAGGACTTGGGAGATAGGATCACATGTAAATGTGTTATCTATTTGCACAGATTGATGAGGGGCCTCTCCATCTGTACCACGTGCCTACTGAGTGTCCTCCAGGCCATCACCCTCAGCCCCAGAGCCTGTCGTTTGGCAAAGCTCAAACAGAAATCCCTGCATCGGAACCTGTATTGCTTCCTCTTTTTATGGATCTTCAATATGCTCATCAATGGTCGTTTCTTGATCTCCCCTGTTACCACTCCCAATGTGACCTCACACAGTCTCATGTTTGTCACCAGGTCCTGCTCTCTTTTGCCCATCAGTTCCTTCCTCAAGTACATGTCTTTGTCACTGATGATTTTCCAGCATATATTGTTTATAGGGCTCATGGCACTTTCCAGTGGGTACATGGTGATTCTCTTGTACAAGCATAAAAGACAATCACAGCATCTTCACTGCACCAAACTGTCTCCAAAAGTATCCCCAGAACAAAGGGCCACGTGGACTATTTTGTTGCTCATGAGTTTCTTCATTGTCATGTACATTTTGGACAGTGTTATTGAGTATACCTCAGCAATGTTGTGGAACCATGACCCAACCCGTCATTGCGTCCACATGTTGTTTGGCAGTGGATATGCTACAGTCAGTCCCTTCGTGCTCATTGGTACTGAAAGACGATTGATCAAGTGCTTTATATTCACTGGAGGGAAACAAAGTAAATTTTTTTTGTTTCATGATAGGTAATTTCTCTGAAAAATAGACAATTGAAACAAATTCTGTGAAAT
Organism: Cavia porcellus; assembly: GCF_034190915.1. Lineage (NCBI taxonomy): Eukaryota > Metazoa > Chordata > Mammalia > Rodentia > Caviidae > Cavia > Cavia porcellus. Next base: position 57,940,122 of record NW_026947492.1, read on the forward strand.
CATTGAAATATATGTAATTATGATTTTTCAGCTAAACATACTTGCTTATGTTCCTGAAAAGTGCATACTAGATTATTCAACAGTACATTCCCTCAAGAAGCACAGTAAGGTTTCTAACAGTAATCTCATTTATATGAACTAAAAATCTTATCTGGTTTTAAACCCTAAAGAATGTGACACATGTCACTGGATTTTTATAATAGACCAAGTGTCTATGAAGAAAGAGTAAGAAAGCATTATAAATGTGCAGAAAAAATTGGGATGTTATTGTGTTCGTAATTTTCTGTGTACTATTATGATATTTAATGGTTTATATGTTTCATATGTAGTTTTATTTCCTTTCTGTTGCATCTCAAGAACATATTTTAAAAGGAATTGAAAAAAGAACAGAAACCTTGGATAAACAATTTTGTCGGGGGCTGGGGATTTAGCTCAGTGGCATAAGCACCTGCCTTGCAAGCAGGCGGTCATGAGTTCAATCCCTGGTACCGGTAAAAATGAAAAAGACAAAAAAAAAAAAAACAATTTTGTCAATTAGCAACTTATTAAATAGTTTTATATCTTAGAGTCTTAAGCATATAAGTAACTTTGTATGGGATAAGTGTAACCATTGCTTTTATGTGGGCTTAAATGACACAAATTCCATAAACTAAAATCATTATGGTCTTAATTCTCTAGAGACATAATTTAATATTATTGGTATATAACAACAGAAAAATAACAAATTTTATTTCTATGCTCTTGCTAAATTTGTACACTTTTTTAAGTGTATAATAAACACATAAGGAAGGTGGATAGTGATAGGCAGAGTATAATATATGTTCAAATCAGTGTCTATTTTTTTTGTTTTATTTTTTGGAAACTGAATAACCAACACTCACAAGTAGTCTTGAATCATTTTACTAACATTATAATTTAAAGAAAACTTTTAACATTATTTACTTTCTGAAATAAACTCCATGATATTCTTTTTCTTGTCTTAAGAGAATAAGTAAAAGAAATTAAATACACACTGAACTCAAAATTTCTCATAAAACATGTTTTTCTACAATATGCAATGTGTATGATTTGAGTCCAGGAATCATTTTCTTAAACATGTATCATGTGGGTAATGTTACCGTAAATGGCATTACAAGCTAGTCAGTGTGAAAACATTCTGCTCTGAACTTCGCATAAATTAAGACATTAAAACTAAATGTAATTCAAGTGTCCAAATATAAATCTAAAAGCAGGATGTAAAACAAAGCAAAACTGCATTACCACTGCAGCATTCAGAAACAATCTAGATAATTTATTTATGTTGTCTGTCAAGATAGGGTGCAGAAATACTAACCCGTAAATAGGTCATCAGAATCTGGACGGTGGAATTAAAGATCCACAGTAAGTAGAGCTTCCAGGCGACAAATGTGTGGCATGATGAGTGCTAAAGAAGATTTCCTGTGGTGGTAATGTAAATTTTCCTTTAATGCCAGTTTGATTCCAAATTTAACAAAAATGTGATTCGAAATATCTGATAATAGTTCTCCAGATCAGGTAAGAGAAAAAGTGAAAATCCATGTTGAGAGACCTCTGAATTTTTATCATCAATACATGAGTAGGTATTTTACATTTATACATTGTTTCAGAACCTAGTGTCACAGTAGAAGTCATTGAAAAAATTCGATGTCCATTCCTATAGATAATGGTATATCATTATATATTATCTAAACATGAGAAATGTTACAGAAATAAAAAGGACTAATAAAATTAAGATTTGAAATGCATGTTTTAAAACCTGCCCTGTAAAAAACACTAGTGGAATAGTTGTTCTACTGTGACATACCACTCCTCATACTTTCAGAAAAAATATTTGATGAAATTTTTCTACAAATTTATCTGAAGACCCTGAAAAGTAGGACAATTTTCAAAAAAGCAGCAACGTGGTGGAGTGCCTACATAGGTGTCAGTCTCCCATTTCTTTTCTCTCATGGGTATTTTTCTGTCTCTCATGAATTGGTCATGCAGTGGTAACATAAACATATCCTTACAACTAGAGAAAAGAGCATAGTGAGCCCAGACTGTCTAGGAGAGAAATTCAGAAGAGACAATCAGAGAAGGTATTTCCTACAATTGAGTACACATGGATCCCTATTAAATTGCAGATATCAATGTAGATACAAATGGGCCACACCTATATGAACATAACAAATACAAATAGATAAAAATTATCTAATCTAACACTGTAAAGTCTCTTCTAAAACAAAACATGAACATACTCCATTCCATTTGGAAAGGACTAAAAGCACTGTATAATACAAATTTCACCTCTTCCTATATAGGCAGAAGAAATATAGATAAAATGGATATTCTTCCATAACTAGCAGATTTAACACAGTCTGAATCAAGATTGCAACATTTATCACAGAACTAGAAAAAGCAATCCTAAAATTCATATGGAATGAGGAAACCCAGAACACACAAGTAATGCCTGATCACATGAACAAAGCAGGATGTATCACAAAAGCTGAGTTCAAGGTCTACTACAAAGCACTAGTGATCAAATGTCATGGTATTGGCATAAAAACAAATATGTGGAACAATGGAACAGAATAGAGGATATAGAAACATCTCCAAGTGTATTCAGATATTTGTCTTTCATAAAGTGGCCAAAAACATACACTAAAGGAAAGATAGCCTCTTTAAAAATGGTTGTGAGAAAACTGTCTATACACAGGTGATTAGTCTAGACCTATGTATGTCAACATTTTTTAAACTAAAATAAAAATAGATTAAAATCTGAGTGTTAAATCAAAAGCACTGAATCTAATGGAAAATAAAATAGGTAAGACACTTGAAGGCGTAAGTGTAAGCAAGGACTTTCTGAACAGAATGATAATTGCACAAGAAATAACAGCAAAAATCAACAAATATGATTATGTCAAATTGAAGCTTCTGCACAGAAAAAAAAGGAGTAGTAAAGTGAAGAGACAACCTTCAGAAAGATAATATTTTCCTATCTATTCCTCAGACAGAGGACAAATATCTAGAAGAAATAAAAAATTCAAAAAAATTAGACCACCACAAAAAAAGATCCAATCAAGAAATGGGCAAGTGAATTGAATAGACACTTCTCAGAAGAAGCACAAGTAATCAAAAATACATGAAAATATATATGTTCACTTATCTGGAAATTAGAGAAGTGAAACTTAAAACAATGTTAAGAATGCAAATCATCAAGAAATCAAGTAGCCAGCAAATGCTCACGTGGCTGTAGTTCCTACATGGTTGGTGGGAAAGTAAACTAGTACAACCATTATGGAGACCAGTATGGAGATTTCCCAAAGAATTAAAATTTGAAATTCTACTTGTCTCAGCTATTCCCCTTCTAGATAAATTTCCAAAGAACTAAAGAAATCCTATTACACTGAAACATGCATACCAATGTTTATAGCACCATAATTCACAATAGTTAAATCCAGGAAGTAGCCTGTAAGCCCATCAACAGATAAAGAAAATGTGCTAATATACACAATGTAATACTACTCAGCTACAAAGGAAGATAATTTTCAACCTTTGTAGGAAAGCGGATATACCTGAAAATATAACACTAAATGAAATAAATCAGACATACAAGCTTAACTATTGCATGGTGTCTCTTATTTGAGTAAGGCATAAAGCAAATAAAGAGAAAAATAAAGAACTGATAGAAGAAAACAAAGATAGATCTTTTGAGAAGGATTCCAGAAGATCAAGGGTGAAGGAGAAGGTGGAGAAGTAGAAGTAAAAACATTTGCGAATTATCATGTACTTGTGTAAAATATACACGATAAAGGTAAAAATAGTGTAGTATAAACATGAACCAAAAATAATAATGATTATTTTGAAAAGAGGGTAAATGGATTTAGAGATGGTGGGAGAATAGTTGGTGCAGAGCGGAAGGGGGCTGAAAAACATCAAGATGTTATGTACATCTGTCTACTCCCTAAACTGAATGTAAGCTTCATATATGACAAACATGTGCTTAAACAATAAAAAAATTTTGGAAGGAACAATTCTCTTTTATACTTGTAATTTTTTTTAAAATTTAAAGATTCACCCTACATCATGATCACAGCTTCATGAAATCACTTACAGCTCTTTCAGTTGAATATAATCCTGGGCTTGGCATTTACCAATTGCCTTGATTCTTTAGAATTGATCCAATTTTCCTTGTTCTCCATACATTGAGTAGTTTTGAATCACATCTGGATTCTTTGTGTTAAACTGTTATTAGTCCTGTTCCTATATTCAATGGGATGGTTTTTAAATTTTTTTATTATAAATGCTGAAATATAAAAACATGATCGTGGTTTTATTGGGGTGAGAGACTTAGGTGGAATTTTTCTATATTTTTAATTTTCTAATTCTTTTACTGAATATTTAGTTTATTTTATGATTTTTGTGAAGCTTTTGGCACAACTTAGATATACATCATGATCACATTCATCATAGGGACTTGTACTTGTACATGATATAGCTTAATTCCTTTTGGTTTTTCCTCATTTCCCTTCACTCATTTCACTCCTCTTCTCCTCCTTATTTACAAATCTTTGTTCCCATTTGACACTTTTATTCTCACTTTTTCTGTTCCCTTCCATTCTCCCTCCAGTTCCTTGTTCCTGTTGAACCATTTCTTCCTATTTCACAGTATCTGTTATACATTTTGGATTTCATTTTCAATTTAAATTTCTCACACCAAAGAGACATGCAAAATTTACTCATTTGTCCAATTTATTTCACATACGAGCATGGTCTCAGGGTTCACCTATTTAGCTTTATATGTCTCAAATTTATCATTCTTTATGCTTGGATTTTTATCATGAATGGGTGTTAGACTTTGCAAATGTTTTTTCTGTGTCTATTGAGATGATCATGTGGTTTTTGTTTTGAGGTCTTGTAGTGGTTGACTGATTGTGTGAACTTAAAGACATATAAAAGTTTAACTAAATCAGCTTAGCAAGTCTGCGCCCTAGGGTGTATAAAATTTACCCTAGGGTAGCTCATCTCCTGAATGGCATAAAAAGGAAGGAGAAAGGACAGATGAGGTTTGATTGTTTTTCAGAGGAGCTCTGCTTGGGCAGGCTTATAATGCAGACTCCAGCTTCAGCTTGGATCCTTCAGACTTTCTGCATAGACTTTTCAGCCTTTCATTGCAGACACATAGACATGCTAATGTGGACTTGCAGGGAACACTGCAATGAACTCTAGACCTTGGACTGAATCCTTCAGCCTATGGCTTGCAGACATCTTCTGCATGCTTCCTCTTCTGACTCTGTGGCTGATCATCGCAGGCCAATCTATGCTCTTCTTGATTTTATTGTTTGTGCTGAGAAGTCTGCTGTGATTCTGATAGGTTTTCCTTTATAAGTGATCTGTCTTTTCTCTCTGACAGCTTTTAATATTCTATTCTTTTGTTCGATTTCTGGGATGGTGATTATTATATGTCTGGTGTAATTTCATTTTGGATATGACTATTTGGGGTTCTATATGCTTCAATGATCTTGATGTCAGTTTCCAATCTCATGTTTGGGAAATTTTCAGGTATTACACTTCTCTAAATATCCTCTTGATATCCTTTATGTTGTCCCCTTATTTTTCGTTAATCTCTATCAATTTTATGTTATTTTTCTTTGTGTTATCTTACAGTTCTTGAGTTGTTATTTCCTGAATCCTCGTTATTTTTAAAAGATCTTCCTATATTTCTGTGTTTCAAGTGTTATTTGAAAGCTTCCTCAGGGTCTGTTGGAAATCCCCTTCTATGTTCGCAGCTCCTGAGACTCTGGCACCCAGATGCCCCAAGCCACTAGGCCTGTAGAACCAATGGCCCTCTTCTGCCTGTTTAGAACTCCGTAGTTCCAGGTAAGCTGGGCTTCAGGGACACTATGCGCCCACCTACTTCTTAGAAGCTCCTCAGTTCTCCAAGCGCAGCTGGAATGGGGAGGTGGGTGTAGATGCCTCAAACCCGTTATCCACTTCACTGCACCCGGGAGCCTGGAGGGTCCCGACCAGTCTGGGCTTTGGGCAAAGTGCACTGAGCACATACGGCAGGCCGCGGGGCCTCTGGAACCTGCAATGCTCCCCTGCTTCCTGAGATATCCACAGTTCTGCAGACACACGGGGAGGCAGATGCAGGTGCCCCAGATCCATCCAGCTCTTCCTCTGCACAGCAATCCTTCCTAAGTCATTCCTGGAAGCAAATATTACTCTAGTACCAAAACCTGAGAAAGACCCAACTAAAAAAGAGAACTATAGACTGATCTCCCTAATGAACACAGATGCAAAAATCCTCAATAAAATATTGGCAAATAGGATGCAGCAAATCATCAAGAAGATTATCGACCATGACCAAGTGAGATCCATCCCAGGAATGCAAGGATGGTTCAACATACGTAAAACAATAAATGTAATCCACCATATCAATGAAGCCAAAAGTAAGAATCACATGATCATTTCTATAGATGCAGAAAAAGCCTTCGATAAGGTCCAACATTCATTCATGATAAGGACTTTACAAAAAATTGGAATAGATGGCCTTTACCTCAATATATTAAAGGCCATTTATGACAAACCAACAGCCAACATCATACTAAATGGCCAAAAATTGAAAGCCTTTACTTTAAAATCAGGCACAAGACAAGGATGTCCTTTCTCACCACTCCTATTTAATATAGTACTGGAAGTACTAGCCAGAGCAATTAGGAAAGAGAGAGAAATAAAAGGGGTAAAGATAAGAAAAGAAGAAGTTAAATTATCATTGTTTGCAGATGACATGATACTCTACAGAGAAGACCCCTAAACTCCATTGAAAGACTCTTAGATACAATATATGAATTCAGTAATGTAGCTGGATACAAAATCAATACTCAGAATTCAATAGCATTCCTATACACGAACAACAAAATCATAGAGAGGGAAATAAGAGAAACCACACTCTTCACATTAGCAAGCAAAAAAATGAAATATTTAGGAATTACTCTTATGAAAGAAGTGAAAGACCTATACAGGGAAAATTATAATACACTGAAAAAAGAAATTGAAGATGATCTCAGAAAATGGAAAGACATCCCTTGCTCATGGATAGGAAGAACAAACATTGTGAAAATGGCCATTCTCCCAAAACTGTTATACAGATTCAATGCAATCCCAGTAAAAATACCATCAACATACTTTATAGATCTAGAGAAACCAATCCTAAATTTCATCTGGAACCAGAAGAGACCTAGAATCGCAAAGGCAATTCTAAGCAGCAAAGGCAAGGCAGGAGACATCACAATCCCTGACTTGAAGTTATACTACAAAGCAACAGTAGTAAAATCAACATGGTATTGGAATCAAAACAGAACCGAAGATCAATGGAATACATTAGAAGATACAACCACAACTACAAACACACTCAACCACCTTATCTTTGATAAAGGAGCCAAGCAGGTTCACTGGAAGAATGAGTCTCTTTAATAAATGGTGCTGAAAAAACTGGCTCTCCATTTGCCAAAAACTAAAGCTAGACCCATGACTATCACCATGTACTAAATTAAAATCTAAATGGGTCAAAGATCTGAATATCAAAACAGAAACACTAAATCTATTGGAAGACAAATTGGATAGAAACCTTGAAGACATAGGAGTAGGTAGAGAATTCATGAACAGGACTCAAACCGCACGGGAAATACTTCCCAGAATCAATAACTGGGACCACTTCTTTTTAAAACGTTTCTGCATGTCAAAAGAAATCTCCAGCATAGTGAAAAGAAAACCCACAAACTGGGAAAAGATTTTAGTGAACTCTCTCTCAGACAAGGGATTCTTGTCTAAAACATATAAAGAATTTTAAAAAAAACTCAGACCCCCAAAATTCAAAGATCCAATCCAAAAATGGGCATCTGAGATGAATACGCACTTCTCAGATGAAGAAATGCAAATGGCAAATAAATACATGAAAAAATGTTCAATCATCATTGGTCATTAGAGAAATGCAAATTAAAACCACACTGAGATACCATCTCACTCCTGAAAGCATGGCCAGGATCAAGAAAACCAACAACAACAAATGCTGGAGAGGCTCTGGGGAAAAAGGAACTCTCCTACACTGTTGATGTAAGTGTAGACTGGGTGCAGCCTTTGTGGAGGTCAGTCTGGAGATTTCTCAAAAAGCTGGGATTGGAAGTCCCATTTATTCCAGCTATTCCACTTCTAGGCATATTCCCAGAAGAAATGAAAGCATCATACCACAGTGATATATGTGCACCTATGTTTATAGCAGCACAATTTGTAATCACCAGATCTTGGAAACAACCCAAGTGTCCATCAACTGAGGAATGGATAAAGAAGTTGTGGTATTTCTATACAATGGAGTATTATTCAGCTATAAAGAAGGATCACATTGAGATATTTATCAATAAATGGGCGCAGCTTGAGACCATACTCATAAGTGAAATAAATCAATCTCGCATGTGTGAATACTGAATAGTTTCCCTAATGTAAGTAATGATTCAAATATATGAAAGTATGTGGTAATCATGATTCCCCATTATGTGGCCTTGAAGCCTTATAAAGTTTTCACTTATTAATTGGAAAGCCTTTATTCTGGGCTTCTTGATATGGAAATATTTGAAGCTATAGTATATGAAGTTATATTCAAATATTTCAAGGAAAAAGATAAACACTGTGGTAACTACTATTAAATCAGGTTATTTGGTGGGGAAGCACTTGGTTGCTGAAACAGTCATGCTTTGACCTGTATTGTTATGTTGTTATGTCCTCTTTTATCTCAATCTCTGCCTTATTCACTAAAAAAATTTATTTAGTTATTTTTTATGCCATTTTTTAATTAAGGGGGAAATTTTTTTAAATTAGCAGGATATATTATAGTAACTTTTTTTGATTTCCTATTAACTTGTTTTGAAGTCATAATACTCCCACTATCTTGTTTTGACTGATTAGACTCTGTTCCATTCTGTATGATAATATCAAGTTTAGGGGTATAGGCAACTACTTTGAAGGCAGTAAGATTCACTAAGATACCCATTCTGGTTTGACTATTATCTCCTTTTGAAGTACTGTAATGTTTACAATGTTTAAGTTTTATTGGTCTTGTTCTCTACTGTTTTGTTCAACTTTATAATACCTAATGAGATAGACAATTCTTTTTAAGGAAACAAGAGACATTATGGTAACCATTGTTGATAACCGTCTACTCTGTTCTTACATCATGTATTATGACTATCCTTGGTTTTGACTGACAGCTTTGTTTTGCCATATTTGACTTTATTCTCTTCCCAAAAAAAGTAATAAGAACTAAAGAGTAATAAAACCCAAAATGTGTAAATTTTGTTGTAAAAAAGAGAGGGAAAAAAGGTGCTTTAAAGGATATAACTGTGGGAGCTGGGGATTTAGCTCAGCAGCATAAGCGCCTGCCTTGCAAGCAGGCAGTAGTGAGTTTGATCCCTGGTACTGAAAAAGACAAAAAAAAGGGGGGGGGATACAACAGCAAGTGTGTTTAGGGGTGTTAAATAGCTGACCATATTAATGTTTTTGGTTGGATCATTGAACACAACTGTTTGCAGTCTCGCTGTTTGAATGTCCACTTTGTATGCTTTAATCCTGTGACTTGAGCAACTATCTCCAAGACGATAATGTGTAATCTATTAACTGGTGATTTCTTACTGCTTTTTTTTTTTGTATTACTTGTACCCTTACACCACTTTGTTTTGTTTTGTTTTTTCTCTTTTTCCTTTTAAATAAAATTTTTTAAAAAAATAAATAAAAGATCTTTCCTTTCCTTTTCACTAGCTGCAATCTTGTCTTCAAGGTCTGAAATTCTATCTTCACTTTCTTTGAGGCAGTTTTTACAGGAATTTTTGATTTCCTGTATATCTCTGTGCATCTGCTTTATGTATTCTGTTTGTTTCTTATACTGTTCATCCAGGGATTCTATCTTTTGGTTTAGTTCCTCCAATTTATTAACTGTGTCTTCTTTAGATATATTAAGCATCCTCTTCATTTATTTATCATTTCTTCTTTTTACCTGGGAGATTATTTCTAGTTTGAATTCCTTTAAAGCTTCCAGGAGTGGCTTCTTTATTTTAGTTGCTATTATGCCCAAATTTTCAGGTGTATGGCATGTATTTTCTTCTCTGTACATTGCCCCTAAGGTTTCTTTGGATTGGCTACAGGTTTGAGATTGTAATTTGGTCTTTTGTTTTTGTCATTTTCCTATATTTCTGTATTTGAAGTGTTATTCTAAGGCCTCCCCAGATTCTTTGGAAAATCCTCTTCTATGCCCTCAGCTCCTGGGACTCTAGCCACCCAGTAAACTGGATTGATCGAGGGTCACTGGGGGCGGGGCAGGCCAACTTAAGCCCAGACTCTGGAACCAATGACCTCCACTTGCTTGCCTAGAACTCCAGAGTCTGCCAAGCATGGCCAGGAGTGGGGATGCCTGTTCAGGACCCACCACACTGGTCCAGTGCACCCGGAAGCCACAAAGTTCCCTGTCTGGGATCGAGTGAGTGTCCTAATCTAGCTGGACTCGGGGGAAAGTGCACAGGTCACTTACACCAGGCCTCCAGGCCTCTGGAACTTGGCATCCACCTGCTTGCTTAGAACTCCAGAGTCCGCCAAGCACAGCCGAGAGCAGGAAGCCAATGCAGGTGCTCAGGACTCGCCACGCTGGTCCAGTGCACCCGGAAGCCATGAAGTTCCGTGTCCAGGGCAGAGAGATGATCCCAAACTAGCTGGGCGCAGAGGAAAGTGTAGAGGGGGGGGGGGGGACTTAAAAAATGGTTTCTATTCTTCGTAGTAAAGTAGTGTTTATTCTTTTATTTTGTTTTGCCTTTTGATGCTGCAAATATCATTTGTGCTTTGGCAATAAGTGTTTTTAAATCAGGAAGATCAAATCAGTTTTTAAATAGAAACTGAGTAAAAAATATGTATTTTTATATAATGGAGTATTATTCCACCATAAGAAAGATAAAATTAAAATCTTTATATCTAACTGGGTGGGCCTTGAGACCACAATCATAAATGAAATAAGTCAGATACAAATGTGTAAATATCTCATTAGCTCTCTGGTGTGAGAAATTGAAAATGTAAATAAGAACATAAATTACAGTAGATGTTGTTAAATAGGAAGAAATTGTCCAAAAAGGAAAAAGAAATGGAAGGGGAGAGAAAAGGAAGGAAGGGAAAGAAAAAATGAAAAAAGAAAGATAAATAGAAACCAAGCTTTGTAAATAGGGAGAGGATGGGAGTTTGAAAACTGGGGATGGGAATAAGAAAAAAAAACAAGATGAAATAGGATACATTATGTACAGATACAAATCCCCTCTAAGGAATGTGCTTATTATGCATACCTAAATTCTACCAATAAAATTTAATTTAAAAATAACATAGATGAGTATATCTAGAGTTGTTTATCTATCTTCTGTTTTGTAACATTAATTCATGATTCTGGTTTTTTTATTTTAAACATAATAGAACAAAACAAATCAGAACAGAACAGTGCAAGCAACACAGCACTTCACAATGCAACAAATGGATACAATGGTAAATGTCCCTTTTCTTTGAAGTAGTTGAGCATACCTTCATACACAGGAATATCAAACATAACAAATATATATAAAACCATTCAAGAAAATGAAAGCACTACAGGACATTCAAAACCAAATAACAGGAAATAAACAATGGCTATTACAATATTCTTCTTCCTTTAAAAATTTGTTTATACCATCACATAATAAAATCTAATAAGACACAAGATAAAATGAATCAAAGCAGAAGAACCAAAGCATGGTAGGACTGCAAAGCAAAATGATAGTAAATCAGCAATGGCTGCCATAATATCTTGTTTTCTTCAAAGTAGCTGTTCATACCATCACAGACAATAAAATCAAACACTAAAATAAAACCAATCCAACCAACAAATGGACTTCAAAAATATAAGACTTCAAAGAAATACAATGGGAAACCATGACTACTATAAAATTTTATGTATTCTTACCATTTCTTACACTAGGGAGACTATACGGTATTTACACATGTGAGTTTCACTTATTTCACTTATGAGTATGGCCTCAAGTTGCATCCATTTATTTAAAAATATCTCATGCTAATCATTCTTTATAGGTGAGTAGTACTCCACTGTATAAAAGTACCACAGATTTTTTATCTGTTCCTCAGTTTATGGGCATCTAGGTTGTTTCCAAGATCTGGCTATTACAAATTGTGCTGCTATCAACATTGGTGCACATATATCACTGTGGTGTGATGTTTTCAGTTCTCCTGAGAATGTGCACAGAAGTGGAATAGCTGAGTCAAATGGGACTTCCAATTCCAGCTTTTTGAGAAATCTCCAGACTGACCTATACAGTAGTTGTACCAGTCTGCACTCCCACCACAGTGCAGAAGAGTTCCTTTTTCCCTAAAGCCTCTCCAGCATTTGTTGTTGGCAATTTTCTTTGTCCTGGCCATTTTTTTCTGGAGTGAGATATAATCTCAGTGTGGTTTGAATTTGCATTTCTCTAATGATTAATGATGCAGAACAATTTTTCATGTGCTTATTTGCCATTTGTATTTCTTCACCTGAGAACTGTGCATTCATCTTATATGCCCACTTTTGGATTGGGTCTTTGAATAATTTGAGTCTGGTTTTTTTTCTAATTCTTTATATGTTCTAGACAGAAGTCCTTTGTATGAAGGACAATTCTCTAATACTTTTTTCCCAATTTGTGGGTTTTCTTTTCACTATGCTGCAGATTTCTTTCAACATGCAGAAACAGTTATTGATTCTGTGAAGTATTTCCCATGCAGTTTGATTCTTGTTCATGAATTCTCTACCTATTCCTTCAAGGTTTCTATCTACTTTGTCATCCAACAAACTGAGTGTTTCTGTTTTAGTATTTAGATCTTTGATCCATTTAGAATTTAGTTTAGTACATGGTGATAGGCATGAGTCTAGTTTTAGTGATTTTGTTGTTAATATATAAGAATGCTATTGATTTTTGAGTGCTGACTTTGTATCCAGCCATGTTATTGAATATATTTATAATACCAGGAATCTTTCAATGGGTTTTGGGGGGTCTTGTACATAGAGTATCATGTCATCTGCAAATAATGATAATTTAATTTCCTCTTTTACTATCTGTACTCATTTTACTTCTATCTCTTGTCTAATTACTCTGTATAGTATCTCTAGCACTATATTGAATTGGACTGGTGATAATGGACATCCATGTCTTGTGCCTGATTTTAGGGAAAAGGCTTTCAGTTTTTGGACATTTAATATGATGCTGGCTGTTAGTTTGTCACAGATAGCTTTTATAATGTTGAAGTAAAGACCATCTCTTCCAATTTTCTGTAAGGTTCTTATCATGAATAAGTGTTGAACCTCATCAAAAACTTTTCCTGCATCTATACAAATGATCATTTGATTATTATTTTTGGTTCTATTGTTAGGTGAATTATATTTGTTGATTTAGTATGTTTAACCATCCCTGAATTCCTGGGATGAATCCCACTTCATCAGTGTGTATGATTTGCCACATTCTGTTTGCCAATATTTTATTGAGAATTTTTGCATCTATGTTCATTATGGACATTGACCTGTATTTCTCTTTTTCAGGTGGGTCTATCTCAGCTTTCAGTACTAGAGTAATATTTGCATCCAGGAATGAGTTAGGAAGAATTTCATCCCTTTCAATTTCATTGAAGAGTGTGAGGAGTGTCATCATTAAATCTCCGTTGAATTTCTTGTAGAATTTCACAGTGAATCAGTCTGGGCCAGGGCTCTTCTTTGTTAGTAAGGATTTAATTGCATTTTCAATTTCATTAATTGAAATTGGGTTATTCAGCACTTTTACATATTCTTTTTTTTAATTTTATTTAAGGAGAAAAAACAGAAAAAGAGTACAAATTATACAGACTTTCAGAAAGAATAATCAGTAGGAAATCACTAGTTAATAGATTACATATTGTTATCTTAGCAATAGTTGTTCAAGTTACAAAGTTAAAGCATATAAAGTGGAATTTCAAACAGTGAGACTGCAAAAAGTTTTGCTCAATGATCCAACAAAACTCAGTAATATGGTTACTTATCTTATACACTTAAATATATATGCAGTTATATCCTTTAGAGCACTTTCTTTTCCTTTCTTTTGTACAATGACAATTACACATTTTGGGTTCTATTACTCCCACAGTTCTTATTACTTTTATTGGAGAGAGTAAAACAAAATGTGACAGAAGAGAGTCAGTCAAATCAAAAGGATGGGCATAATAGATCATGTAAAAGCAAAATAGAAGGTGATCAACAATGGTTACCATACTGCCTCTTGCTATCTTAAAAAGAATTGCTTATATCACCAGTTATAATAAAATTGAGCAAAAAAGTAAAGAATAAAACCAAAACATTGGAGACATTACAGGACTTTAAAAGAAGATAATAGTCAACCAGAATGGGCGTCATAATGAATCTTATTGTCTTCACAGTTGTTGCCTATACTTTTGAACTTGGTACTATCAAGCAAAGCAGAATACGGGGAAATCAGTCAAAACAAGATGGTGAGGGCAATACAGGCTTTCAAATCAAGTTAATAGGAAATCAAAGTGAGTTATTATAATGTATCCTGCTATTTTTTATTTATTTTCCCTTAATTAAAAAGATAAAAATAAAAAAGTAAATAATTAAAAAAGGAGATTGAGATAAAAGAGGGCATAACAACAAAACAGTGCAGGTCAAAGCATACCCATTTAAGCAAAATAATGTTTCACAAGATGTCCTGACATAAAAGTAGTTAGTTACCATAGTGTCTCTTTCCTTGAAATCTTTGAGTATAACTTCGTATACTGTAGCACCAAGCATATCAAGACAATGTAAAACCATTCAAGAGAATGACAGTATTACAGGGTACTTCAGAAAATGAACAATGGTTTCTGTATAATCTCCTTGTCTATAAAAGTTTTTGCTTATATTATCACGTATAATAAAATCCAATAAGATACAACCTGTTAAGACCGATGGAGACAGAAGAATATAAGCTTGATGGGACTTCAAAACAAGATGATACTAAATCAGCACTAGCTATTATAATGTCTTTTCTCCAAAATAGCTGTTCTTACCATCCAATCTGCTTCATTTCTGTTGAGATCTTTTTCTGTCATTTGTTGTCAGTTTGTCTTCTTCATTTCACTTTCTGTTCCATTCATTATGGCCTCTCTGCCACTGTTTCTGGAATATTGGTATTTTCCTTTTTAGAATATTCTGCAGTATTCTCTGTAGAGTTGAATTGGTGGTGGCAAATTCCCCTAGTTCCTCTTTATCCTGGAAGCACATTGTTTTTCCATCAATTTCTAGGGACAGTTGTGTAGGATATATCAATCTTGGATGGAGGTTATTATCTTTCAAAGCTTGAATTATTTCTCCCCATGCTCTTTGTGATTTGATAGTTTGTGCCAAGAAGTCTGCTGTAATTCTGATGGGTGTTCCCTTGTAAGTGATCTGTTTCTTGTCTCTGACTGCTTTTAATATTCTGTTCTTATATTGGATTTCTGAAATTTTGATTATTGTATGCCTGGGTGTAGCTCTGTTTGGGTTGTAGGTGGCTGGGGTCCTATATGCCTCATACATCTGAGTATCTTCATCTTTTGCTAAATTAGGGAAATTCTCTTGGATTATTTCTGTGAATAGCTTTTGTAGTCTATTTGTTTGTGTCCCTACTTCTTTTATCTTCTTGATTCTTACGTTATAGATCCTATTATCATCTTCTAGCCTTTGTATTATTGCTGTTTGTTTTCTTGTTATTTTTAAGAAGTTTTTCATTTCATGCTCTCACATTACAAATCTGCCCTCCAGTTCAGATAATCTATCCTTAGTTTCTTTCAAGATGTTATGCCAACTTTTGATAGAGTTTTTAGTTTCCTGGTAATCTCTTTGAATCTGCTTCACATAGTCAATGTTTTCTCTATTTTCTCCATCAAACAATTCTCCCCTTTTTTTCTGTTCTTCCATTCCACCATCTGTTTTTTCTTGGGCGGTGCTTAGCATTTCTCTAACTATTCTACTTATATCTTGCTTTATTTCATTAAATACTTCTCTTTTGAACTCGTCTATGAGGCTCCGGAGATTTTGCTTTATGTCTATTTGTGCTGTGTCTGATATTGCATGTTTTCTTTCCTCATTCTCCTTTGCATTTACCTTTCCTGGATCAGTGTTCTCAGGATTGGGGACTGAGGACCCTTTCTTGTTGCTTCCTCTCCCCATACTTTTTGTTCCTTCCACACAAGCAAATATATGGAAGGCCAGTTTTTTTTTCTCTTTGTCTGTTACAGTTTGTTTGAATTGCACTGGCTAGATGTTCCCACCTACTGCAGTGTACTAGGGAGACACAGACCTGGGCAGCCTCTGCTGGGCCCACCCTTCCAGGTAAACCTACTGAAGGCTTCACTACTAGGGTGCACTGCCAGGTGCTGGGACCTGGTTTGGGCTAGCCTACTGGGTCTTAGTCAGCGGCGTCACCAAGGCCAGGCACTCCCCACCAATCTTGCTTGAGAGGGGAATATGCGACTAAAGTTACTGCAGCATCCTGTACAGCAAGTCTGCCTGGTCTCAGTATGTCCTTTGCGGAAGCCTCCTACTCTATGGAAGGGTCCCCATTCTGGTCACTCACTGCATGTTGATGCAGGGCTCCCTGCCAGTCCTATTCTCAACTCCATTCACTGATTCCCACTCTCAGAGTTTTCACGTTTCTCTCTCCCTGCCATACCGATTTGGATGCAGCAGCGGCAACAGGAAATAAAAATCACGGCTTCCAATGGCACGGGATCCAGCTTCTGCGCTGAGATTTTATCTGTTCCTGTTATAGCACTGGGATTGTGTTTCCAGTTGGTTTCTCTTAGCTTAGTTCATTCCTGGGTTGCCAGGGTATCTCCCCTTGCTTAGGACTCCTTGCACTGCCACATTCCTGGATTCTAAGTGGGGTATCTCAGAGAGCCTCTGTAGCTGCTGCTATCTATCCACCAGGTTCTCCCGGAAGTCCAGTTTTTTGGAAGTTTCAGTCCATATGCATTTGGCTGCAAGGCAGGGTGGCATGGCTGGGCCCCAGTTCATGGCGGCTGTAAACAGCAAGAAAGAAACAAGCAAAAAAATGCTTTTACATATTCTTGATTTATGTTTAGTAATTCATGTTTCTAGGAATCTGTCCATTTCTTCTGTGTTATCAAGCCTATGAGAATAGAGGATTTCAAAATAGATATTGATGATCCTCTGTATTTCCACAGGGTCTGTAGTGAGTTCCTTTTCATGCCTTATTGCATAAATTTGAGGTTTTTCTTTCCTTTTTAATTAAGGGTGGCTAGGAGCTTATCAATTTTATTTATTCTTTCAAAGAAACAACTCTTTGATTCATTCATTCTTTGGATTGTTTTCTTAGTCTCTATTACATTGATTTCTGCTCTGATGTTTATAATTTCTTCCCTTCTTTTGGCTTTGGGCTTGACTTGCTTCTCTTTTTCTAGATGTTTGAGGTGTACCATCAGGTTGTTTTCCTCATGTAGGAGTTCACCACAATAAATTTTCCCCTGAGGACTGCTTTCATTGCATCCCACAGACTCTGGTAAGTTGTATTTTTATTTTTTGTTTTTTGTACATATGTTTAACTTCTTCTTTAATTTCCTCTGTGATCCACTGATTACCCAGGAGTGTATTATTCATTTTTGGGTTGTTTCAGTTTCTGTTATCATTAATTTCTAGTTTCATGGAGCTATGATCCAGTAACATGCATGGGATAATTTCAACTTTTTACATTTACTTAAGCCTGTTCTGTGGGCTACTAAATGGTCTATTTTTAAAAATGTCTTATGTACTGCTGAGAAGAATGTATATTCTGATTTTGTTCTATGGAACACTCTCTATATCTCTACCAAGTCCATTTGTTCACAGGTTTGATTCAGTTCTGTTATTTCTTTGCTGGTTTTCTATCTGAATGATCTGTCCCTTTATGTCAATGGTATGTTAAGGATTCCTATTATAATTGTGTTATTGGGGGTTCTGGAAGATGGCAGATCAGTAAGCAGCAAAATAAGGATCCTCTTTGAGAGAAATAGCTTAGATGCTGGAATAAAACATCCTGTAGAACTCCAGATGGGGGGAAATGGATTCTGACCCAGGAAGAAACTAAAGGGAAAGGAGCCAGAAAGACACACAGTCATAGAGCTCTTGCTGGATCCAGTCAGGCTCACAGTCTCAGAGCTTGGGGCTGCAGTTGCATGAAGTCAGGGGTTAGCAAGCCCAAAGGAGAACAGAGCCAGCATGGATAACTGCACTAACCCACAGTGAGTGCTCAGAATTTGACCCTCCCACAGGAGAGAGGTGACCAACTGCATGATATTGGTATTGGGCAGGACAGGCCAGAACAAGAATGGCAGTGACTTCAGTTGGTTGCTCCCTGAACAGAGCAGATTGGTGGTATCTTCTTGGTCTCAGTCACATCCCTAGCCAGGACCCAACAGCCAAGGATGAAATTTCCCCCAAAGTTGTCCCAAACCAGTTCCATCTGTGCAGCAAACACTAACATGGTGAAGTCCTCCACTGGTTGACTGGCTCAGAGGGAGGGGCTAGCCTATGCTGCCCCTGCTTGTATTTCAGTGACCAACAGCAAACTGGAGAGGGCAGAAATCCCTAGCCAGCATGCTTCAGAAGAACTATAACCAATAAGGAAAGGGACTGGAACCTCCACCATACACCTGTATGGAAGAAACCATAACTATGACAGGAGGTAGAAATAAGAAAAAGCCTCCATCCCCAACCCAGGAAATATCAGTCCAGGAGAGGTAAATATGGAAGAGATTCAGGGCAGCAAACATGCAATATCAGACATGGCATGAGCTGACATAAAGAAATATCTTCACAACATTATAGATGAACTCAAAACAGAAATATTAATACAAGTAAAGCAAGAAATAAGAAGACTAATAAAAGAAATGCTAAGCACCCCTCAATAAGACACAGCTGGAAGAATGTAGGAACACAAAAAAGGAGAGAAATGTTTGATGAAGAATATTTTTAAAAACCTTGAATACATGAAGCAGATTCAAAGAGATTACCAGGAAATTAAAAACTCCATTGAAAGGTAGCAAAATTGCCTGAAAGAAACTAGAGATAGGGTAACAAACTTGAAGGTAGGTTTGTAACATATGATCATGAAAGGAAATATTTCTTAAAAATAACAAGGAAACACAATAACAATACAAAGGCTAGAAGATGACAAGAGGATCTATAATTTAGGAATAAAAATGTGAATGAAGAAGCAGGGGTAAACACAAAGGAAATACAAAGTTATTCACAGAAATAATTAAGCTATTCACAGAAATAATTAAGGAAAACTTCACAAGCATAGGAAAAGGAAATGATATTCAGGTGTTTGAGGCATACAAAATTCCAGCCATCTACAACCAAAACAGATCTACACCCAGCCATATAATAATCAAGATCCCAGAAATTCATCACAGGAACAGAATATTAAAAGCCTTCATAGAAAAGAAACAGATCACCTATAAAGGGAAACTCATTCAAATAAAATCATGGCAGACTTCTTGACACAAACCACCAACTCAAGAAGAGCTTGGAACAAAGTATTCCAAGCCCTGAAAGAAAGTAACCTCCAACCCAGATTGATGTACCCTGAAAAATTGTCTCTCAAAATCAATGGAGAAACAAGATGCTTCCATGACAAAGAGGAACTGGGGGACTTCATGACCACCAATCCAAACCTACAAAAAATACTGAAGGACATTCTAGAGAGAGAGAAAAAAAACAGGATTTCAGGAACAGTGGCAGACAGGCCTCAATGAATGGGGCAGACAGTGGAATGAAGGAGAAACGTAGACAACCAATGGCAGAAAAATAGCATAACACAAATGAGGCAAAGAAGGTTGGCTATAATCTCTAACATAGATGGCCTTGATACACTAACAAAAAGAAACACAGGCAGAGTAGATCAGGAGATAGGATTCATCGAGATGTTCTGTATAGGAAACATAATTAACCTGAAAAAGGGTTTATGTACCAAAAGTCAAATATGAGAAAACAATGTTCTCTGTGACAGGGGAGCCAGAGAGAAATAGGGGCAACTTGTCCAGCACCTGAACATAGGTTGGAAAGACATGATATTTTTGTGTAGTGGAGAACCACTCAGCTATAATGATGGAAAACCTTGAGGCTTTTGTAGGTAAAGGAATACAACTTAAGATCAAGCTGAGGGGTAAAAAGGTTCAGAACCACTAATGTAAATAATGGATTGCACCCCTAACCTAAAAACTAAAGGAGTTAGTAGGACACAAAATGTACAATGCACCCTGTGAAAGTGAAAGGGGAGGAATTTTCTAAAAGAGAAAGGCAGAGTATATTGTTAATAGTGTATCAGGATTTAAAACCCACATTATTCTCACTGCTCTGTTTAGTTTGATTACATTCTGTTCCAGTTTGTCTACTTGTACTAGATTTGACAGCACAGACAGCTATCCCAAATATAGCAGGATATATTATGGTAACCATCCTTAATTTCTTATTAACTTAATCTGAAGCCCTGTATAACTTACATTGTCTTCCTATGACTGATTTGAATCTGGTTATATTGCAGTTTTGTATTGACATATTTTATTCAAATCTGTTATGATTGATAGTATCAAGTCTGAGAGTATAGGCAACTACCCTGAAGATGACAAGATTCACTAGGATACCCACTTTGGTTTAACTAGTACCTGTTTTTGAAATCTTATAATGTCTCCAATGTTTTGTTTTTATTAATATTGTTATGTACTGCTATGTTCAATTATATTATCACTGAGACAATATAGACAATTCTATTGAAGATGACAAGAGACATCACAGTAACCATGGTTGATCACCTTGTATTGTGGTTTTATATGACTTTTATATTTCATGTTTTTCTAGGAATTTGTTTTGTTTTGTCTTGCTAAGTTTTGTTTTTCCCTCTAATATTGAAAGGATAGATATATATATGTAGAGACTCATGCATGCGTAGAACTTCTGAACAGTTTATGAGAACTGATTATATAATGCATGATGAAATGAACCACTACTTTGAAGAAAAAGAGACACTATTTACCCAGTACTGATTACGTAGCATCATGATGTGAAATCCAGCAATACTTATTATTCTTTGTTCAGAGTGATTTCAATCTGTTTTGTTTTGTTTAATTTCATCATACATGAAGGTATGGACAGCTATTTTGAAGAGAATGAGACACACTATGACAGCCATTGTTAACTTCCTTATTCTCTGGTCTTGCAGACCTAAAATACCTTCACCATCCTGTTCAGATCAGTCTTATACTATGTTGTCTTGTATAAATTCACTGAATATGAAGATATGGACAACTATTTGGAAGAAAACAAGAGACAATATGGTGGTTAGTGAAGATCTCCAGTTGCCTTACATTGAAATCTGTGTCTCTTACATTGCTTTCTTATGTTTTGTTGTGTTCTTTTGTCTGTGTGTGTGTTTAATTTTACTCTCTTTAAAATAAAATTTAAAATTTTTTGAAATAAAATAATTGTGTTATTGCTTATTTGATTTTTCATTTCTATCAATACTTGTTTTTTATAGCTGGATTCTCCTGAATTTGGCATGCACGTATTTACAATTGTTATCTTGTCCTCTTGAAGTTTTCTCCCAACTGATATGTAGTGACTTTCTTTATCTCTTTGGATCTTCCTTGGTTTGAAGTTCACATTGTCTGCAAACAGAATAGCTATCCCTATTTTGGGGGGGGGCCTGTTTCATGAAGTATTGTTTTCCATCCTTTGACTTTCAGACTATGACTTTCCCTTTGGGTTAGAAAGGGTTTCTTGTAGATAGCATATGGTTAGATATCATTTCTTGATCCATTCTGCCAGTCTGTTTCTTTTAATCAGTGAATTGAGTCCATTTACATTAAAGGTTATAATTTTTATATATTGGTTTATTTTTGACATACTATCTTTCTGCTGCTGCTTCTTTATTTTTCCACTCTGTTTAATTGTCTGCCTTACTTAGTGCTTTTTTCCTATCTAGAATGTCTTTCAGTATTCTTTGCAGGGTTGATTTTGAGGTCATGTTTTTCAGCTGTTCTTTGTTGTGGAAATATCTTATTTCTCTATCCATTTTGAAGGGCAGTTTTGCAGGGTACATCAGTCTAGGTTGAAAGTCATTTTCCTTTAGGATCAGAAATACTTCAATCTATGCTCTTCTTGACTTCATTGTTTGTGCTGAGAAGTCTGCTGTAATTCTGATAGGCTTTACTTTATTGGTGATTTGTCTCCTCTCTAACAGCTTTTAATATTCTGTTCTTGTGTTGGATTTCTGGGATGTTGATTATTGTATGTCTGGACATAGTTTTATTTTGGTTATGGCTATTTGGAGTTCTATATGCTTCACTGATCTGTATGTCAGCTTCCATTCTCATATTTGGGAAATTTTCTTCTGTGAATAGTCTTTTGATATCATTTGTGTTGTCTCTTTTTTGTTTATCCCTATCAATCTTAAGTTGTCTTTCTTTGCATCATCTTGCAGTGGTAGTATTTTATTTCCTGATTCATTGTTATTTTTAAAAGATCTTTTCTTTCCTGTTCACTAGCTGCAATCTTGTCTTCAGGTCCTGAAATTCTATGTTCACTTTGGTTGAGGCAGTTTTGCCAACTTTCAATGAATTTTTTTTATTTCCTGTACATCTCTTTGAATCTGCTTCATGCATTCTGCTTGTTTCTTGCATTGATCATTCAGGATTTCCATCTCTTTGTACTGTTCCTCTAATTTTTTAACTGTGTCTTCTTTAGATGTGTCCAGCATTTCTTTCATTACATTTATCATTTCTTCATTTATCTGGGAGATTATTTCTGATTTGAGTTCTTTTTATAGCTTCCCTGAGTTGTTTTTTTACTTCAGTTGTTATCATTTCAGGCATTTCAGGTGTATGGCTTATATTTTCTTCTATGTACATGGCTCCTAGGCTTGCTTGTGGTGGTCTGGAGGTTTGAGATTGCATTTTGGTCTTTCATTTTGTCATTTTCCTATTTTTCCAGGTTTCAAGTGATGTTCCAAAGCTTCCCTTGTGCATGCTGGAAACCACCTCATGGTCTTTGGCTCCTGAGACTGAATGGAGGTCACTGGGAATGGCCCAGTCAGGCCTGTGGAAACCAAATGTGCATCCTCTGTGATCTAGGATGCTGGGTGGGATCTTCCCCACAAGCAGTGATGATCCAAAGGCTTCCTGAGCTTTGGAGTATGCTGGAAATTATCTCATGTGCCTTTAGTTCTCAGACAGGATGGCGGTCATTGGGTGTGGCCCAGCCAGATCCAAGAGAACCTCTCATGCATACTCCCATGCCTTAGAACACTGGGCAGGGTAATAGATGCTGGTATTGATGGTCCAAAGCTTTCCCCAAGTTAGAATGTGCTGAAAACCACTTTTGGAGCCTTCATCTCCTGGGACAGAATGGAGATTCCTGGATGTGGCCCAGTCAGGCCTGAGGGGACCTCCCATGTTGCCTACAGTGATCTAGGGTGCTGGGCAGGGTCTTGCTCACTGGAAGTGATGGTACAAAGCTTCCCCTGTGCACCAGAAATCACCTCATGCACCTTCAGCTCCTGGGACTGAATGGAGATTTCTGGGCATGGCCCAAATCAAGCCTGTGGGGACCTGCTGTGAGTCGTCTGGTGGTAGGATGCTGGACAGGGTCTTAAGCACTGGGAGTAATGGTTTCCCTGACTGTGAGTGTGCTGGAAACCACCTTGTGTGCCTTCAGTTCCTGGGACACATAATTCTGGTGTTTTCTCACTACCATACTGTTTTATCATTATAGCTTTGTAATATAACTTAAATTCCAAGATTGTGATACCGCCAGCCTTCTTGTCTTTGTTGCCACAGTATTGATTTAGCCATTCAAGGTCTATTCTGCTGCCATATCAATCTGAGAATTGCTTTCTCCACTTCTGTGAGGAATGTTGGGATGGTGCTAAATCTCCATGAATATTTTATAAGTATGGTTATGTTCACTATACTGGTTCTGTCTATCCAAGGACAAGGGATATCTTGCCATTTTCTGATATCCTCTTCAATCTCCTTTTACAGAGTATTAGAATTTTGATTGAAATGACCTTTTATTTCCTTATTTAGGTTAATACATAAGTGTTTCATTTTAAATTTTTGAGGCTATTTTAAAGTGTATTGCTGCCTAATTTGCTTGTCTATTGGTTTGTTATTGGTGTACAATAAATCTGTTGGTTTTTTAATGTTGACTTCATTATTGGTATAGTTTTTGATTTAAACAATCCTTTGACATTTAAGAAGGCAAAATAAGGAGAGCAAGACTGTTTAGATATTTTCTCACATATTAGAACCATTTTTATTCATTTTATTCTGTACTGACAACTTACTAGCATACTAAGAAATTTTCTTCTGTATTTCATGCATCTTTTATTTTGGCTCTAATCAAAACCTTAGCTTTTATCTATCTAAACAATATAACTTTTATAGTCTCAAACAACAATTTCATAACATAGAGAAATGTATGGGTAAATATACACCCTTTAAAAATTTTTTCTCATTTACATCTTTTGTCTTTTTTATACCTCATTATGTCTTTTTTTGTTCTTTCTACTATTTCTTACTCTTAGTTCATCAGTGATTACACCATGTCGTTTTGAGTTATGATGTTCTTTCTCTGTGTTTCACGTAGATAGATTAAGAATCACAGGGCTAGGGATATAGCTAAGCAGCACAGTATCTGCCTGGCAAGCATGAGGACCTAACTTTGATTATTAGTACCAAAAGATTGTTGAGTAATGTACCTTCTCAAGTTGGTTAGAATGTTTCATGCCCTAGTTACATTCATTTTCTTTTTTTACACTTTTTTCATGCAATTCATTATTTTTGCATTTACTTCCTTGAGGGCAATCTGTGTAATGTTTAATCCTTCCTGGGACTTTCTATGAGAAATTTTCTATCATTGTTACGGCACAGTTTACTTATGTTTTGAATAAACTACTTAAAACTTTCCGTTTGTCTCAAGAAACACCTAGCCAATGACTTAGGTAAGCTATTCACAGAAGTAATAGCAGAAAATTTCCCAGACATAGGGGAAAAAATCTGATATGCAGATAAGTGAAGCATACAAAACACCAAACAATCACAACAAACATAAATCTACACCCAGATATATACTAATTAGAATCTCAGACATACAACATGAAAACAGATTACTAAAAGCTGTTAGAGAAAAGACACAATTCACCTATCAAGGAAAGCCCATCAGAATCATGGCAGACATTTCAGCCCAAACCCTCAAGTTAAGGTGAGCTTGGAGTGCAGTATTCCAAGCCCTAAAAGAAAACAACCTTCAACCCAGACTCATGTACCCAGAAAAACTGTCTTTCAAAATTAATAGAGATACAGGATACTTCTATGACAAAGAACAACTGAAGAAATTCATGCCCACCAAACCAACCCTAGAAACACTATTGAAGACATAGTAGATAATGACAGAAATGACCACAATATCCAGAATAGCAACAGAAAAACACCCCAGGCAGGGCAAGCAATTAAACAAAGGGGAAAAGATGAAAACAAACAACAGGAACATAACATGACAAAGTTGAGCAAGTACATGTCAGTTATATCCATAAATGTAAATAGTCTCAATTCACCCATCAAAAGAAATAGGTTGACAGAATGGATCAAGAAACAGGATCCCACAATATGCTGTATACAAGAAACATATATGACTCAAAAAGAAACTCACAGACTTAAAACTCAAGGGGGGAAACAATATTTCATGCAACAGGAACCCAGAAAAAAGCAAAGGCAACTATTATGTATGCGGATAATGTGAACTTCAAACTTAAAATGATTAAAAGAGACAACCAAGGTCACTACATACTTGATAGTGGAAAACCTCAGGAAGAAGAACTAACAATGATAAATATATATCCACCAAATGCAGGAGCACCCAACTACATAAGACAAATGCTAATGGACATGAAAAACCATTATACAGATTTAAAGCAATTCCAATCAAAATACCATTAAGATACCTTATAGATCTAGAGAAAACACTCCTAAAATTCATTCTAAAGCAGAAGAGACCTAGAATAGCAAATGCAGTTCTGGGCAACAACGCAAGGAAGGAAGCATCTTAATTCCTGACCTGAAAATATACTACAGAGCCAGAGTGATAAAATCAATATGGTACTGGCAAATAAATAGACCTGAGTATCAACGGAACAGATTAGAAGATACAAACACAGCTGCAAAGATACTCAGCCACCATCTATTTGACAAAGGGGTTAAACATGTTCACTGGAGAAAATAAAGCCTCTTTAATAAATGGTGTTGAAAAAAACTGGCTTTGCGCATGCTGAATACTGAAACTAGACCCATGCCCATCACCATGCACTAAACTAAAGTCAAAATGGATCAAAGATCTAAATATTAAAACAGAAACACTAAGCCTATTGAAAGACAAGATAGGTGGAAAACTGGGAGACATAGGGGTAGGCAGAGAATTCATGAACAAAATGCAAACCGCCTATTTGGGACTCCTGCACCTCACCATCGTGTGCAGAGGAGGGGCTGGGCAGATCTGGGGCACCTGCATCAGCCTCCCTGTGTGTCTGGATGACTGTGGATGTCTCGGCAAGCAGGGGAGGATCTCAGGTTCCAGAGGCACCATGGCCAGTGGTGAGCGCTCAGCACACTCTGCCCAAAGCCCAGACTGTTTGGGACCCTCCAGGCTTCCGAGTGCAGTGAAGTGGAGAGGCGGGTTTGAGGCGGCTATATCCGCCTCTGCATCCCACCTGCCCTTGGAGAGCTCTGGAGCTTCCAAAGGACAGGTGGGTGCACAGTGTCCCTGAGGCCCAGCTTATCTGAAACTGCAGAGTTCTGAACAGACAGAGGAGGGCCATTGGTTCTGCAGGCCCAGAGGCTTGGGGTAAGGGGCTGCCAGAGATTCAGGAGCTGCAAACATAGAAGGGGATTTCCAACAGACTCTGAGGAAGCTTTCAAATAACACTTGAAACACAGAAATATAGGAAAATGACAAAACAAAAGACCAAATTACAACCTCAAACCTCCAGCCCATCTCAAGAAACCCTAGGAGCAATGTATATAGAAAAAAATATATGCCATTCACCTCAAATATCGGACACAATAGCTACTGAAATTAACAAGCAACTCCAGGAAGCTTTAAAGAAATTCAAACTCAAAATAATCTCCCAGGTAAAAGATGAAATGATAAAAGAAATGAAAGAGATTCTGAATATATCTACAGAAAACTCAGATAAAAAATTGGAGGAACTAAAAAAAAAGATAGAATCCCTAGACAAGCAATATAAGAAACAAACAGAATACATAATGCAGATGCACAGAGATATGCAGGAAATAAAAACCTCCACTGAAAGTTGCAAAAACCGCCTTAATGAAAGTGAAGATAAAATTTCAGACCTTGAAGACAGGATTGCAGCTAGTGAACAGGAAAGGAAAGATCTTTTAAAAATAACAAGAAATCAGGAAACAACAATTCAACAATTCAAGACGATGCAAAGAAAAATAACATAAGAATGATAGGGATTAATGAAAAAGAAGAAGACAACATAAAGGATCTCAAAAGGATATTTACAGAAGTAATAGCTGAAAATTTCCCAAGCATGAGATCAGAAACTGACATCAGGATCAGTGAAGCACATAGAACTCCAAATAGTCATAACCAAAATAAAACTACACCCAGACATATAATAATCACCATCCCAGAAATCCAACACAAGCATAGATTATTAAAAGCTGTCAGAGAGAAAAGACAGATCACTTATAAAGGAAAACCTATCAGAATCACAGCAGACTTCTCAGCACAAACAATAAAGTCAAGAAGAGCATGGAGTGAAGTATTCTAGATCCTAAGGCAAAATGATTTCCAAAGTAAAGTGATGTATCCTGAAAAATTATCATTCAAAATTGATGGGGAAATATGATACTTCCATGATGAAGAACAGCTGAAGAACTTCATGAACACCAAACCAACCCTGCAAAAAATATTGAAAGACAGTTTAGATACACAAAGGAAAAAACCACTAAGTAAAGCAGACAATTAAACAGAACAGAAAGATAAAGATGCAACAGCAGAGAGATAACATGTCAACAATAAACCAGCATTTAACAGTAATAACCATTAATGTAAATGGTCTCAATGCACCAATAAAAAGAAAAAGACTAGCAGAATGGATTAAGAAACGAAATCCAACCATATGCTGTTTACAGGAAACCCATCTAACCCAGAAGGATACTCACAGACTGAAAGTCAAAGGATGGAAAACAACACTTCATGCAGCAGGAAACCAAAAAAAGGCAGGAGTAGCCATTCTGTTTGCAGACAACATGAACTTTAAACCAACAATGACCATAAAGGACAAAGAAGGTCACTATGTACTCGTAAGGGGAAGACTCCAAGAGGAAGAGATAACTATCTTAAATATATATGCACCAAACTCCAGAGCACCCAGTTATATAAAACAACTAATAACAGAAATGAAAACTCAAATTATCAGTAACACAATTGTAACAGGGGACCTCAATACTCCATTGACACCAAGGGACAGATAAACCAGACAGAAAATGAGCAAACAAATAACAAAACTGAATCACACCTGTGAACAAATGGATTTGATAGACATATACAGAATATTCCACCCAACAACATCAGAATAAAATTCTTCTCAGCAGTACATGGACCATTCTCTAAAATAGACCATATATTAGCTCACAGAACATATTTAAACAAATGCAAAAGTGTTGAAATCATCCCTTGTATGTTATCGGATCATAACGCTCTAATTAGAAATTAATGATAAAATATACTACAAAAATCTCGCAAACACATGCAAACTAACTAACACACTCTTGAGTAATCAGTGGGTCACAGAAGAAATTAAAGAAGAAATTAAACAATACCTAAAAGAAAATGAAAATGCAGATACAACTTACCGGAATTTGTGGGATGCAATGAAAGCCATCCTCAGAGGAAAATTTATTGCACTGAGTTCCCACATCAGGAAAACAGAACGAATACAAATAAATAACTTGATGCTACACCTCAAAGAGCTAGAAAAAGAAGAGCAAGTCAAGCCCAAAGCCAAAAGAAGAGAGGAAATTATAAAAATCAGAGCAGAAATCAATGCAATAGAGACTAAGAAAACAATCCAAAGAATCAACGAATCAAAGAGTTGGTTCTTTGAAAGAATAAATAAAATCGATAAGCCCCTAGACAACCTTATTTTTAAAAAGGGAAGAAAAAGCTCAAATTCATGCAATAAGAAATGAAAAAGGTGAAATCACTACAGACCCAATAGAAATACAGAAGATCATCAACACCTATTTCAAAAACCTCTACTCTCAAAAGTTTGATAACACAGAAGAAATAGACAGATTCTTAGAAACATATGAAGTACCAAAGCTAGATCAGGAGGATGTAAAACTGTTGAATAACCCAATCTCTGTTAATGAAATTGAAAATGTAATGAAGTCCTTACCTACAAAGAAGAGCCCAGGTCCAGATGGATTCACTGCAGAATTCTACAAGAAATACAAAGAAGACCTAATGCCAACACTCCTCAAACTATTCAATGAAATTGAAAGGGAAGCAATCCTTCCTAAGTCATTCCTGGAAGCAAATATTACTCTAGTACCAAAACCTGAGAAAGACCCAACTAAAAAAGAGAACTATAGACAGATCTCCCTAATGAACACAGATGCAAAAATCCTCAATAAAATATTGGCAAATAGGATGCAGCAAATCATCAAGAAGATTATACACCATGACCAAGTGGGATTCATCCCAGGAATGCAAGGATGGTTCAACATACGTAAATCAATAAATGTAATCCACCATATCAATAAAGCCAAAAGTAAGAATCACATGATCATTTCTATAGATGCAGAAAGAGCCTTCGATAAGGTCCAACATTTATTCATGATAAGATCTTCTCAGAAAATTGGAATAAATGGTCTTTACCTCAATATAATGAAGGCCATTTATGACAAACCCACAGCCAGCATCATACTAAATGGCCAAAAATTGAAAGCCTTTACTTTAAAATCAGGCACAAGACAAGGATGTCCTTTCTCACCACTCCTATTTAATATAGTACTGGAAGTACTAGCCAGAGCAATTAGGCAAGAAAGAGAAATAAAAGGGGTAAAGATATGGAAAGAAGGAGTTAAATTATCATTGTTTGCAGATGACATGATACTCTACATAGAAGACCCCCTAAACTCCATTGAAAGACTCTTAGATACAAGAAATGAATTTAGTAATGTGGCTGGATACAAAATCAATACTCAGAAATCAATAGCATTCCTATACACGAACAACAAAATCACAGAGAGGGAAATAAGAGAAATTGCACTCTTCACATTAGCAAGCAAAAAAATGAAATATTTAGGAATTACTCTTACAAAAGAAGTGAAAGATTTATACAGTGAAAATTATAATACACTGAAAAAAGAAATTGAAGATGGTCTCAGAAAATGGAAAGACATCCCTTGCTCATGGATAGGAAGAACAAACATTGTGAAAATGGCCATTCTCCCAAAAATGTTATACACAATCAATGCAGTCCCAATAGAAATACCATCAACATACCTTATAGATCTAGAGAAATCACTCCTAAATTTCATCTGGAACCAGAAGAGACCTAGAATCGCAAAGGCAATTCTAAGCAGCAAAGACAAAGCAGGAGGCATCACAATCCCTGACTTGAAGTTATACTACAAAGCAACAGTAGTAAAATCAACATGGTATTGGAATCAAAACAGAGCCAAAGAGCAATGGAATAGATTAGAAGATACAACCACAACTACAAACACACTCAACCACCTTATCTTTGTTAAAGGAGCCAAGCAGGTTCACTGGAAGAACGACAGTCTCTTTAATAAATGGTGCTGGAAAAACTGACTCTCCATTTGCCGAAAACTAAAGCTAGACTGATGTCTATCACTATGTACTAAATTAAAATCTAAATGGGTCAAAGATGTGAATATTAAAACAGAAACACTAAATCTATTGGAAGACAAATTGGGTAGAAACCTTAAAGACATAGGAGTAGGTAGAGAATTCATGAACAGGACTCAAACCGCACGGGAAATACTTCCCAGAATCAATAACTGGGACCACTTCTAATTAAAAAGTTTCTGCATGTGAAAAGAAATCTCCAGCATGGTAAAAAGAAAACCCACAAACTGGGAGAAGATTTTAGTGAACTCTCTCTCAGACAAGGGACTCTTGTCTAAAACATATAAAGAATTAAAAAAACTCAAACCCCCAAAATTCAAAGATCCAATCCAAAAATGGGCATCTGAGATGAATACGCAATTCTCAGATGAAGAAATGCAAATGGCAAATAAATACATGAAAAAATGTTCATCATCATTAGTCATTAGAGAAATGCAAATTAAAACCACACTGAGATACCATCTCACTCCTGAAAGAATGGCCAGGATCAAGAAAACCAACAACAACAAATGCTGGAGAGGCTGTGGGGAAAAAGGAGCTCTCCTACACTGTTGGTGGGAGTGTAGACTGGTGCAGCCTTTGTGGAGGTCAGTCTGGAGATTTCTCAAAAAGCTGGGATTGGAAGTACCATTTATTCCAGCTATTCCACTTCTAGGCATATTCCCAGAAGAACTGAAAGCATCATACCACAGTGATATATGTGCACCTATGTTTATAGCAGCACAATTTGTAATCGCCAGATCTTGGAAACAACCCAAGTGTCCATCAACTGAGGAATGGATAAAAAAGTTGTGGTATTTCTATACAATGGAGTATTATTCAGCTATAAAGAAGGATCACATTGAGATATTTATCAATAAATGGGCGCAGCCTGAGACCATACTCATAAGTGAAATAAATCAATCTCGCATGCATGAATACTGAATAGTTTCCCTAATGTAAGTAATGATTCAAATATATAAAAATATGTGGTAATCATGATTCCCCATTATGTGGCCTTGAAGCCTTATAAAGTTTTCACTCATTAATTGGAAAGGCTTTTTTCTGGGCTTCTTGATATGGAAATACTTGAAGCTATGATATATGAAGTTTTATTCAAATATTTCAAGGAAAAAGACAGACACTATGGTAACTACTATTATGTCGGGTTATTTGGTGGTGAATCACTAGGTTGCTGAAACAGTCATGCTTTGACCTGTATTGTTATATTATTATGTCCTGTTTTATCTCAATCTCTGCCTTATTCATTAAAAAATGATTTAGTTATTTTTTATGTTTTTTTTAATTAAGGGGAAAAATTTTTTTAATTAGCAGGGTATATAATAGTAACTTTTTTGATTTCCTATTAACTTGTTTTGAAGTCCTGTAATACTCCCACTATCTTGATTTGACTGATTAGACTCTGTTCCATTCTGTATGATAGTATCAAGTTTGAGGGTAGAGGGTATAGGCAACTACTTTGAAGGCAATAGGATTCACTAAGATGCCCATTCTGGTTTGACTATTGTCTCCTTTGGAAGTCCTGTAATGTTTACAATGCTTAAGTTTTATTGGTCTTATTCTCTACTGTTTTGTTCAACTTTATAATATATAATGAGATAGACAATTCTTTTTAAGGAAACAAGAGACATTGTTGATAACCGTTGTTGATAACCTTGTACTCTGTTTTACATCATGTTCTATGTCTATCCTTGGTTTTGACTGACAGCTTTGTTTTGCCATATTTGACTTTATTCTCTCCCCCCCCCCAAAAAAAGCAATAAGAACTAAGGATTAATAAAACCCAAAATGTGTAAATTTTGTTGTAAAAAAGAGATGAGAAAAAAAGAGTTCTAAATGATACAACAGCAAGAGTGTTTAGGGGTGTTGAATAGCTGACCATATTAATTTTTTTGGTTGGATCATTGAACACAACTGTTTGCAGTCTCACTGTTTGAGTGTCCACTTTGTATGCTTTGATACTGTGATTTGAGCAACTATCTCTAAGATGATAATATGTAATCTATTAACCAGTGATTTCTTACTGTTTTTTTTTTGTAGTTCTGTATTACTTGTACCCTTACACTGTTTTGTTTTGTTTTGTTTTTTCTCTTTTTCCTTTTAAATAAAATTTTTAAAATATGCAAACCGCACAGGAAATACTTCAAAGAATCAACAACTTGGATCACTTCTTATTGAAAAGCTTTTGTGGACTTCCGGGAGAACATGGCGGACAGATAACAGCAACTACCAGAGGCTCTCTGAAAAACTAGGCTCAGAAGCCAGGTATGGTGCGGACTAAAGAGACATAAGCAGGTGGAGTTATGCTCTGCTGACTCAGGAACGAACTCGGCTGAGAGAAACCAACTTGGAATGCAGTCCTGGTGCTAAAACAGGAACAGAAAAGTCTCGCTGCTGAGGCTGGACCCTGCGCCATTGGAAGCCGCGATTTGGGTTTCCTGCTGCGCGGTGGCTGGCTGCCTCTACATCAGCTCGGCAAGGAGAGAGATGCAGAAGCTCTGAGAATGGCAATCTGCGAACGGAGTCGAAAACAGGACGGGCAGGGAGGCATGTTCTGACTTGTGGCGAGGTGAGTGAGAGAAACTGACACTCCACCACAGTTTGACTCCAGCGGACTTTCTGGGCCCGAGCAGTCCTGCGGGAGCAGGGCGCGCTGGCGACTCCAGCCACACATTCCCCTCTCGGGCGGGATTGGTGAAAAGTGCCTGGCCTGCGTGACGCTGCCGGCGGACCCTGTAGGCTGGCCCAACCCAGATCACAGAGCCTGACGGAGGCCGGGAGGGGCGGGCCCCCGCGTAGGCTGCCTGGTGCGCAGCGGTGAGTGGGAACACCTAACCGGCGCAATTCAATCAGGCTGTGGCTGACAGGGAGAGAAGCTGGGCCTCTCATATAAGCTTGCATATATAAGGAACAGAGAATATGGGAAGAGGCAGCAACAAGAAAGGCTCCTCGGCCCCCAATTCTGAGAAACAGGCAATAGCGGACACCACACCAATACACATAAAGCACCATATAGAGAGCCTCATAGACCAATTCAGGAATGAAGTTATCAACGACCTGAAGCTAGAAGTATGCAAAATAGTTAGAGAAATGCTAAGCCCCACCCAAGAAAAAACAGATGGTGGAATGGAAGAACAGAAAAAGAGGGGAGAATTGTTTGATGGAGAAAACAGGGAAAGCATAGAATACGTGAAGCAGGTTCAAAGGGGCTACCAAGAAACTAAGAAGTCTATCGAAGACTGGCATAACAGCTTGAAAGAAACTAAGGACAGACTATCTGAACTGGAGGGCAGAATTGTAATATGGGAGAATGAAATGAAAAACTTCTTAAAAATAACAAAGAAACAAACAGCAATAATACAAAGACAAGAAGATGATAAGAGGATCCATAACTTAAGGATTAAGAACATAAAAGAAGAAGTAGGGACACAAACAAATGAACTACAAAAGCTACTCACAGAAATAATCCAGGAGAATTTTCCTAATTTAGCAAAAGGTAAAGATACTCAGATGTATGAGGCATACAGGACCCCAGCTACCTACAACCCAAACAGAGCAACACCCAGGCATATAATAATAAAAATTCCAGAAATTCAATACAAGAACAGAATATTAAAAGCTGTCAGAGACAAGAAACAGACCACTTACAAGGGAGCACCCATCAGAATTACAGCAGATTTCTCGGCACAAACCATCAAATCACGAAGAGCGTGGGGGGAAATAATTCAAGCTTTGAAAGATAATAATCTCCAGCCAAGATTGAGATATCCTGCACAACTGTCCCTGGAAATTGATGGGAAAACAAGGTGCTTCCAGGATAAAGAGGAACTGGGGGAATTTGCAACCACCAATTCAACTCTACAGAGAGTATTGCAGGATATTCTAAAAAAAGAAAAAATACAAAGAATCCAGAAATAGTGGAGGCCACGACTAATGGAGCAGAGAACAAAGTGAAGAAGACAAACTGACAGCTACTGACAGAATAAGAGCTCAACAGAAATGAGGCAGAGAAGATTGGATGATAGGAACAGCTATTTTGGAGAAAATGACATCTTAATAGGTAATACTGATTTAGTATCATCTTGTTTTAAAGTCTCATCTAGCTTTTGTCCTTCTGTCTCCAATGGTCTAAATAGGTTGTATCGTACTGGATTTTATTATGTACAATAGTATAAGCAAAAACCTTTTAAAGACAAGGAGATTATACAGAAACCATTATTCATTTTCTGTTAGTCGATTCTAAATACTCTGTAATGCTGTCATTCTCTTAAATGGTTTTACATTGTTTTGATATACTTAATGCTACAATATATGAAGTTGTACTCAAGGATTTCAAGGAAAGAGACAATATGGTAACTACTTTTAGGTCAGGATTATCTGGTGGTGAAACACTATTCTGCTTAAATGGTTATGATTTGATCTGTGCTGTTTCGTTGTTATGCCCTCTTTTATCTCAATCTCCACTCCATTATTTACTTTTTTAATACTTTTTTAAAAATTTTTATCCTTTTAATTAAAGGAAAAAAATAGCAGGATATATTATAGTAACCCACTTTGACTTTCCATTACCTCGATTTAAAGCCCTGTATTACTCTCACCATCTGGTTTTTAACTGATGTTCCCCTATTCTGTTTTGCTGGATAGTATCAGGTTCGAAAATTTAGGCATCAGCTGTGAAGATAATGAGATTCATTATAACGCCCATTCTCGTTGACTTTTATCTACTTTTGAAGACCTACAATGTCTCCAATGGTTTGGCTTTGTCGGTTTTGTTCTTTACTGTTTTGTTCAATTGTATTATAACTAATGATATAGGCAATTCTATTAGAGATAGCGGGAGGCATTATGGTAACCATTGTTGATCACCTTGTATTATGTTTTCACATTATCTATTATGTCCACCCTTTTGACTTGACCGATTCTGTTCTGTTATGTCACATTTGGTTTTACTCTCTTCCAACAAAGTAATAAGAACCGTGAGAGCAATGAAACCCAAAATGTGTAATAGTCATTGTACAAAAGAGAGGAAAAGAAAGTGCTCTAAGCTATATAACTGCATGTATATTTAAGTGTATAAGATAGAATATGACATCACAGAGTTTTATTGGATCATTGAACAGAACTGTTTGCAGTATCATTGATGGAATGTCCACTTTACAAGCTTTAATTTTGTGACTTGAACAATTATTTCTAAGATGACAGTATGTAATTCATTAACTAGTGATTTCCTACTGTTCATTTTTTTTCTGCAAATCTGTATAACTTGTACCCTTTCTCTGCTTTTTTTTTCTTTTCTCCTTAAATAAAATTTAAAAAAAAAGAAAAAAAAAAGAAAAGCTTTTGCACTTCAAAAGAAATCACCAACAAAATGGAAACAAATCTCACAGTATAGGAAAGAATTTTAGCCAACAATCCCTCAGACATAGGACTTATATCCAGAGTATATAAAGAATTTTAAAAAATAACCCCCAAATTCAAAGACCTTTTTCAAAAATAGGCATCTGAGATGAACACACATTTCACAGATGAAGATACACAAATGACTAACAAATACATAAAGAAATCCTCACCATCACTGGTCATTTGAGAAATGCAAATTGAGACAGCACTGAGATTTCATATCAGTCCAGAAAGAATGGCTACTATTAAGAAATCAACTGATAATAAATGTTGGCGAGGTTGTGGGGAAAAACAATGCCTCTCCACTGTTGGTGGGAGTGAAGACTGGTGCAGTCACTATAGAAATCAATATGGAGATTCCTCAACAAACTAGGGTTAGAAGTTCCATTCAGCCCAGCTATTCCCCTTCTGGGTATTTTCCCGGAAAAACTGCAAAGGTCATGTCACAGTGATATATGTGCACACATATTTATAGCAGCACAATTTGGAATAGCTAAATCTTGGAAACAACCATAATGCCCATCAACTGCAGAGTGGATGAAAAAGATGTGATATTTTTATACAATGGAATATTACTCAGCTATAATAAAGGATGATCTTGAGGCCTTTATAGGTAAATGGAGGCAACTTGAGACTATCCCCATAAGTGAAATACGTCTCACATTTGTAAATATCACATTGTCTCTCTAGTGTAAAAAAAAATAAAAACTTGACACATCAGTGAGCCTAGCTAAAAGACTGTATTTTCTAATATATTTTCAGTAGTTCATAAGGTCTCATTTTGTCAAAAAGTCTCACAATTCTGTGTGCAGAGTTCCATAAAGCAGATTGTGACAGAGAAATATTTTTATATAGTGTATTTCAGACAAAGTAATAGCCTCCTCCTACCTCTTATTGAGAAGGAAGCCTTACCAATTTCCACATAGAATGAAACGAACTTGGGCTATGCCCCAAAATCAATTCTGTTCAGTGGCTTGTGACTAATTACTACAAACTTCATCCATTAGCTACATTTGTACTTTTCCAATTCTTGTGTTATTTCCTTTTAAATTCACAGGTAATTTTATCACATTCTTTGGAATCTGAATCCAAAAACTTAGAAACCGTATGATACATGACCAGTAATATCTGGAAGCCACCAGCTCCATTTGAGAATGGACAGGGGAAGACGATACCCAAGACACACACTTGGAAGATAATCTTGATAGCTCCTGGGAGTTCTCAGTTGCTTCCAGGAGTTTCTCACCTCAGAGCCCAATTGTTGTACAATGTGAATTGGGTGTGTACTAATTGGAACTTAAGGTCCAAATGAGAGAACTTACGATGACTACATGATTCTGTCCCTTCTGAACTTTCATATAATCTGTCAAGGGAATGTAGAGAAAAGTTTGAGCAAAGCTTACCCCAGATGGCTATGACCCTGTAGAGAATAACATAAGGTTAAGAGACAGATGAAATGCTCCACTGAATTGTTCTGTCCTCCCCAAAGGGTTCTTGTCACACTTCTACTGATACTAACATTACAGATCTGCTGAGATATGAGCTAATGAGAAGTATTCCATAAAACTTCTCTGGCCCTTCTCAGGTGCACTGGAGCTTTCCACATGTCCCATATGGTAAGTGGCTCTATATTCAAGGATGCAGAATTAATTCTGTGAGCAGTGTCTTCCCCAGCTGTAGCCATCATGTGAATCAAAGGATGGTTCACTCTGCAGTGCAAGTAGAAATCATTTTATAAGTGTGTTTAGTGGATGATTCTACGTGATTCTGTTCCTTTAAAACTCCGTGTTATGTGTAGAGAAGAGTTATGAAAACAGCTCACCTCAGATGGCTATGATCTCACAGAGAATAAAATAATATTAAGAGACAGGTGAAATGTTCCACCAGTGACTGCAAAGTTCTGTCCTCCCCAGTGCAATCATCATTCTGTTGTCATAAAGTTACAGGCCTGTCGAGAAATAAGCTAGTGATAAGTTTGACATAAAATTAAGCTGGCTCCTCTCAAATGCACTGGACCTTTCCACACTTCCCAGAAGGTAAGTGGCTCTATATTCAAGGGATGCATAATTAGTTGGCTGAGCAGTGTCTTCTTCAGCTCTAGGCATCAGGCAGCTCGGAGGATGCTTAACTCTGCAGTATGATTGCCAACTGTATTATAAGTGTGCTTAGTGAATTAATTTAATAACTCATAAACTTAGTGAGTTTATTCCTATGAAATAGTAAGATAATGTCAAGCAATGCTTTTCTCTGAATTCAGTGACCATGGTTTATTACCTAAATCAGTTCTCAGAGAAAATGTCACTACAGAGTAGAGCTGTAAAATTTCTACTTAGACCCTTTGTAAAAGAAACTTTCATGAAGTGGGAATAGTTAGAGAGAAAGCTGATAAGATATAACACATAGCCTGGGTGGCTGGTAGTTGTGTATGTCCCACAAGTTTGTCATATGACATGTGATGTGTAAGTCAGCTGTTCTGAAATTACTATATGAATTCACTATGTGTCCCTCAGGATCCTGATATTTCCTCAACCCAGAAACAATGGCTAAGACCATGATTAATTAAGGTTCTACCAAGCAGTGAAAAGGTGTTTTTAGAGACTAGTTTACCATAAGTATCAGTGGAATCCAAGTCCACTCCAAGGAATGGAAATTTTCATCTAATTATAACAGTTTCCTTTCCTTGGAAGCTAGTCACTGCATTTTTCCCTTACAGTAAAATTTTCCTCAGTTTACATTCATTTCTGCATACCACTTTCTGACTTCTTTATTCTATGCTGAGTGCCTTTGGCTCTGAGCCAGCCTGACCTTACTTGCTCTTTCTTTGCTGCAGTGGAAGTGAGGAACCAACAGATACAGGTGTGTACGATCGAGGTTGTTGAGCACCACTAGTCCCTCAAAGACAGCCTGCCTGACCCAACATCTGGAAATCTTCATGAAATATTCTTGCTTTTCTTAGAATTTTTATAAGGTACTTTAAATATAATTTAATACCATCTGTATTCATTCATTCAATAGGTTTTAAATAACTTAATAGTTAATAAGCCTTACCTCTTAATGCATCTTCAGAGAGCTTAACTTCATTCTTACAAAATAGGTATTAGCATTTTTTTATATTCAACATTTTCCCACTATTAATTTTAGGAGTTTCTGCTTAATGGTGTCAGTAGTTAGCTATGTGCTCTACTTGTCAATAAATCTCATCAGAACACAAGGAAAGTTAGGTGGCAATGATATTAGCAATAAAGAAAGCAAATTGATGACCACAGACTTTTCCATGCCTTTCAAAATTAGTCAAAGAATTCATTCTGCCAGAATTTTTTTAAACAGAAAGAACACTTGCTCAATAATATTTTATCCATCTCCTTATTTTAAAAAAAAATCTGTTTCTGCTGCTATTGATAGTGAAAAAGCCATTTCTTGAGGGAAAAATTAAGAACAAAATATGTTCAACTTCACTGATCCCTGTATGTCAGTGTTAGATTCTTTCACTCAACACTGACTAGCCACTTTTTAGCAATCGATAAATGTGCAAACTTCTTTTTTGTACATTAAAAGGATTATGAGGATGAATGAAAGTGAATCCTGGTTCATAACAGCACAAAATAGCTTTTATTTCATTACGAGCTTGTGCAGAAGTATTTCTGAGAAATGACAGTCTGTCCTTTGATAAATTTACTAAGTTTTCTAGTTTCTGTACCTTGGAATAACAATGACCTTCTCTTGATATTGCCCAACATGCATTTAAGCATCTTGGCAAATACTGTAATGTTTGGTAAATACTTGCTAAGTCCTCATGAAGTATAATCAGCCACTTGATCTAGCCCCCTATATGCTACAGTCTTTAGAATTTTGAAAAACAATAGATAATTTACTGGTTTTGGAGTGTGGGTTAACTAATGTTCATGGACTCAAATAGTCATGCAATGTCCTTCTTCCTTTTCCTGGAAGTGGCAAATTTCACAAACGCTGAGCTGAGGACTGACCATCTAGATGTAATGACATTGATTACATCTTAAGGGTCAGCTGTTTCTCCCTTACTCCCTTCTTACTTTTCCAATTTCAATCCTGTCAAATGCTGGAGTTTTTAGACAAATACAACCCCATACCTACTGGACTGCTGTATGCATTCTCAATCTCACTCCCTGACCATTTTTCATTTGACATTCATTTATTCATAAGAATACTGCTGAAGGCAGTCATGAGAGGTTGGCTTCTTGAGTTCAGCAATAAGAAACTTTTGAGTGACCTTTTAAGGCAGCTAAGATATCTGATTATGTGCAGGACAGAAGCCATTTCATTCCTGAGGAATATGTAGATTTTGCTCATTTGCTCATTTGCAGGAGAGGTTTCCTGTTTGACTTCTTTATCACACTGTGATCAGTTCACCCACAGGTTAGAAACACAGATTTGCATAAAAGTGGTAGAGGACTCACCCACTGCCTCAAGTACACTTACCTGTGCTCTCTTCCTGTTGCCAATTTCATGATGACATCCACCACAAGATGGTGTTATAGCCTCAGAAATTGCAGAAATAGCACCTATCTCTGTGAATTAGTCCTGGATCATGTTATTAATGAGAATACACACTGTGTGATGTTTCTCCTGAGGGTATAACAGGCTTCACTGTGAGTTATGGGGGCTCCTGGAGAGGACCACTCCAAATCAATGCACAGGTTTCTCTCTAGTGTTTCTTATTTCCTGTCCCTTCTGATGTAGTTTATCCCCATGCTGCCCAATAGGCTTTTCCTACCACACGTCCAGAGTGGCCTTCTGCATGAGAAGTTTTCCAGATCTTTCTTTTGTGTTAATTTTCTTGTGATTTACTCATTTACTTATTAAGCTCCAAACTCGCTGAGGATAACTCTCTGGTATACAGAATGAGATTTTTGTACCTGCTTGTTAAGTCTCTTGGGTACCTTAACATCATCATCAGTCCTAAGAAATATATTATGACAGTCTCCTAGATCATCCTGCTGAGAGTGAGATTTCCTGTCCCATTGCTTGAGCTCCTCAGCTGTGATGTAATATGCATGTATGAGCTGGACAAAGTAAGTATGAGTGTGTGGGTAAGATTATTTTACTTTGCTTTCATATATTCTCCAGAATATGTCTCGTTGTAAGATAATACGTTACTACAGAAGTGGCTATATATCTTTCTTTGCATCACATTCAGATACAATACAAAGATACTTGGAATATATGTTTTACTAATGCATATTGGTATGAATCATAAAATTTGGTCTTTTTTTTGGATGCTTGGTCTTTTTTTCTCATCTCTTAGAGTGTTTTGTGGGAGCTAAGATGATTTAGTGATAATGACTGCCTCAAATTTTGTCACTTTTCTAGATTAGTTCTCTGGAAAATGGAGACCAACTTTTAGTGTTGTGTAAGTCAAGGACATCTGCATACATTTGTACAAAGGTAGGAACAAGGTACAAAAGTAGAAAAATCCCCCTAAATAATACAAAAATAATACAATCCTATGCATTGTTAGAAGATTTTGATGTTAACCTTGAATAGTTTTTAAAAGTTATATGTTCATTGAAACTAAGCTGTTTGAAACATAGTTAAATAAGATCTCAATTTCAGACAAATTACATGAAAAATGAAATTTTAATGGAGTTTTTAATTATTTCATTTCATTCTTTTAACATTTTGTTTTATATATCTATTAATACCTTTTCTTAAATTATACTAAGATATCTTTTATGACAGAGTAAGGGGATTCTATTTGATAATTGTATATAATTTCTTTACATGAAATACAAGATTTCAGCTTTTGTATTTTCTCACTGTGTGATCTATAAACAGCAGAGATAACTAGATAATTTGAATAAGATAATTTTTTCTGGACATATCATGTGACAAAACTAACATGTTAAATAAATGCATACAAATACAAGGCCAAATGAAACAGTGGACTTTGAAAATTAAAGGTGAAACAAAACATGAAAACACTTTCCATAATACGACAAGCATAAAATGGAAACATGTATCCCATAATACAACTCCTATTATGTAATACAGGTAGTATGAGAGACCAGTGGGATCCATTGTACAGCCATGATTGGGAAACAGTGGGACAGAGAGAGAACCCAGAAACACCCTGGAGAATGTAAGATAGTCTTGAATATAGGCATGGAAAAATGACACATGAGGGTGAAACTGTGTATTTTGATGAAGGTTTAATGTTGATTGAGATTGAAGAGAAACTATTTGTGATGAATTGTCCACTCTTTTTTCCTCAGATACATTCTATAT
The DNA here is from genome assembly GCF_034190915.1 of Cavia porcellus. Taxonomy (NCBI): domain Eukaryota; kingdom Metazoa; phylum Chordata; class Mammalia; order Rodentia; family Caviidae; genus Cavia; species Cavia porcellus. Next base: position 57,982,852 of record NW_026947492.1, read on the forward strand.
GCTTCTTTTCCTATGAATATGAGCAAAAACAGTAGATTTACTGGTGTCATTGACGTACATCATATGGTTTTTTTTGAAGCCAGCATTGGAATCATTGCCAACACAGTTCTCTTTCTCTTTCATGTCCTTCCATTCCTTCTGCAGCACAGGCACAGGCCTACTGATCTGACCATTGGTCACTTGGCCCTTATCCACATAGTCTTGCTCATAACAGAGGGTTTCCTAGCTATAGACATTTTGGGATATTGGCACTTGGGAGATGACATCACATGTACGTCTGTTGTCTATTTGAATAGGTTGATGCAGAACATCTCCATCTGTACCACCTGCCTGCTGAGTGTCCTCCAGGCCATCACCCTCAGCCCCAGAACCTCCTGTTTGGCAAAGTTCAAACAGAAATCCTTGCATCAGGTCCTGTGTTGCTTTCTGTTTTTGTGGGTCTTGAATATGCTCATCAGTAGTCGTTTCTTAATTTCCACTGTTGCCTCTTCCAATGTGACCTCACATGGTCTTATGTTTCTTACTAAATCCTGCTCCCTTTGGTCTATTAGTTCTTTTCTCAAGTATATGTTTTTCTCACTGATGGTTTTCCACTACATGTCTTGGATAGGGCTCATGGTGCTCTCAAGTGGGTATATGGTGATTCTCTTACGCAGACATAAAAGACAATCCCAGCATCTTCACAGCACCAGTCTGTCTTCAAAAGCATCCCCAGAAGAAAGGGCCACCCGCACGATTTTGTTACTCATGAGTTTCTTTATTATTATGTACTGCTTGGACTATGTTATATACTCCATGTCCTCAATCACATGGAAATATAACCCATTTCATCATTGTGTCCTGATGCTGGTTAGCAATGCCTATGCCACAGTCAGTCCTTTGGTGCTCATCAGTAGTAAAAGACGAATGATCAAGTGACTCATATTCATGTAGGGAAAAGTTAGTAAATAATTTTTTTGTTTCATGAGGGATATTGCTTCTTAATGTCTGCTGGGTAATGAAATATACATAGCCATGCTTTTTCTGTTAAACTTATTTAATTTGATACATTGTTCCTGATAAGCATATACTACATGGCTTAAGAGTATGTCTCCCTGAGGAGGCATAAGTTTCTAATTTTAACCTTACTGTTAAGATATGGAAATCTCATCTGGTGTCAAAATCTAAAGAATATTATTTATATTACTGGTTTTTGATAACAGACAAAATAGAAGAAAGATGAAGGAAGCAGTACAAATATGTGGAAAAATGATTGGTAAATTATTGAATTCATAATTTCACTAGTGCAATTTATGGTGATATTTATTGGTTTGTATCTGTCATATATACACTTAGTTTCAGTTACACCTCAAGAAACTCATGGTATAAAATTTTAAAAAGAACAGAAGAGCCAGGAATATAGCTTAGGGTGACAGCACCTGTCTGACTAGCACAAGATGGTGAATTCAATTTCCAGTACCAAAAAAAAAAAAAGATCAGAAAATCTGAGTAAATAGTTTTATGACTTTAATAACACTGAATATTTCATGATGTATGTTAGTGTATCTTAGTGTCTTAAACAGGTAAATAAGTTTCTATGGTATTGCTTTTGTATGGGGATAAAGATAAATGCAAACACCATAAAGCTAAATTATGATGATCTTGATTCCCCACACATCATTTACTAATATCAATAGATAACAGCAGAAGAATTGTCTTCCCTTGATAAAATTTTGAACTTTTTTAAAAATGGAGAGGTTATAAATACAAAGTAGAAGTAGGTAGTGATAGAATATAACAAGTTCAAATTTTTGCTATCTCTGTTTGTTTTGGGAAAAAAGCTAATACAATTCTTGTATCATTTTATTCAAATTATAATTTAAACGCCAAATTTTAATGTTGTTTCTTTTTGAAAATAATACTAATACTATTATTTTGCTTGTCTTAACAGAACATAAGCAATGGAGATCATATACTTGCTGAATTTCGAATTTCTCATAAAACGCTTTTTCTTCTGAAGTATATAATGCATGTGATGTGAGCCTAGGAAACTTTTACTTAAATATGTATCATGTGGATAGTGTCATTGTAGATGGTATAAAACCTGCTCAATGTTAAAACCATCTGTCTAAATTCTACATAAATTAAAACAAACATTGATTTATATCCCTTTGCATATTTATAAAATTCAGTGAAATTCAACCACCCAAATGAGAATTACCTAAAACAAGGATATAAAGCAAATCAAAAGCTATGCTGCCACTGGAGCATTCAGAGATAATCCAGGAATTTATTTATGTAATGTGTCATAACAGGGTACACAATTTCCAAACCTTAACTAGGTCGTCACGTTATGGCTCAAGAAACTGAGGTGTTATGGTTTGAGTCTAGATGTTTCAGCAAAGCTTGAAGCAGTTTTAGATGGGGCTTTTTCAGAGGTAGCTGAATTCAGAGTATGTGACTGATTCATAGTGCAGGGCCGTGCTTTGTTCTGTTTCTCCCTCTAATATAAAAGGATAGAAACACATGTTAAGACTCATACTTGCATAAAATCTATAAACAATTTATGAGAACTGATCTTATGACACATGATGAAATGAACAAACACTTTGAAGGAGAGAAAGGGGCCCTGCAGTACCCAGTGCTGATTCCGGAGTGTCATGATGTGAAATCCAGCAACATTATTAATCTTTATTCAAAATGATTTTAATCTAATAATTTTTGTTAGGTCTCAACATAAATGAAGATATGGATAAATGCATACATGTCTAAGTGTATAGGATTGATAGCCATATTACTTAGCTTTTGTTGGATAGTTAAACAGAACTGTTTGCAGTCCCCCTGGTTCAATTCCCATTTATATGTTCCACTTTTGTATCTTGAACAACTATTTATGGGGGGACAATATGTATACATCAACTAGTGATTTGTTACTGTTTATTTCTTTTCTTTGAAACTATGTACTATTTCTGCCCATCTTCTGTTCTGTTTTGTCTTTCTTTAAATAAAAAAAAATTTTAAAAATGGTATGAGTGCTACACCAGCCCAAGGTTTGGTAGCCTGCATATAATACAAGGGGCAGAATTAGCGCTCTCTCTCTCTCTCTCTCTCTCTCTCTCTCTCTCTCTCTCGCTCTCTCTCTCTCCCTCTCTTTCTCTCATTTTGTTGCTTTTGCTGTCCTTCACCACCATGAACTGTTACCCCTTTGCTATGTGCCACACTGCCTTGGACTCAGCCAATTATAGACTAAAATCTATACAAACAGTGAGCTAAATAATCTTTTCTCCCTCACTTGTGGATGTCAGGTATTATGTATCAGCAAAAACAGAAAAGTAACTAAGAATTGTATACCAGAGTTGTGGGGTCATTGCTGTGACTATACCTCACCATATGATTCAAACGCCATTGGGGATGGCTTGTGGGAAGGGATTGGAAAGGTTCAGAGATAATGGCTAAAAAAGTAGAGCTGGAATGTCTTAGGTAGTTTTATATGGGAGATTCTGGTCAGAGCTCATAAGACAAGCCAGCTGATAGACATTTTGCCAATAAAGACCAGGCTCTAGAGATTTGTGCTAGGAAGAAGAACTGCACTGGATGTTGGACTCCAGGCAATCAATGTTATGGCTTAACAGAAAGTTTATCTGCATTTTGCTCATGTCCAGAGACTTTGCCTGAGATTGAGTTTAAGAACTGAGGATTAATTTATCTGGCAGAATAAATTTCAATGAAGGTTGAATAAATTTCAATGAATGTTGGCATGAAGACATGGCTAGTGCTGAGGACTTGTAACCAGATTTATGTTGAAAATCAAGAGCAAAGGATCCTAGCAGATTCATTTTAAGTGTTGGAAGCTTGGCTAGAAAGGAAGCGCCAGTAAAGCTTCAGACTGCAAAGATAGAGAAGAGGAGATCTTGATTGCTGAGAAGTAACAGGAGAGTAGAAAAGATGGCCTGCGATTATCACAAGAAGCAGCAGGACTATAGCCTTTCCAATTGCAATCATGAAAAACTTTGCTTTGAAAAGAAAGTCACAGAGAACCATGTTCCAGAATGGTGGTGGCTGCAGTACATTCTAGAAAGGCAGTGGTATACAAAAATATTTCTCAAAATTAGATTCAAAATTCCCAGTGTTCCAGACCTTTAATTCCCATAGTCAAAACAAGGATAATATAGGTAATTCACCAGCTAGTGACAGAGCTTGATATCATCCACCTTATGCTGGCTAAAGTGCATGCAGAATGGAAGAGTTGTGGAGTCAGGAAGTCTTACACCCAGATTTCAGAAGGAGGCTTGGGCTGCCAGGCAGTGTACCCCAGAGAACACAGTACATGAATCTGTAAGTGTGAAGCCACAGGTACATGGAGACTCCAGAAGTTTGGAGAAACCAAGAATGTGGATTTTCTGAGGAAAACTTCAAGGAAGGAGGAGAGAAATCACAAGAACAAACCATGGAAACTACAACCACTGGGAAACAGAGCCACTCAGGCCCATTGTAGCTTGCATCTTGCCACACATTACTTAAGGCTCTGGGCATGGAACTACAAATCTGAACATTAGCCCTGCTGGATTATTTTTACTTTCTTTGGTCTCATTCCTTTGTATTCCCCTAATTGTAACTTCTGGAATTGAAACGTCTATCTGTGCCATTGAATGCTGAAAGTGTTTAAGTTTCTTTTCATTTATATGGGGGCTCACAGCTAATTAGTTTACCTTAAATCTCAGAGGGGTTTTGGGACTTGGGCTTTCCAGCAACACTAAAACAATTAGAACTTTGGCAATGCTTAGAGATGAACTAAATGCTTTTTTCATAAAGGAATGCCCATGACTTTTTATGGGCTCAAAGACAGAATGTAATAGTTTGTGTCTCCAAAGCCTCACACAGTTTTAGATAGCACTTTTTAAGAGACAACTGCAAGTGTGTTTAGGGGTGTTAAATAGCAGACTATATTAATGTTTTTGGATCATTGAACACAGCTGTTTGCAGTCTCTCTGTTTGAATGTCCACTTTGTAGTCTTTGATACTGTGATTTGAGCAACTATTTCTAAGATGATAATATGTAATCTATTAACAGGTGATTTCTTACTGGGGTTTTTTTTTTTTTTGTAGTTCTCTATTACGTGTACCCTTACACCGCTTTGTTTTGTTCTGTGTTTTTCTCTTTTTCCTTTTAAATAAAATTTTAAAAAAGAGACAACTGAATTTAGATTGTCTGATTCACAGTTCAGTGGTGGGATTAATGGCATAAATGCTACACCTGCCCTAGATGGGTAGCCTATGTATAGTGCAAGGGATAGAAATAAGTGTGTCTCTTCTTCTTTGTCTCTCTCTCTCTCTCTCTCTCTCTCTCTCTCTCTCTCTCTCTCCCTCTCTCTCTTCTTTCACTGTCTCCCATGACCATGAACCATTGCTCCTGTGTCATATGCCACCCTTCCTTGGACCCAGCCAATTAAGAACTGAGACATCTGTCTGAAACATCTATAGAGATTTAATGCAATTCCAATCAAAATTCCACTAGCATACCTCACAGATCTAGAGAAATCAGTCCTAAAATTCACCTGGAACCAGAAGAGACATCGAATAGCAAAGGCAATTCTGGGCAACAAGGGCAAAGCAGGAGGCATCACAATCCCTGACTTGAAGTTATACTACAAAGCTACTGTGATAAAATCAACATAGTGCTGGAGTAAAACAAGCCTAAAGACCAGTGGAATAGGTTAAAGGTACAGCCACAACCAGAAACACACTCAGCAACCTTATCTTTGACAAAGGGGCCAAACATGCTCACTGGAAGAAAGATAGCCTCTTTAATAAGCGGTGCTGGAAATACTGGCTTTCCATACACTGAAAACTAAAACTAGACCCATGTCTATCACCATGCACCAAACTAAAGTCAAAATGGATCAGAGATCTAAATATTAAAACAGAAACACTAAATATGCTGGAAGACAAAGTAGGTAAAAACCTTGAAGACATAAGGGTAAGTAGAGAATTCATAAACAGGAATCAAACCACATGTGAAATACTTCCCAGAATCAATAACTGGGATCACATCTTACTAAAAAGTTTCTGCATGTCAAAATAAATCTCCAGTATAGTGAAAAGAAAGCCCACAAACTGGGGAAAAAATCTTAGTGAACTGTCACTCAGACAAAGACTTATGTTTAAAATACATAATTTTTAAAAATCAGATGCCTGAAATTCCAAGATCCAACCCCAAAATGGGCATCTGAGATGAATACACAATTCTCAAATGAAGAAACACAAATGGCAAATAAATACATGAAAAATGTTCAACAACATCATTGATCATTAGAAAAATGCAAATTAAAATAACACTGAGTTTCCATGGTCCTCAAGAAAGCACAGCCAAGATAAAGAAAACCACCAATAACAAATACTGGAGAGGCTGTGGGGGAAAAGTAATTCTTCTGCACTGTTGGTAGGAGTGTAGACTGATACAGCCCCTATGGAAATCAGTCTCAAAAAGTTTCTCAAAAAGCTGTGTTTGGAGGTCCTGTTGAACGAGCTATTCCACTTCTAGATATATTCTCAGAAGTATGAAAACATCATACCACAGTGATATATATGTGCACCAATGTTTATAGCAGCACAATTTATAATATCCAAATCTTGGAAACAACCCAAATGTCCATCAAGCAAGAAATAGATATAAAAGATGTATTTTATACAATGGAATACTACTCAACTATAAAGAAGGACAACATTGAGGCTTTTATAGGTGAATGGATGCGACTTGAGACCATACTCGTAAGTGAAGTAAATCAAATTCAAGGGAGACCTTATTGTCTCCCTAGTGTAAGAGACTGAAAGAGTAAATAAGATACAAAATCTTTGGTAGATATTGTGAAACAGTAAGAAACTTCTCAGAGGAAAATAACTCAGAAAAAAGGAGAAAAGAAGGAAGAGAGAAGAAAACACATGTAAATTTGTATGCACACACTTAAGATTACTATGATTATACTACTAATTCTATTAGTTCTTGGAACAAAACAGTTAACATCTAAAGGATTAGATCAATATTGCATGACTATATCTGGTAATTCAAGTAACACTTTCGAAGACAACTATGCAAAACAACAAAATTAGTTTATTCCTAACACTTTGTTTTGAAAGCATACACTGTTACTGTTTTGCGATTTTGCTAGTTATTTATTTGACTCTTGCTTCTGATACTTTGTTGTGTTTTGTTTTTCCCTGTAATACAAAAAGGATAAATATACATGTGTAGGCTTATATATGCCTCGAACTTCACCTAAATAGTTTACAACAACTGATTTTAGTATTGTGATGATATGAACAGCTATATTGAAGAAAACAGACATCATGGTAGCCACTGACGATTTCCTATCATTTTGTTTTGAAGTCTAATAAGGCTTTTATTCCTAGTTTTGATCAGTTTAAACTGTTTTCAATGATTTGATTTCAATATGTGTGAAGGTATAGACAGCTATTTTAAAGAAAAAAAGAGAGAATATGGGAACCATTATTGATTTCTTATTGCCTGTTTTTGAAGACCTGTAAGGCTCTCCTTCTTTCGTTTTGATTGCTTTTATAGTATTTTGTTTTGTGTTAACTTATTGTGTATGAAGGTATTCATAACTATTTCAAAGAAAATGAGACATTAAGGTAGCCACTGTTGATTTCCTGTTGTCTTGTCTTGAAGTCCTGGTTATTTGTGTTGTTTTACTCTGATCTGTTTTGTTTTGGATTGCTTTGTTTTCTTTTATTCTTTTTATTTAAAAAAAAAAGTGTATCCCAGGTCTTTGGTTACTGAACAGAGTATTCCACTGTTGAATGACCAAAAATGTTCCCATCAGATTTCCAAGTGCCCTGGTCAGGGACCATCGCCTTCCTCACCCAGGAAAAATGTCTTCTTCAAAGGAACAAGAATCACGGTAGCAGGGGCTGGGGATTTAGCTCAGCGGCATAAGTGCCTGCCTTGCAAGCAGGTAGTCGTGAGTTTGATCCCCAGTACCGGTAAAAAACGACAAAGACAAAAAAAAAAAAAAAAAAGAATCACGGTAGCATCAGCAGCACTAGATGAGAGAGGAAAACTGAAAACTTTTCCAAACTCTTTAAGACATTGGTTTTTAACCAGTAATTCTATGCCCAGCCAAATATCAGTCAAGAATAAAGGCAATATAAATACTTTCAAATACATAAACACTCGAGAAATTTCTCACAGGCTCTCCCTTGGATATTTGCTTGAGGTTGTATATGGAAAATATTTAATTTAAGAAAGAGTATGTAGGGCCCCCAATCCAGAAATGGGGGTCCCCACCCAGGAGCATGATATGAAGAAATCTCCAAAAATATTTCTAGGGGAGGGGCTGAAAGAAGTCACCTCAAATTACATCAGAGAATCAGACAGCTCTCAGAGAGAGGTTTTTAAAGAGAAAAATGATTTTTCTATAATAAATAGTAATATTAAAGGGATAATCTCATCATGAATCCAAAGGTGGACAAAAGTAAAAATTAATCAGTGACAAGAAGTAATATCTTTTCCTTTTTTCTGTCTACTCCTCCAATGTTTTATCTTTATTTTCTTTGGAGTACACAAATCCTCTGTACACAAAACAAAGAGACCATTGCTAGAGTTGCAGAATAGCATGTGTATCCTAACAGTCCTGACAAGATAGATGAAATGTGAAGATCAGATGAGAGAACTGAGACAGGACATTAAGGCTTCACAATGCTGGATGGCAAGTGGGCAACATATGCTAGTCACAGAGATCCAGAACTTGCCCAGGACAATGTCGAAATCTTGCACTCGTTTCTATTACAGAACGCTTCAACTGTTCCACCACAAGATGAAGCAAGTTTTTCATAAGATGGCCTAGTTCTGACCTCAGAATGAGGCAGGCTGTGGTTGGGGAGAGGTGGCGACAGTTGTCAGGTCCATGATGAGCCTTTTCACCAGCTCACTCTATGCTCTGCAGAGCATATTTCTTTTCCTTTATTAATTTGCCTGCACTCACTCTGCACACCACATTTATTTTTCTCTTCTTTTCTTAACTTTAATGAAGTAATATCTTACCACCTCATTTCCTGTCCAATTTTTTGTTCAGGACAAGAATCTGGTAAAGTCCGCTGGAAAGAGCATAGCACCCCAGAATCACACTAACAGAAGCAGAAAAGAAGTAGTGTCCTTGTTCCCAGGGAGACAGCCTGAGAAAGAGACTGGCATGTAGGGGTCTCCTGTGAGTGTCCTTGGGTATAGCATCTGCCAAGGCTATCCCAGGTAAGCAGAAGTTTGATTTTGCTGCCTAATACCTCCAAAGCCCAGTAATTTGCAATTGAATGATTGGGCAATACTCCTAAAGGAGGAAAGCTCTCTTATCTATTGGGAGAGACTTTGTTTAGGGGCATACCTCTGTGTGTGAGCATGGGAGAGTGTTGCAAGTGGTCCCATTGCTGATGGCAGACTCTCTTGTAATCTCCAGTCCTGGGGATCTAGCTGTAGCTAAACAGTCCAAAGTGCCATTAATGGAGGTGAAGAAAATGAGGAAGACAAGGCAGATGGCAAGTCTGAGTTGCTCATTCCTTCCACACTTGTCCCTTTACCTAAGTTGAAGGAATTCAGGATGCGACTGGAAGGAGCACCAGGCCTACTACTTATGAGGATCTGCATGAATACTCTGCAAGCTTCTCTCCATAAGATAGGGTCCTGGGGAGTGGCAGGTACAGGGCAGTGTTGTGTACAGTTCTGAGGTACAGAAATAGTTCCTCTGAACACTCCACAGCAACTCATCTGCCCTTGCCATCTCCTGCTCAGGCCACGCCTTAGAAGTGTCTTTGCAGCAGGGCTGGGTCTCATCCCAGCAGGGGCTCCATTGCCACACTGATCTGGCAGTGGCTGGGTGCTCTGTCTGCCGCATGATGAGGTGGCAAGTGTCAGAGAGCAAGGAGGCAGTGCGCTGGTGGAAATGGGAAGTCAGCTGCCATCTAGAGGGGAGGCACCAGGTGGGCACCTGCCATAGGAAGAGACAAGCTGCTTCTTACCCTAACGAACGCCTTCCAGATGAGCCTCGAGGATCTAGGATTATTTTAGTTGATAGCATTTTATTACTGTTTTAATTTCACTGTTTTTTATTGGATTATTTGGAGTTTTTAATGTCTTATTGGTTCAGTCTTGGTAATTTCAATGCATGTAGAAATCTATCCATTTCTTTTTAATTTCCAAATTTATTGGAGTACATGCTAGCAAAATAGTTGCTAATAATCTTCTGGAGATATGTGGCATCCACTATGATCTTCACATGGCCTCTTCTTCATTTGATCTTAGCCAAAGGCCAAGAAGCAATGGTCATTTCTTTTTGTGGCAAAATTGGCTAAGGTTTGTCTACTTTCTTCATTCATCCAGAGAACCAACTTTTCATTTCACTGATTCTTTGTAATTTTTTAGTCTAAATTTTAGTTATATCTCTTGTGATTTTTATAATTTCTTTCCTTGTACCAGCTTTGGATTTGGATTGTTCTTTTTTTCTAGGACCTCAAGGTACAGTATTGAGTTATTTATTTTTGTTCAGTTTATTTTTCCAAGATGAAACAGCTATAAACTTCCTCTTAGGACTGCTTTCATTATGTCCTATGCCTTCTGATATATTCTAATTGTAATATTTTTTGGTTCTAACTTTTTGGAACTAATTTCTTCCTTAATTTGTGACCCAGTGATTATTCAAGTGTATATTGTATAACTTCTATGTGTTTCCATAATTTTTTGGTTTCTTTGGACATTGATTTCCAGTTTCATTAAACAATGTGATAATATATGTTAGATAATTTTGATTCTTTGGCAAATTACTAAAGCATGCTTTATGGACTAGTATGTGGTTTCTTTTGGAGAAAGTTTAATGTGCTTCTGAGAAGAATAGGTATTTTGTGCCTGTTAAGTGAAACACTATTAATCCTATATATTCAAAATTTGATTCAACTCATATCATGTTGATTTTTTCCCTGTTAGATGTGTCATTTGTGGAAGTAGGGTATGAAAGTCCACTATATTGGACAAATATTCTCTTATAACTGTGTTCATATTTACCTGTTCTTTTATGTCCAGTAGTGTTCCTGAAGCTGGGTGTACCAGTGTTCCATGCATATATATTTATAATCCTTATCACTTCCTATTGAATTTTTCTCTTAACTAATATGTAGTTCTGACCTTCTTTGCCTCTTCTGATTAGTTCTGACTTGAAGGCCATCTTGTCTGAAAATAATACAGATACTCTTGCTTGTTTTCAGGTCTCCATTCCATAAAACATTTTTCCATCCTTTGATTTTTAGTCTATTAATTTCATTTTGGGTAAATATGCTTCCTCTATACATCATATTATTTGGTATTGTTTTCTGATCCATTCTACAAATCTGTCTTTTGATTGGATGATAATTTAGAGTTATTATGTAGAGGTATTGAATTATTCCCATCACTGAATTATTTTCCTGTTTCTGATTCTCCTTTTTTCCCTTTTGCTTAACAGTCACCCTGCCTGGGCTATTCATCCTGTTAGATCTTTTTGGTATTGCTGGTTTCACTTTGAGGATTGTAAATCAATTCCCCACAAATGTTAAAAGATGATTTTGCAGGATATATAAGGCTAGAAACACTTCACTCAAAGCCATTCTAGACAGAGTAGCTGCCCAAAGATGATTCACGTACTGGTATGCAGGGAAAGATAAATAATAGCAGTAACAGTGCTACCCTAGCCATAACGATGAAGAGAGCAACAATAATTAGTCAAAGAAAAACTGGATATTGTTATGTCATAAGAAACAATAACAATCCACCTTTAACTATAGAAAACACACTTATAATTCTATTATGAACACCAAAACAAATCAAATATTGACCTATAGTAAATACTTACTGAATGCAATAACTACACCTCCCCTAATAACAGAAAAGATTTCAACGGTAATGATCTAGTGTTACCTAAATATCTAAAGGTAAATAAAGATTAGTTGGGATACTAATGATGATACAGAACGTGGGGAATGGGGAAGTGAAATTTGAAAAAGAAAGATGAGAAGAAGAGAAAAGGAGATAAAGGATCCTATGATGGAATACAAAGAAATTAGTAGAATTTGATAAAAGTAACAGGAAAAAACAAACAAATTAATAATGAGTCATTGGTGAGACCCATTCCTGTTTTTCTGTGCCGATGCTGGATCCTGCCCCACCTTTCCCACTGAGCGGAGGCAGATCTGGTGTCACTCTAAGGCCCTGGTCACTCCAGGGGCTCACTTTCCATGTCCATCTCTTCAACTCAAGTCATGGATTTCTCTGCTTAGCTTTATCGCTCATGGGTTTGTGATGTTCCCCCTTGCTCCAGAGATCTCTCTGTCCATACACCCCAGCACGTGGTAACCATCCAAACTAAGCCTGTATCCTTGGTCATGTTGGAGAGAGACAAAATAAACAGACCACCAAGTTCTGTGTGGTGGGAGGCAGGAGAGTATAGGGGAACTTGTGATCAGGTAGTCTGCTGAACTTAATGCAACACTTTGAGATGCAGCCCCTCTGGAAGAAACACGTGCCCAGTTTATGAGCTCCATGAAAACCCCCACACTCTGATAGAAGAAGTGGCCTCAACTGCACCCGCCAGTGTCATTCTCCTGCCTGAGCCTAGAACTCTGGGTGAGCAGAGTTGAGGACAGGTGAAAGGGGGCTCAGCACCAGACTGTGAGCTGACTCAGCTCATCAGACTGACACGATACATTTCCTAGGTTTATTAGCCACAGTAACCAAGATCTATGCCCAAACTCAGGAAGTGATAGACTTCCTAGTCCAGCTCAGAGCCCAGCTAGGTCCCAGGCTTGGCGCTGGTTTGTGTTCTGAGAGAGTGATAAGGGCAGGCTGTCATATGATCAGAGCAGGTGAGTTGGGTGCAAAGGTTTGGAACCTCACCAATGAGCCTCATGGGGACAGTTCTACCTCCCAGGAGAAAAGCAGATACTTGAGGCGTAAGGTCAAAGTGAGATACCTTGGAGGAATGGGGCTGGACCTCCTTTATTGAGAGGTCTCTTTATTATCCCCTGCCCTATAATCCTCCAAGAGCCATACAGAGAAACCTCTGTGACTCCTCCATTGTGATTCCATTTTTCAGATGAGGAAACTGAGGTTAAGAGAGGCAAGGAAACCTCCTCCAACTCACTCAGCACATAGCAGAATGACTGCAGAAGCAACCCCAACAGCAACAGAGCACAGTCCAGAAGACAATGACACAGACTCCATGTAAAAGTCAAGAGTTCGCCAGCAGGGCTGCCTGGTGAGAGAGTGAGTGTCCCATCATTGGAAGTGTGCAAGTTGAGGAAGCACTAAACCGAGGGCTTTTTGTCTTGAAGAAACACATAAATGTGCAGGGTTATGGTAAATGTCATATCAGTGCTGAGATTTAGAAGTAAAGACTAGGACACAGAGAGGCTGTGGGAATGGTCTTTCTGTGCAGTGGGCAGAGGACCAGGTATCTAGCCACAGCCCAAGCAGGTCTTCACTGGACTGACCCAGGCTAACAAAAGCCATCTGCCTGGCTCTTTCTATAGATTTCACAGCAGTGCTCAGACACCACCCAAGAAAATACCCACCAAAGACTGTGAACCGGCTGTTACCACCCATTGGGCACAGAGCCCAGCATTACATTCCAGACCCGCTCTGAGGCCTAGCCCTGGCTCAAGGAGATTGTGGCAGGGTGGGACTCTGATGGGTTATGCTGCACACCAGGCCTCCCTGCCAAGCCCATGTGGAGGACCCCAGCAGCAGGCCCAGCCCTGGGAGCACTAGCTCACTGCAGTCTCTTCTCTTTCCCTCTTCTCATGGCTTCAGGTCTGGTCTCCTGATGTTGGCCACCTGCTCTTTACTCAGGGCAGAAATCTGAGGCTGTTCCTGTTACTGACATTTGGTGCTGGCATGGCAGGTGTTATGGGTAGCACTCATGCCAAAAGGCTGGAACCCTGGTAGCCCGGGCCAGGCATAGACAGCCTTGTCCAGACCAATGAGGGCTGTTTCCAGGCAGATGTCCAGGAAGGCTGAATGCATGGACCCTACACTTCAGAACTCACCTCAGGTCCTGTCTCTATTGCTCACCTACTGTAAGTGACTTGGGCAAGACACTGCCTGTCTCTGAGGCTCAACTTCCTTGCCAGAAAATGTGGAACAGCAGTTGTTACCAAGAATGGATGTGCATAGAAGACCCCCTAAACTCCATTGAAATACTCTTAGATACAATAAATAAATTCAGTAATGTGGCTGGATACAAAATCAATACTCAGAAATCAATAGCATTCCTATACACGAACAACAAAATTACAGAGAGGGAAATAAGAAACTGGACTATTCACATTAGCAAGCAAAAAAATGAAATATTTAGGAATTACTCTTACAAAAGAAGTGAAAGACTTATACAGTGAAAATTATAATACACTGAAAAAGGAAATTGAAGATGATCTCAGAAAATGGAAAGATATCCCTTGCTCATGGATAGGAAGAACAAACATTGTGAAGATGGCCATTCTCCCAAAACTGTTATACAGATTCAATGCAATCCCAATAGAAATACCATCAACATACCTTATAGATCTAGAGAAATCACTCCTAAATTTCATCTGGAACCAGAAGAGACCTAGAATTGCAAAGGCAATTCTAAGCAGCAAAGACAAAGCAGGAGGCATCACAATCCCTGACTTGAAGTTATACTACAAAGCAACAGTAGTAAAATCAACATGGTACTGAAATCAAAACAGAACCGAAGATCAGTGGAATAGATTAGAAGATACAACCACAACTACAAACACACTCAACCACCTTATCTTTGATAAAGGAGCCAAGCAGGTTCACTGGAAGAACGACAGTCTCTTTAATAAATGGTGCTGGAAAAACTGGCTCTCCATCTGCCGAAAACTAAAGGTAGACCCATGTCTATCACCATGTACTAAATTAAAATGTAAATGGGTCAAAGATCTGAATATTAAAACAGAAACACTAAATTTATTGGAAGACAAATTAGGTAGAAACCTTGGAGACATAGGACTAGGTAAAGAATTCATGAACAGGACTCAAACCGCACGGGAAATTCTTCCCAGAATCAATAACTGGGACCACTTCTTATTAAAAAGTTTCTGCATGTCAAAAGAAATCTCCAGCATAGTGAAAAGAAAACCCACAAACTGGGAAAAGATTTTAGTGAACTCTCTCTCAGACAAGGGCCTCTTGTCTAAAACATATAAAGAATTAAAGAAACTCAGACCTCCAAAATTCAAAGATCCAATCCAAAAATGGGCATCTGAGATGAATACGCAATTCTCAGATGAAGAAATGCAAATGGCAAATAAATACATGAAAACATGCTGATCATCATTGGTCATTAGAGAAATGCAAATTAAAACCACGCTGAGATATCATCTCACTCCTGAAAGAATGGCCAGGATCAAGAAAACCGACAACAAATGCTGGAGAGGCTGTGGGGAAAAAGGAACTCTCCTGCACTGCTGGTGGGAGTGTAGACTGGTACAGCCTTTGTGGAGATCTGTCTGGAGATTTCTCAAAAAGTTGGGACTGGAAATCCCATTTATTCCAGCTATTCCACTTCTAAGCATATTCCCAGAAGAACTGAAAGCATCATACCACAGTGATATATGTGCACCTATGTTTATAGCAGCACAATTTGTAATCGCCAGATCTTGGAAACAACCCAAGTGTCCATCAACTGAGGAATGGATAAAAAAGGTGTGGTATTTCTATACAATGGAGTATTATTCAGCTATAAAGAAGGATCACATTGAGATATTTATCAATAAATGGGAGCAGCTTGAGACCATACTCATAAGTGAAATAAATCAATCTCACATGTGTGAATACCGAATAGTTTCCCTAATGTAAGTAATGATTCAAATATATAAAAATAAGTGGTAATCATGATTCCCCATTAGGTGGCCTTGGAGCCTTATAAAGTTTTCACTCATTAATTAGAAAGGCTTTGTTCTGGGCTTCTTGATATGAAAATATTTGAAGCTAAAGTATATGAAGTTTTATCCAAACATTTCAAGGAAAAAGACAGACACTATGGTAACTACTATTAAGTCGGGTTATATGGTGGTGAAGTACTAGGTTGCTGAAACAGTCATGCTTTGACCTCTATTGTTATATTGCTATGTCCTGTTTTATCTTAATCTCCCCCTTATTGTTTTAAAAAAAATTATTTAGTCATTTCTTATGTTTGTCTTAATTAAAGAAAAAATTTTAAAAATTAGGATATATAAATAGTAACTCTTTTTGATTTCCTATTAACTTGTTTTGAAGTCCTATAGTACTCCCACGATCTTGTTTTGACTGATTAGACTCTGTTCCATTCTATATGATAGTATCAAGTTTGAAGACATAGGCAACTACTTTGAAGGCAATAAGATTCACTAAGATACCCATTCTGGTTTGACTATTGTCTTCTTTGGAAGTCCTGTAATGTTTACAATGCCTAAGTTTTATTGGTCTTGTTCTCTACTGTTTTGTCCAACTTTATAATATCTAATGAGATAGACAATTCTTTTTAAGGAAACAAGGGACAACGTTGATAACCATTGTTGATAACCTTGTACTCTGTCCTACATCATGTGCTTTGTCTATCCTTGGTTTTGACTGACAACTTTGTTTTGCCATATTTGACTTTATTCTCTCCCCCCCAAAAAAGTAATAAGAACTAAGGAGTAATAAAATCCAAAATGTGTAAATTTTGTTGTAAAAAAGAGAGGGGAAAAAAAGAGCTCTAATGGATATAACAGCAAGTATGTTTAGGGGTGTTAAATAGCTGACTATATTAATGTTTTTGGATCATTGAACACAGCTGTTTGCAGTCTCCCTGTTTGAATGTCCACCTTGTATTCTTTGATACTGTGATTTGAGCAACTATTTTCAAGATGATAATATGTAATCTACTAACAGGTGATTTCTTACTGTTATTTTGTTTTGTTTTGTTTTGGTTTGGTTTTTTTTTTTTTGTAGTTCTGTATTACGTGTACCCTTACACCGCTTTGTTTTGTTTTGTGTTTTTCTCTTTTTCCTCTTAAATAAAAGAAAAAAGAATGGATGTGTACCTCCTGCCACAGAGGGCACACAGCCATGCACATGAAGGTTGTCACATTCTCACTGAGGCTGTTTCTGGCCTTGAGAGGCCTGTCCTAGTCTTCATGCCTGTTCAGCTGTGATGGAGGGTCCAAAAGAAGCTGCTGGGATCAAAGAGAGTCTTTATCTGGGGAAATCAGGGTCTCCATCCTGGTTGATCTACAGCCTGCACTCTATGCTGCAGCCCAGAACAAGCACAAATGAGTCCCATCCAGAATGAGCCCCCAAAAACATCCCTGCCATCCCAACTCACCTGCTAGCACTCACACTTTTATTTACTTGTTTCTCTGTTCCTACCTCAGGACTTTTGCACCATCCCCTGGATCTCTTCACAGCTTTCTTCTCAGGTCTTAAACAGAGCTCACCTTCTCAGGAGGCCTCCCCAGTCCTCCCTCTCTCCCCTCACAGTTTATTTCATCCGGAGCACTGTAAATCACCCTATTGAATTATTCTTTCTCAACAACAGTATTCTCTTAAGTGAATGTAGTCCACAAGTTGGGCCCCACTCATCTTGGTCATCATGGCCATTGAGCTGTTAATAAATGTTCACTAACCAAGTGAATAAATGATTTTAAGCCACATTCTTTCAAAGAGAAATGTGTACCACTCCAAGCTTCTCTTTATTTTCATATTTCTTGCCCCTTTGAGTTTGGTAAAAACTTCATGACAAATGAGCACTCTTCAATCATCTAAATATGCACCAGGGAATCAATCCCACATCCACTCTAATAATAGGTCTTCAGAGTACAGTTTGTTTGATGCAATATTTGTGGATTGACCACATGAGAGGCTTATGTCTGAAAGTTCCTCAGATGTTTCAGGGTGCTCCCCAATTCCAAGAGGAAGAGAGACAGTAAGAAAGCACATTGAATTGCATCAGCCAAGGAGAAGCTCTTGGGACAGAGAATTAAACCCATAGTATGGGCAGGAGACCAGGAAGGAGGCTTTCTGGTCTCTGAGCCTCAGTCTCCTCATCTGTAAAATGAGCCACAGCACCTGCTTCCCAAAGAAGGAGCCCATGGGATGATCCCAAACCTTCACAGCCATGATGCATAATGCTTTTCCGCCTTGCCTGCCCTTGTACATTGCAATCCATGGGGTGTTTTCCTTCTTTTTTTTACTTGAATGCATTTCTCAGGGAAAAATTATCTCAGTGGAAAACTCAAGAACTTCTTGAGGAAGTTTGAAAAGGAACTGCAAGGAGGTTGCAGGTTTAATGAAGGCAAGAGGGGCCGAGTGGGTCTGCCACCTTCTCTTCACTTTAACAAACTAACCGAGTCTCCACCATGGACTTACCCCGACTTGGGGAAAAAGAGAGACTAAAAGATTCTAAATACTGTTCTCCCCTTTATTAATGAATGCAACCATTCGGTGGGTTTTATTTGGACGTTACCATGTCCGTCCGGTACACTAACCCTGAACCCTAACCCTCCTCTGCACTTTAACATCACCTTCACTTTAACTGTTTCCTATTTTAGATTCTCGCCTTGGCAGGTCATCCTCAGCCCTCCTGGACTGAGCTCCTTGGTCCTCCTAGGTCTCCTGATGTACTTTATTGGTAGCCTCTGCCTGATCTAAACTGGAACCCCAGAGTGAAATGGGATGCACCACCCAGAATGCAAAGCAGCAGCTACTCAGCAGATATTGGCATCACTGGGGGCTGATTCTCCACATGACAGAACCCCTCCCGCACCTGAGGACCCTTTGTCACTGCTGTAAGGGATTGACAGTCCAACTGCCATATTTTCTTCATTGTGGGATACATAGACAAACCACAATTGTTGCTGTTCCTCAAAAAAATGGAAAAACACACAAAGAAAGTGGAAAAAAACACAACAACCTTGTGGCTCATCATAAACAGATACCATGCTGTTAATACTATGCTGTTGTTTCAGGTTTTCTTAGTTTGAATACAGACACACCCATCCAGTTTTATAAAAATGGAATTATTCTGCCATCTTTTTCTGGCCCATTTTCAAAACATAAATTCTCACAACTAACTCTCCAATCTCATATTTCAAAATACAGATTCATTTTGTGTCCTCCTCCACTGGTATTTCCACCACCCATGAGTCAGCCCAGCCAGAGCTCTGAAGTCAGCTGTAACCCTCCCTGCTCCTCAGCTCCCATGACTGATCAGCCTCTGGGCACTCGGCTCTCTTATTCCTGATCTGTTCTTTCTGAACCAGCACAGAGACTTGGCCTCCTTGAGATGACCCTCCAAACTCTTCACCTCTCCTTTTGGAGTCAGCTGAAACCAAGATGCTATTCAGTTTGTTTAACTACTGTTCCTGAGAGCAGAGAGAAAGCCCAAAGCTCCCAGCCTTGGCACAGAAGGATAAGAACCATGCTTAATGGGAATAACTGTGCTGTCTATAAGGAAGCTGATCTCAAAAAGACGAAAGAAATTGATTACTACATATCACTTGAGCAAAGATCTTCATCTTGCCTTGATGAAAGTCCTCAGAGGCCAGAGCAGAAGTGAGCTGTGCTGCTGGCCCATCAGAGCCTAGCCAAGGGCAAGTGGCCCCTCTTGCCTTTCCTCAGCCAGCCCACAAAGAGTTCTAGGACCCAAGCACCCTCTAGAAGAGCCCAAAGGGGCTTTGAGAGCTTAACTCCAGGAAGATGAAGGCCTCAGAACCTTGAGGCAGTTGGCAGGAAATGATGTAACATCCAAGGTCACTTACCACAGCACACAAATCCTACTTTTGAGTTTGACAGTAAACATGGCTTTGGTTCAAGGTTCTTTAGTTTTGAGACATGACACTTACGGCCTCTTAAATGCAGAGGGAAAATGGTCTCGTGTTTTCTTTCTAATTGGGGCTTGACTAAGAATCTCAGATCTAAGTCCCAGAAGTCCCATTTAATACAATTTCTGCATTGCCCACTTACTGCTGTATCCCCACAGCATTCCACGCAAATCTGCTCCTTCCCACACCCGTGATTTCCATAGACACTTTCTCATCTGCATGGATATTTATGAAGAGTTTCTTGGACTCATTCACTCAACATGAGGGGAACTGCTGTCTCATACCACGCCATGCCTTGGCTTTGTGAGAGGGCAGTGTCTTTCCCCATCTTAGATATAAAGACAAACACTTAATCCTTCTTCAAGTCCCAGTCATTTCCTCCACGAAGCTTTTCTTGTGTCCTGCAGGCTGCACTGACTCCATTTTCCAATCCCAGTGACAGCCAGTATGAGCACTGCATAGAACAGGGCCCTGGCTGACTCATCTCTCCATTCCTCAGGCAAGAGAGGAAGCACACGTGAAGAATAAATGGATGGAAAAGAAGGAAGGTCTGCAGTCAGTTTACACACCAACAGTCCCCGTCCACCCTCTGCTGTCCGATGCTCTTTCTAAGTACTTTTCTGTCCCTGCTATACTGCATCCTCACATTGGCTGAGACATGACTTAGGCTAAAGACTTGCATCCTGATTGGCAAATGAGAGGAAATGGAGGTCCCAAGAGGAGTGACTTGCACAAAGAATTTAATTACTAAGGTTACACCTCACATTCATTCTGATCAATCAAAACTGACTCCGGAGCAGTCCTGGACATGCTGGGGCTCAGGAAAGTGGAGGAAGAAGGCCTTGGCTGTGCAAAGTCCTAGGACGGGGCTCTACCTCGTTATCTCTGGGCTGTGTTACAGACTGCAGGCTCAGAGCTTGTTCAAAAGGTGTGAATAACGTCAGCGTCCCTGCTTCTGGAGAAGAAATGAGCTCAGAGGGTAAAATGCCTCTGCTATAGTGATATTGCTGGTAAGTGGCGGGAGTGATTAGAACTGGGGGTGCCACCGCTCCCCTGCCACCCTATTTGAGGGGCAAACTATTGCCCCTGCTAACCTCGCCTCATACCTGGTGTCTCCATGCCACCAACTGTTTTTAGTTAAAGCTCTGAGTCCTCATAGGAAAGGAGGTGTTCTTGGCTTCACTTGCATTGAGCAAGGCCTCTGAAAGGCAGAGAGGAGGCCCAACATCTGAGAGGTCCCAGGGTGTTAAAGTGGCTGGGTGGGCAGAGCAAGTTAGCCATGGCGGGAGAAACCCAGATTTCCACTCTGGGGAGCTGTGTGAGGAGCTGCTGCATGGGCCATGATTGCCACCAAGTGGCTGTCACTGGAAGCTCTGCCTCACTCTCCCTAGCCACAGGTTGGCAGGCCTGGGCTGGAGCTAAATCAGGGCAGTCGCACAGCTGACCTGCACGGCCTGGAATCCTTTACAAGTTTCCTACCAAACCCAAGTTTGCACTTCTGTAAGTTCAGAAGCCAAACAGGCTAATGCTCTAGAACCACCTGGTTTTCACACTGTGCAGTGACATTCAACTACCCATTCTAAGAATCTTGCAGAGACAGGGATTTAGCTCAGCAGAGTAAGCACCTGGCAAGCATAGGTCAGGAGTCTAATCCTTGGCACCAAAAACAGAGAAAAAAGTAAAATAAAAAGAGCCTTGCAGAGTGCTTAGGAGCTCTGAGAGCTGACTGATTTACTTTTAAAATCCAGTCTGAGCCAGGCGTTTTGGCGTAGGTCTGTAATCCCAGCACTTGGAAGCCCGAGGCAGGAGGATTGCCACAAGTTTGAGGCCAAGTTGGGCTACAAAATGAGTTGAAGGCTGGTCTGAACAGCGCACATGACAAGCCCCGGTCTCAAAGAAAGACAGAAAGAAAGAAAAAAAAAAAAAGAAAGAAAAAAGTCTGTCTGAATATCAGGTATGGGACCTTTGACAAATTATCTGATCTCTCTCAGTTTTAGTTTTCTGCTCTGTAAAACATTCTTCTAAAATAGTAGGAATGAAATTCAGCACATTCAATGCATACATCTCAGCACCTGACATGTAATTCGTAGTCACTCCCGTCATCAGCAAGTGCTTTTGTTTGCGTGTGGGTGGCTGCTCCAAAACAGAACCAGATTCCTGCCTTTCTTCCTTTCTTGACTGCTACCACCAAGAAGCCATCATCTCTCTAGGAAGCTAAGGCAATTACTTCCTAACTGGCCTCTGCAGCCACCCTGCACTCACACCACACTGACCTTGGTGAAATGCCTACTTCTTTAACTAAAGGCCTCTATGTGGCCTCTCCCTGCAGTGGACAAAAGGCACAGCCCTCAGTGTCCTCTCCATACTCAACACAAGCACCTGGCCCTCCTTACAGCAGCCACCAAGGACACCTTCAGCGCAGCCCTGCACTCCTCAAGGTCTCTGCACCCGAGATTCCAACTAAGAAGCTCCCTGAGGTTTCAAGGGTGGCTCCTCCCCTAAAATCAGTTCTCAACCACCCCTGTAGACATCACCTCCAACCCTGGGCATTTACCTGGCCTTACTCCCTTATATACTCAGCCTCTCTCCCCACTGGACAGCATGTCCAGGAAAACACAGACCTCGTCTTTGGTCACTGCTCTTCCCCCAAAATCAATCCTTGGGTCTGGATCCAGGAAATGCTCAAACCTACTTGTTGAATTTTTTAAAGTATGGATAAACACTTATAAAATCTGTGAAACGCAAAGATTGAAAGGGATAGGTGAAGGCTGAGAGTCCCGGTGACTGAGTCTCTTCCGACTTGTGCTTCAGTTTTCCCTTCACTCTCTTCCCGCCCCTCCCCTACAGCCCTCTGCCTCCCCCAGCCCCAGCCTGGTCCCCAGTCAGTCCCAGGAACTGGGAGACAAGAAAAGGAGCGTTAGGGCAGAGAGGAAGGAATGAAGCTGGAGTGTGGCGCCCTCTGGTGGTCACAAGCTCCATGACAAGTCAGAGACTCAGTTCCAGCCCAATCTCATCCCGCTATTCTGTTCTTGGAAAGTTTCCTATAGTTTACCGCTGTGGTCAGATGGGAAATCAAGTCTGGGCCCTGCCTGGGCAGGCAGTTGCAGTCATGTATTGCCATCATCTGGCTCCTGCACCAGACAGGAGACACCGAGGCCAGGACTGAGTTCTGTCCACCTCTGTGTGCCTCATGGCTGGAACTACCAAAGACACAGTTTGGAGTATGTGGGAGGAGGGATCCTGCTCACTGACCCCTGCCACTGAAGTGCTGGGTTGCCTAAGTTTTGGGTCAGAATCCTGTTGCGCTTATCTCAGAGTTTTATTATTCTTGTCATCTCTCACTTGTCCGCCACAGTAAAGAGCTTCCTACCAAATAAGCTACGCTAAGCAGGCTCCTTTGGCAGGTCGACCAGCCAGATCAGTCAGGTCAGTGTACAGGAGCTCTCTTCCTCTTCCTCCTCTTCCTCCTCCTCCTCCTCCTCCTCCTCCTCCTCCTCCTCCTCCTCTTCCTCCTCTTCTTCTTCTTCTTCTTCCTCTTCCTCCTCCTCCTTCTTCTTCTCCTTCTCCTCCTTCTCCTTCTCCTCCTTCTCCTCCCTCTCTCTCCCTCTCTCCTCTCCATCTCCTGTCTCTCCTCTGCCCTTTCCCCTCTCCCCTCTCTCCTCTCCCTCTCTCCTTCTGTCAAATCATTCCAAAGAAAGCTAGAAGAAAATAGTTTGACCAGGAGCACTGGTGTCTGGCAACCTCCCTGTCCTGTGCTCCTTGCTAGAAGTTGCAAAGAACAAATGAGCTCTGGGTGTGACCAGTGTTCCCAGACCTAATTATGTGGTAGAATCACCTGGGTTTGCCTGAAAATGAACTGCCTAACACACACATTTTCAGATTTTGCAACACTGAATAAAATTCCAGAACACTGTGGAAAGTATAAAGACATTTCTGGGCCTTGCTGGCCCTTGGTGGGCTCTCCTGTGGCACTGCAGGCAGCACAGAGCTGGCTTTTGGTGACCCTCACCTCTCACATTGGATTCCCAGGCCCTCAGGAGGGAAAGAGCCTCAAGATGTCCTAGACCTGTGATCCCGAACTTCTTAGAGCTTTCCATAATAACAAAGAGCCAGTTGCGCCTCACATGCCATGGGATCACAATCACTGTTCTAGGCTGTCGTGTCACAGCTAGGGAGGGCAGTGGTCTCAGAGAATGGAGCCGGGTGGGCTGTGGTTGGGCTGGAGGAAAGCAGGGCAGAGACAGTCACCAGGAGGAGGTCAGAGCAGACAGGGGTCCTAGCCAAGAAGCTACAGAGGCAAAATAGAACCTCACCAGGGTCTCTCTTCCCACCCCATCCCAGCTCTGTGTGTGAGTGTTCCCACCTGCAGCTTGTAGGGCTCCCTATGTAGAGGAACTGAAATATACACTGGGAGTCTCAAGGGCAGGGCTCGGCCACAAGCTTGCTGTGCAGCCTTGGGAACACCACTCAACCTCCCTGGCCCTCCATTTAAGCATCAGTAAAAGGAATGTAACAGACCCATTTATTAATTCAACATGTACATATTGCTGGCCACCTCGTGTGCCAGGCACCAGCCTGGATGCTATGGACCCACAGGGAGCAAGACAGGCACCGCTCTTGCCCTCAGTGTGGAATGGAAGCTGGAAAAATAAATATGAAATAAGTGTAATGGATGTAAGTGGGGAAAAAACTCGAAATAAGTGGTTTTCCTACAGGGAAAACCACATAGTGGCGGTCGGAATAAAGGGGCATCTCTCCTTCCCTGGGGTGGGGTGTGGGGTGGGATTAAAGAAGGCTTCCCAGAAGAGATGCCTGGACCTGAGATGGGAAGGAGAAATAGGGGCTGGTCAGGCTGGTGGGCCGGAGGCAGAGAAGCACCCATTCCTCCCCACATTTGGGCGCCTTCCTTTGGAACATGCTAGCAAAGCGAGTGTGTAGCCTCCTGCTGTTCCCTGCCCTTCCCTCCAGCCTCATGCGGCTTCTGGCAAGTGGGCAAGTCAAGGAACTAGCAGTGTCCCCTCCTGAGTGCGGGGAGAGTATTCACTGCTTGCACTAAGTACCGCTGCACCCAGAAGCTCCGTCTTTGCAGAGCCTCTGGGTTCCCAGGGGCCCCCGCTCCCTGGGAGGCTCCCACCTGCTCCCCTTCCCTGCCTGGCCTCACTCCAGCCTCGGCTCCCCTTACCTTGCTCCCCTGCCTGAGGTAGAGAACAGAGCAGTGCACCCCAACTCTATCCTTCCAGCTCCTGTCCAGAGTGAGGAGAGGAGCCCAAGAGTGCAGTGGTCTGTCCAGGTCAGTGGCTAGGAATAGGGTGCCCACTGTGGGGTGGGGACAAGCCTGCCCAAGTGGTTTTGAAGCAAAAATATAATGAGAGGAACTTTCTGACAGGGCTGAACTACATAACTTTTAAAACACCAGGTCTGTGTGCTTCTCTGTCTGTCCCCTCAGACCAGCCTCCCTCCAGGGAAAAAGCGCTTTCACTTGAAATCTATGATTTTCAGCGGCCTGTGTCCCATAACTAAGTTAGCAAGGGTAGGGTTAGGAGGATGACAGGGCTAGATCAGGGACTTTGTGCCATCAGCCATTTCAGTTATGTTGGGGAATCAGCAACCACTCCAAAGCGTGATGGCTTAGAGCAACAGCCTTAGCATTTGCTCAGGACTCCACCGCAGAGCAGTCCAGCTGTGGTTCTAGCTGAGTCTTCTGTGGTCACTAAGCGGTGTGGGCTGGCCTGAGTCTTTTATCTGCCGGGATATAGCGCCCTTAGGCTCTTGCTCCTCACAAAAACTTAGGGCCTCTCCACATGGCCCCACCAGACTTTGTTCACAGCAATTCAGAACTCTCAAGATTGCAAAAGTAGCCAGGCCTCCTTCAGACAGGTCTTGCCTAGGCCAGCATCTGCACTGTCCTGTCCTTAAATTACATTGTCCTTATTGTGGGAACACAGATTCAAATTAAGGAAATATACGAAAATGCTTATAGCATTGTAACAGCCAATACACTAGGTCAACTTGAGAAGTTTAGAAACTTAACTAAGGAATTCAGCAGTTCTGCATCCTAGGGTGTAGAGGACATGTCCTCGGGTGTCTGTTTAAGCTCCAAGATGTTGTCATGGTTGATACACTGTGTCAACTTGAGGAGTTTAGAAGCTTAACTGAGTCACTTAGCAGGAGGTCAGGGTCCTCACTTTGTAAACATCCTCAGCCTGCCCAAGAGGAGGGCAAGGAAATAGTGTTAGTGCTACATGGTGTTAATTCCTGGACAGGAAGCCTGCAGAGGAAGAGAGGTTTACTCTTCCCCCCTTTTTCTGTGCTTATTGCTTTTGCTGCCTTCCACTGCCAGGAACCGTGGCCCCTCTACCATGTGCCACTCTGCCTTGGAGCCATCTGATTATGGAGTGAAACCTCCAAAAACAGTAAGCGACACAAACCTTTCCTCCCTTAATTTTGGGTGTTAGGTATTTTGCTTCAGCAAAGAGAAAAAAATAGCTAACATAAGCACTTTCTTACAGTTAATTTAAAAATTTTGGATGCTAGATTTTATTTGTACATGATTTAGATAATTTTGCAAGTACATATGTAATTTTAGCTTTCTAATTGTTTTGACAAGCAGAATTTACTTGAACAATTCTGTAGGTAGCCTTAACTTCTGCCCAAATTTGTTTCATATATATAATTAAGGTTGTAAATCCATATACAACATGTGAATGTGTTATTGTGAACAACTCTTAATTCTTTAGTCTCAACTGCAGGGTTTAAACCTGTTTCAATGGCCTTTTAAAATGTGTATCTTTACAAAGGAATATTCAGGATGATGATGAAAATTGTTGATAATGCTATGATTAAAATGACAGCATAATGTGAATAAAAAGGTACATTATCCTGATTAAAATCAGGCCAGGTGCAATGGAATGTGAAGAGCGGAATGTGAGCAGCAGGCAGTGTGGTTCATGGCACCGCTGGTGTAAACAATACCCGCTGGTCTGCAGGTAACAAAGGCTGCACAGAGATAACACCCCCTTCGGCTGCCTTTCTTATGGGCCTCGTAATCTCGTCTCTAGCACCATACTCTTCATGACTGTCTCATCCACATATTACCTTTAGAAACCTTTCTTGGAGCCTTATGCACGTTGAGAAAGTGCTCAGACACCCCTGCTCCCGGTTACTTAGTAACTGCTCTACTCACAACCCCAACCCAGGCTCCTCATCCTAATCCCTAGGTCTCACTCCTGGCATCCTGGGCTCTGCCATCTAGGAAGGGCTTCAGACAGCCACAGCCAAGAGCAAGGGTGGAATGGGGCCAGAGGGGCCTCTTCATCTCTCAAATCCCAACAGCTCAGTAATTTTACCTGTGATCTGCCCCTACGCCAAGGGAGCACATTAGCACACACACCCCTGGAAAGACCACTGAAAGCTTTCCCTAGGCACTGTGGACCTAAAAGCCTCGGGCCAGAAAGATGCGGTATGGCCTGCTGGTTTGGAAGTGTACTGGGGAAGAGGGCAGAACCTCTTCTCCAATACATTCCTAAGCATTGCAGCTTCCACGTATCTCACCTGGGAACTGGTGGATCCTGAAGTAACTCTGCCTGAGAGTATTTGGAGCCCACCCAATCTTAATTTCAAAATTCAGATAGATAATATTCAAACACTAGGTGCCTTCCAAGTGCTGCATGTCCACTGAGTCATTCCCTCAGCATCCTGAAGGGCGCCACTACAGGGCCACCTCACACGCCAGGGACTGAGGCTAAAAGGTAGGCTGGGTGGCTTCTCTGGGACGCAGCTGTGAGTGGCAGAGGCAGGTTTTGAGGCCAAGCTCCCTAAATCAGTGCCTTACCCTCCTCAGGGAGCCTGGGTGTTTTCAATCAAAAGTAGATCTCTTTGCCTGCAGGAACCATGATGCCTAAATTTATTATTTATTATTTAACTTTGGACTAGTTGCTGCTTTTGGATTCAACCAATTAGAAAATTCTTCCTAGGTTGAGACTTCTGTTCTCTAACCAGTTCCTCTTCTTGTGTCTTCCTGTGTCAGGTGTATAACATGTATATTTTATACACATGCTCCACATGCATACTGTGTCTGTATGAAGAAGCACAAATGACGAGTGGGTGGTGTGCACTTGTAAAGCCAGGTTACTCAGGAGGCTGAGGCAGAAGGATCATAATCTTAATTTATGCAACTCAGACCCTGCCTCAAGATAAAAAAAAAAATTAAAAGGGCTGGGGCTATAGCTCGGTAATAAAATATATATATATATATATATATATATATATATATATATATACATATATGTATATATATATATATATGTATCACAAGTTGAGGCAGAAAGATAGCTACAAGTTCAAGACCAGCCTGGTCTACATAGTGAGACCCTGTCTCAAAAATGAAAAAGAAAGAAAGAAATCGTATGCCTGCATTCCTAAAGCAAAACATTTTGATTAATGAGTATATGACAAAAATGACAAATAGCTTTAAGAATTAAAGAATAAACACAGAAAGAATTTCCCTCTAAGCTCAACAAACTCAAAAATCTCCACAACTACAAACACGAGTACTCAAATAAATAAAATATAGCAAACAAATGAAAAGAATAAACATAGGGCATGTGACCTAAGTGCATTTGCCATTGCTGGAAGCTGAGCTACAGACTGATACTATATATTGATGCACACAGCAATTTTAATGGTGGTTCACTACCTAGGACATTGGGCCATGTTGTACAATGGACAGTGGCACTGCTGAACATTTCCCTTGGCTGAAATTGACCACTGTAGAAGCTGTCGTTAATAGGATAAAATCAGACATCGATGGGCATTTGCCCTGCAGTGAACATTAGCAACAAGGGATGCCGAGCACGGACAGGCAAGGCCACATTAGCCTACAATGACCTTTGCCATCAATTGGGACAGGGAGATTATTGCACTTGGAGGACTCTGATCTACCGTTCACCTAGAGGACTGATTTACAAACAGATCTTCTGTCATCCCGACCAGTACTGTCTAGGCATTGGCCTCTTCCTTCTCTGGACATTAGATGATCAAAGCCCAGCAGGTTGCCTTCAGAGAGAGTGGGAACTCAGAAGGATCCCATACTTGGTTTCATACTGTGTCCTTGTTAACTTGAAATTCATAGTAATCTTTCAAGAGGGGAGCCCACTTGTTTATTTTATACAGGATTCCAGTTCTGAAGCACAGAACTCTGGCCACCCACCATGGCACCCACGGCTGCTTCTCTCTGGGTCAGAGGCTCCTCACTGTTGAAAAGGGGCCAGGAGAGGAAAGACTCTAATTGACCTTAGGTTTCTTCTGCTCTAGAATCTAGAATGAATTGGTTTGACCGGAGGTATTTAGAGCTGTGTAACATCCAAATTTATTTGCAACACAGAAACACAGGGAATCCCAATGCCTTTTGGTTTCTCAGAGCACCCTACCCTCTATGAAGTAGGGCAGGCAAGGCAGAGGGAATGGACATCTGACAGATGAAGTCTGTCCCAGGCCAGTTTCCTCATCGGTATGGTGACAAAGAAAAAAAAAAAAAGGAATACTTGATGCAGTTGTGAGAACAGAAAGGGCTCTTCTGGGGCATCTATTATGTGCCAACCACATACTTAATTTATTTGCAAATGTTACTTCATTTCCCCTTCCGATGAGTGAAGATGTTTTCATCCCCGTTTTACAGGCTCAGAGAAGTAATAAGATTTGGCCAAATTCACACAACTAGCTTGTGATGGACTCAAGATTTTAATCCTCCTACAACTTCAAAACAAATCTTTGCATCACCCACTGCGATCCCTTAAAATTCTAATAACC
The DNA here is from genome assembly GCF_034190915.1 of Cavia porcellus. Taxonomy (NCBI): domain Eukaryota; kingdom Metazoa; phylum Chordata; class Mammalia; order Rodentia; family Caviidae; genus Cavia; species Cavia porcellus. Next base: position 58,012,516 of record NW_026947492.1, read on the forward strand.
TTCAACATACTTGAAGGTATGGACAGCTATTTTGGAAGACAATGACAGACACTATGGCAGCCATTGTTGACTTCCTTATTGTCTGGTCTTGAAGACCTAAAATGCCTTCATCATCCTGTTCTGATCAGTTCTATACTATTTTGTTTTGTATGAATTCATTGTATGGAGATCTATTTGGAAGAAACAAGGAGACAATATGATAGACAGTGAAGATCTCTGGTTGTCGTGCTTTGAAATCTGTGTCTCTTACATTGTTATCTTATGATCTGTTTTAATTTTATCCTCTTTAAAAAAAAATAAGTACACATATTGTGTGTCAAATAAAATATTTTTAAATTTTTTTAAAAAAAGATTCTAACGCGGTGAGCCAGGTGCCAGGATTCCTGGAGGGGTGAGGCCAAAGGGGTGCGGTCTGGCTGCAGTGGAGGAGAGACTAGAAAACCACAGAGCTGCTCTTTGCCTCCAGCTGTCCCAAATTCTGCTCAGCTTGCCTTTATCCGGGGGCGTTGTATGGCGTTGCGTGACCACGCGGTGGCGCTGCAGAGACACAGACGCCCGGTTCCGGGAAGTTGGGTGCCTGAGGCTGGAGGCCAGAGCTGGGAGGCAGTGAAACTGTGATACCCCATCCTGATGAACTTTCAGTGGAGTAATGTCCATGCCCTCCCTCTGCTGAGAGCTTCACCCCTGCCGTGTTTTGCAGATACAAGTTGCACAAGTCCCTCTCTAGCCTTCAGTCTACCGGGTGCCTTGTTAAACTTCAGTAATTCTTGTACCATGGCTCTACCCCAAGGACTTCCTCCTCAAGGGTGGCTTTGGGAGGACCCAGGTACTTTCCGTGTAAGCACCCTGATCACCCTGCTCCCTCTCTTGAGGCCGGGGGAGGATGGTGGCCAGTATGGCCATGCCCTCTTCCCCACCTGCAAAAGCATGTTTAACTGTGAGGCCTGGGGTCTCCCTCTGACCTCCCCACCCCAGCAATTCCACAGCTCCTTCCTGCACTGCAGGTGGGTGTCACCTGGGCCCAGGACTGTGGCTGGCATGGGGGACCTGAGTCACAAGGTGTCTCCCAGGTGCCTGCCTCTCACCCTCGTCCACCTGTCTCCAGTCACGTGGATTCTCCAAGGGCAGCACGGCCATGCTGCTCTTACAGCCCGAGGCCTCCCGTGTGTCCCTCCCTGTCCCACACCAGGAATGAGAGCACTCTAGAGTACACGGGAAACAGGAAGATTTATGTTGCCTCCCAGTCCAGGGTCTGGCAGAGTATTTAGTGTGATCTAAAACTACAGTGAAAGTTTGAAATTTCTTTAAATTCTTACAAGAGACATTGCCACGAATCCCTCTCAAAATACTCCCTTTGCTTCAAGCCCCTTATCCCGTCCTTCTCACCACTTTGCGAAGCAGTTCTGAAGTCTTTACTTTCTTAGCTGTGCTGTCATCAGGCCTCTCTCAATGCCCTGAATCGATTCAAAACCTTTACCGTTCCACACAGCCACTCTGACTTTGTGGAAGAACCAGCAGTAGCAGGACCAGGGCAGGTGACAAGGGGGATGAAAACACTCCGTGTTTTTCCGAGCCTGCCGTTCTGCTGGATGACACTAAGCAGCGGCACTCACTGTATTTTTGCTCACACCTCATAAACACACCCACTAAAGAGGACTTCCAGAGCTGCTTCAGAAAGTGGCCAGAACGCTCGGGCAAGTGTGTTCAACGAAGAGGGGGAGTGTGTTGAGGGTAATCAACGGCAATGTATCCTTTACTGGAACAAATTTTTAAAAGTCAAACATTCATTGTACATTCTGATCGCATCTCATTGCTGTCAGTGACAGCTTGGTGTTCTGGATATTCCTGTAGACTTTCAGCAGTTAGAACTGCCCACAGCAAAGGCATCTAAATGAACTAGAAGGGAGCTCCCTGTCACTAAAGTGTACAAACAGGTGTTAGGGGACCAAAACAGCTTACACACTAAGGATGAATAAAGTCTTGTACATCTAAGCAACTCCCTCCTTCATGTAACCCTACTCCTCATGTCCTGGGGGATTACGGGGCTTTGCAGGCCAAACAATACCCAGGCCCTAACCTAATTCATCCTTGTAGGCCCAGAGCCCAGTCTAGGTCTTGTCAACAGATGCTGCTTGAACGATGGAGAAAAGTCTTTATAGCATTTATTAAAACAAGGACCATCAGGTTGGGCTGGTGGAGAAAGAGCTCGGGCTGTCTGTGGGTATGTCTGTGGGACCAGCCTGATGCCCACATAACCACAGGTGGCTGGCTTCCACCCAAGGCCAATACATGTCCAGAACACAGTATTATAAAAGTGAACAAATGCAGCTCTTCCTGTTTTATAAATGATATTTCCATTCCCTGCCAGCAGAGGTAGCGGGGTGGGGACTGAAAGCAACAATTCATTTAAAAAGGCAACAATTCTTTATAAAATGAACACAAAGGAAAAATCCAGGGTTAGGAAGCTGAGATGTTACCCTGGGGTAGAGCAGAAATGTGGGGGAGACAGACCCTGCCGATGCGGGTGAGGGGAACTCAAGGGCTCTGCTGGGCTCAGGCCTATGGGGACCAAGTCAAGGTGGTGCCTTGGAGCCCATGACTGGATGGCACTCTAGCACAGCATCAGCTCTGTAGGGGAGCATCCCCAGGGAAATAGGCATCTTTCCAGCCTTGATTCTTGGAGACCTCACCTCCAAGGAGAAAGTATCGGTCGTCATGCCCCAAGCTCTCAGGGCTCCAAAAGGTGAACTGACCTTGCTCGTGCCACACAGCTGGCAGTGGGCCCATGCTCCCACCTCTGAGGCCCTTAATCTGTCTTGTTCCTGCTGCTGAGATGCCAGCAACAGCAAGGGGAGGCCCAGGAAAGGGATGATTTAGAGAAGACAGGAAGTGCAGGGGGCCCAGGCAGGAGGCAGGAAGCTGGGTTCTGGCCAAGCTTCCACCCAGGGGAACCTTAGGTTAGTCTCCTTCTCTACACCTCATTTTCCCATCTGTCCCATAACGAGGTGGACTTAGTTTTCTCTTTAGTCCCTTCAACAATTAAAGTTCTACCTAGGGCTCCAAAGCAAAGGGAAGTTGTAAAAGGGTCTGCTGCCCCTATGAGACCAGACCATGGGTCAAGGGGACACTCAGCCCACTGGACCTGAGTTTGCCCTGCAGTGGTGGCTCCCACCCACCCTCCTCCAGCCATGGGTCAGGTCAGCCCAGGCAAGAGGGAAGGCACTTGAGGGACAAGTGAAAAGTGGCAGCAGATAGGAACCAGCATCTGGCTTGACACTGATGTCCCTCTGCTTATGGATTGCAGGGGCAATGGAGACAAAGGGACAGGCTTTATTCCTAGGTGTCGGCCCAGACACAAAGCCCTGGGTAGGCCCACAGCTCCACAGTGATGCCAACACATAGGCCTACAGACTCCCTGCTGGCATTGGCACATTACAACATAAGTTATGTGGGACCTGAGTGAGCCCAGGGCAGCAGTCTGTCATGTAGCCCTGGGCCTTATCATTCGTCACAAAATGTCTGAGGCCCTGGCAACAGATTCCTGGGTGTCTCCACAGTGCAGGGCCACCTTGGAGCTGGAGCCAGGCCGTCGAGGATAGGCACCCTCCCGCACCAGGCGCCGGCACTGTGTGCCTTGTCCCACGCTGACACTCTGCAGTGCCGGGAGGTGATGCAACAGCACCTCAGGTAGGGGCACCAGTCCTGTGCCTGACAGGTCCAGCTCCTGCAGTGAGCCCAGGCCAGAAAACACCTCAGTTCCTGCCCACTTAAGTTTGGGGTTGCCCGACAGGTCCAGGACCTGCAAGCCAGGCAGCTGACGGAAGCCATGGGGTGCCAGCTGGGGCAAACCTTGTAGGCTGGCCAGTGACAGATGGGTAAGGCCTGCCAGCCCCGTGAAGGCACCAGGGCCAATGGCTGCCAGGGGGTTCCCATCCAGGCTCAGGTAGCGCAGGGGCAGGTCTCGAAGATCGGGCACAGCACGAAGGCGGTTCCAGGCCAGGTTCAGACTCTGAATGGTGGGTGTGGGCAGACCAGCTCCTGAGGACTGGGGGACCAGGCGATGAATGAGGTTATGAGAGAGGTCCACGTGCAGTGGCCGGGCCTGGTTGTGGGTGGTGAAGGCAGACACAGAGACCTCCTGGAGCCGGTTGTGGCTGAGGTTCACGTCACTCAGTGGGGAGCTGGTGAAGCTCTTGGCTGGCAGGGCTGTCAGGCCATTGTGACTTAGGTCCAGGGACTCCAGGTAGCGAAGCCGGGAGAAGGCAGTGGGCGAGATGCTGGTGAGTAAGTTGTGGCTGAGATCCAGGCCAGCCAGTGTGGTGTAGCCAGGCCCTGCCAACACTGACTCGTTTACTGTCTCCAGCTGGTTGGAAGACAAATCAAGATGCGCTGTGTCCAGGGGGATGGGCACAGGCACAATGTGGGGGCCCAGGCCACTGCAGTCCACTCGGGTCAGGCTGAAACTGTCAAAGAGGCCAAAGGTCTCCACCTCACACTGGCAACCAGGGAAGCATGGCTGGGTCATCTGCATTCCACTCACGGCCAGCAAGAGCAGCGGGAGCAGCAGCAGGGTCCACAGCATGGTGGGGGCTGGAGAGAGAGCCACACACACAGTGAGCGCTGGACACATCACAAAGCCACCCCCACGCGACCTAAGCCAGTGGGTGTGGATGCAGCCACCATTCCCCTGGAATACCCTTCTGGAGTACTCTTTATGATCCCTACTCCATGTTCCTCTCTGACCTGTTTCCCCATTAGTATGGAAAGGGGTTCTGCCAGGTTTGTGGATTTTTAACAGGACACAGCAGTTTACTCCATAAATAAAGATAGCAGGTGCAAGATGCACACAAGCCTGCTCTGGCTCATGTGAAAGCCCCTGAAACCTTTCTTGCCTGTGCTCCAAGGCTCTGGGGCAATGAGAAGCCTGCCTCTCCAGTTCAGATGGCTTAGGGCCCACGGGCTGGTGTGGACCTAGTCCCTGCCGGGGAAGGGCTCACAGTGAACAGCTGTCTGACTGTCTCTCACAACCACCCTTCAAGGCAGAAATTAAATCTTCATTTCACCAAGTGGGAACAGCTGAGCCCAAGAGATGTTAAGAAACACATCCACAGCCGCTCAGCTAAGTGTTGTAGCACTGGCGAGGGTGCACACGTAGGCAGCAAGGCCTCATGCCCAGGTAGTGGCCTCCCACTTCTGAGACCAACGTGCTGCTCCCTGCAATGACAGAACTCAGCTCACCCCAGCTCTGTGTCTAGATTTCCAGTTGGGCTCATTGCAAACCCCTGCCCTCTTGTACTGCCTCCAGATAACAGAATTCTCACATCTCTGTGACCCTTCTGTTAACCTTGGGGCAGGCGTGGGGGCTGGTTCCTCCACTAAACAGATGAAGAACAGAAACTCAGAGAAGACCCAAACAAATGCAAAGCAGGATTAGAACCTAGGTCTGTCAGATTCCAGTTCTTCTATTTAAATGCACTGCCTCCAACAGGCCTGGAGGTGAGCTGGTGGGGAAGCAGAATCCAGAAAGAGCTTCTCCCAGAGACTTGTCAAATGCAAGCTACTTCCTCTCTCCAGCCCTGTTTCCCTCTGTGTATAACTGCAACAGTAGCTGCCATACATGCCAGGCATTGTGTGTACCTTATCACTTCTAATGATCATATGCCCCTAAATCAATCAGACTCAGAGCCTGTGTTAATGCTCACTGTGACTCCCAAGCTATTGGGGCTCAGCAGCACAGGCTTGGGAACCAGATCATTACACAGCAAGAGCCCCTAAATGACATCTTAGGGTCTGAGGTTACCCCTCCTTGCACAGCAGTCACTCAGCTGGGCGTTGGGCGACACATCTTCACGTGGGCGGCCCTGTCCTCTTGCCTTATCTCTTCCTTCCCACTGGTCTTCAGGGAAGGGAGTAGAGGTGGAGGCTAGGGAGAGTGGGGGGACCTGCCCACCTTCTAGACTGGGAGGATTAGGGAGAGTGCCTCTGGATTGCATTACGGCCCGCATGAAACTTTAAAGATGCAGTCACTTGATCTGTATGCTGCCTCTGCCCAGGGCCTGGGACAAATGAGGTTCCCCTGACCCCCTCCCCAAGGGGCCCCTCCTTTCCCAGCCTTTTCTTTTGTAGAGGCCAATTTGAGGATTAAAGTCAGCCCAGGTGCATCCTGGGCTTGATCCCAGCTGAGGCAGGACAGAGTGTTCCAATGTCTGGAGCCAAAGGAAAATATTAAGTTGCTTCAGGCCCCCTTTGTTCCCTGGGGTGAGCTCCTTGCAGAGTTCATTACCACCACTGCCTCCCCTACCAAGCCAATCTGCTCATACCCACCTTTCTTGGGGTTTAAACAAACACCACAGTTCAGAGCTCTGAGATTACCATTTGGTTTCCCAGAGGTGATTATACAATGTGCCCATGAAAGGCCAAGTGGCTTTCTCATGAGCTCCTGCTTATGTAACCAGCAGCCCAAACCCAACCCCAACACTGCCTCTAAAGCCTCTTGTCCTCAGTTCCCTACAGCAGCAATGGCTGCCCTGCATGTCTCACAGCAGTGACAACCCTCACAGGCCACACCGTGGACTATGACAGACTGTACTTACGCAGAGAAGTCTTCCCCACACACCTGGAACTCGGGCCAGAGTCATAACAGCTGATGCAAGGGGGCAGGAGTGTAGCTGAAGGCACCACTGGCTCCCATAACAAGGCTGGTGGAATGCTCCTAAGGTCATTACTCCGTGTCAGGTTTGTTGCCCACAGCTGGGCATTTGCAGAGTCCACAGTGACAGAGCCAGTTGCCACTTTATATACTAGTGTTTGACATACCATCTCTTATCTGATCCTCACGGTTCACAAATGAGGCCAGAAGCATAACCCTCTCTTATAGTAGAGGATAAAAAAAGTCACTTGCTAAGCTGCACGATATTGGAAAGTTATGGAGAGAGAGGATGAGCAGCCCCTTAGGGGACATGCCCAGCAAGACCAGGACTAACAGATACAGTTTCGGGCTATCTCTCCCCGAGGCTGTACTCCAGATGAAGTCCTCCAGATGGGAACCCAAGGATATACATGTTTACCACATTCCAGAAGGATGACCTGGAGACAGGTAACAAGTTCCAAAGGACAGTCAGTTGTGCTGGTTCTTAACCCCTGCTGCCCCAGGTTGCTCCCATCATTGGTCATGTCCTATCCCTTCTATAAGCTTCAGGAGTCTCAAAACTTTAACATTTAACAAAAGCATTTATTAAATTTCTATAAAATACAAAGTCTGGGGCCAGGCTATTTAGGAATATAGGTAGGACTCAGGACAACAGGGGTTTGACCTCACAGGGCTTACAGACCAGCAAAAGGGACAAAAACCCACTCATTGCAAGATCACTAATGCCATCCCTGGACCCAGAACACATGGATCTGTGCGACCTTCAGTTTTCTTTATGTCTCTGAGTCTTGGCTTTCCCATCTGTACAGCAGTATTAATATTTCTCACCCTGAAACCAGACCTTTCCCCTCAGAATGAAGGGAAAGACAGACTAGCGGTCACCAAAAAAGGCAGGAGAGAAGGGTATTTCAGTCAAGATTCATCCCCTGAACTGCAGATAAAACAAATCTACTCATCGACCAGATTACAGAACAGACAGGCATGAGGAAAAGGGCTTAAAACTGAGCCTGCCTGGAGCCTCGAGCACACCCATTTCCCCACTGGAGAGACACACTGGAAAGTCCTGCAGGGACAAAGGCATGAGTTATTCAGTTGGGCTCACAGCGCCAAGTTCACACTGATTCTGAGGCAAGTTTGCTGATGGACCACGAGAACAACAGTAAACTATGACCTTAACAGTTCCAAAAGTTCTCCCCATGTGACACCCAGGCCCTGTTGAGAGATACCTGTCTCAGACGGCTCTAACCACATCTGCTGCCCTCTCAGGTGCTACTATTACCCACAGAAATCAAATCCTCCCAGCCAGAGGCATCTGCAAGTTCGCTCCATCTTGCCCTGTATCTGGATTTGAACCCTGATTTGGAGTCAGGGTGGCAAGAGCTATCACTTTGGTGATCGACTCTGAACAGCTTTCAGTCTTTAATCACACTTGTCCAAACTCAAGAGAATCTCAGGGTTTGGGAGCCAGGGGCCTCTTAGAAATCAATGGTGACTGAAACTCAGAGAGGACCAGGGATTCCAGGGAATAGCAGAGCTAGGGCCCAGGGGCTAGGTAAGGACCTGATACCTCACACTGCTGCAGGCACCACACATCCACCCTCCTGGCCTGGCCTTGCCAGTGGAACAAAGCCTGCTCTGTCCACACTGGCTCCCTCCCAGCAACCCCTCCCACCAGGCCTCTCACTACGGGCCATCAGTAGACCTCCTTCAGAGACAAATTCCCTGCTGCCCCAGTATGTTCAACAGAGAAGACTTGGAAAGGGAGCAGCTTAAGGCACAGCCTGGCCTTCTTCACCTAAGCACCTGGGCCAGAGCAGACCAGGCACAAACAGAGAGGTGGATGATCCGAGAGTCCAGTGAGGAAGCTATGAAGCATGACTGCCTGGTCCCAGATCCAGATGTGAATCCAGTTCCACCTACCAGCCCCAGGCAAGGCTCAACCTAGTGAGTCCCAGTGCCCTCAACAGAGATAACAGCAGAGGACAGTGCCAGAATGTGAAGCATTCTGTTCAATACTGCCCATGGAAGTGCCTAATGCCTGGCAGACACTGATGGGAGCATCTTTGGAGGCTTCCTGAAGGCAATGATGGTGTATTCTTCACGGCCTTCCCCATGCAGTGCCTGTGCCCAGTGGGCCCACAGCTTGCTGTGCTAACTCCTCCAACCCTGCTGCTGGTGTCTATCAACAAGGCCTCAGCCTCCCCCCCCTGAGGGCAGGGGACAGGTTATAGCTAGGGCCCTCTTCACCCCAAGTGCCTGCCCCAGTGCCACACAATGGCTGCTCGGGTCCATAGAATTTTCCACCTCCTGCCCCAACAATTTCAACAGGGTGCCCCTGGCACATGAATCAGGTGGGCAGGGGGCCAAGTCATAGCCTGGCCCAGGGCCCAGCACCCACCTAAGCTGGGCCTTTGCCTCGACCAGCAGCTTTCCTCTTCCTGTCCTTTCACTGCTCCCTTAGTCATGAAGGAGCTGACACCAGTGAAATCCCCCAGGTGGAAATTTTGCAAGGGTCCTGACCTCCATCTACTTACTCAGCTCTGGAAAAGCAAGACTGAAAAACTTTCAGAGCCAAAGTCTATTAGGGCCAGCTGTCCCTACAGAATCACTAATACTGCACATCTATGCAAGCCTGCAGCTCACTTAGCCTTCACCATCATCCCTGTTCTGCCTTATCTCAGTCCTGACTGTGGAGAACACAGGCAAGCAACTGAGTGACATTCACCTGGACAGCAGGGAAAGCAGGACTCAGACCCAGACAGCTCAGCTCCACATGCAGGGCTCCATATGCCACACCACCTCGTTTTACAAATGGGCATGCATGGACAAAAGCTTAGCACTAATGGGGTTAGACTGTAATTACACGTTTACCTGTCTGTTCTGTGACCAGGGAGCTGAGCACTGGGCCTGGCACACACCAGGTTTCAATGAAGCTTCTACATATCTAGAAAATGATTCTATTACCAAAAATCACCTCTCAACTTTTCCCCCAACTACTGCCTCAACTATTACCTCTTCAGTCATTCTGCAAGATCATGTCAGATGGCACTGTTGTGCTCAGGTAGGGCCGGAAAGCCCAGTACCCTCATCAGTGGGTGGCGGTGGTCCTGGTACTGCTTTCTCCTTCCAATATGCCTTCTTCCTGGAGATTTTCAAGTTCCTGTAGTTTTCAGCCAACATCTGCACGCACAGGGAAAGGTTCTACAGCTCAGCAGACTGGGCCCCACCCTGCAGGCCTTTATCTACTTTGAGGCTCAGTGTGTCCTCATTCCAGTTTAGAGTTTAAGGATTTACCTGTACTGTGGTGAGAGACCTAGTACTGTGCCAGTGGGCCACTGTGATGATTAGTCAGGGAAAGTAAAGACTCAGCCCAGGTGGCACCAACTGGTGCTCGACACATGTTGATTCTCACTCTCTAATGGGTGACTGTAGGGGTCAGGGAAGAGAAAGAGCTTTGACTTCAGTGAAGCCTATGCAAAGCAGGGCACAGGATGGAGACGAATCCGAATTCCGTTTCCTGAGGCCTTGGATTCTGTCTCAGAGCACCAACTAGACTTTACTAGGGAACTGGTAAGGGAGAGCTGGAAGAGTCACAGAGGCCAAAGTGGGTAGAAGCAGTTGAGTTGCCTGTGACAGAATCAGGACTTGCTGTTAGGTCAGCAGCCAACCTTGGGTGGGTAGATCACTGTCTTCCGTCTTTCTTACCTCCAGACTGGGCACACCCTCAACCTGCCCAGTCCAGGGCTTACTACAACAGCCTAGCGCAGGCTATGCTGCCTCCAATGCCAGTCATGCTGGGCACCAGAGTGCAGCTTTCACTCTGTTTAAAACCCTCTTCACAAAGAACAGCTTTCTAGCTAGAGGCCCTTCACTCCCCTAGGACCTCCTGCCTTTTCATTGGCTGTTCCTTCTGACAATGACAACAAAGGTACCCTACTGCTCTTACTTGCCTGATTTAAAAGCTCCCTCCTCTGTGAGGCATTCCCAGGCTAATCTGCCCCTCATTCACAAAAGTGTCACCTCTTTCTGGGCTCCCATGGCTCCTGGCCTATGGCTGTGTATAAAAATCTACATCCAGCTCTGCTGCCACATGAAGCCCGGCCACCCGAAGGGGGAAAACCATATGAAGGAAATGTCAGGGGAGCAAACTTCCTTCCACTTGGGGATGCTTGCAAAATATTTAGGGCCTTGCCAATCAGAGTAATCAGGTTTGGACCCATGGTAAAACTGGAGTTGAACTGAAGGCTGAGGATTACCACGAGCTAAGATTTGAACTCAGGTACCTCTCTTGTGAATATGACCCAGCATATGTCTGTATACTGTAATCCATGTTCCAAACCTCTTATCTTATTAGCACATGTAAATCATTATTCTATTAAATGTATACAACAGATCTCAGGACATGAATTAATGCCCTCCTCTGAAGGATGAGGAGCCTAAGAATCAAACCAGTGAATTATCCCAAGCCACAGAGCTAGGAAGCAATGGAGTGGGTGGAAAACCTGAATCTTCTGCCTCTGGAATACTGTCTCCAGATTGGTCTCAGCCTCCCGCAGCACCCATAGCCCAGAGGGTTTTGTAGAAGTGCCAATCCCACCCAGTTGTGCCTGTAGACCCTCCTACAAGTCTCCAATGCCTAAGATTCAAATATCAGGTCTTAGCAATCATCAGTAATTTGGCCTCTGCCTTGCCTCCAGTCTCCAGTTCAACTCCAATTCCCCAGGCCAGGACCTTACATCCGACAGCACACAGTATTGACCTCCTCTGGACTGTTTCCAGAGCACATAGAGAGTCTTGCACATGCTGTCCCCTTTGTGGTCACCCCTTCCCGCCGCCTTTGTGCATTCAATGACTTCAAAACCCTGAGCAGTTAGGTACTATGGTGTATGCCTATAATCCCAGTAACTTCAATTCCAGCTCCACCTAGGGCTGAGGTAGGAGGATGATAAATTTGAGGCTAGCCTGGGAAACTTAAGACACTATATCAAGGGGGAGAGGGGGTAGGGCTTACAGTGCAACTAGGTTGTAGACTGCTTGCCTAGTATGTGTCAAATGTGTGAGGCTCTGGATTTCACTCCTAGTACAAAAAAAAAAAAAAAAAAAATAGCAGATGAACAGTCATCTGCTCTATTGGGTCCCTGGCCCAGGTTTTTCCCATACAACCTGTCTTTAAAGTTTCTTTGGTAGGAGACTTTCAGGGAGTACCCAGCCCTTCTTAGAAAGTGTCTTCACAGCCCAGCCTTGCTCTAAGAAATGATGTGAACTCTTTTTACTCTCAGTGCTGGGGAATGTCTGGGATCACAGGGCTGTGAGCCACCACTGTGTCTAGCAGGACAAGTGAGTTCTTAAATGTATCACCCCTGCTTTGAACCAGGAGTTCAAATTAGGAAGAAAACTGATGATCTCTCCCCACTCATATAGAGTCATTTAAAAGATAGTTTAAAAAAAACTGTCAATTCCTTCTTTTCCTTCCATCTTTGAGTCCTCTGTATTTGCTTCTGCCCCAATGGAGAACAGTGGCAGAAGCTATGAGTTGCATTCCTGTCTCCTCCGCCCAAGGAGCAGTTGTTGCCCAGAAACTGGCCAAGTTAGAAAGGTGTATGTTACACAGCAAAGCACTTCCAGGTTCGGGGACCTCAGGCAGTCAGCCAGAAGCAAGGTGGGAGACAGGCTGTCCATACTGCCCCTTCCAGATGAGGAGCTTAGGCCCTGAGACCTAGGAAAGAGCCTGCATTCCCTGTCCCAGAGCAGTAGCCAGTGCCCTCCTGCTGATCTGCAGGACTGGGCCAACTTCCTCACTACAGACTGGGTTATCTATGCCACATAGGATAGAAAGCCCGTTGGGACTGAGCCCTCTGCCTCTCTGGCCAGTACCTGGGTTCTACAAGTCTAGTCTTATCCCTGGGGCACAACACAACTAGAAGTTTAAGTAACCTAGCCAGACGGAGTGTAAGCGGGCAGCGCTGGTTATTCCACCTGAAAGCTGGCTCAGGCGCAACCGCGACACCCTAGGGAGCCTAGTGCCTACAAGGGGCCACTGACTGTCCTATTCGAAAGGAGCGCTTGCATGGTTTCCTCTTCCCCAAACCGACTAGGTGTCCTGCGGGACGGCAAGCAGGCCTGATGCCAAAAGGTCGGTGGCTTCCCACCTACCGGATCGGAAGGCTGGTCCCCTCACCAGGGGTGAGCTGTAGACCGGGGGGGCTCCTGACGGGGATTAGGGCTGGAGCTGGTTTCTGGACCAGGCAGAAATCTCTCTCGATCACACGCACTCTCCTCTCAGGCCGCTTCCCCGCCTCCTCCCCGCAGAGGGAGTCCCGCACCGGTGTCCCGCTCGCTCCGCCCAGCCCGGGCCAGGGCTCGTCCCCGACGCCGCCGGTCCCCCACCCACCAATCCTCTCCCATCCTCTCTGCCGCCCACAGGACCTCCGGAGATGTGAGCGAGGGGGGCTGTCAGGACTCCCCAGCCCCGCCACCATTAGGGGGGCGGCCACGGGGAAGGCTCAGGCTGTTGCCCGAGGATTCAGGAGAAAAGTTTGAAGCCACGGGGTGGACGGTGGAGGAGCGCGGATCTGGGACGGCGTCCGGCCGCTAGCGCACACCGCTCCTCTGTCACCCACCCAGACACGTCGACAGCTCGGTCCACGTACGCAGACACGCGGCGATGCCCCGACCCACACCCACCCGCTACCCTAGTGCTGCGGACGCGGGTGTAGAGCAGCCAAGAGAAGCCGCGGGCACAAAGGCACCCACAGAAGCACGTCCCCGAGCCTGAACCCACAAAGCCCCACGACCGTGACGCACGTGTCCGCACAAAGACCCCGGAGGCCCCGACCCAGCCCACGGTCACCGGACAGAGCTCTGTCTCCGGGAAGCCCCCTCCCCTAGGCCTGGGTTCCCCGGCTGCCCCGACGGTCGCCCAGTCCGGGAAAAGTTGAGGGGCCCCTTGGGGACCCAGGCCCGCCCCGCTGCCGCCGGATGCAGCGGCGAGCCCGGGGTCTGGGCTCGGAACCTCGGCCGCCGAGCTGAGCCCACTCCCGCTGCGCCCCAGGACTCGCACCCACCTGGAAGGCTGCGCGGCTGCCGCCTCGGCGCGCTCACCTAGGCGGCCCGGCGTTGGCACTCGGGCCGGCGCTTCTCTCAGCCTGGCGCGGCGCGGCCCGCCCCCCTCCGGCTCTCGGCCCCGCCCGCCCCCCGCTCCCCGCTGCCCCCCGCCCAGGGAAAGCTGGAGCCCGCGGCCCGGCGGGCGGCTCAGGGAGTGTCGCCAAAGTGTAGGTCTGGCCGATGGCTTTCTCAGCCCCACCCCCCGCCCGAACCAGGGTCCCACCCTAGGGAGCGTCTCAAAAGTGCTCAGCTCCCGCCCACTCCACAAGGCCTTGCACGGAGCTTCCTGCATCCCTGCTCCCTGCCCCCTCCCCCTGAGCGCCAGAGCAATTTCAGCAGATGGCCGCACGGTCGGGAACATCTGGAGGTCGCTGAAGTGTGTGTGTCTGTGTGTGTGGAGAGGAGTTGTTGGGAAGAAAGAAGAAGGCTGGATGAAGATTTCCTCTCTTCGAACTCTATCCCCGCCCCGTCCCAATTTATTTTCAGCGTCAAAGAGGTCTAGTTAGTGAGAGAGTGAGACCAAAAGAATTGGAAGGAAAGAAAGACTGGCTGAAAGACCGAGCCCACAGAGTAGAGCTAAGCTTAGACAGAAAAGCTGGCAGGCGAGGAAAAAGCCAACAGACTTGTTTCTTTTATGGAGAGAAAGATCAGTTTCAGGCCCGATTTCTAGTCAGAAACTTGGGGTCTGGGGATAGTTTAAGTCTGTCCTGTTCTTCAGCAGCCCATCCTTTCCCACACCTCTGTATGCTAAAAGAGGCAGGAAAGCATGCAAAACAAAACCAAAAAAAACCTTTTAAGATAGAGGTTTGCAGGAAGAAGTTACCTGATGGATGCATTCGCTGGAAGGAAAAACTGGGGGGAGTGGGGAGATCAGGTTGCACACACAGACAGTGCCCTCCTCCGAAGGGGACAGCTCTGCAATGGAGTGATGGGGGTGGGTAGCAGGAGGCTTTGGTCCCGCCCTGGACCTCCCAGGAACTTCTGCCCCACTTTGGAGACGTTGGAAACATTGGGCAATGTTCCCCCTGCCTGGCCCAGACTTGCTACATCCAGTCTTTTTACCCCTTTCCTAATTACTTTAAAAAACAAACAAAAAGTCGTTGGGCTGGTGGGGAGTGAGGGTGGGCCTTCCAACAGCCAGACTTGCTGCTCAGAGAATGAAGTTGCCTTGCAGGGCCCCTCCTTGAACTCAAAGTCTTGTGGTTGTAGAGGTTCACCTGGATGGAGACGCAGGGAGCCTGGCAGTTAGAGAGGTACAGGGTGAGGAATAGGAGCCTAGTCTTACAAGTGTAAACCCTTCTCTCCTCTGCATTCGTCACCCCCACCCCACCCCCCACCTCCAGTTAGGATCCAGCCTCAGACTGGGAGGCCTTTGAGATCCTCCAGCTCAGAGTGTTTGGCAAACCATTTGCACTGGTACCTGAACTGTGCCCAGAGCCCTCCTCACAGTTGGACTTTGTACCTTAGGCTGCTGGAACTTAACTTTGCGCTGCCAGGGCCTTGGGGGAGTTGTCTGAACCCTCCTTCCCCTGTTCCACTCCCCAAGGTTCTCTGCCTGGATGAGAAAGGGGCCTAACCTAGCATTTGGGCAAGGTCAAGCTGAGACAGGCCCAGGTTCCAGGCCTGTACAGTATTTAGAAGCTCTAAGTAAGATTAGTTAAGTTACCTTACCTCTCTGAAACAAGTTTCTACAACTGAAGAATAAACAAGATAACTTCAGAAAAGCATTCAAGCTCACTGGAAGAGCCACATGTGGTTGCAGATACTTAAATATCTCCATCAAGTATTGGGGAGGAACAGGGGAATTGAATGGTTATCCATCCTATATGTGGACTGCCTCCTCTGCTATGGTGGAGGGCAGCTTTTAAAGGAGTCCCCTGCCTCTTGCCTTGGCCTAAGCACTGTCCTCCTTCCTTGCTTGGAATGAAAAGTAAATTTTCCAATGGCCTTCTGAAGGGCCTCTCACTTAATATTAATGTGATAAACAATTCCTTACACCTTGCTGGGAGCTTGAGGCAATTCCTGAGTTCCCACATTCACCCCTGCCCTTGATCTTTTTCTGGAAGATGGCCTCCAAAGCCTTCAGCTAGAGAAACTCAGTAATTTTCCCCTCCTGCATCCCTGTGCCTCTAGTTGACAGTCTCTTTGCCTCTAGGATCTTCTTTCCCTCACTGCTCCATCTGTTGTCCAAACTGCAGGAAGAGAGACCTTTCTAAACTATACATCTACAGAATGGTTTGTGATACTTGTCTGCTTAATCTTTCAGTGGCAAAAGCCAAATGCCTTTGTGTGGTATTTGAGTCCTGGGTGATATGCCTTCCTGGCCTCTACCTCTGATCATCCCCCTTCAGCTCCAAAGCTTTACCATATGGAAATAAGAAGGAGGGAGATTGGTGTCCCCAACTTCTTCCAGTTTGTGTCCCAAGTTCCCTTTTTCCTAGAAACTTTCTACTAAAGTCAGTCCCTCTTCCTATTACACTGGTGTTGCTATTCACTTTGTATTTCATTAGTGGGATTTGGGGGGCCAGGGATTGTTGTTTTGTTTTGTTTTGTTTTATCATTCTCTTCACCCTTCTTGAAGTCATCCTGGCTACCGTGACATGTCAGAGAATGTGCTGGGTACTTTAAAAATCATTCAGATATTTAATCCCAATAACAATCACCTTAGATTGATAGTGAAGAGGCCCAGAAAGAACAAGAGGTCAACCTCGGGTCACACAGTATTATGTTTTATGTCTAAATGTCCCCCTGAATCCTCATGCACTCATAGTGGGGCTTTGGGAAATGACTGGATAATGGGAGTGTGATCCTTATCAGCAGATTAGTCCACTGATGAGTTTAGAAGTAGACTTGTGATTTGGGAGATGCAGCCGGGGTTGGTTGCTGGGCATGCAACCCAGAAGAGTCCATCTCCTTACCTCCTCTTTGATTGTTCTCTCTGCTTCCGCCTGCCATGCCATGAGCAATTCTTTGCCACATCCCTCTGCCATGCTCCCCTGCCTTGAAATCAGCAGAATGGAAACTCTACAAATTTGGAATGAAATGAACCTCTACAAAAACGGAATGAAACCTCTACACATTTAGCCAGGTACTGCGTCTCGGCAAGAAGAAAGTAACTTAAAACACACAGCATATTCCCAGCCGAGCCAGGACAGTTAGGACCGTTGCTCTTTCTGCTAGCTTGCACTCTCCACAAAGAGCAAAGTGTGGTGTAATAGAAAGTTCAGGAAACCTAAGTGCAAATTGTCATTCTGTCGCTGGCTAACTGTGGATCTTGGGCAATTACTTCCTCCCTAGAGTCATAGTTTTCTTACATGTACAATGGAAATAAGTGAGAAGCCCTACCTCAGAGACATAGTGGAAAGGTCACATGAGTTAATGCAGATGCAAATATGTTGTAAGCTGTGGAGTACTATGTGCTTCTAACTGACTTACCTGACCACCTTCCTGTAGCTTAGGATGATTGCTTGAGGATCTCTCTTCTCAAAAAACTGTCCTGTGGTAGTCAGAAGACCTAACTAGTCCTGTTGACTACTTTGCTGATTTGAAAAAAAAAAACCTCTCTAAATCCAGCATATCTCCACAAGCCTCCAAGAGATCTGTTTTTTTCCTGCTGTATATTCTTCTTTCCAGCCATCAGAAGATAATAGAGCTAAAGTCAACAGAGTCTCAGGACCATGTACATAAGATAGAATACAAAAAGAACTGGAAGAAAAAGATTATGTCCCTCACTGCTTTCTGATTCTGTTAGTCTGGGTTGGCAGGTGGCATGTCTTTTGGTTAGTATGAGGACTGAAGAACATGGCAAAATGTCTTAAGGTCCACAAGGTCCTTTCCCACACCTTATTTTTAAATCTCTGAGCAAAGTTCTTAGGTAGTTGAGTATTGGCTCCATTTTACAGATATGGAAACAGATTTCAGATGAATCATCCATGGTTGCACAGCTGGAACTTGCAACTGGCTTGGTGAGATCACTGTAGCCATTCTGCTATAGGGCTAGTTCTGTGCGCAGGCTTTGCTGGTGTCTCAGCAGTCACTGTATGACAAGCATTCCTCCCCTCCTGCCAAATCAAATGTGTCCCTAAATATTTCTCTCCCACTCTCCCACCCCCAAGCTTTTTCCTCTGCCTTGAATGCTTTTCTCAGCCCAGTCTACCAGCTGCAGTCCCCACTGCTTTCCAAACCTGCCACCTCCTTCGCAAAGGCATTTTGATTTCCCAGTTTCTCTTCTGCTGAGTCTAGAAGTACTGGGTTTATGACTCAGTACAACCTGTTCTGCATTCTTACTTTCTGCCTCCGTCTGAGGCTTTGCATCCCCAGCTGTTAAGGCTCCCTGCAGATGCCGGCAGTTTCAGGCCTTTTTCCCTTCAGAGATGTCCTTTGCCCAACCTTAGCTCTTACTTATTCCCACTTTAGCTCAGGTATCACCTCTTCCAGGAAGACCCTCTTTAAACCCCCTTCCTCTCTGCTGCCTCCACATACTGAGGACACCTCTATTAAGAACAATATTCTATCATTGTTTCATTCATTAAGGCAAGGGGCATTCTTTGGAGCCAGATCCCTGAGGTTGAGTCTTAGCTTCAGAATGGGCAAGTTCTTACACCAATCTGTCTCTGCCTTATTTTTCTTATCTGTAAAATGAAGGATACCTTCTACCTCAAAGATCATTGTAAAGATTCAGTGAGTTAATCTATGTAGAATATGTCAGACAGAGCATGGAATACAACAAGCACCTGATGAATGTTGCTAACAGCTTTTATGGTTTATTAATTCATTTCATATCATAGGAAAAGCATTTTCTACATTTTTTGTAGACAGAGAAGAGGATTCTGGGAAGGGAGCAGAGTAGGAAGCATCAGGAATCTGTCTTCCCACTGAGACAGCTGCTGGCAGAATCTGTCTTTTGTAGCTGCTTTGGTACTCTGGGTTCTGCTGTAGGCTTGAGACTTGCAAGAGATGACTGGACAAGAATTGAGGCTAATTTCATTCTAATTCAGCTTGTAATACAGTATTGACTGGTCCTATAGCCATACATATGCACCTGAAGAAACCTGCACATAATTTATGAGAACGAAAGTACACAGGAAGGACACTGTCCTGAATACTGGGACCTGAGCTCTGATTCTGTTGCCTTTAATCAAAAAAGTGAAGACAATGAAACATTAACCTTTGTTGTTGAAACTTCCAAATGTTGCAAGACCCTTGTCCCCCACTGCAGCAACTTCTAGGGATTTAAAGAACTTCTGTCTTTTCCTCCTTTATATTTTTTCTGTTTCCCTTTGAGAGCTTGATGTTATAGACTAACCCATTTAAAAGCAACTGAATAAGGCCTGTAGATGTAGTTTAGTGGTATAGCACTTACTTAGATGCTCCAGGGCCTAGGTGCAATCCCAGCACCACAATTTTAGAAAAGCAAATACATATATGAAAAAAATTACAGGGGCTGGGGATTTAGCTCAGCGGCATAAGCACCTGCCTTGGAAGCAGGCAGTCGTGAGTTCGATCCCTGGTACCGATAAAAACAAAAAACGACTAAAAAAAAAAAAAAATTACAAAATGACCTCACATGTTAGAATAGACTTGGGAAGAGCTTATTGGTTTATATTATAATTTAGGCTGCTCCTTTCAACAAGAATTGTAAAACTGACCAAAACCCAGCAAACGTTGGGAAAAGTAAAGAATCTTATTTCCAGAGCTATCAGAACATTAGTTTAAAATGTCCATTTTTCAACAAAATATCATAAGGCACTAAGGAAATGGAAAAGTATAGTTCATTTATAGGAATAAATAAACCAACAGAAACTGGAAAAGACCTGCTAGAGGTCTATTATCTTTTAATAATAATTTTTGTTTATTCTGTTAAAGATGATAAATAAGAAATGTGGAGAAAGTCACAAAAGTTATGTGAGAACAAAATGGAAGTATTCATAAAGAGAAAAATCTATAAAGAAGCCAAAAAGAATTTCTGGAGCTGAAAAGTCCAATAACTGAAATGAAAAATTCACTTCAAGGATTCAAAGATTTTAGGAGGCAAAAGAAGCAGCTAATCAGACAGTGAATATTGTCAAGTCTGAGAAACAAAAAAAGATTAAAGAATAATGAATAGAGTCTGTGGGATACAATGAAGCAGACCAACATATGCATTATGGGAGTCTCAGAAGAACAAGAGACAGAAAGACGAGCAGAGAGAATACTTGAAGAAATAAGGACTGAGCTTTTCTTTTTTTTTTTTTTTTTTGTCTTTCTCATTTTTATCGGTACCGAGGATCGAACTCACGACCGCCTGCTTGCAAGGCAGGTGCTTATGCCGCTGAGCTAAACCCCCAGCCCCAGGACTGAGCTTTTCCAAATTTCATAGAAAATGTAAGTGTAAACATTCAAGAAACTCAGTGTATAAACTCCAAGTAAGATGAACTCAGAGACTCAAAATGAGGTATGTGATAATTAAATTGCCTGAAGCATGACGTAAAATGTTAAAAATCTTGAAAGTGGTAAGACAGAAGCAACTCATCGCATACAAGGAACTCTAAATAAGATTATCGGCTAACTCTTTGAAAACTTTGAAGGCCAGGGAATAACAGACTGATATATTTAAAGAGCTAAAAGAAAAGAAACATGCCAACCAAGAAGCCTATATCTGCTACAACTGTCCTTCAAAAGTGAGAAACAATTAAAATGTTCCCACATAAACAAAAGCAGAGAGACTTTGTTATCACCTAGATATGCAAGGACGTTCTCTAGAGTGAACAGTGAAGATGTCATAACTCAAAGCTGTATGAAAAAATGAGGATCTCAAGAAGGATAAATGTGTAAATAGTTATATATGCTACCATTATTATAACAATGGTCTTAACTCCACTTTTTGTTTTCTATATCATATAAGACTAATTATTAAAACACATTAGTTTATGCTTCAGAGGACACAATGAATAAGGATGTAGTTTTATGAAATCAATAACCGAGAAGGGCAGGACAAAATATAGTCTGTGTTACTGAAGTTAAAGTGATATGTAATTCAAATTAGATTGTTACAGCTTTAGGATGTTAAATATAATCTCCATGACTACCACAAAAGAGATTAGCGATAGAATACAAACAAAAGTAAATGAAAGAGGAATTTAAATGTTTTATTACCAAAAAAACACAAAAGAAAACAATAATGCAAGGAATGAAGAGAAAACCACCACAAGGCATATATAAAACAAATAACATGATGACTGAGGTAAACCTGTTACCAGCATGAAAATCTCTCCCTTATCTGTGGGTAATGTCTTTCAACCCTCTCAATAGATGCTTGAAACCACAGCTAGTACTGAATCCTACACTTACACACACACACACACACACACACACACACACACACACACGGAAGGAGGGTTGCTTTGTGGTACTGGACACTGAACCTAGAGGACCCTGAGCTACATCTCAAGCCACTTTATTTATTTGAGACAGAGTCTTGTTAAATTGTACAGGCTGGCCTGGAACTTTCAATCCTCCATTAGCTGGGATTGTGGGCATATGCCACCACACTGAGCTTACCATGTTTCTTATATGTATACATATCTAAAATAGAGTTTAATTCAAAAACTAGACACAGGGGCTGGGGATTTAGCTCAGTGGCATAAGCGCCTACCTTGCAAGTGTGCAATCGTGAGTTCGATCCCTGGTACCGATAAAAATGAAAAAGACCAAAAAAAAAAAAAAACTAGAAACAGTAGGAAGTTAATAACAAGTATAATAAAATAGAACACATAACAATATACTGCAGAAAAACTTAAGCTTATGTAGTCCTCTCAACTCACAGTTGTACAAAACCTGGATAAGGGATAGGGATTTTATTCAGTGTTAGAGTGTTTGGCTAGCATGTGTGAGCCCTGGGTTGCTAAAAAAAGGAAGAAGAGGAGAAGGAGAAAGAAGAAGAGGACAAAGAGGAAAAGGAGGAAAGAAAGGAAGTCATGAATAAGCTGGGAAAGAAATAGTTCATGCCCTAACCTAGGATTTGACAGGATAGTATAATATTTCATCACGCTACTCACATCATCCATTTAAACTTTGTGAATTATTTACTTCTGGAATTTCTGTTAATATTTTTGGAACTTGGTGGACTGCAGGTGCACTGAAACTGTGGATAAGGGAAGGCTACACAAATTTTTTAAGTATAAATGGATTAAACTTGCTAATTAAGGCAGAGAATGACCAAATGGATAAGATCACAGGTTCTAACTACAGAGGCTCCTGAACTTATGATGAGGTTATGACCCAATAAACCCACTGTGTGTTGGAAATATCTTAAGTCAAAAATACATTTAATGTACCAAGCACCATAGATCAGCAACACAGTGCACTGTACATTATTGGCTGTTACTCTTGTGATCCTATGTTTGACTGGGAGACGTGGCTCCCTGCTGCTGCCAAGCACTGTGAGACATTATCTTATTGCATGTCACTAGCTTGGGAACATATCAAAACTCCAGATTCATGTTTTGTTTTCTATTGAATGTGTATCACTTTTGTACCACTGTAGTTTAAAATGATCATTAAATCAAGCTAGCATAAGCTAGGGCTTGTGTATATATGCTGTCTACAAAAGATTGACTTTAGATCCAAAGACACAGACTGACAATGAAAGAATTTTACGCAAATAGTAGCCAAGAGGGCAGGCATGGCTATACTAACAGCAGACAAATAGACTTTAAGTACAAAAGAAGTGGGTTGAGAATGTAGCTCAGGGTTGCTTAGCATACCTAAGGCTCTGAATCCCAGTACCATTAAAAAAAAAGACGAAAAGGATTTTGTATATTGACAAAAGTTTCAATGTAGCAAGAAATAACAATAGCCAACACATATGCACTTTTTTTTGGAGACAGGGTCTCCTTATGCAGTTCAGGCTGACCTTGAGCTCACTTTGTATCCTAGCCTCATCTTGAACTTGCAACAATCCTCTGGCCTCAGCCTCCCGAGTGCTGGAATTACAGGCATGCATCACCATACCCAGCCACATATGCACCTAATGAGGGCATCAATACTGACAGAATTGCAGGGAGAAATAGTTCTACCATAGTTGGAAATTTCAACACTTTATTTTCAATAATGGGTAGAGCAATCAGACAGAGGTAAGGAAGCAAAGGATTGAAACACAGCAAGCCAACCAGATATAACATACATACACTTAGAGGACACAGTTTCAGTTTGACAAGAGTATGGAGGTAGACCATGGTGATGACCATACAACATTGTAAGTATTTAGTACCACTGAACTGTACGCTAAAAAGTGCTAAGATGACAAATTTTATGCTATGTATATTTTACCGCAATTTTTTTAAAAAAGGAAACTGAGGGAGGAGTCTGATGATTGGGCTCAAAAGAGTAGAATGGTAGGCATGGGAAGCTTGGAAGGGACAAAATAAATGAATGTAGCTTTGACTTCTGGTGATGGTGAGGATCCAGTAGCGAGAGAGGCTCCTTCAGTGACTCTGGCCAGGCAACCATGCCTCACAGAGAGGCAATGCACTAAGTCCCATTGGCTAAGGCCTCGGCCTCCAAATTGCCCCATTAGGTGACAGTTATCAGAGCTCAGGAGTTAGTGGTCTCACTAGTTGTCAGGGTTGGGCTCCTTCCAGGAGACCAGCTTTACACCAAGGCACTGTCTTTCCCCACCTTGGCTTCTAGGTATTCTCATACCCTGGCATCTCTGCTTCCATCCCTGCATCTCCCAGTTAAACTCACCTGCATGTTCAGACATTATCTGATGCTCTTGCCATCATGGCCTCAATAAGGGAGCTTGAGGCGCTTGGGCATAAAGTATCAGACATGATATCCCATCTTAGTCAAGAGCTCTCTGTAGGACCATTGTGCCTTGTGTATTCCCCTTTGCTCATCCTGCCCTTTTTATTCATCTCCTACTGTCTTTCTTCTCTATCTGTCCACCTATCCATCCATCCAGCAAATGTTTTCCTGCTGAGCTTGACACATATCTGATCTTGGCTGGGTTCTAGGAGCTCACAGTTGAGTGGGTACACTGACACAGACATGTTGCTAGGTGCTAAAAGTTTCCAGTGGCCACTAGGAATCCATGTAGAGCATACAAAGCAGAAACAGGCCAGGTTGTAGCCAAAGCAGAAGGAAAGGTGGATCCTACCGAGTATCCTGTTAGGCCTGTTGAACCTTGGCAATGTGGGTTTAGCAAAGAATTCAGGAGTATTCCAGGTAGAAAGAGCAGCCTGACCAAAGAAAGAAGAGGAGGCTTGAGTGACAAGTGGTTCTGCATAGCTGAGGTGTAAGGAATAAGGAGGCCCAGCAAGAGATGGGTTGGAGGAAAGAGGAGCAAATCATGGGACATGGAGCCCTGTGGGCAGACTGCAGTGACAAGTCTTAGTGTCACATGAACAGGAGCCCTTGATGAACTCCATATCAGCAAGTATCCAGTAAAGAGCACCCAGGAAGGAAGGAGACTATGATGAGGGGTGCTTTTTCCCTTTATGTTACCTTGTCAGTCTCCTCCCAGAATCGAGACAGCTCCTCTGTCCTTACCTGCCCCCATATATGCCCTCTCACTCTTTCTTCCCTTTGTCCTTCATCGATCTCTTTCTCCTTTTAACCTAGAAGGTTAGATCCTCTCACTGCCCCCTTGTTATGTCTCTTGTCAAGAACTCACAGGCTGCAGGCAAAGAACCCCCACCGTGAGATTCCTGGCTTTGCCATGACTGACACCAGCATGAATGACTTATAAATAGCAACAGATTTTTAGGATGATTTCCAGCTGACAAAGACTGTCATGCTTGTTGTCTCCTTGGCCCCTCTCCGAATGGAACACCCTCTCCAGGAGAAAATGTCTCACCTACACAGTGGTCCAAAAGACTCCTGACCAAACATCCCAGACAGCGAATGAAAGAACCCTGGCGACCTTTGTTTTTTTAATTGTATCTGGGGTGTGTTATCACATTATTGCGTGCAAAGGACTGTGTGCTCAAATTATTACCTTCAGTCCTAGGGCAAACAACTGCAAAATGTTACCCCATAGAGGGTTACTCCCTGGTCACATGAGGGCCAAAGCAAGCCTTGGGCAAACATTCTAGAAAGATATTTTCAGGGCTTTTTTTTTTTTTTAAAGCAGTAGCTTATAATAAGAAATGTATAGCATTACAACTGGGAATACAGATACACACAGATGTGCACATATAAATATCTGAAACAGAAATTTGACAGATAATGTCTACACTTACCACATAAAATATATTCTGATATTTTCTTTTTTATCCTGTTCTACTCCATTAGTAATAACAGTGATAGTCACAGTCTTGTAAATTAATCTTTTATCCCACTAACTGGTTACAAAGGAGCAACAACAGCCTGGAATCAAACTTTCCACTTCTCCCTGCCACTCATTCCTCCACTACAAAGCTACCAACCAGCCTCTACCAGCCCAAGCTGCTGCCCCCACCCACTGAACAACATGGCTTCCCTCCTTCTTTTCCTTAGATTTAGACTTAGATTGAGAAAGTACATTGAACACAGTATATGGCAGTTAAGGGGCAAAATGCAGGTCTTCATCATGGGCTGTTGGACCTGAGACCCTCAGTACATTCACATTTGCATGTGTGCTGCATCTGCTGAGAGATCTTCCGTGCCATACCCTGTGGTGAGCCATGCAGGAGCCTCTATTCCCCTGGTGTCAGGGAGAACTCTGGTCATTAGGACTTAGCCCCCGCACTTCTGCAGTTTCATCCCGTCCACGTTCCTGAGGACTACCAGGTGAGGGCCCATCCTGGTCAGTGGCAGTTCCTTCCACATATCTGCCACTGCCAAACATAGCTAATCTTCTCCCCTGCTGAGTGC
The DNA here is from genome assembly GCF_034190915.1 of Cavia porcellus. NCBI lineage: Eukaryota > Metazoa > Chordata > Mammalia > Rodentia > Caviidae > Cavia > Cavia porcellus. The sequence continues at coordinate 58,038,104 of NW_026947492.1, forward strand.
CCCCCAGCAGCATTCTCCATGCTCTCAGCCTTGCTCCTGCTATCTCCATTGCTAGCCCCAGTGGTTGACATCCCAGGAGTCCCCAGATAAAGACTTGGGAGCTAGGAGGTCAAGGTCTGTCTTGAAAGCCAGGCCCTGAGGAAATGATTGGTCTAAACTGTGGGGGTAGAGAAGCAGAGACTAAGAACTGAAGGAGGAGGAGGCTGGAAGAGGGGAGAGGACAGGGTGAAAGAGCAGGCCAGTTATGTAAGGGTGTGCCTTGGCCATTGTGCATAAGAACCCAGGAACCCTGCCAGGTGGGTGAGGAAAGTTCATCTGCCTTGGCTTTGTGCTGTTAGAACAGGAATCATTTCGCAAACAAGGGCATCTCCAGTCCAACCTGCACAGCCAGGTCAGTGAACTGCTCACAGCAGAGAGGGGCTCCTTGTTCTACCCAGCCAGCTCCAAGTCCTCCCCTCACAGCTGCAGGACTGGCCCCTGTCACTCCAAAAAAGAGAAAAACATATTCATCTTCCTGCTTGCTCTCACCTTCATTCCCGGGATTCCTAGGGTTCATGCTATGCTCACATTTGATAAAACTGTCACCCTGGGAGGTGGCATTTCTGCCCTCATTACAGACTGGAGCTCAGGCAAGGGAAATGGCTGTGCAAGCCCACTGGGAGGCAGAGCTAGTGAGCAGGTAAAGTTAGTTTCTATGTTATTGACAACTCATAGTGTGTCTAGTAATTAAAACATGGTTGACAACTTAGCTGCAGCCCAGGGTAGAGCAAATGCTAATTATGGTGTGTGGCCCCTGCCCTCTCATTCATGGGTAAGGGCCCATTTGGGTTAACGTGATCGATAACATGGTGAACTGACCTGGCCCTGGGGGACAAGTAGATCCAGTGACCAAGGCCAGCCGAGGTCCAGTAAGGTCAGGGGCATTTGATGAACTCTGGTGCCAGTACTAGGCTTCCTTATCTCCATGGTTCATCAGCAGATGTAATGACTGTTCAACTTGTGTACATTTGTGGAGTGAGGTGGTAGCAAGCACAGAAAGGTCATTCTATGGGAGTGTGGACGCCTGGGCAACTGTGGTCAGGAAGACTGGAGCCTAAGGGTGCAGCCCTTTTTCAGGCCCAGCTCACAGATCCAGGCAAATCCTCAGGTGTGGGGCATGAGCTTCCTTGAATGTCGCATAAAAGACTTGGACGGTGTGATTCTTAGGCTCTTCCAACCCTGCAGCCTCTTTGCTGGATTGTAATTTCTTAGACAGAGTCTCTCTTCAATGGAAGGAAATTCCTAGCTGTCAAACTACTCCCAGGCCAGAAGTTCTTAATGGTTTTTGCTTTTCTACCTGCTAACGGTGGCTTTCCACAATGATCCTAACTCCAAAATAAGTCACTGACACTAAAGAAGAGGTTGATGTTCAGACAGTACACATTAGCACTGTCTCACAGGTAAAATTATTGGTCTGCTTCTATACTGACAAGGACCCAACCACTTCCCCTCACTACCCCTATTCTGCCCTCTAGCAAGTAAATGGCTAAGACCTGGCAGCCCTCTGCCTCAGCCCAGAGTGCCAACATTCATTTGACGATGTCACCTACCATACTGCTGCGCTGCTATAGATGAGTCAAAGAATCCAGCTATCATTTCATGAGGAGAAGCAGGATGATGAAGAGAAAAGGTCAGATACACTCAAGTTCACACCCTGCCACAGCCACTGACTCACCATGTGCACGTGGACCACTCCCTTCCTTGAGCCTTGGTTTCTCACAGTGGCCCCTTAGCACACTGTTGTGTTAAGTAAAATAAAGGGCAAAACACTTATGATGGAGCAAACATTCGGACCATATTAGCTCCCCTGTGGCAGGTCAATGAGAAATGTCTGGATTCAGGGGAGAGGGAGAAAGATAATGTGGTGTGGCAGAAAGAGGGCAGATTTCCCAAGTTCAAGTTTAGCTCTGCTACTTATTCATTGTCACAGGTTGAATTCTCCCCCAACACCACCACCACCATTTACTTGCTGAAATCCTAACCTCTAGGATCTCAGAATGTGGCTGTGTCTAGAGACAGGATCTTTAGAGAGGTACATAAGTTAAAATCAGCTCACCAGGATGAGCTCTAATACAGTGTAACTGGTGTTTTTGTAAGAAGAGGAAATCTGGGCACAGCCACACAGGGAGAATGCCATGTAAACATGAAGATGGCTACCTACAAGCTAGGAAGAGAGGCCTCTAAAAACCCACCCTGGCAACACTTTGGCCTTGGATTTCCAGCCTTCCGAAATGTGAGGTAACATATTTCTGATGTTTAAGCTACCCAGCATATAGACTTTTGTTAAAGTAGCCTGAACAAGTGGATACACTCACACAGCATTCATCTAGCTACTAAATCCCTCTGAAGAAAGTCGATGTTCAGACAGATCCAGCTGGCTCCAGGCGGGAGTAGGAAATTTCCTGAGTCATCTTGTATCAGCTGCAATCCAGGGCACCAACCTTTGATCCCACATTCATCTTTCCCCAGATTAGTAACCCTGCGCTCAGTGAGGCCCTGAACTTGGAGCTGAATTTCTGCTAGGCTGTGTTGGGAGCAGGGTAGTACACAGCTTCCTTTGCCTCTGCCCAAGCTCAGCAGCAAGCTTCCCATGAGTGACTGGCCAGCTTGGTATAGGCATAGACTTGAGGGAGTGTGCTGCAAAGCCAGGAGAGCAGTGGGTTGATAATCTGGGGCAAAGGGCTTGCTGCTTTGTTTGGTGTTTCCCACAGTACTTTTTCTCTGTGTTTTATCTGATGCTCACAGTGACTGTCCCAGCTGGGTTGGGCTAATGGGATCCTTCTGACACAGAGAAACTGAGGTCCAGAGCAGGTTATGGATGACTCCCACACAGCAAATCTATGCTGATATTAAGACATTGCTATACAGATGTACCCCTGGTAAGACTCTCTGCCATCAGACTGATGGCTTGCTCCAAGGCTTCAGGAATTTGGAAGATGGGGTGGGAAAAGCATGGGAACCAGGAGTTAACAGACTTGGGTTGCAATTCTAGCTGGGCCAGAGACTGGCCATGGGACGCTGGGCCCTACTTCACTGGGGGTCTTGCCAGGTCTGGCAGTTGAAGGCTCAGTGCAATGGCAGGCAATCTCCATCCCTGGAGCTCTCCAGGCCCTCAATAAATGACAGCTATTGTGACTGTTCCACAACTAACTGCTCAGCACTGTTGAATCAAATTCCTGGAGAGCCAGGAAGCCTGTCTGTGGGTGGGAGAGACGTCTGGCACTTTCAGGGGCCCAAGGCTTTCTTCCCACAAAACCTCCCTCCCCTACCTTCCTTTAAAAGGAAGATTTTAGACTAAACCGGTCCCCTGTACCTGACTGAAACCAACCTTCCTGTTTACAGCCCCCACTTCAATAATCACTGTGTTATCCTCTTTCTGGCACTTTTCACTACCCAAACTGATGTGGGCTGTTATATTTTCATCTTGTACCCCCCCCCCAGCCAATAGAATGATAATGGTGGAGCAGGGTCTACATGTGGATCACACTCTATCTCCTGCATCTGGCACAGTGCCTGGCTCCATCAGGATCTGAGTAAGGAAGGGAGGGTGGAAGGCAGGGAAGAGGGGGAAGCTGTGAATCTTTTTGGTCAGCCTTTTGCTGCTTTGGAGAGTGTTGCCTTAAGTCAGAGCTCAATCCTGCTTTCTAGAGTCTTCTATCTGCTGTAGGAAGCAGATGGGCAGAGCAGGGACTGCTGGTGTGACCTGCAGTGTGACAGGAGGAAAGAGGCACTGACAGGTGATCTGCTCTAGGCAGAAAGAAAGCTGGTGGAGGCCTGGGGAGCCTCTCAGAAAGGCCTCCCCTAAGTAGGAGTTAAAGAACGAGAGGGAACAGCACATGGAGCAGACAGAGCAGCATTCACCAGGAAGTAAAATGGTCCTGGGTGAGAGGCAGGGGACATCAGTGAGTGGAGGGACCAGGAAAGTGGATAGTGGGGTGGGTCTGAGGGAAACACAGAGGGAAAGCCTCAGCTTTTCCTTTTCATTGGCTTCAGAGGCTACCTGTCCTGTGAGAGCTGGGGCTGCCCAGAAGCTGCCAGCTGTTTGCCAGTAGCTGCAGATGTTTCTTCTCTCCTGTTCTGGCTTTTCCAGGTGAATACAATCCTCTCCTTTCCTTCTCTCCTTAACGTCTCCCTTTCCTTCTCTCTCCCCACCCCAATCTTTGTCCCTCTGGAGAGAAAATACAAACCTAGAGTCCAGAACCAGCCCAGCCAGTCTGGCTGTGGGATCTTGGAGTGGCCACACCTTCTCTGAGCCATTTCTTCCACAGACTGGCAATGGGAGGGTCATCAGGGCCTTGTGGGCTCCACTCCTAGAGCTGGTATTTTAGCAGATAAAGCAGAGGCATGACAGTAGTTGACAGTGGCTTTTCCAGTTAAGGGATGCTGCCCAATGGCCCCAAGGAAGGATTCATTGCACCTTTCACCTTTCTAGGGGTACAGATCAGGCTCTTGGTCTTATTCCTCCAGTCAGAAACACCTCAGGCCAGGTAGCCATGAGACAGGAAGATTCAGTTCTACCACAGACCCTGTAGGTGACCGTGCCAAGTTTCTGCCTCTCGCTGGGCCTCGATTTTCTCTTTTATAAAATGATTGCAGCTGTACTGAGTCTCTTTGTAAAAATGGCTATTTGCTCCTCAATCTGGATTTGGCACTGGCTCATTGTGGGCAAACACATCCCTTTTGGGGCCTCATCCTTGATGTCTGTATGTGGAAGGGGCTGTGCTTGAGGGTCTCTGAGTGTCTTTCCAACTTAGACATTGTTCCCAGACCCACAGGTTCAGTGGGTCCGGATGCTTGGTGAATACACTGCTGCTCAGTATCCTCCCAGAATGCTTCCAGGGAATCCTGTGTCTCTTGCAGCCTCCTTCCACCTCTGCAGAATACTAGACATGAAGGTTTCTCTCACCCCATACTTTTCTTCTTCTACCATCCAATCACTGGGCCCAGCTCTACCTGCAGAGCTTACAGAATTCCATGCCCCAGACACTAGGCAGCCTGGCCAAGCCCTGTCTGAACTCTAGGAGGATGGAGGATACAGTAATGTTCAATGAAGACTGAAGAGCCATGGGCAGATCCACTACAGACTCAAGAATAATCCTAGCTCACAACACCAGCCCCTCCTTGGCACCAGGCCTTGTTGCCCATTGAATATCCACAATGTCTATCATATTGAATCCCCATTCAATCACCTCTCCAGATGATGACTCCTATTCCCATTTTGTATATAAGAGAACCGAGGCCCAAAGCCATCAGATGTCTTTCCAAAGTTCGTGCGATTAATGTATTCAGATTCTGATTAAAACTCACTTAGTTAAAAGGCTATGCTGTCTCTCATTTTTCCATTGGTCCCAGTTGTGGGTGGATTGGGGTCTGCTGCCTCCTCAGTATAAAGCCTGTCTACTTGTGCATTTCCTAATGCAAGAGAGCCAAGATGGGAGATTTTCAGTTAGGTGCCTGACTGTGAGCCTGAGCTCAGGGTCAGAAGCCTCGTTCCCTCTAGAGAGATTCTGGGCATTGCAAACAGTGTCTTGGGTACTGCCTCATGAGAGAAGAGGGCTCTTCCCACCTTCCTACAAATGTTCCTTTGAAGTATCCTTTGCTGCAGTTATTTTGGCATGAGCAGGTCCCTGGACTAGGAGCCCAGCATCTAGGTTGCATCCCACACTGCCACTGACAGGCAGCCTGATCTTACAAAGGACTTTTCGCCTTTGGGAATTCACATGTCCTATTTGCAGATACAAAGAAGGGATGTGTATTGTCCAAGAAACAGTAACTGCCATAAGGCCCATCTTGTTAGGATCTAGAAGGGCAAATGTGATTCTGAATGTCCGTCCTCACCCCTCCCAATGCCCCTCCTATGTCTCGTGGCTGCTCCAGCTGTGCCCACAAGACATTTTCTCAGCAGCATAACTGGTCACTTAGGAAAAGAGTTCCCAAAGATGGGAAGGGATGGGGAAGGGATGAAATCAGTGTGGTCAGCTGCCCACTTGTGTGGTAAAAGGAGAGCTTCCTCAGGCCAGACCTATCACTATCCAGCTGCAACTTCGGGCAGAGCTCTTTACCTTCCCAAACTTCACTTCCCTTGTCATAAAACACTGATAATAATGGTACCTACTGGGGGAATTATTAATGGTGAAGATAAAATAGGGACTGAAAATGTGTCTGTGAAACACATGGCACAGAGCCTGGTATGTGGTCAGCACTGAGAAAATGTGGCCTCGATGATACACTGATGATGACTGATGGCCCTGAGAGGGAGGAGAAGGATGATTATGATTATGTGGAAAGCCACGAGACACTACTCAGCCTCCCAGAACATGCAGAGGACTCCCAAGCACTCTGCCTTTGTCCTCACCCAGTCTCCTCCCCAGCTGCCACCGCCCAAACTTCCCACTCCAGTGTACACATGTCCCGAGTAACCCATTAGCCAGGACCTGTGCTCTGAGCCAGAAGAAAGCTGAGTGCCTGCCAGATCAGCACCCAATGGGTGCGCCCTAGGTGTGTGGGAGCAGTGACTTTAGAGGAATTAATAGAAGGCTTCCCAGGGGAAGTAGAGCTTAGCTGGATTCTTGATGGAGCAGTAGAAATTGGCTGGAAGAAAAGAACAGAATTTCTCTGTTCCATTTGAAAGCATTCCAGGCAGATGAAATAACATGTACAGAAGCAGGGAGGTGTGAAATAGTATGTCGAGCTTGGGAAACTGCAAGAAGCACAATATGGTTAGAAAGTTGCAGCAAGTGGAGAAAAGGGAAAGATGAGAACAGAATGGATAGGGTGTTTGCAGCAGTGCCCAAAAGGCCTCGTGTGTTAAATCAGATGCTCACAATTTGGCAATGAGGAGTTAGTTTTTACATTATGCCACAAATATTCACAAAGATCTATGTGACCCAAGGGCCTTCGTAGTGGACACTATGAGTGCTGTCTAGATGCCCGCACCCCCAAGATTGGAACAGTTTCCTGCTCAGCTGCTAGGGATCCTGATAGCAGACAACTTGCCACTGAAACCATCACAACCACTGCCTCCTTGCTGAATGTCACATCCCTTCCCAAGCCAACCTGTGTCCAGTGTCTTGTTCATATGGAGTCCTGACCTTCCCCCAAATGGAAAAACTAGGAAAAGTTGTGCAAGCTCCAGAGCTCTGTGAGAGCTGCCAGGGCCTCTATGGGGTCTGCCACACAACTGAGTTTGACCCTTAGCCCTGTTTCAATTTTGCTTTAGTTCTGCTTCAATTACAGACATCCCCACCATGACTGAGATTGTTTTTCAGTGAGCCTCCGGTAGGTAAATCTGGACAGCCTCCTTCCCAGGAACCCAACCTGCAACAGCCATTGTGGATTTATGTCAATGAGGGGTCAACAAGAGCCTCCTGCCTTAGCAAGGTAGCTCTGTAGTGTGAGAATGAAAGAGCCCAGAGGCCTGTGAGAAGCTACTTGTTCTGGTTTATCAGAGAAATCCTGAGGGTAGAAGGTAGGTGGGAACATCTGAGAAATGTAAAGAAAATGGAACTTCTAAACAGGAGAGAGCATGAATGTGTGGAAAGGGGTGAGCGTGATGGCCTATCTCCTGGGCAGATGGATAGAGGTGAAACCAATCCCTGTGATGAGTTTAACAGAAAAGATGCAGTTCAGTTTGGGAAAAATGAGCCTGCCATGGCCACTAGACATCCTGGAGACAGGTCTTGGTAGCAAGAATGACTATTCTTGCTCAAGAGGTAGATCTGAACTGGGCGTGTAGAGTGGAGCTCTAGTACTTTGCGGATTACATTCACTTACATACATTTGGTTAAAGGTGAACATCAACTAATTGGAAGGATTCCCAGGGTCCTGGAGACCCGTGCTGGGCTTTGCTTGCTGAATCATACTGCTGGTGAAGGGGTGCTCAGAGGCTCTGGATAGCAGCTACTGATCAAGCAGTTAGAAGCTTTGTATGTATCCTGTTGTCTTCTCTGCCTTCTCTCTGTTCTCTCCTAAGAACCTGCTAGACAGACACCATAAATACCTTCTCAGAAGTGTAAACCAGAGATCACTGAAGTACCTGACTTGCCAAGAACCAGACGGCTCCTCAACAGCAGAGTTGAAATTAATCCAAGTCTACCTACCCTGTGTACAGAATTTCTGGAGTGGAAATCAGAACCCAGAATTCTTGGCTCTTTAATCAGAAACCTTTCCCCTTGTTCAGACAGCCACTTCCTGTAGTGAATTCCAGAACTTCTGATCGTGAGCCAGTTTCTCCTTCCAAGGAATAGTGCTGAGCATAAATAGCCCTACAGCGATGTGGGGTGGAATGGGACAAGTCTGGTGGGAATTTCCAGGCCTGGGGATCCCCAGCTCCTGAAATGTAGGCCAGCATGTATGGGAAGTTCCCAGGTTGTCGTGGCCTGTCTCATGGATGGCACCTTCGCAGTGTCAGGAAACCTGGAACACAGCTGGGCTCATTTTAGACTGGGCCCACCCCTCCAGCCTGTTCCCTTTAGAGAAATGTATGGCTATAGTAGCTTGTTAACCACAGTGTTGCCATGGAGTCTGACTATGCACTTAACACTCAACAGCTATAGTAATCTCCTCCCTCTCCACTGTCCTCATTATTTTGTGTTCCATGGTTTCACTATAGTCCTGTAGTCCACTATGGTCCAAAACTGTTAAATGAAAAATTCCAGAAATGAAAACTTTGTAAGTTGCTGTTCTGAGTAGCATAATGGAGTATTGTCCTACAATGTGTAATAGACCCCATGTAGGTGGGAGGCTGGATTCAGAGATACCGGGCTTTCCCAGATTAGTAGCTTCTGCTCCACTGTGGCCAGGTAGCACCCAGTTTTCAAAGCAATTTTCTACCATTTGCTCATCTGTGATCCAGAGCACACAGAATAGATTTTTCCTTGTTGGGTTTGGCTCAGGGTCTGGGACCACATTTGTAAGGAAGAGAGGAGGAAAGAGAGGCCCATCTGCAGGATTCTGCGCCAGGACCTACAGATGTCTTGGCTCAGAGCAGACCTCAATGAGAGAATGTTGGGTGTGACCCAACAACATGGCACTGTGTCCAGATTTTTGAAAATATACTGCTTTTCTTCTGTTATCTTTCTAAGCTTGTCTGAGATTATTTCAGAAGCCAACTCCATACTCTTCCGTCTCTCAGTCACAATTTTATTTTCACGTTCAGCAGGCTATGATAATCGGAAAAGAAATGAGTGCCCTGTGACTACAAGAAGGAGAAGTGACTGCAGAAATTGGGGAAGGAAAAGGGAAGACCAAATGTTAGCAAACACATACTGTGTTCCAGGCCCTACACAGGGTGCTTTGTTCATAGCCTCCCTCACTTTGGATGAGGAGACTGAGAGATGAGGTAATACCTACGCAAGCACACAACTGATAATTATGCTGATACCAATACACAATTAATTGGATGGAACTGTTCTTCAAAAAACAGAACATTATGGGTCATTCTGTGGCATATTATTTAGGTTCACTATGTGTCTGGCACAAGGAAGATGATCTTTATAATTTCCATGCAAGGAAGGAGTTATTTTTATTTAAAGCCAAAAAAAAATTGAAGTGAAGACAGATTGGTGGCTTGCCAGTGGCTCTCAGCAAGTCAGCAGTGGAGTCAGAACTTGAACTCAGGTCAATTTCTAAGGTGCCTCGTTTCCCTAGCCTCAAGCTACAACTCATACTGACTCAGGAAATGGAAAGTCTTGCCTGATGACTGGAAAATCTGGCAAGCACAGGCTGTGCTTCAAAGTGCTGGGTGGCCTTTGACAGGTCCCTGTCCTCTCTGGACTTTATTATCTCTGTAACTTTGTCAGGACTTAAATTCTACCATCTTCCTGCTGTGACCTCCTCTGGAGATGTGTGAAATGAGCCAGCCATTCTGAGAATTCTGCCTCATCTATGTTTCCAGGTTTTGGGTGGTCCTTGGCTCAGAAGGGACCTCAGTGAACCTCAACTGACTGTGAGTTAGGAGTAGACCTCTGGCTTCATGGGGGCTGGAACAGCACAAGGTTGCTCAGCATATAACAGTGACCCGGATGCCCTACAATGTTCTTGTAATGGGGTAAGTGCTCCCTGCCCCACTGCAGACAGGCTGCTGAGGGGGAGGTGGGAACAAGGAAAATGGACAGAACCTATTTCCAGCCTCAGTGGAGGCTCCTGGCCTGGAATGCTTTTTGGCAGAAAATGGCTCCTAGAATTTCATTTCCTGGGCATCCTGGAAGGTCAGCAAGCCACAACAATGGTGTCTAGTGTGATTACCAAGGTCACTTACAAAGGGGATAAAAACTTACACCAAATATTTACAATTAAAAAAAAAACTTCTTACAGTAAAAGACACATTCCCAAGAATGATGGGATAAGCATGAAATGAAATAAAGGGGAATATTTTGAAGGTGGTTAATGACATTGTGTTTTACTATAATAGTTTTTTTAAAATTTGAACATTCAATGTATTTTTCAATCAATCTCATATGTGCGAAAGTGTTCAGCCAGCTCCCCATAGTCTCATCCCCAAGACAAGAAGGCCAAACTATGGGCACCTCAACAGAAGGCCATTAGAGCTCTACCTGCTCCCCTCAGATAACAACCCCCAGGCAGGTTCAGGAAACCAGGGGAAATCCTGCCTGCCCCAGGGAACAGCACAGAGATCATTTACAGGCTGATCTGGAGGTAGCTTGAGTTGAGGGAGACATTCAGGCCTTCATCTTACCATCTGGTTGGCCGGTCACAGAAGCAATGGCAATCATTTATGTAGCACTTACTGTGTGCCAAGCAAGATGCTCAACTCTGCATTTATTATCACGTTTGATCCTCAAAACAGCGCTGTGAGTAAGTTACTATTTTAATTTTTCCCCTTTTATAGCTAAGAAAATGAAATCTTAGAGACATTACCAAACTGGTCTAGTTCATACATCTAATCCGAGCTACAACACGTGGGCTCATTACTACATTATACTATCTTGTTCCAACCATTCATCCAGTTGGCCATCTACCCTTCTGTGGCAGACAGGATTCCAGTAAGAAACAGAGCCACACTTATACTAGGGTCGTTCAAGGTGAGTTTAATAAAAGCATCAAGAAAGTTGAAGAGAGGGTGCTGTGTAGGGAAACCACACAGGGCCCTACCAGTACCCCAGAATCAAGAAAACTGATTTCCTTTGGATCCTGAAGGGGTGAAGGAAGAGACAGCCAGTGGGGAGGGGCACCCAACAGGGACATTGCCTTTTGTCAAGGGATGTGGCCAGACTCAGACTGAGATAGCCACAGAGAGATAGCCCAGGAATAACTCCCTGGCTTTCCTCCCTCCCTCCTTCCTTCCATTCCTCATGTCTCCTGCTAACTTCCCTTTGGTTTAACCCAACCAGAAGCCAAAGGGCAGCCTTTGGATGCTGCTCCTTATGCTGGCACAGGGCAGAACAGGCAGGCAACAGTAGCAGCTCTGACAGGCCAAAAGGGCCTTCCAGGGAGACAGATCCAACTGATACACCGTCCACCCAGCCTGCACATCTCCTGGCATTGTTGCTATGCTAAACTCTGATATTGGTGTGGGGTATTACGCCAGGTGAAGCAGATAGGTTTCATTCATTCGTTCCTTTAACACTCTTGAGAGGCCCCCTCTGTGGGAAGCTCTGTGCTGGATACTGGGAACCAAGGGTGGCAAGTGGGACCCAACTGCCACCTCTGAACTGAATAGGAGCCATTTCCTGAGATGAATCTGAGCTGCTGCCTCCCTGTGGTTGTGGGATAAGATAAACACCATTCAACCAGGGAGGGGAAAAAAAAGTCTACTTGCTGAATGTATTGATTGACCAATTAGTTTTAAGGTTATATTTGGTTTTAGGGGTAGGAGGTATAGTCATGGGAATGAAGGGCCCTGTTAGAGGCTAAGGCAAGGCTCAGTGACTCAGTCTCATTAACATCTTGATGAGGAAAGAAAGCAGCATGGGACAAGTCACAGTCCTTGAACTGCTGAGCTCCTGAGGAACACGGGGGAGCATATCTGTGAGAAGCCCTGGCTTCCGTTCCAGCTCAGCTGTGAGCCTTGCAGGAGCTCTGCCTCCCTGAGGGCTTTGTCTACCCAGCTGCACAGGAGTGCTGGGATCTCTGGCTCTGAGGCTTAGTGAGTCTTGCAGGAGGCCACAGCTGGGGATCCTGTCCCCACCAGTGTGCCTTCCCCAGAGCTTTAGCCAGCATTCACTCGTGTAAATACCTCTGTGCCTCTGATTTCCTTCAGGCCCTTAAAGTTGCTTCCTCACTTCCATGCACTCAATTATGACCCACTCCCATTGCTCTGATTTAATTACCTCACCAGAGCCCATCTGAGCTCCTCTATCTCCAGCTGCTCTAACTTGCTGTGAGCCTAATGGTACTGGCAGTGCTGGTCTGAGGGATACAGGAACAGTGGAGAAGGTGAGAGCCAACCTGGATAGTGAGAGTGTGAGGGGTCCACCTCTCCAATCCCCTTGTTACAAGTGGCTGAGTTAGTTAGAAATATTATAGGCAGTGAGACAAGGCTAGGTCCTCAAAGGAGCCATTGCAGATATCTTAACTGTGGGGAGACAGACACCTCCTGCTGTGGGCCAGGCCTCAAGACAAAGGATCAAACAAATGCATCCACATCCCAAAGACTGATATTCTAATTAGTTCCCTATCACCCTGGAGTCACTATCCCATCCCCGCTAGGGCTAGGGAAAAGGTCACAGCTCCAAAAATGCCCGCTTCCTACGTGACTTGCTTTCCCATTTGTCCCCAATGTAATCAATTTTACCTGAACTATTAATCTTATTGGCTAACTGTAGTTATGCCCCACCTTATGCCCATCTGCCTTGTGAGTTCCCAGTGTTACGCCACCTTAAACCCGCGGTATTACTTTATAAAAGTCCCTGGAGAAAAGAGTCCTGGGCAACTCGCTTGGGTCCCCTTCTGTCTCTCTTCACACAGAAACTTTCTTTGTCTCAATAAATATATTTTACTTGTAACCTCCATCATTCCTAAAATTCATTCTTCAGTTTTAGAGAACAGGAGCTCCCAGACATACAAGGTTGAGAGTTTCATTCCCCATTTCCACCCCTTATATTTCCCACTCAGTGTGTCTGACACTAGGCATGCCCGATGCTCACTTAGTGACACATTCTCAGATGTCTCTTCCTTCCATCTCTAGTCATTTTTATTTGCTTAGTCAGTTAGGAGATTTAGGAGAAAATAAAGGCCAAGATGGCTGTGAATGTATGTAAAGAGTTGATTTCTGGTAAACATTAAGTCAAGGTAGCAAGATTTCAGCACAAGTGTCCTTCATCCTTCTAGGTGTAAATAATTGATATAACCAAGATTGCTGCTGGCCAGTAAAAATAACTTCTACAACAGAGATCATTACTGGCACCTGGCCAGTGTTGTGTATTTTGGTATGAATGTAGACTGCCCTGAGGGCTGGCTGGAGACTTAAGTGGCCAAGAACTACTGTGAGAATGGGCCACGTAGGGGCCTGAGGACTGCCTGCAGGAGTGCACGCAGCTGAGCAGTACCTGAGTCTAAAGATGTCTAACCCAGTCCACAGCTCTCATCTCTTCCTTGGGCTGCCTGAACCCTGAGTGAACCTCCCCGATCTGAACTGGTGACAGGCAGAAGACATTCAAAGCAATTTCTTGTAAAACTCTTTATATTTGTAGTTTTGGTTGTGTGATCTGTATGGGCCTCTAAATCTCAAAGCCCAGCCCCTCGTACCTAGATTGAAGAGTAGATCTGAACAGATGGAAACAGGTGCCAGCAGGAGAGGAGGAGTAACAGGGGATCCATCATGGAGAAGGTGACCCAGGACAGGCACTCACTTCCTTTGCCCATTTCTAGAACTTAGATAGCTCTAGCTAGAAGGGCTAGGAAGGCCTTGAATTGTCACAAGAATCCTGGACTGACCTAAAATGTGCCCTGCAGCAGCAGAAACTAAACATTAAGGTCACACTCTGCCCATAGCATGGCTGCAGGCTGCAGCCCAGCCCTCTCTCTGGCCCAGCTGGAGTTGTGGTCTCTGCAAGCACCTGCCATTCTGCTTGATGGGAACAAAACCCTTCCTGGCTGGAAGTACCACTCACTTCTTGGAGTGGGGGCTGCAAACAGTCTGTTTCCAGCCCCCACTCCAAGAAGTGAGTGGTACTTGTGCAGGTATTTGTGCAGGACTGTGACATTTCCCATCAATAAGCTTTTGCATCCTGTCTGCCAGCTGCTGTCCTGCCCTCCAACTGGACTGATAAGTTACTCCTTTGATTGTATATTCTTGGTTATATGGCTGTAAGTGTGACTGGGGCTTTACATGCGAGAGAATGTGTGAACTCTCATGAATACAATTTAGTGAAGCCCTATTGAGAGCTGCAGGCCCATCGGGCTGTGATCTCAGGTATACATGAAATGAGGATCCCAGAAGGTAGCTTGTTGGTAGGCAGATTTAGGGCTCTGAGCTTTGATTCTCAGCCCCATATTTTTGCAGATCTGTGGGTATCTTGGGGTGAGCTTCCAGTTGAAAGGTCACAAGCTAAGTGGAAAGTCTTCTAGATCTCCCAAGGCAAACATGATCACCTAGGCAAACATGAGCCCTCAGTGAGATCTCACAACAGACCATCCCTTCCCCTGCAGAAGGGCAGGCCTTTGACAGAAGGGGGACCAACAAGAGAAGTGGAGCAAAAAAACGGAACTCACCTGGGTAGGTGCTGACTCTGAGATATTTGTACTTAATTCTTACTGAACAACTCAGTTAACCTCCAATAGCACCCTAGGAGGGTAAATGATCAACCTCATTTTAGAAAGCAAAAAACAGAGGCATGAAGAAGGGGATGACTTGTCCATGCAACCAATAGAAATCTCTCATTGTTGGTATTCACTGTGTTCCATAATCCACCAGACTCTGACATTTGAGAAGTAAAAGAATTTGGCCTTTTCTAGAGAACAGGTAGCCAACATCTGACTCCAAAATTGTAAGAGCCTGGGTCTCAGGAAGATTGCCTTGGTGGGAATTAGAAGTCCATGACCTTTGGAATCAGTGTTTGCAGTCTCCTAACTGGTGCTATCTTAACCAAATCTTTTTACTTCCCTTATGGTCAACTTTCCCACCTGTGAAATGGGTATTATTCCACTATACTGTCTTCATTAGGTTGACATGAAAGTTAACTGAGATGTGGTAGCGGAAGCACTTACCACGGGGCCTGCCTCTGTTCTCATCTACAACCATCATTCTGCTTGTTAAGTTGAAGGATTCCTTTATATGAAGAGAGTGGAGGCCAGGGTGTTCCCAGGAAGGAGAGGACTTGAACACCGACCAAAGTTGCTTTGTAGTAGGAACAATACAACATGTGTTTTCCTTATTCTCATTTTTATCCCACTTCCAGCCTCTCTAGTAACCTTTCAACTCACATAAACAATGACAGAGTTGAGAGACTTGCCCAGCCTTTAACCTTGAACTCCCTTGACTTTCCACTCCATCCGCTCCTCCCTGGCCACAGCTGGAACAGCATAACAGTTCCTACTAAACCTGGGGCTGGGGAAGGACAGAGGGAAATATCCTGGACCTGCATCTCACTGGAGCTGAGCTCTGACCTCCATGTGGTGACTTCAGTGGCACCAACACCTTCTGCTCAGTTCATAAAGCGCATCCCTCCTCTCTCCACCTCATCCTCCTGCAGTGTGGCAGGTAAACCAACTCACACCTCCGTCAAAGTCCCAAGAGTCCCTTGTCAAATTTGGTGGATACTTGGAGATATATCTTTGGGCAGGGACCAGGGGTATTGAATTCAGAGCCTTACTCATGCTTGGCAAACAATTTACCAGTGGGTTCCATTGCATGCCCATTTTATACATATATATATATATACATACATTTTTTTAAAAATAGAGTCCCATTAAGTTGTCAGGCTGCTTTTGAACTCCCAGTCCTCCCACCTCACCTCCTGAGCCACTGAGATTACAAGCACGTGGTTCATGTCAGACTCATGGTTGGTCCTGACTGGTTGGTTTTCTTGGTGTCTGGCCTGTAGATTTTTCCCCTTGCTGTTATAATTTGCTGCCCCTCACCTTACTGAGTCTTCCCTCTCCTTAGTCCCTGCTGGGGCTCCTCCTTCCCCAGAACCCCCTCACCACCTCATCATGGCTGTAGTCCTGCCTTCCTTCACTCTACTGCTCCATCCTCTCATTCCCCAGCCTCACTGCCTGCCTTGAAGGCATAGTATATTTGTTCTTATATCCTGAGGGCCTGGGACAGGTTAAGTGTCAGTAAAGCATGAAAACTCAACCAACAGCAGCTACGTAATTAACAGACCATTTCATTGAAAGGGCAATATAAAGGGAGTGCATGCTTCGGTTCTACCTCTGATTCCATAGCTATCAATGAATACATTTTGATGTTTAAGGTCAAGATCTCTGGAAAACTGAGACAGTCTGGTTGCCTGGTCTTTCTTGTTATAAGGGAACCCAAAGAACTATATGTGCATTTTAGAGGAAAAAACTCAGAAAAGGCAGCAGGCACATAATGGGACGGAGTACAGTCACCCCTGCATATCCACAGGGATTGGTCTCAGGACTCTCCAAAAGCTAAGACACCCAAATCGGTGGATGCTCTGGTATCTCATATAAAATGTCCTGGTGGAAGTACACAACGCGTGCATGTCCTCCCATGTACTCTATCTCTAGATAGATAATATAATACCTAATATAATGTAAATAGTTGTTATACTGTATTTTTAGGGAATAATGACAAGAAAAAAGTCTATATGTGTTCAACACAATTTTTTACAATGTTTTTGATTCATGTTAGGCCAGATCTCCTGATGTAGAACCCATGAGTTCAGGCAGGGGTACTGTATATCTGGAGACTGTAGCACAGCGACTTCTGAGTGTGCCACCATCCTTTTTATGATGGCTGCTACTTAGAATGTCTCGGTGCATCTTTTTTTAAATTTAAATTTAATTCTTTAATTTCTTTTAAGGGGAATAAAACAAAACAATAAAATGGAACAAAACAAAACAATGAGAACAGTATTGGATTTCAAAAACAAGGCAAAAGGAAATTTCTCAAAGTTGCTATATTGCATATTGTTATCCTCTAAGTAGATGCTCAGACTACCAGCTTTAGGCCTGCAAAGTCAGTCAAACAACACAAGCATTAAATTGCTTTTTTTTAATAACTTCAGTTGCTGTCATCTCAGCCTGTGTTCCTCTGGATTAGGTGGGGAGGCCCATGTGCCGGATGCTTCAAGAGGAAGGTAGGTTGGCTTCTTGGTTCTCCTTCTGGCCCTCATGGCTCCTGGATGCATCTTAACTATCACCACAGAACACATGAGCAGTGGATGCCCGCCCAGAATGAGCACCCTGGAAGGTATTAAGTTCTGTGCTCTTTAATGAGAGAAGCAATAGGTGGAAAATGACGTCAGGACCCCTGAGTATGGCCTCCTTGGTGGGGAGGGTCCCCTGCCCAGGAGAGTGAGGGTCCCTGGAGGAAGAGATGGTGGCTAGGGTTCAGGAGAAGACAGATACCAGAATCTGCCTGAGCCCTAAGCTCCAGGCTGCCTGGGAATGAAGCTGAAAGGAGGGGACCCTAACTGCTACAATACCCCAGGCTTGGGCTGCCTGATATGAGGAGCTAAAAGGAGCCAAAGTTGCCGAAGGGGATTCCTGTTCTTCCCAACTCATGAGAAGCACGGTCCCCCTTTGAAAGCACTGAGAAGGAGGCATGGTGACAAGGAGGGTGGGGACAGCAGTGTGGCCAGGAGACAGGAGTATAGTTAGAGCAAGCTGCCAGACTTCTGAGTCCACACAGAGAAGAGGAGGGCACAGGGTCCTCACCTGTGAGATGATGGTGCCAGCTGCTACCTCATAAGACCACCCACGGTCATAAGCCAAGGAGGCAGAGTTGACAGGGAAGGTGACTGACATAGAGGTAGTGGGCCAGCTCTCAGAAAACCATGGTGACCTAGGAGAGGCCTCCTTTGGCTGTCACAGTGCAGGGGCCAAGTTTCCGTGTGCTGCTACCATGTGACAGGGGTGAAGGTGGCATAAGTTTCTGGGACCCAGGTGCTGGTTACTGACTGGGAAAGGTAAAAGCCCCTTCCCTACTATGTGGGGTATGATTCAGGATATCTCTTTCCAAGAGACCAGACTGGAGATCTGAACAGGTTTTAATATAGGAAAATAAAAGACTATGGCCCTAAAGAACAAGCTTAGCACATTTGACTACGTATCAGTTAGGAATTTCATTAAATAAGAGACTGAATAATGTTAAAACACACGTGATTTCAGGAGGCTGAGGCAGGAGGATTCCTACAAGTTAGAGGCCAGCCTGGACCACATAATGAATTTTAAAGCCTACTTTAATTACATGGGGAGATCCTGTCTTGAAAACAAACAGACAAAACAAATTACAAATAATAAAAACATTTGCCATATAAACAAGAAGAGATTAATGTCTAGAAAATAGAAAGAACTTCTATAAACCAACAAGAAGAGACAAACAAACCAACAGGAAACTAGGCAAAAGTTTGAACAGGAAAGTCACAAAGGAAATAAAAAGAATTTGTGCATGCAAAGATACCTTCCTTGCTGATCACTAGGGAAATGAAAGTCTACAGTGAGTATTGTTTGGGAAATTAGTTTCCACCTATAAGACTGACACATTTGAAAACTATTGAAGATAGCTGGTTCAGTTTGTTTTTCATCACTCTAAGTAAAACTTTGGTGGTTGAGTACTTCATAAAAGAAGTCTACTTAGCTTATAGTTCTGGAGGCTCAGTGAGGTGGTGGCAGCACAAGGTTGGCATCACATTGGCAGGAGTGTGTGCAGGAGAAGCAATCAATGCCTCAGAAGGAAGCCAGAGAGCAGAGAGTGCCGCGCTTGCTCCTTTAACAACAGCTCTCCTGAGAACTAACTCAAGAGCACATGAGAAATACCCTAATTCCTCCCCCCACCAAGTTTAGCCTTCAGTAACCTCAGCACCTAATGTAGGGCCCCACTTCTTACAAGTCCACACCACCTCCCAACACTGCCACAGTGGACACCCAGCTTCCAGCACATGAGCCCTTGCCCTTGTGGCACAAAGCACACCAAAGTCATAACAATATCCACAAGTTGCTGGCCACGTAAGTTAGTGTGACCCTTTTGGAGGCCATCTGTCAGGCTTTTATCACAATTTAAAATACTGTGCACTGCATTGGACCCAACAATTCACCTCTTGGTATGTAACCCACAGAAACACATGAATTTGTGCCCAAAGAAGAAAGTGACAAGATTTTACTGCAACATTGCTCACTATATTGAAAAACTGGGAAGAAAATGTTCAAGAACAAGGGTAGCTAGACATCCTGGCACATCACTGATGCTATGGAATTCTATGCAGCATCGGGACAATGCAGCCTTTAAACTTGGACTTGAATTATGCTTCAAGAAAGCCCTGAGCATTTGCTCCCCTGGGCTGTCCTCCATTCCAAGTGTCTTGGAGGCTGAACTGAGGGCCAGTAAACTAGTAGGCTCAGACAGTAAAGGACCATTGCAACGGAGACTGAGGGGAGACCAGTGAGCAGGGAGCTCCATGAAAAACAGGGCTGAGACTGTGGTTCTGCACGCTCTCAGAACACGGGGCAGCCAGATCAGGCAGGATCACCACTATTGGCTGAACTAAAAGAAGACCCCAAGGTCACTAGCAGGAGATCCCGTATGAGAGCCCACCCATGGCCGGTAGAGGATCATCCTAGAGAGGCAGATGGCATCTCAGATCCACCTGCCCCTTTGGGGGGTATCCTCTATCTGACTGTTTCCATTAAGCTTCCTGATCTTACCCCATCTACACACCCAACATCCCACAGAGGTGTAGTTGAAAGCTACCTGTGGTACGAAGCATTTTTATACAACACACACTGAAGGGTACCTGGACTGTTTACAGGAGCAGATCAGACTGAACTTTCAGCCAAAGTAGCAGACATGATGTAATTTTTTCCTACTAATGGAGGGAGGGAAGAGGGAATAGTTTGGGAGGAAAGTCACATTAGTAACAAACAAGATAATTACAATTTCCTTGTGCACAGAGACCACAGTGAGCTGAATTCTGTGACTTGAGTGCAAGGCAGTTGGTATTCAGTTTCCTTCGCTGGTGTGATTTCTTTCCCCTCTCTTCCTGTTTGCTTTCTGCTTGTCTTTCAATTTGACTCTCATATTCACCTGAGGGAACTGCTCTTGAACCCCAAACTGACTTCTACACCCCTGAGTTTCCCTTCATCACAGCATTTAGTGTGCTGTCCTGTGATGTGTGCCTCCCATGTCACCTTGTGTGCAGAGACCATCCATGTCCCCTTAGTATCCAGCACAGTGCTTCATACAGTACCTGTATGTATGAAGGTGCCCTTAATGACTGTTGAATAGATAACTGTGCAAGTGAATGAACTAGGAGGCCTGGAGACAGTGAGACCTTGTGGCACTCCTCTTCCCTCCCTGAAGCTCTGTTTTCCCTGTCTGAAAAGGAGTGTGGTGTGGAAGCTTGTCTTCTCTAACCCCCTCGGCCAGCCCAGTTCTTGTCCTGCAGAGCCTGTGATTACCTGGCTCTCGGTGCTTTTTCCCCATGGGGAAAGGCACAGCTTCCTCTGCTGGATGTGCTCCTGTCAGGCTTCTCTCCACACCCTCATTCTTGAGGAGCCCTGACAGCTTCCACGTGGGCATGGGCGGGTCGCTGCTCCTTCCTAAGGACAGCACTGGGCAGGCTGCCCAGCCAGTGGCAGAGCTACGCAAGGCCTCTCCCTGGCCCTGGCGAACAGGCTGCACACTTCTCTCAGATTCTCTTTCTCTGTGTGTCCTTCGGCCCCTTTGACTCTGTGACTCTCTCTTCTGTCTCTGTATGTCCCTGTCCCTTGGTCTCTGTGTGTGTCTGGCTTTGTTGTCTCTTTGCTCTGTCCTTTACTTGCCCTCTGCATCTGCACTGCCTTTACTGGCCCTCTCTCCTTGTCTTTGTTTTTCTCTTTTCTTGATTGTTGTCTAGTCAGAAGCCTTTCTGCTTCCACAGACCTGATCCTCCCCGGCCAAGCTGCTGGCTGGGCTCAGTCTTTCCCAGGCCCTGTCTTGGCCTTGACAGGGCCTTCCAGCCCTGACAATCTTGAATTCCCTCCCTAACAAGCCTTTGCTCTAGGCTAGGACTATGGGCCACCACAAGCCAGAATGGCCTTGCTGAGGGAGAGGAGAGAGGGACCATGACTCATAGCCAAGGTCATCTGGGTCTTTTCTGGCCCGGAGATTACTCACCCCCACCCTACAGAGCAGTCAGGGCCTCTTTCTGACCCTGACAGCTCCAGTGCCTAAACCAAGGCCCAATTCCCAAAACAAGGCTGCACTCCTAGGCTTACTCATTGCGGGGAGGGGCTGCTTTCCTCACTACTCCCCTCCTCCCAGCCTCCAGCCTGCTGGGAGCTGGGCTATCGATATCTCTCAGTCTCTCTTGGCTGCTTTAGGAGAGAGGAATTAGATCCCAGTCCAGAAGGGTATAAGAGAACCCAAACATGAGAGGGTCAGGCAGAGAAAGTGAGACTGGAAATGTGAAACTGGAGGTGGGAATCAACGGCAAGAGTCAGCTCTGTGGGATCCAGAGTTCTGCCTTGCCAGGGGGTTGCCTTAGGCAAACTACTTCTCTTTTCTGAGCCTCTGCTTTCTTTCCTGTAAAACAGAATAACAGATTCCCTATCTG
This sequence comes from Cavia porcellus, assembly GCF_034190915.1. Taxonomy (NCBI): domain Eukaryota; kingdom Metazoa; phylum Chordata; class Mammalia; order Rodentia; family Caviidae; genus Cavia; species Cavia porcellus. Next base: position 58,059,826 of record NW_026947492.1, read on the forward strand.
TGTGCTGCTAGGAGAGTTAAGTGCTAAGACATGGATAAAATGCCCGGCACTGAAGCTGATGGTGTCACTTGAGATAGGATTTGAAAACCTGGCAAAGGAATAAGCTAGGAGTCAGGGGACCTGTGTTCAAATCCTCTCTGTGGCTGGTCCAGGTGAAGACACTCAGAAAGGACTGCAGAGCAAAGAAATGAGGGGAAGAGAGGAAAAGTGACTAGATTTCAGTCACTGATCAACCACGACCTTGCATGTATCATAGATTTGCAGAAAAATGGAGCTGGAATGTATACTTTGCAATGTTGTTAAGATTAAATTAAATACGGAACATTTAAGTGCATAGCTACTACTCAATATTAATCTTCATCTAAACTATAATAATTGTAGTACAAACACTGAAATAAAAAATTCTGAATATAAGGATAAATCATTATGCAAAATGTTGGGGTATTTGCTGCAATTGTGCCCAAATTGCTAAGGAACATGAGTAAAGGGCCTGCTTTATGGTGGCCCTCAAGCCCATTGCAGACTGAGCAGAAGTGCCTGGAGGTTATTTTTGCAGGTTCTTGACCAGGGTGACTGCCGGGGAACCCAAAACCCAAAACCAGGGAAGCCATGGTCTGGAGTAGGCTCGGGGAGGCTAAGGTCAGAGACTCACTCTTCCTGGGTGCAGGCCCAGGCGTAAGCCTGTTTCTGTGGCTACCGACTTCACCCTTATGTGGCAGTGAGCGTCGGTACCCTGATCACAGGCTGGGTGCCAGTCTTACATCCCACCTGAGCGTAAGCCAAGGTAGCATGCCAGGTAGACCAGCTCTCCTCTGATTCCGGCTGTTCTTGAACACACACCACATGCCACCACTGTGCCTGGGCTCCTGCTGTTCCTGCCACCAGGTACATGCAGTTGAGTCCTCTCTTTCTGTTATCCTGCCCATCCTCAACTCTGCGGCAACTTCTAAGGTTTCCCTGGGTCAGAATGACTAATCATTAACCTAACCTCGAATCAATGAGCCTCACTTTACTCCACTTGCAAATGATGCTGTTTATATCTACCTGTGGGTCTCATGAACACTTAATGAGAAATATAAAATCATGAAACATTCTCTCCTTATGTTGAGACTTTTTTTTTGTCTTTTTGAGACAGGGTCTCGCTATGCAGTTCAGGCTGGCCATGAGCTCACTTTGTAGCCCAGGCTGGTCTCGAACTCACAACGATCCTCCTACCTCAGCCTCCCGAGTACTGGGATTACAGGCATGAGCCACCACGCCCGGCTCTGTTGAGAGTTTCTTTCTTCAATAAAAATGTATCTTGCTTTCTGCCTTGTATTCATTGGAATGCATTCACCATCAGAATGAGAATTCTTAAAGCCTGGGGTATTTCCATTCCTAGTGCTTAATGAAGGACTTAGTCAATCACATAACCTACAGATGCTGTGACATTGGCCCTAACTTTTCCAAGATAAATAGGGCCACACTCTCTTGGCTTCATCAATATGGGGAACATTCTCTGTGCATCATGCAGTCACTCAACAAATATTTTGTGAGCATATACTATGTATCAGATTCCATATAAGATAGTTAGGTGACATCAGTGAACGAAAGTCAGAAATCTTGTCATTGCCTAGCTTGCCTTTTAGTAGCAGGAGCACAGGATGAATAGCAAACAGTGTGAATGTTAGAAAGTGACAAGTGCTATGGGTAAAAATAGAGCAGTGCAGGAGAAGTGTAGGGGAAGAGGGTGGGTTACAATTTTAAACAGGGTGGTTCGTGCAGGCCTCCTTGGAGGAGGGCATTTGAGCCAAGGCTCGAAGAAGACAAGTGAGTTCATCAGACAGAGGTCTTTGGGGACTTGAGGGCAGCCAGGGCAAAAACCTGTTCTAGAGCCTACTTGGCTTGTTGGGTAGAGCCAGGAACAAGACCGTCAAGGTATGAAGTCAGGGTATTTGTAATTGGGCCAGGTCTCTAGAGCCATACAGGCCAGCAGAAGTTTGGCTGTTGCCCTGAATCACGTAGGAGCCATTGGCAGCTTCAAGCAGAGAAGCGACATGATTTGCCATATTTCGGGAAGGGATCGCTCCTCACAGCCACGCTGTGGGTTCCGATCCTGACTCCTCCTCCTCATAAGTGCATCACTGTGTGAGTTATTTCACCCCTTCACTTCCCTCTCCCCCGTAAAAGAGTAGATTACTATGTGAGTAACTGAACCTTGGCAGAAATTCCTGTCTGCCTTTGGACCTAAGAATAGCAGTCTCTCCGAGCAGCTGGGCTGCGTTCCTCACACTCACCGACTGCAGAGGCACCCAGAGCAAAGCTGGCGCTGCGCACCGGTCTGCAGGTGGCTTCCTGCACTTGCTTCTTTCACACCTACTGAACGAATTTACTTTTAAAGTTATTGCCTTTAAATCATTCTTTCAGACTACAATTGTTTTCCTCAATTACAAAAAGAATACCTGTTAATGTGAGATGTTTGAAGAAATGCACATGAAAAGGACTATGAATGAAAATATACGTGACTCAGTGATAAACATTTTAACTCTTTCTCGTAGGATTTCTTTTCAACCATGTATGTGTGTGTATACCCAGAGGAAAACACAGCCATTAAACACTGCTTTCCTTTCATCTCGTGGCCTTGCCCTGGCTGCTGTGATTGTACTCCGTGCTGTGGTAGACATGCACAGTGCAGGAAACAGTCCGTGTTAGTCACCTTTCTGCCTCTGTGACAAAAATACCAGAGGAAAACAACTTAAAGGAGAAGAGGCTTATTTTGGCTCATAATTTCAGAGATTTCTGTTCATGGTCGCTGGCTCCAAGGCAGACACATCACAGTGGGAAACTGAGGCAGATGAAAGTTGCGGAAAGAGACAATATGGTAACTACTTTTATGTCAGGATTATCTGGTGGTGAAACACTATTCTGCTTAAATGGTTATGCTTTGATCTGCGCTGTTTCGCTGTTATGCCCTCTTTTATCTCAATCTCCACTTCATTATTTACTTTTTTATTTTTATCCTTTTAATTAAGGGAAAAATAAATAAAAAATAGCAGGATATATTATAGTAACCCACTTTGACTTTCCATTATCTTGATTTAAAGCCCTGAATTACTCTCACCATCTTGTTTTTGACTGATGTCCCCCTATTCTGTTTTGCTTGATAGTACCAGGTTCGAAAGTTTAAGCAACAGCTGTGAAGATAGTGAGATTCATTATAACGCCCATTCTCGTTGACTATTATATACTTTTGAAGACCTATAATGTCTCCAATGTTTTGGTTTTGTCGGTTTTGTTCTTTACTGTTTTGTTCAATTTTATTATAACTGATGATATAGGCAATTCTATTAGAGATAGCGGGAGGCGTTATGGTAACCATTGTTGATCACCTTGTATTATGCTTTTACATTATCTATTATGTCCACCCTTTTGATTTGATTGACTCTGTTCTGTTATGTCACATTTGGTTCTACTCCCTTCCAAAAAAGTAATAAGAACTGTGGGAGCAACAAAACCCAAAATGGGTAATTGTCATTGTACAAAAGAGAGGAAAAGAAAGTGCTCTAAATGATATAACTGCATGTATATATAAGTGTATAAGATAGATAATGATATCACTGAGTTTTGTTGGATCATTGAACAGAACTGTTTGCAGTCTCACTGTTGGAATGTCCACTTTACAAGCTTTAATTTTGTGACTTGAACAATTATTTCTAAGATGACAATATGTAATCCATTAACTAGTGACTTCCTGTTTATTTTTTTCTGTAAATCTGTATAACTTGTACCCTTTCTCTGCTTTCTTTTCCTTAAACAAAATTTAAAAAAAAATAAATTCTTAAAAAAAAAAAAAGAAAGTTGCTCTTGTCCTGGCGACCAGGAAGCAGAGATAAGGGGAAAAGCAAGAGAGGAAGTGGCTAGGGACCCAGTATAGTGCCCGCCCCCAGCCACATCTCAATGATTCAGTCACCTCTCTCAGCCCTGCCCCTGAACAGTGCTGCACTGGGAATCAAACCCTCCATACCTAAGTCTTTGGGAGGGTACGTCATATACACATGCATACTTGGATTTTGAGATGTAAGGTAAGTAACCCATTTGGGACAATTGAGGAAGTGTCCAGTTACCCAGAGTCTGGACCCAAGGAACAATATCCAGAGGAGAGACAGACAGAGACAAAAAGAAAGAGAGGCACAGAGAGACAGAGTGATAGACAGACATAGAGACAGAGAGACAAGCAGAGAGGCACATAGAGAGAGACAGGGAGAGGACAGAGACAGAGAGACAGAGAAAGTTGGAGGGAAGATGAGAAACTTTAGGTACAAAGAGTAGGCCCTGCACCATCCACCTCCCCCAGCCTTGTTCTGGGAGGCCAATTTCTGGAGATCAATCACAAAGAACCAGGGGGTGCTGTGAAATTCCATGAGCAGGCAGACCTGTGGCCTCTCCATGGGGCGAGCGTAAGTAGGGGACGGAACAGTGTGGCCCCCCCAGCCCAGGTCCTGAGGTAGAGGGGTAGAGAGAGACTCGCAGAGCCCCCTAAGGTCCTGGAGAGGCATCAGGTGGGAGAGGAATCCTGAGCCCTGAGGATGTGGGAGGTAATAGCCTCAGCCACAGTCTACCTGATGTGTGGCCATATTCCTTTCCTGAGGCTGCTTAGCAAATCACCATAAATTGGGTGGATTAAAATGACAGAAATAGAGCTGGAGGATATAGCTCAGTGGCATGAGCACCTTTCTGGCAAGCACAAGGTCCTGAGTTTGATTCCCACTGCCCACAAATATAAATACATAAATAAAATTACAGACGTGTATGTCTGGAAGCCAGAAATCTGAAATTTATATAGTGAGCTGAAATTCAGATGTTGGTAGAGCTTCATTACCTCTAGAGACTCTAGGTCAGAATCTTTTCCTCTCCTCTTCCAGCTGCTGTCGTGGTCAGTCTTCCTTAGCCTGGAGGCTGCATCTTTGTTCCAACTGCACATTGCCTTCCCTGGCTGTTTGTGTCACTCCCTATCTCTCTTAAAGAATGTACAAAATTACACCTAGCATCCCCCTGGAAATCCATGGGGAGTTCCTCCTCTCAAGATCTTTGTCTTTATCACGTCTTTTGCGATCTAAAATACTATTCCCACATTCTGGGGGTTGATAAGTGAATATATTTGGAGGAAGAGGGTCATTTTTTCTTCCTACCACAGGGACCTTGCAGTAGCAAGACTGCTACGTGGAACTGACAGACCAGGTGATTAGGAACAAGCCAGGAACAAGCAGTGACCTGTGAGGACTGACAGGTGATGGCTCAGGCAAGCTGGTAGGATGTCTGTTTCGGGGAACACCACTGGTGACAGGGGAGTACCTACCCATAGGAACACGGAAAAAGAAATGAGGGTGAGGGCTCAGGAATGACTAAGATTAAGTTTCCCCCTCACAGAATGGTGGTTCACTGAAGAAATTAAATTTAGTTAGAAAAGTGAAATTACCATCTTTTTGCAGTTGGAATTCATTACGTGTCTATGTATACATATACTCCCAAGATTAATTCTTACCTATAAATACTGTTTTGTGGGCTAACTTCCTTGACTTAATAAAATTCTCTAACCATATTTCCATGACATTGTCTTATGACTGCCTTTGATAGTCCATCAATTCAGCATACAATTCTGCACACATACCATCTTGTATTTTTATGAAATCTTATAAACTACCTTAAATTCCTTTGTTTTCCTCTTCTGACATAATGGGAAATCAGCACATTCATGAATATCTTACAAGATTTTTATGAGGATTAACTATTGTTCTGTTTATGTAAAATTTGAAATTGAATTTTCAAATATGGGTCTAAAATTCATTAAAATCTGAAGTCACATGTGGCTGTGTTTACTTCTCCATCATGTCCTATAATAGTAAGTGTTGCCAAATCTAGAAACCTGGGTGTTACCCTTGCCTTATCTCATCTTATTGCCCTGCTTCCCATATCTAATCCCATGCCAGGTCCAGCCCATTCTGTTTTTGAAATATCTCTGAGAACATCCAGTGCTCTCCACCCTCATGGCCCTCTCCTGGTTCAGGCTTTGACATCTCTTTGCACTATTGCATCAGATCTTTCTATGACTGTCTTCTTTTGAGTCATCCCTTCCAAAAGCAGACCCTGAAACAGGGACTTGGGCCATGTAGTTTGTTGAGGAGGGTGGGAATGCTCAGGAGCAAATCAGCAATGGAGAAAGTGGGGAGTAACAGCAATAAAGTGCATTGTGTGTCTTGGTGTTTGTAGGGCTGAAGGCACCTAGAAAGCCCTTATCTTCTTGAATAGAGAAGCAGAGCCTTGAACTAGGAAGCATTCAGTGGAAATGAATCTTTCCTACAGCTGAAGTGCTCTTTGGGAAGGTGGACAAAACACTGCAATGCCTGTAACCCTGGTCCTGCCTCAGTGTCATTCCATCCAGCTTGTCTCTGCCTTGCAGCCAGAGAGATTTTCTGAGATTCAGGGTCACAGGATGTGATGCTGTGAATGAAGGAGCAGGGGGAGTACAGCGGGACAGGCCAGTCCCACAGTGAGGCTCACTGAGCACCTGCAACTTAGTGCATGTGCTGTCTCCTGTCTGAGTTCACCCCCAAACTGGATCTAGCTAGTTTGGAATAGGCCAAAGGTATGTGAGCAAATGTAGGAACACCATTACTTGGTCCAAACTAAACTGGAAAGCCAGTGTCATTAGCTTCAGATGAGAGGCAGAGGTGGTTCAGGAGGCCGAGGGAAGCCACCTAGATGTCCACACTGGCCGTACACACATTAATGCGTTTACCTTGTGACTTTAGACCAAGATATGCAAGGTATACTGAGGTCCTAAAGCCAGCATGGATGCCAGTTAATTTCCTCATATGTCTGCAGATTTTTTTCTGCAGATCTTAATAGAAAAAGAAGAAACTCCTGTTGAAATATTGTCAACATTGGAAACTAAATGAATGAACAGAATTCTCGTGTGTATCATGAGACCTGCTGAGAGAGCCTTGTCTGGATGACCAAGACTTTCCCCAACCATTCCATGCCTGTTCTCACTCACGAGACTCTCAAAGGATCCAGGGTATTCAATTCCTAGCCTGGTTGGCAACCAGCTATATGGCCTTCTGCCTAAGCAGAACTTTCTAGGTCCTTTCAAAAGAGCAAGTTACATTAGATGTTGATTAAATAATGAATTTAACAGTCATTTCCTGTTCCCTGTTCCCTACTAGGCTCTGAGCTGGGTGGGACCTTGGATGTAGAAACACTTTCCACATGATTTCTCCCAGTCAAGGGCTCAGGGCAGGGGTGGCAGAGTTCTGTGCTGTGCTGGAAGGAAGCATGGAGACCCCTATGCAACTGGACTAGTTAAGGGAGACTTTATAGAGAAGGCAACAATGAACTGAATCTTGATAAATGAGAAGTTTGCTTTATGGGCCCAGTGGTGGGTAGATTGGAGGTATTCCTTTAAGTATATTCACCGAGGACCTGCTATATATCTCAGGCTCCCAATTAGGAATCAGATGCATGAAAATGATGTACACAAGAAGGTGCATGAAGATCAGGAAGCTAAACTTTGTATAGAGACAAAGTAATATACCCTGTATCATGTAGCACATCAAGGGCCGAGCAAGGACTCAGACTCTCCAACTCCAAACTTATCCCCATACTTACTGGGGATAAGTCTGGAGGACAGCACCAGACAACTAGTGGGGACCCAGATCCCCACTCTTAGTGGATGCACATGAGCCTGATCCAGGCCACCCTCCTTGACTATTCAGCACAAGTAAATTCTGGATGTGGCTATCATTGCTGGGTTCTGTGCCTTTCACCACCTCTGGCTGGGGTGGTGCCCAGGAAAGCCAGGGCAAGGTTCCAGGCCAGGTGGACATAGGGGAGGGTCTTGCCAAGGTAGCTCTGGAGGAGGCCAAACCTAAGCAGGAGTTAGCATACCTGATGTAGTAAACACAGGGGCTGAGCTAGAAAGCAGCTCCATGCCACCTGCACAGTACAGGTGTGGCAAGGAAAACACAAAGCCAGGAGCAGGGCACGGAGCCTGAACTGTGCAGGTGTTTTTACGACTGAGCCTTGGCAACTGGTGTTGGCTACACCCTATTGCCCCAGGCAGTCACAAGCAATAGCCCAGGCTGAAGTCAGAGAATGTAAACCCTAACTCTTGATGGGGAGTGGCAAGGCTCTAGAAGCCCATTTGCCACACCCACTCAGCACTTTTATTTTTGCTTTCTTTATGGACTCTTTTGATAAACAACTTCATGTCAAACATTGCAGTTTCCATTTAGATTTGCACCTTAACATCTTAACTTCTTCCTTAAATTCATAAAGAAATGTGTCTTTATTTTCTCCTCAAATTAACAAAAAAGTTAGCTCTCCCATGTTGACCTTAAAGCCACCTGAAATTGCTTTCTGTGTTTGGTGTAAGGCGCAGACCAGCAGCTTTCCTTTTTTCCATAAAGACAAGCGGGAGTGTCAGCATCACTCAGTGAATAATTCTTTCTTCATCTGCAACACAGATGACATTTGTCAAGCTTCCATATGTGTAGGGACTGATTTCTGGGCTGCCTCGTGTGTCCCTTTGCTATTTACCACCTACTTCAACACCATACTTCCTTAATTACTATGCCTTATGACAGTCTCAATAGCTTGTAGAGCAGAGTGCCTCTCCTTATTTTGGTTTATTGGGAAGTATTTTGGTTTACTGCTGATCTATTTTTTTAAAAGTCTTTATAGAACTGATTTGCAAAATTCACCAAGAGAACTGCTAGAATTTTGATTGGAAAGATGTGGAATCTATAAATCTATTATTTAACACTAATAATTGATCATTTTAATAAAGCTTAAAATCTTTCTCCAGGTAAAGGCTCGCCTGTTTATTGTTAAATTTCTTTCAAGGTATGTCATAAATACTTGTGAGGAGGGTGTTGGGAATTGAGATGCTCTACCACTGAGCTACTTCCTCAGTCTTTTTATTTTTTATCTTTGAGAGAAAGCTTCTTAAATTGCCTAGACTGGTCTTGAATTTGTAATCCCCCTGCCTTAGTCTCCTGAGTAACTAGAATTACAGGGTATAATATCATGCCTAGATGTAAATATATCTTTAATAAAATTATGTTTTTGAATTTTATGTTGTCAATATGTAAAATGCAACTGCTTTATATATATATATATATATCTGATAGTCATGCATCTTGCTAAACTTATTATTTTTATTAACAATTTGCAGATTATTTGTGGAATCTGTGTGGACAATTATATCACCTGCAAACAATGTGTTTTGATTTTTCCTTTCATATTTTCAAACTCTTATTCCTTCTCCTTAGTTTGCTGACCAGAGGTTTCAGAATAGAATTAATAGAAGTCCTGACAGCAGGTTCCTTGTCTTCTAGGATTAAAGGGAATTTTGAGAAAATCACTATGGAATATGGTGTTTCCCTGTGGGAGTTTTGTAGGTATTCTTTATGAAGTCAAGAAGGTTTTCATCTTTCAAATTTGCTAGAGTTTTATTTAAATCATGAATAAACATTGAAATTTATTGATGAAATATTTTTTTTCAATCTGGTATTGTTAAATATTAATTAAGACTACATTTGGAACTGTGAATGATAGAAAGCTCAAAGTAGTAGCAGCCTGAGTAACATAAGGAGAACAAGGCTAATCTCACATAGTAGTAGTCCCAAGCAGGCAGTGCTGGGGTAGCCCGAGGTGGACCTCCAAGAAGTGTGCTGGGCCCAGGCTCCTCCTTCTTGTGCTCTCTCTCCCTCCCAGTGACTTTCCTTATTGCCCCAAGAGGCCCCTGAGCCAGCAGACGCCTTGCTGCAGGCAGGAGAGGAGACAAGGAAGGAGCTGGCCCCTTACTCTTAGAAAGACCCCAGCACTCCAGATGCTAGGCAGCAGGATCTCTATGAGTTCAAGGCTAACCTGGGCTACATAGTGAGTTCAAGGCCAGTCTCAAATACAGAGACCCTATCTCAAAAAACAAAGTCAAAACCCAACAAACAAACCGCAGGTCCTGGAGGTTATGCCCGAGACTTACCTTGTATTTTATTTGAGGTTTGCATACACATTCGTGGGTTTCATAAACTTAGAATTTTCCTTTACCAGTTGTCTTTGATTTTGGAGTCACAGAGTTGTACAAATTAGAGGTTATTCATTCCTTGAAGGTTTGCCATCATGAGCATTTTATTGTGGGTAGATTTTTTAAAAACTAAAGAGCATTGTGCTAATACTGTTTGGACAAGCTATCATGTCTATATTTTGTTCCCTAAATAACTGCTAGTAAGACAACAATACACAATGTAAAACTATCCTAACTGTCTTACTAGCCTGTTTTGAAACTCATTTCACTGTTATATTTATCTTTTTTTCTTTAAAATAAAAAGCTGATTTCAAATGTACAGAAAGTGGCAAGTAGAATATACAGAATTTATTTATTCCTGACTAAATATTCTAATGTTTCCTACAAAGACCTTTTCCTATACAACCACAATAGGATCATCAAAATCAGGAACCAAACATGGGTACGTTATCCTCCTCTGCCCGTGAGGTCCTGTGCAGGATTCTGTAGTTGCCCCATTATTGTCCTCTATAAGCAGAGGTCCTGTTCACAGTCTTGTGTGGTCAGGTCTGACTCCGTGAGAAGCAGAGCCTTGGCTCTCCTGGTCCTCTTGAAGATTACAGGGTAGTGCTCTGTAGAATGCTCTTCACTTTTGGCTTGTCCGGTGTCGGTGCATGATTTGATTCAAGTTTGGGACCTTCCACAGGAATATTCCAGAGTGCTGTGTTCTCACTGCCTTCTGTCGGGTGGCATGTGACTTCCACTTGTCCCATGCCCAGCGATGTGCACTTTGATCTCTCAGAGTGAGTTTGCCAGGCTTCTCTGCAGCACAGTCACCACAGAAAATGACCCTTTTCTTACAATAAGTGTTCCGGTAGGAGATATTTTGAGACTGTATAAATATTCTGTGCCTCCTCAAATGTTCGCTCCCTCCTTCCTTCCTCTCTCATAGTTTGGACTAGTGGTTTCTTATTTTATTCAAGGACTTAAAATCTGTTACTGCCATTGTTTATTGTGATGCACTGAGAGATCCAGATTTGCCCTGTGGGAGCTCCTTCTAGGTCTTATTGACGTGCTCCTTATTCTTTGAGCATATATTTTCTTCCTGACACAGCAAGCTTTTCCATTCCAGAATCTTATACTTTCCCTGTGCCAGGCCTGCAATCAACCATTTCTGCAAGGGGCTGCTTTTAGAAGTTAAGATTCAAGTGCTCACTGCTTTGAGCCTTCTTAGTGGAGAGAGCCAGAGAGCATATCTCCCCATGGGTTCATACCATTGCTGCCAATTCAAATCCAGCACCACTGGGATGATTCTTTTTTATATTTTCTGTACATGGAACTCTCCTCCCTAACAGTGGGACCCTGGCTTCTATCATTTTGATATGCAAGGGCCAGCTGAAATATATGATGAATGTTTAGATTTTTAAAAAATAACTATCAAAATGAAAGACATATTGCCATTAATCACCCTCAGAATATTCCCCCTTATTTTGAATGTACTTCTGTCATTCTTCTTGCCACTTTCTGAAGCAGTTCTGGAAGTGGCCTTTCATGAATATCTTTGTGAGGTGTGATTTTTTAAAAACAATATGGTGAACGCTGCTGCTGACTACCATCCAATGGAAGAGCAGATTTGTAAAACCGTTACAGTGTGTTCTCATCCACCTTACTCACCAGATCTGGCTCTGTGAGATTTCTGGCTCTCCTTCAAAGTCAAAACGACTTTGAAGGATTAATGTTTTGAGTCAATTCCGTACTTCCTGGCATCCACAAGAGCATGATGAGATACTCGTGAAAGAGGACTTCCAGAACTGCTTCAGAAAGTGGCAAAGATGATGGGATAAATGTGTTCAAACCAAGGAAGAAATTTTTGAGGGGGGTCAATGGTGAAGTGTCTTTCACTGTAAGACATTTTATTAAAACTTAAACTTTCGCTATTTTTTTGTTTAGTTTTTTCTTTTCTTTCTTTCTTTCTTTCTTTTTTTTTTTTTTTTTTTTTTTTTTTTTTTTTATTTGTACTGAAGATCGAATCTGCAAGGCAGGCATTATGCAGCTGAGCTAAATCTCCGGGCCTTCACTGTACTTTTTGATCAGCTGTACTCACTTATTTGATTGTGTGTAACCACATTCCCATCACAAGCACTGCCCCTTATGTGTGCAGACAGCTCCTCACTCTGCCTGCTCTGACAGCCCATGTGGCCTCAGGAATTACCACAGGGGAAGTAGACAGAGGTCTGACTTTTCAATGCTCAGTCTTTCATGGTAATCCTGACTTCAGAAAGTTGTGTCTTTTTTTTTTTTTTTTTTTTTTTTTTTTTTTGGTACCAAGGATCGAACTCGGTGCTTGCCAGTCAGATGCTTATGCCGCTGAGCTAAATCCCTGGCAGAAAGTTGTGCCTTATTCTATGAAAATGTCTTTTAATTGTGATTTGTCACTGAAAAAGAAAATTATTTGTTTTTATAATTGAACAGAGCTCTTAAATATTGATGAAATGAAAACACAATTGAAAATCCTCACTGAAATGTTGGAACCTTAGGAATACATCTTAAGACCCTCCATCTAAATTGCATAGTCTTCTTTTTTCTGTGCCTTTCTAAGTCAAGTTCACTAACAGTGCTTGGTTATGCTGGGAGCTGTACATCCTTGTCCTGTGCACTCACTGTCAGAGTAGTGATGCCCTATGCTAGGTAGTCTCGGGTTAAGATACCTTGTGTCTGTGGTACATGGCTGGCATTTCTTAGGTGCCCCACCAGGCTGTGTCCTTCTCAGTCCCCATTTCTGATTGGCAGGAGTCTGAGAACCATATAGCCAGGCCAGATAGCAAAGCACACAGATGGAAAGCCTGAGTCAGTGTCTGCTAACATGGCACCGGTCAGTTCTGCCCCATATCCCAGCCAGTGTCTGCTTCTGTTTGGTTTTCACCTCTGCCTGTAGCTAGGACCCGGGTCAGGCAGGAGGCCCTGGAGTCTGCTGGTGGGTGGTAGAGCCCCTGGGTAGAGAGGGGTCAGCTGATCACTGCTCTGGGTGTCTGGGTCTCTGCCCTTCCGGCCTGGCCTCTTCCCTCTCCTGTCTCTTCCTCTTTCTCTCCTTTTGAGCTTCTTATCCATCTCTAATCTTTCCTTTAGGTTTCTTTCTCCTTTCAGCATCTTTATCACTTGAATCTGATCAGTTGAGCCTCAGCTTTCACATCTGGAAAATAAGGAAAGGGTTGGGCAAGAGTGATCCCCAGGCCCCTCCCAGCTCCATGCTCTCCAACCCTGGGTCCCTGACTGCAGCCTTTAATTTGCTCACTGTCATTATCATATATTCTTTTCTCTCTACCTCTAATTATAGTCTTTCCCTCTCCCTCTTTTTACAACTTTATTTCCATCTCCCAACATTTAATTTTATATTAATGTTTCTTCTCTGAATCTTTTTCTCTCTCTCCTTTTCTGTTTCTCTTGTTTGAGACTCTGTAATGTCCATCTCTCTTTCTGCTGTCTGGCTTCCTGCCTTTTCCCTGACTGACAACTTTGCTCTGAATTCTGTTTCCCAACTCTCACCTCACTACTACTGGATAACTGACCCCAGCTCACCACAACACGGCAGCCTCAGTCTTTCCTGACACAAGTGGTTCCAGCTTCCTAGCCTTCTCCCTATCCCCACTCAAAGCTCCCCTTCTTGTTCGTGCCCTGGCTGGGGAATGGGAGCTGGAAGCTGATGCCGCACAGGCCCTACCAGAGCCAGGCTCCTCCCTGTGGTGGAAACAGCAGTTATGAGTCGACTCCAAGAAGCAAGTTGGGCCCAGATGGCTGCCTCTGTCTCAAAGAAGGCTTAGAAAGTCAGATGTGGTGCTCAGATGGTGGCAACACTGCCACAACGCATCCCAAGGAACAAGCATTAGCTCCACAAGCAACCCTGCCCCATGTGTGTGCACTTGCATTTGTCCACCTGCATACACACAGTGGAGCATAGCTGCAGGTGCCTAAAGACTGCTTCCTCTCTTTGGAGTCTACTCCAGCCTTAATCGCAAGCTTCCAGCTCCAGTCTGGCCCTTGGAATGTTCTCCATGTGGACGCAGAACAAGACTCATCTGGAAGAGAATTCTGACCCACCCATGGCGTCCACGCTGGCTTAATCCCGATCCAACCTGCAGATTTGCATCCTACAATCTGTCACCTTGCTTTTAGGGTCTAGATCTGGCAGACATTTGCTAGGCATCCACAATGCCAGGTGCACCTATCACCCTACACCAACCTCACAGCCACCCAGGAGACTGGCACAGTGTCCTCTGTCTCACAGGGGGGAGATTCCAGCTCCTAAGGTCACAGGTCAGTCAGAAACAGAACTTCCAGTCCAGTGCAAATGTGACCCACACATATTATCCCCTATGACAATTCATGTTTGAAGAATTGGCAGAGCCGGGAGCTATGGAGTTGGCCCGTGGAAGCGGACCATTGGCAGCCGGTCCTGGTTGTGGAAAAGGCACAAGGGATATAAAGTATGTCAGACCTGCCATCCCACACTGGAGTCAGAGTTCCTGGCCTAGCATTTTGGAGGTGGGGCCATCTGGCAGCCCAAAAGGAAGCAAGAAGATTTCCAAAAGACAGCCTTGAGTGTCAGAGTAAGCTGTGACAGGCTGGCTTGTTTGAAGGTCCTGGATGGTGGTTTATCAGCACAGAAGAGGATTTGCCTCCTTCCTGGCTCCATATCCAGGGCTTCTGAAGCACTGAGCCGTCTGGGCTCCTCCATGCCCCAGAGTCAATGCTGTGGTTTCAGTCCTGATCCTGGCCCTGTGTGAAGTCTGCAGATACTGGTACCTACCTATCTGCTGGTGCCCTGGGGCCAGGGAGAGCAACTAGAGAGTGCTTCAGGCACCAAACTCCATTTGACAAATATAATTCCCCTTCTCATCATACTGCTACTGATGGTTTCTGAATTCTCCCTTGCTATGAATAGCTCCTTGCTCTGTGCTGTTGGCTCTGTGCCACTGGCAGGTCCCTGACAGCCTGCTCTCTGTCACCTCTGTTTGGCTACCTCATTTAGCTGGAGCTTGGGGTGAACTAGCAGAGGACAGCTCACCCATATGCACATGCATGAAGACAGAGGTTCAGAGTTTGCAGGTCAGGGGTCCCGTTCCAGAGGCAGCTGCTCTGCCTCCACCAGGTTCCAAACCCTGTCTTTACCAAGGGCAGTCACCCTTGTCTCACTGGCATCAGAAACATACCTGGCACAGAGTAGGAGATCAGAGAACATAAATCCTGCAGATGCACAGGTGTGTACATCTCAGCAAGCTGGGTTATTAGGCAGGATGCACCAGAGGAGCTGTATCACAGATGAACACAACGACACTGTCTGAGTTCAGGAAAGGGAGCCCTGCCAGGTACTGCTGGTGAAAGGGCAGACCTTCCTGGTGGCATAAAGTATGGCCTGGCTCTGGGTGAGGTACACTGGGGCTGTTGAAGTACAAGGTGGTATTGACAACAGCCCTAGCAGAAGAGGCCTTAAACTAAGGTGGCTGTGACCTGCTCATCTCTACAGTGACCTGCAGCACTTCAGCAGGTCTTAGACACTGCTAGAGGAGAAGAAAAAGGACAGACCAAAAGGATCTTTCTGTGCGACCCTCAACCAGTTTCCAGATCTGCTCTCAGCAAGCCAGGGGACCAGCTTGCAACCTAAAGCTTACTTACTGCTTTGTGTTCTGGGCCAGGCTGATCATTCCCTCAGCTCAGCATAGCTGCCTTTGGGGCAACTCAACTCAAGGTTATTTTCAGATGCCTTGGAGTGGAGTAACTAGGGATTGAACCCAGGATCTTCTCACTAACCTACATCCCCACCTCTTTTTAAATTTTTTATTTTGAGAAGGTTCTGAGCAAGTTGCTAAGTTGTCCAGGCTGGGCACAACTTTCAATCCTCCTGCTTTGGCCTTCCAGTGTTCTGGGATTATAGGCATGTGCCACCATGTCCTGCTCTGCTTGTTTTTTGAAGCCATATAGAGTTAGGTTTGGATTTCTGCAGGAAACCTACTGAGCCCACAAGCTTCTTCTGAGGCAGTTCAGCCAGACCTTGTCCTTATCATAAGTTCTTGGCAGAAACTGGGAATGACAGCAGCATATAAAATAACTGCCAAGGGGAAAACTCAGCCTCCTAACACCCTGTTAAGATAGCAAATTCACACCCAGCCACTGGGGAGGTGAAAGTCAAGTTCCACATTAAGCTATTAATTTCCCACATTACCATCTTGCATCTGGGGCTCCAAGTGGGTGGTGCAGTGTGCATTTAGTCTCCACTGGGTGGCAGGGTGGGCTCACTGAACCCAGCCTCCCAGGTATGCAACAATGTTCCCTCAACCCTCAGCAGCTCCCTCCTCCCTCAGACCATCTTCATCCCTCAGAGACGGTGTCCATTCTAATGCAACTTCCTCCATTCTCATAGAAAACTGGTTAGGCTCTTCAGAGCCTGATGCCTTTATACCCCACGTCATCCTGACTGGTGGCCTGGGGTCATACGGTCCCAAATGCTTCACCAAATGCATCAAGGACCTTCAGTATACCGGGTACCCCAACAGTGCCTTTCATCTAGTCCTAGTGAGAAGCTGCAGCTGTTTCTCTGTGGTATAAAAGGGAACCTGGCTCTGGGTGTGATCCCTTTCTTTGAGGCCTCATACAAGCTTTGGGTACAGCTCTGTTGCTAAGCCTATGCTTTTTACATCTTGCCCATGTCCCACATGGACTCTGAACTGGTCCTCTGTGTCTTGATCTTTTCACCTGTCAGAGATGCCAACAAACCACAGATGAAGCCCACCTCAGACTGCAGGTACACTCCCCGACAGGAGGCTTTTCACTGCCAAACATGCTAGTAAAGGCCAGTTATTGGAGCCTTGGTGCCCTCTGCTGGATAAAAGCTAAAACACTAGCCAGAAGCCACATTCTTAAAAAAAAAAAAAAAAAAAGCATTTATTTATTTCCATCCATTATCATCCTTCCATTTGCCCATCTACCTACATCCCTATCCATCTATGACCCATCCATCCATCCATCATTTCACCCATGCATCCACCTACCCATATACCCATCCAGTCTTCCATCTACCACCCAGTCACCCACTCATCCATCCATTCCATACATCCATCCATCCATTCATCCATCTATTCATCTTTGCATCCACTCCTTTATACTGGTTTCACTCGTACCCTATAGGCATCTCCCACTCTACCAGGCCTCTCACCACAGTGATCCTAACTCCTTCTCTGCACCAGGCCCTTCAGGACCTAACACAGAGAAGAAAACAGAGAAGGCCTCACATGAGAGCCTCTCTCCTGTTTGCAGGGCATTTTCACACCCATTACATCCTTTGTCTGCACAGAAGCCCTCAGTTTTAAGATCCTATCTAACTAATGAGGAAACTGAAGCACAAAGAAGCCAAAGCTGTATGGTACATCAGTATCTGGAAGCACAGAGACTGGTTCAAAGTCAAGGTTCTGTCATTTACAAATTCTGCTACTTTGGGTGAGTTTTTCAATGTCCTCGAACCTCTGCCCTTCATCTATAAAGTTACCTAATTCGTTATATATCTATTATGGATAGTGTGTGCCAGACTTGACTTTGAATAAGGCAGGAGATGCCTCTGATCCTCTGAACTTCCTCTTGTAGCATTATAATGAATTTATACACAGTGAGGGTAATCATCTCATTATTACCTTTGTAAGGAAGAGGTAAGGATTAGGAGATATTTTCCTGGGAAAATAAAAGATGATGGTTGACATATTTTAAAAAGCAGCACACATTGGAATTGAGAGCATGTAGTTTGGAACTGGACTCCCTTGTTCTAATCCCGATCTCCGCCACCTGAGGGCTATGTGATCTTCAGCAGGTAATCACCTCTTTGTTTTTGTTTTCTCACCAGCAAAACAAGGATAACAATTTAACACATACTTATTGTATCTCTAATATGTGCTGAGGAGGATCTTGGGGACTCAGCAGAAAACAAAACAGGGCAAGTCTATCCTATCGTGTAGGAATGTAATGATTGCATGGGTCATTACATGCCGAGAACCTAGAAGAATCCTAAGTTGTACTGTGCCCTGCATGTTTCCATAGACTTCACAGTGTCATTTACTCCTGCCTTCTGTTTATTGTTGCTCCTTGGCTATGTGGGGCTGAGAAAGAATTATCCAGAGAGTGTGGAACAGAGACCATCATACTGAGGTTGGAGCGAGGCAGGTTTCTCACTCAGCAGGACAGAAACATTAATAGCCAAGTGGCCCCACGATGGAGCAGAGAGTGGCTCAGCAGTAGAGCTATGCAAGTGTGGATGAAGATCCCACAAGGGCTCCCCTTAAACCTCTCTCCTCAGTCAAAGGCTTCCATTTTTTTACACCCTCAGGGGAATCCCCAAGATGGAGGACAAAAGTATCACTGCTTCCTAAGACTCTCATCAGAGCATCTGCTTGTTGTTCTCAATCCTGATCCCTCAGCTGTTTCTCAGACTCTGTCAGGGCCGAGGAGACTAGTTGGCAACCTGAGCACCCTTCCTGGGAATTGCATCCCAGGCCTAGACATGCCCTGCTCTACACCTTGCTTCAGCAAGCTGCCCCACAGATGCACACAGCACTGAGACATGCTCCCCTGGCCAGCCCTGGCCAGCCCTGGCCAGCCCTGCCCAGTCCTGCCCAGCCCTGCCCAGCCCTGCCCAGACTTGCCCAGACTTGCCTAGCCCGCAGGCTCCTGAGCATGATGATTGCTTATTAGGCCTCTCTGTTGAAGATGGTTTCCATCATTGGGTAACTAAACATAACACCACTCTACTTGTCTCTTCAAAAGTTCAAAGACATAATGTGCTCCAAAAACATGTGACATGTACCTTACGTATCTGCATCACCTTGTGCAAGTTACTTACCTAACTTGAGTCTCAGTTTCCTTTGCTATAAAACAAGTTTGTTGCAGCACCTGGAAAATGCAAACTGAGCCCCATCACTCTACATAAATCCTCTATCTTTAAGGTGAGATCTAAATTCCCCAGCCTGATTTTTAAATCATTTTCACTTGGTCCTTGCAGATTCCTCCAGCCTCATCCCTGTCCCTGTTCCCAGCCACAGGAAACATGGCATTCTCAGTACCTCTATATACTGCCCTCTCATTCACCTTCCTCTCCTCTCTACCTGTTGAATTGCCAGAAGAAGTCACATGGTACTTCAAGCTTGAAGTCTTCTTTGCCAGTACTCCAGGAAGAAGGTCCTCTCTTCTGGTCTCTGTGATCATCTTGTTCTTTCTTCTGTCAAAGCTGTTACAGAGAGTGGTCTGCAGGCCTAGGCATGCAGGGAAGTTGGCTACAGGGTCATTCTCCTCAGATAAACTGGTAAGATCAAGGTCCTTGGCCTTGGATGCTGGATGGACAGCAGGGTACAATGTTGGGCTGGGGGGGGGGGGTTGGCCACCTAAGCATGGACCACTGTAATGGAAGTCTCCAGAGATCTCTGGGTGTCCAAAATAGGAGATGCTTCATTGGAAGATAGACAGCCTCCAGAAATAAGATGTCTCCCAGATTAACCCTGAAGGTTTGGGACCAGGGTCTGAGTCTAGACCTGCCTGTCAGTTAGGCATGATATCACTGACTTTCAAGGCAAGTAACCCACATCTGCATGAACACTGAACTCCTGGTCTCTCCACATTTGTTTCCACATTCTTTTCTCCTTAGATGCTCTCTCTGGCTGCTCCAGAAAGGACCTCCCCTTCTTCCTGGACAGAATGGGCTACATGCACCCTGCTTCTTGCTTTCTATGCAGAGAAGCTGTGTGTCTAGGTCTTCCATCCACATCCACTCTTTGCCCATATTGCTTTTCCAGGTCCAAGAGGCTGACCTGTGCAGGCAACATCCAGGGGGCCTTGTGCCTCTGGGTCCTGCTAGGTTTGACCAGTGAGAAGCTCTAGCAGGACACTAGAAGGCCAGAGGATATTACCTTGGATTTCTGTTTCCCTGAATTCTTCCCAACAGAGACACCACAGTGTGGTTGTATTATTTCATCAAAAGTCACTGCTTCTTTGGAAGCCTCTAGGTTTCTGAAATCTCCCTTTCTGAAAGTCCTTTGACCTGAAGAGGTAACGGTGCTGCTACCTTTAGCCTTAATTACTGCCATATTCCTTATGGCAGCACCACCTGTGTAAACAAGGCTTCTCAAATTACCCCAATTTGATTACACAGGAACAGGACTCATGCCAAGAGTACCCTACAAAATAGAAGCTCCAAACATGATTGTGGACTTGAGCTAATCCTATATTTATGCAATGTAAGGACAGTCTCTCTGCTGAGGGAAACAGGATAAAGCAAATGATCGCTGGTGGTCATACAGGATGGAGTTTGTGCAGGTTGCAAGGCCAGCTAGACATGGGACAGTGCATGGCTGTGGTACTTAGACTCTTCGACAATGATATGAACTGTAACAATAGTGGAGGCACCTGGCCTGGCCTTACAGCCCAAGAGAGTGTATTTATAGTCATATGTAAATGACAAGGATATATTCTAAGAAGTGCGGCCTTAGGCAGTTTTCTGGTTGTGTGACCATCACAGAGTTACATGATTGTATGACTTTCATCTTACCACATGTTCAAGCTGTATGGAATCACATGTGCAGCCTGTCCCTCACTATCATGCATAACTATACATAGGGAAGGAGAAATTTATAATTATAACCACATAATTGAGGACACATGAACAACAGAAGGGCTTCACAATAGCTCAACCATTGCTCGTGTCCTGCAGGCATGGGTAGAGGATGCCTGAGGCCCAGATCTAAGACCTGATAGTAAAATGGCACCCCCCACCCCCAGTCTCTTATACTAAAGGAAGGGTACTGATGGGGAAGCAATGGCACCCTGAGGCATGGGGTAGAGACATTTGGGAAGACTTGAGTGGACCTGAGAATTTGGAATCCATGATTTTCCCTGAATCCCCTTTGCCAGCAGAGGCAGCCCCTCCTGACATTTCTGAACACCTCTTCTTCATAAAAGCCTCTCAGAGGTGGCATCTGAGATAGTGGTTCACAATATTTGTGCTCTCCTGTCATCCTTACTGCTGGCAGGCCACAGCTAGGGTTTCAGCCTAGCCCAGACTACAGGAGAAGACCTTGGTCTATACCCTAAATCAATAATCTATGCAATAAAAGATTGTAAGACCTTGCCAATTTGGGTCAGTGCTGCAAGGATTTAAACCAAAGGGGAAATTATAACTCAACTGGGCTTGTTCACAGATATGACACCCTAGTTGGATTTGGGAATATTTTGATTTGATCACTCAGGGATAGTTTCAATTACCTACTATGCTAATTGAAGTTTAGACCAGTGAGTTTTATGGGATGAAGGTGACATTTTAGAACTTCTTGAGGCAGAAACTGGAAGGAATCTAGAGATTTAGAGAAGCACGCATGTCAGGGGAAGATGGGGTCTATATAAGCTGTTTACCCCAAGGAGAAGCTGGAAAACATTGCCCCTTCCAGAGCCGTGAGAAATGTACATCATGCTGAAGGACTTTCTGGTGGCTGTCCGCTGTAGGCCAGGGATGGCTGTGGAGGGTGATGTAATGAAAGCTTCCTGATCTTACTCTGGGTAATGGAAGCCCAGATGGATAGAAGGACTTGAGCATCAGAAACAAATAGTCACAATTATCACAACAAGCTGCAGTTATAGAGCAGTTACTGAAGTGTTTCAGTGATCCAAGGGAGTCATAATCATAGTAATTCTGGGTGGGGGTAAATGGATTCCCTCGAAGGTTCTCCTGGGAACATATGAAAAGAAACTATCTTAACTTATGGTAGTGTGGTTCTTGCCTCTTACTCAGTTCCCAGATTCAGTAATTCCAGAGGCTCACAGCTATTGGTTGGAGAGGAGAGGGGGGACTCCACCTTCCTTTGGGAAAATGTACACCTTGATTCTCCCTCCAAAGGGGACCTGTGGCACTTACCAGGATAACAGTCCTCTGAGGTTACTGGACACTGGCTCTTAGTGTCCCTGTTGACTAAAGAGCCAGATTGTACAGAAAGCCACTGATGGAGAGAAGGAAGGCCTGGTGTCAAGTGCAGTCTTCCCCTGAGCCTTCTAAACTAAGGGGCCAGTGGCATTGTGCCCCTTCCTGTGGTTATTCCCCCATCTCCAGAATGAAGGCTAAGGGGAGACACAGCAGCCACCACAACCCTCAGATTGCTTTCCCACCCTGTGGATTGTTGGAAAAAGTTTTAAGTAGAAGACTAGAAACTGCTCCCCTCCTACCACTCCTCTGTTCAGAGAGCAGAGCAAAAGCCATAACGCATCCGCTGGAGACATGAAGCTATGAATGTCTGCATCAAAAAATGTGAGAGATGCAGGGTAGTCTTTCCTGTTACATCCCTTTCACATGCATTTTGACTGATGCAGAAGCCAGATGGGTCCTGGAGAATAAATCCCATTATCCAACACATAACTAGAGAGTGATGCTAAGAGAAGCTACCATTCATTTATCCTACTGGAGGAAGTCATCACAGACCCTGATACCTGGTCTGGAGTCACTGGCTGAGAAAATATTTTCTTTTCCATTTATATCAGTAGAGAAAATCAAAAGCATATGTAGGGCAATAGTATGTCTTTACTTGTTTTGTCCCCAGAGCTGTTACCTCTCCAGTTCCCTGTCATAATAGGGCTCAGAGGGATGTTGGGTTAGCTTGATATCCACACAGCGTAATATTGTCTGATTATACTGAAGTTGTTTTGCTAATTGGATGGGTGTTTTAGGAGGTAATCAGCATCCTAGATGCCCTAGTGATGCATCACAGAGAGAAGCTAGAACCCACAAACATTTAAGAGGCCGCCACAGTGGGGTCCAGTTGGCCCAAAGCCATGTCAGTGTGTCTTTTCTAAAGCCAGGGGCAGGTTGTGGTGCCTGGTACCACTCACATAAAAAGAGTATAATGCTGGGTGAGTCTGTTGAATGTTGGGGAAAATGTGCACCACATGGAGTTGTATATTGCTCTGACCCACTTACCAGGTAGCCCATTTATCAGCTGCCATTTCAAAGGAGAGTTTGCAGCAAGAAAGAGCTGTATAGCAGACTCAGGGAAGCTGCCCTGCCATCGTTCCTTGTGACCCCTACAGAACTAGTAGTGTGTGTCAGGCACAGGTGCCACATGGAACCTCACACAAGTTCTGGCAAGAGAATCCTATTGTAGAACCCTAGGATTTTTAAAGTAAAGCAAACTTGTGTGTGTGTGTGTGTGTGTGTGTGTGTGTGTGTGTGTGTGTACAGATCTGATGCTTGACCATGAATACCAGGTGGCCTTGCTACCAGCATTGACAGGTGGGTCAGTGGCACCTACCTTCATATTTTTCCCATTTCTCTCTGAAATTACATGCATGAGCTTACAGGAAGTTCCTTAGCAGCAGCTGGTAGAATGGATAAAGGTGATGGCCTGGTTTATGAAGGGATACTGCAGTACTATATCCTGACACCAGCAAGAAATGAAGCTGAATTACAACTGCAATCAAGGCCGATCTTGCAGGAGTGGGGGAAGGGAGTCTCCCAGGGGACAGAGCTTCAGGGGACAGATCTCATTGCCCACTTTGGGTAGAAGCAGAGATGGCCTAGAGTACTTCTTTACATTCACTTATAGATAGTTAATTGATATAGACTGTCAGGCAGCTGGCATCTTACTGTAGACAAAACTGGTCTCAGTGAAGTGTGTGGTTGGGCTTGTCAGAAGAGTCACAGGATGTGAAGATAGACACTCTCATGAGAGGATGCCTGTGATGCAGCACATAGATGGACAAGATGACCTGTGGCTATAAATCAGTGGCTCCTCCCTGTCACCCAGGGTTTGTTTAGTGGCCTGAAGTGGCCACAGCAGCAAGAATGGAGGCCACATAAGGCAGCAACATGCACTCCCACTTCCCACAGCTCATCTGCCTACCACAGACCTGTCAGCAGCAGGGGCCACTCCTGCACCCACAAACCAACACATGGAGGTGGTTAGCTAGCTATCTGGTGACTGGTCAATTGTATCAGATCTCTCCCTTTAGAGGAGGCTGCATTGTTTTCTACCACCAGAGCTAGGAATAGAGCTGTGCATAAATTTGCTTTTCTTGCCCTCAGTGCCTGTGCCTAAACTATCACCATAGTCATACAAGAGTGCCCCTCTAATATAGTGGTGCTGAGCACTGCAGCTGACACAAGGAAACTGATGTGGTGGGCTCATCTTTCACTCTTATTAAATTATCTGGCTGGAAAGACTGAAGTTTCTGTTACAAAATAAGCAGGGAAACTGTGCCCTGACCCAGTAGGGAAGAGCAGCATATACCTAATACCAATCATTTCCTGGAATCAGGGTGCTTGTATTGGGAAACAAGGAATAAAGACTATCACCCCACATATTCACTGGAAGAAACTTTACTGCCCTTGCTCATGGTCTCAGATTTACTGGTCTAGAACACCTACTTGTTTCAGAGAACACAGCACTTCTTCTAAGTTGAAAGCTAAAACTTTCTCTTGGACATTTAGGCTCCTCCAGCCTCTGGACCAATAGGCAGAGAAGAATTTACTACATAAGCCCATGCAACAGATCCTGGCTATGACATGAGATTTGGTTTCCACCTCCCAACAGGGGTAGGAGAACTATAATGAGAATGCAATATACAACTGAAGACCCCCTGGTAATTCCTTACCCACACTCCAACCAATGGCAAACAGGGAAACCCAGTAAAAATAGACCACAGAGATCTCAGATCCTTTGAGAAAGGTTTGTGTCACCCCACAAAGGGGAGAAATGCATCACTTGGGGTATTGTGAGAGGAAAAGGGGACATAGAGTACGTGGAGGATGACTAGCTATTTAGATGACACTGTAGCAGCCATATGTTTTATCAATTGCTTTTTTTGTGCTCTCTTTCTTCCATTAAGAATGTCTGTGGTGGTGGCTTCAAATGGTTCTGAGTGAATTGACATTATCTTGCCACTACAGTGTTGCCAAGACCTCATACATTCTCTACCTTAGAGCAAAAGTTTCCACTGGTCAAAGACAAGAGGGAACACCCATAGGTAAAGATCTGTATGGGGTCTGATCACCTACTTTGCCCACTGGATGAACTCACCACCTTACCCTCAGGCAGATCAACCCTCAGGCAGGTTGGTGTGTGGAGACATAAGCAGACATCTGTGCCTTCTGACATCTGGTTGAGCTTGGCAAGAAGAGCTTTGGCAGACCAAAGGTGGAGGATTATTTCCACTGCTGCCTCAGTGAAGGGGAGACTAAGCTTGCTGCACCCCTTAGCTGAAGGTCATTGCTCTGTGGAGGCAGCCTCTTCTCAAGGCTTTGTTCTTCCAGGTGCTAGTAACAGCTTCCTTCCTGTGAACAGTAACTAATTTTGCTACAAGTACCTCCAGGTGCAGCACTACCCTTTCAGATTGGCTATCTTCCCTTTCTTTGAACATACAGGAAAGGGGAACACTTTTGTTCTGGAATCATGTGATCAGTGTTTGCTCCCAGGAGGTGCTCAATGATGGTGATGATGACTATGACTGTTATACACTAACAAAGAGCTTCATTATGTTTGTGTTATGTTTGCTAATGCCCAAGTTATATGACCAAATTACCTGTTAATTCCCTTTGCAAATGCAACTATTTTTTACAATCCGTAGCACCATCATACTGTTCTGTATGCACCATCTTCCTGGTGACCTGGTTGATATGTTAACTATTGCTCCCTTCTGCAAGGGACTATAAATTCCTGGGAATCTGACATGATTGATATGTTAACTATTGCTCCCCTCTGCAAAGGGAAACAAAGGTCTTCCTCATTCCTTAGTGAATCAAGGATTTCCTCATTTCCTGATCCACACCCATAAGCCATTCACTTTGTAACTGTTCTTTCTACAAAAGTCTGTAAAACTTTTAAGTGAGTTACACAGCTTTGCAAACTCCAACTGTACTGTGTCCCTGGTACCAGGTTAAATAAAACAATGCTGCTTTTTGTTCAGAAACATGTCTTGCCCCATTTTTGGACACCATTTTGAGGGGCTCGTTTTTGGGCTACAACAATGACCAATGATATTCATCATTTACCAAATGCTTTCAGCTCACTCATCAAGGAGATGTGGATAACACTATTTCTATGTGTAAATAAGGGAACTGAAGCTCAGAGAACTAAGTAACTCACCCGAATTATGGGCTGAAGATTTTAACAGAGGTCTGCAGATCCCCAAGTTTCCCCTGGTTGCTGTTCTAGCATGGCTTTGACCATCCTAGGATAATGTCAGGATGCTCCCTCCACCCAAAACCTCCCCTATGACTATGTAAGGCCCAAGTGTTTAATAGTCAGGTTCACTCTGTTCGAGCATATCCCCTGTGGTCTGTTACTCAGAAGACCCTGGGCCGGGAATCCTGGTGAGTCTTGTCCACTATTGGTGAGAATAGACTCTGCACTGATCTTCTCAAGAGAGAATTTCAGATCAGTGAGATTATGAAAGGCAGCAGGAGGTAGAGGACAGGAAATAGGAACAGAAGTAGGAGTAACAGGATGGAAAGGGAGTGGCTTTGGCAGAATCATGAGATGGTGGTAAAGGACATAGGGAGACCTACACTCTGGTTCCAACCCTGATCATGTTCCTGGCAGAATGTAGCTCACATTTTTAAGCTCACTCAGTTTTCAGTTTCTTCCACTATTATACACTCCTTGTGGACAGACTACAAGGTGCCCCTCGACTCCTACCTCCTGGTATTCATGCCCATGAGCATGGGTGGGACTTGTTGTTGGCTTCTAACTATAGAACATAGCAAGGATGATGATGTTGTTAGTTAGCCTCATGTTGCATAATACTGTCTTGCTGGCAGACATTGCTGGCTTTGAGGAGGTCAGCTGCTGTGAATCCCACTGCCCACAAGCTGGGGGTGAGGGGTATTGGAAAGCCTATCTTCTCCTAGTTCAGATAAGACTAAGCCTGCCCAGGGTCCTGACCCCATACAGAAACCATGAGGTGATAAAGGGATGCTATTTGAAGCATAAGTTTGTGGCAATTTGTTATATACTTACATTTTTAATTGGTATTGACATCACTGTTAACGGTGAAAGTTTTCAAATATTCATAAAAATAGAAGGAACATAATGAACACAAGTACACCATGGCCTAGATTTTAAAATTTAGGTTTATTTACACTTCATTTATTATTCCTCATTTTGTACGACAATTTCAAAACGAGCACTATACATAATGTCATCCCCCCCCCATGTACTTTGGTATGCAAGTTTGAAAATAACAGCAATTTCTTATATAACCACATTGTCATTATCAGCCTAATGAATTTAAAAATAAACTCATATTAGCTAATTCCCAGTCCACTTGAATGTCTCCAATTATCTAAAGAATATTTGGCCTTAATACATTTTGGTGCTTTGTAATGATGTGTAATAAGAGGTTTAAAAATGTTCCTACTCTTTGACCCAGCATATCATTCCTGAGCCTTTATCATAAGCAGAAAACCCAGGATGAAAAAAGCATGATATTCATTAAAGAATTACATAAGAAGTTGAAACCAACTTGAATTTAGTGGGTGAGTTGTGATGTGCCCCTGAAAACAGAACCCTCTCCTGAGGTCCAGGAAAAGAAAGATAGAGTTGGAGGGTAATCATGGGGTGTGGGGAGATGAGACAGGTTCAGACATTGGCCATGGCAGGAAGCTTCTACACCTCCAGGATGGAGCAACAAGGGAAGGAAAGAGGTGGTGATGCTAGAGCCCAGAAACTGAGACTACATAGGGATGGATGCCCAAAGAGATCAGGATCAATAGGGAAATACAGCTAACATTGGGACATTGCCCAGATCAAAGAGCGAGGGAGAAATTTTTTGTCTTCTCCCTTTCTTAGGTTTTCCCATTTCCTGCCAGTGTCTCCTATTGGCTGAATCCATTCAGAAGCCAATATCAAGAGATGCTGAACAGTGAAGTTTTCAGGGTCAGTCCTGCAGTACAGCCTTTCTTCCTTTTCCTCCACCCCCAGTCCACCTCTAGGTGCTCAGTCTGGGAAGGTCAGGGAACATATCTGAGAACAAACAGGTGTGTGTCTGGGCACATGAAGGGGGGCCCTGAAATTATCTTTCCAAGACAAGAACGGGGTTAAATAAAATATATGGCAAGAATTAGTCATTTATGATATAGCTATTCAATATCTTGCTTGACTATTGGAATTATAATCATAAATATTAAGTAGCAATATGAAAAACACTTACGCTGAATTATAATACACATGGCATTGTAGAAGACAACTGCAGTGACTCCCCTTCAATATAAAACAATTGCTGCAATTTGGATTATTGGGAGACTTATTTCCTTATACTGATATGTAGAGAGCTGGCTATGGTACTTCCTTCTGTCTTCAATTGGTTCTAAGCATTGCAGATGAGGCTAGCCAGGTACTGGTATGTAATCTCTAAAGCTGACAGTCTCCTTTTCCTTGCATAGTGCTCTCTGTAAAAGATATGAGCACAGCGGGATGTTAGAGCCAGCAGCTCTGGGAATGTCAAGTGGGTATGAGCCTCAAGGTAAAGAAGCTTTGACTCCCCAGAACACAGAAGTTTACATATCAGAAACCAAAGCAACAGCCTCCTAAAACAATTCAGTTGCTACCTTAATTGGATTAGGCAAATTGATCCTCCTGTATATCTTTATCTCTGCTTTTTTTTTTTTTTAATCAGGGATTGAATTCACAACCTTGTGCTTACAGGGCTGAGCTAAGTCCCCAGCCCTAACTGCATTTTGCAGAGATTGCTTCCTTTTTACCTGTCTAGCCAGCTCAGGTTACATAATTCCCACCATTCTCACTGCCACTCATCCCTGAGCCATCTCCCTTCTTCACAAGATATTAAATTCTAGGAGAGGCCTAGGATCAGGGCCTTTGTCTGCACATCCTCACAGTGATTAGATTTAGGACCCCTTGGCTGCCCTTAACTTGAATATGTCTTGGTGTGTTTACTCTCACTGTGGGTTGCATTGGAGGTGGTAGATTGGAATTAACTTGCTGGGATTCCAATGACATCTCAATGGGATTACAATTACAACTTTTTGGATTGTGAGGAAAACTAGAAAGAGGATTACAATACTTGGATGACTGTATGCAATATTTGGGATTACAATTTGGCATCACTAGCCTTTACCTTTTTAACAAAATATGTGTCACTTTCTATAGTACTTACTTATCATGTTTATTGTTTGTTGAGTGTCACACTCCTTCCTATGTTGTTAAAAAATTAGCTCTGTGAGCAGCAAAAATCTGATGTTTTCATTTGCTGATGCAGCTCAGGTGTCTTGTAAGACAGTACCTGAAACATGACAGGGACTGAAAAGATGGCAGGAAGCAGGGTGGGAGTGGAGGGAAGGGCAGGAGGTACTGCTGACTTGCCCTGTAGCAGAGCCAGGAAGTGGGAGCTCAGTAAATAAGAGTTGAATGAATAAAAAGTTAAGCAAAGCAAACAAAGCACAATATACATTTCACAAGATTGTTGTAGGACTGACATGAAATGGGGTATGTATGATGCTAGTACATAGTAGAGATATACAAAAATTAATTTCCCTTGGATAAGATAAATCAAGTGGAGGAGAAAAGTCCCTTGGACTGAGTTCATATCTCCACATAGGTGTCCACATCAAAAGGAAGATAGAAAAACCTCTCTCTATTCTCAAAGACTCATTGTGGTGTGATGAGCCTGCCTGCCATTCATTTGGTCTGAGCCCTGGATTCAAATTTATCTCATCTCTCTGGGTCATACTTTCTTTATCACTGAAGTAGGAATAATAGTAATATCTGTCTTGGTGGTTGAATGTAGTGCCGTGCACAAGGGATGGTACTTCTTAATGCTGATTTCTGAGGTAGTCCTTCCTGCCTCCAGGGAATGCCAGCTGATCTGGAGCTGTCCACAGTGCTGAAGACACCCTCTCCCCGCTCCCTCTTTTCCCTTCCCTCCTTCCTTTCTGCAGGTGGCTCCCCAGAGTCCTGGAATCTGAACAGATCAAATTTTCCAGGTGGCTTCTTCAGGCTCCTAAGGGGATCAGGGAAGGAATAAGGCACTCTCCAGGCCATATATGAAGCACTGTCCAGGCAGGAGTCTCAGGAAGCCAACAGCAACAGAAGTGGTGAACATGGAGGCTGTGCTGAGAATGAGCACCCGCAAGCTGGAACCTACTCATAGAGTGTGACCTGGTGTAGGAAGCTTAGAATCTGCAAAGAAGCAGTGTCAGCTCACAGGTTCATTATTGCAGGTGAGTTCTTGCCTCAAGAAAGGGACAAAAGACCAGTTTGAGTCAAGCGGGTGAACATTGCCTGCAGGGGCTGCAGGGCCCCTGACAGGCAGGAGTCCTCCATTCCTGTCCTGTGGATTCTTATCTACATCCAATTTTAGTTGCTTGTCTGCTAATGTAGCAATAGACATATTCATCTTGGAGCTATGGTACTAGGGAGGGTAACTAACTCCATGAATTTGACGCTTTAAACCAAGAAACTCGAGGCTAATCCTCAGGGCCCATCTCCCAGAGTCTAAAAATACAAGTAGCATTCCCAGAAAGTGGCACATTGGCCTACTCTGAACAGAGTTGGGGACACTGGAAAGTCTCACACTGTCAGAGAAAAATTAGGAGAGGAAACTTGCCCTTTTTCACAGAGAAAAGTCACCTGTTTCTTGCTTTTTATTGACATGCAGAACAACAGAGCTGAAAGATCTTTGGAAACTTAAACATGTGAATACAGCTTTTCCTGTTCAATAACAAAAACTAGGGTACAGAAATAAGTGTGAACTCTGTGCCACAGATCAGGGACAGAAGTGGGATAAAATCAGATCCTGTCTTGCCCCAAAGCAAGTCTGTTGTTGACTTGTGGCCTCTGTGAGCCCTCGTAGACCAGTGGCTACAGAGTTCTTGTGGGCACTTAGTGTGGCCAGCAGGATCTCAAGCCAGTGGAGACTACTGCTATTTTACATGACTGGAAGAATTCCACCCTCCTTTATTTTTGCCACAATCCTCTCATCTGGACACAAAGTAATTGGTCTAGATATTCATTTCTTCATGGAATTTTTAGTTCTGATGTTATAGATATTAATAAAAAGAAAGGATTTTTATTTTTTGGTTGGGAGTTTGTAAGCCAAGTTTCAGTTCTTAACTTTGGTAAGACTTGAGATAAGTTTTTAGCCACAGTTTCCTCCTTTGAATGCAGAGATAAAAAGTATTTTCCTGGTGACTCTGAGAGTACCAGGCAAAGAAGTAGATCACAGGTGCCTTGACAAGACAGGTTGGGAGGAGAGACAACTGTCACTAGCAACTGGAAATGATCAGTTTTCTTTGAGCCCAGTGCTTATCCAGCTGCTCCAAGGGATTCATCTCAGGGGTGGGATGGACCTCATCCTGACTGTAAGAATACCACTAAGAGCATCACAGCAGAAAAACAGCCTAGAGGCTGACAGAAAATCAGCCATCCCCAAATCGTGGAGCCTCGGGCCAGGAGAACCACAGCATTATAGGCTGCAGAGAGGTAGCCTGTAAAGGGCTTCTTTTCTAGATGGGGATGATTGAGGACTAATGCGAACTCAAATGCAGAACTTGGACAGCTGCCTCTGCATTGCAGTCTACCTGTCTAGCCTCAAAAATCTAAAGACTGTGATGTTCGGGTGATGATGAGGATAATTATTCCATTTAGTATATGCTTACTTAATTCAACTTCAGGCACCTTACACACTTCTGTTTTTATAACTCTCCCGGGTAGCTATTCTCATCTCCTCCAGAATCCTACCTAAGGACTAGTAAAGGATGAAATTAGGGTGTATTCGGCTATGTGATTCCTTGCATTCCTCAACATGTAGCATTATGTCTGAGGAGCTGCTTTACTCCCACTCTTGCTCCTGACATGGAGGCATGCCCTTACTCTCCTGAGTTACACTTTTATTGAGGGGTTGATGGAGCTCTGCCCACTCTGGGGAGCCCCTCCCTTCCCACAAACAGACCCCTAGTCCTACCTACTGCCTGTGCTCATAGTGAACTCTTCTCTTGGCTGGGACCTGCCTTTTACTAGTGTGGCAGTAAGGGTGAGGCTGGATCTTATTGCTTCCTGGAGCCCCCACAGTGGACAGACTGCCAGCTGCATAAGTGGTGTGAGAAGAAAGATGCTGGGTCCTATGGTGGAGAATGGCAATAGCTGGGAAGAAGGCAGAGGCCAGGGAGGGGCTACAAAGTACCAGGCTGATCATCAAGGCTCTGGAACAGCAAGATGAAAGAAAGAAAGAAAGAAAGAAAGAAAGAAAGAAAGAAAGAAAGAAAGAAAGAAAGAAAGAAAGAAAGAAAGAAAGAGAAAGAATGAAAGAAAGAAAGAAAGAAAGAATGAAAGAAAGAAAGAAAGAAAGAGAGAGAGAGAGAGAGAAAGGCTTTATTTTAAGTAGTAGGTGTGATGTCACTTAATCATCACAATAATGCTTTGAAGTCGCTGTTACTGCCCAGATTTTACAGAGGAGAGAAATAAGGTTCAGAAAGCTTTAAGGTTGGCCAGGGTCACACAGACAGAAACCTGGAGTCGAAGCTGGCCGGCTCTGTGCCTGTAGCCCACATACTGAGAGATTGAGCTCCAGCGCAGGACTTTGAACTCTAGGAGGCTGGGAGCCACTCCTTGGAGGACATACATGGGAGAAGTCTTTGGAGACCATGGGTCCAAGTCTCTCTCATTTCATTGTTACAGGAAGGGGGTGTTTGCCTCACAATCACACAGGAAGTGCTGGCATGTTAGAAGGCAAACCCTGTCCACATTCCCCTTTCCCAGGACTGCTGGCGGGCTTGTGCCCTGAAGGCTGGGACTGGATGCTGCCACACAAGACCTGCCTGCTGTGCCAAGGCCCAAGGGGGTGCACTCGTGGGCATCCAAGGACAGCCCCCTCCATATCTCTTTTGTCGACGGTGTTTTGGGGTGCCCTCCTATGGGCTGCATCCCTCCCTCATCTGGTGATGGGAACAGGAACTTTCACTGTGGGGGTACTGGGTCCTTGGGACTGTGACCTCACCTTTGCCCAGGCCATCCCTAGTGTGGCTGCCCAGCTGGCTGTGAATCGAGTCAACCAGGATTCCTCATTATCCCTGGGCTCACGGCTAGCTTCTGTAGTCCTCCCCACAGGCTGCAACACCTCTCATGCCCTGACCACATTCCTAGCCCACAAGAATACTGTGGCTGCTTTTGTGGGTCCTGTCAATCCTGGTTACTGCCCCGCAGCAGCCCTTCTGGCCCAAAGCTGGGGCAAGACCCTCTTTTCCTGGGCATGTGAGGCTCCAGAGGGTGGGGGTGAACTGGTGCCCACTTTGCCTTCTGCTGCTCATGTGCTGCTGTCTGTCATGAGACACTTTGGCTGGGCTCGCTCAGCTATTGTGTCCTCCCATCAAGACATCTGGGTGGCCACAGCCCAGCAGCTGGCCACAACTTTCAGGACACATGGGCTACCTGTGGGGCTGGTGACTTCTCTGGGGCCTGGAGAGCAGGGGGCCTCAGAGGTCTTAAAGCAGCTCTACAGCATAGATGGTCTGAAAAGTAAGTATACTCGGGTACCTCCTCACTGTGGGCAGGCTAGACTTCACACAGCCACTGATAGGGACCTCCTCTGCATCAGACTCTGGGTTGAGCTCTTGGCAAAGCTAGTCCAAAGCTATTCTAGTCCAAAGCTATTCTTGCTGAAGTCTCCACTCACTAGCTCAGAGATGTGTAATCTGCCCACATCACACAGCTGGCAAGTAGTACAGTTGGGTTCTGAGTTCTGACTCAAATGTTGGTTGTGGAGTGGGAGAACAGGGCATCCTTGGTTCTCATCATGTGAAATGAAGAACACAAGAATGTGGCAGAATGTGAGCCCAGGATGTGAGTCAGAACCAGTCTTGGTTTTGTGATTAACCCTAACTTTTATAGATTCACCGATTGATCCATTGCTTCCTTTATTTGCCAAACCTTGCAGTACTGGTGCTGAGTCACAGCAGTGAACAAGACAGACATGGTGATATCCAGGGAACAACTGTGTAATGGGGGGGAGGTATGTAAATAGGTGGTATGACAGAGGTAACAGGGTCATCCCAAGAAGCAGAAGCCTGCAGAGGCAGGGAAGCATAAATGAGAAGGATCTTTGGAGTAGCAGACACTGGCCCATCTCTAGGGAAGTAACCAACTGGGGAGGCATAGTGGATGGGACAGGGGAGAGAAGATGAATCCTAGGCAAATCTACACTGAGTGCCTTCAACTATGGGTTGTGGCCCATGTTGGTCAGGAAATCAATTTAATGAATCACAATTCACATTATAAAAAAGAAAGTGGGTGGAACAGAAATAGAAAAAATAGAATTAATATAATAAAGTAGAACAGAATGAAAATGTGTTCTACCTGAGAGTGCCCCACAAGAGCAAGGATTATGGGAGTCTATGAAGCTTTTTCCAGCAGATTCAAGTTTTATGTACTCAGATTTCTGAGTGTATCCAAGTAAAATATATCCTGACCCAGCTAGAGCTTAAGGGAAGAGGAGCTGGCCAGGCTCCAGCTGTGAGGAGCTGAGTCTAGCAGAGAGACAGATGCGTGAACTGCACAGAGGGGTCCAGGGACTCAGGAGCTCACTTTCTTGGGAGTGATTAGGGCTGGCCTGGCAGTGAGTATAGTCAGGGGAAGCTGACTGTTAGAGGTGAGAGGGAAAGGCATTCTGGGCAGAAGGATCAGCCTGTGTGGAGGTAATATGTTCCCAGGATTAGAAGGGAGACTGGTTCAGTTCCAAGTGGCTGCAACAAGGTGACAGCAAATGGGGAAACCACTAGACTCCTTCTCCATCCCGATTGTGGGAGACTGAGTTCCAGCCATGGTGCTGGCATTTAGCTGCCAGGAGGCAGAGTACTGAGGATCACATGCTCACAAGTTAGATTGCAGGAATTTCACTATTGTGTGACCTCAGGCAAGTCACCAAACCCAGAGGTTTAGCCCATGCCAAGGCTCCAGGCTCTGACTTCCATGTGAATCCTTGGGCCTAGTGAGGAAACCCCTAGCCTTTCTTGATGGCTCCATTTTTTGGGGTTTTCTGAGAAAAGGGGTTGGATCAGAAGCCTGGGGCCACATCCAGGCAAGTGCTGGCTGTGGCCCTAGTTGTGGACAGGGGAAGTCTGGTGGGGACTCTTACCTTGTCGGGGCTCCTTTCTGTCTTGGTGCCTAGGAAAGCAGCTGGCTCCCTGACTACCAAAGGCTGTTTCTTTCACTGATGCAATGGTGAATGTTTCTGCATCTGCTTAGACCTTGAGGATGCTACCCATAGCCATAATTAGGGTTACAAGCCAAGGAGGAATGGAAGAGCAGAATATGGTCAGTCATGCAGTGGGTTATTATGCACCCATAAAAAGAATGAAGTACTGACACACATCAGCACAAAGCCAAGTCTGGAAAATATATGATACCTAAAAGATGCTAAAATAAAGAATTACATACAGTATAAATCCATTTAGATAAAATGTCTAGAATAGGCAAATTCATGGAGACAAACATTAGATTAGAAGGAGGAATAAGGAGTGATGAAAGATGGGGCTGATAAACATATTCTCAAATTAAATAATGGTAATCATTGTACGACTTTGTAAAAATGCTAAAGTCACTGAATTGTAAGCTTTCAAAGGGGTGAATTTTATGATAGAGAAATCGTATTAATTTTTTTTTAATTTAAGGTTTGAACTGGAAGTCAGCTCTAGGTTCAAGTCCTAGCTCTATTGCGTTGATGGCTAAGTATTCTGGGGGCAACTCCTTAGCTTCTCTGGGCTTCAGTTTCTTCATCTGAAAAGCAGAGATGAGGATAAATCTATTTTTTTAGGCCTGTTGTAGTTCTCAATGACTAAATGTTAAGGCACTTTGGGATGATACCACATAGAAAGCTGTCAGTAAATAATAGAAACTGTCAGGTCAGTGGGTTGGGGTGGGTTGAGAAGTTGGGTGAAATCATTGGCTGGGGAAGATTGGAGGCTGGAGTAATACAAATCTTTTGTTGTTTGAAGAGACTGTTTTTTACAAGTGGAACCCACATTTGGTGGCCTTGGCTATAGCTTCCCCTTTCCTCAAAAATAAATCCCTAGCTACAAAATAATAAGCCTTAAAAGCCAGTGAACAAAAATGTCAGCCCCAATCTGCCTGCCATTGTCTCAGCTGCCATCAGTGTTCTCTTGTTTGGTAGCCACTCTGTAAAACAGGTAAGGCAGACGCAGGCTAATTGGGCTGCTATTTTTTATTTCTAGGCTAATTATTTTCTGGCTATGTCTTATTTTCAGGGAAATGTGGTTGTTTAGGGGAAGCAGAGTCCCAATGGGGAAGCCTGGAGTGGGATGTGGCCGCAGAGGTTTGAGCATCTCTCCAGAACCACGGGGTCCAGGGCTTCCGGGCAGACCACAGAGCCCTGGGCCCTCAAACATAAGTCTTTTGTCCCTCTCCCAGTTGTGGTGCTGTGCATGCACTCAGCATTGCTGGGAGGCTTGGAACAGACTGCCCTGCTGGCCCATGCTGGTGCCCAGGGCCTAGCGGATGGAAGACTGGTCTTCCTGCCCTATGATACGCTCCTCTTTGCCCTGCCCTACCACAACCACTCCTACCCCATCCTGGGTGACAGGGGGCCCCTGCAGGAGGCCTACGACGCGGTGCTCACTGTCAGCCTGGAGTCCATCCCTGAAAATGAGGCTTTTGCTGCTGCTGGGATGGGTAGAGAAGTGCCTGCCCACCTGGAGCTACAGCAGGTAGGTGATCAAATTCTACTACATGATGAGGGTGGGGCCTAGGCAGGTGAGTTGTCCCACAGTGGACTCATTCACTGTGGGCACATAGCCTGCCTTTTGTTCAACAAAGGATCTCTCTGCCCTCTTCTCTGGGTAGAGTCATTTAAGTATCTCTCTGTCTCTCTCTGTCTCTCTGTCTGTCTCTCTCTCTCTCTCTCTCTCTCTCTCTCTGTCTCTCTCTGTCTCTCTGTCTGTCTCTCTCTCTCTCTCTCTCTCTCTCTCTCTCTCTGTCTCTCTGTCTCTCTCTGTCTCTGTTTCTCTCTCTCTCTCTCTCTCCCTCCCTTCCTCCCCCATACTATGGCCTACTCTGTCAGTTCTTCTCTTGGTTCTCTTTGGTTTCTACCCTCCAGCTGTAGCATTCCCAGTTCCTATCATTCTTTCCTCCCTCTTCTGTTATGGACATCCTTTCTTGGTTTTAACTGTCTAGCAATTTGTGAAGATCAAGAGGAAATGTGGGGAATACTGATGAGGTGGAGAAGGATTTCTGGGGTTAAGATGCAGAGTGTTAGTGATGAGGATGCTGCTGCTGGCTTGATTTCCACTCATAAGACTCAGCTGAACATTGTCTCTTGGGCTGTCTGCTTCTTGGTGGTAAGAAGACAGTAATGTATGGAGGGAGTGACAAGGAGGGTCAACCAATCATTCATCTGAAAAATGTGGATTGAGTCCCTCCCACGTGCCATAATAAGAAGTATCAGGTGCCAGGTAGTGAATAAGTCAGACTTGGCTTTCCAGGAACTTTATTGTGCTAGGGAGAGATGTACAGTGACAGAGTTCAAACAGTGACAAGAACTAGTAGAGGATCAAGAGATAGAGGCTACAATGGAGTAGTGGGTTATAAGGGACAAGGTGAGCAAGGTGGCC
This sequence comes from Cavia porcellus, assembly GCF_034190915.1. Lineage (NCBI taxonomy): Eukaryota > Metazoa > Chordata > Mammalia > Rodentia > Caviidae > Cavia > Cavia porcellus. The sequence goes on from NW_026947492.1 coordinate 58,097,508, forward strand.
TACTCAGGAGGTGGCACTTGAGCTGATCTCTGAATGATCAGAAGGCAGTCAGGCAAAGGATTCAGATGAAGAACAATGAGGTAGAACTTGCTACCTCAAGCAAGAGTTTTGTTTTAGAAAATTTTGAATCAGAGTTGGTGATGATGGTCATAGAGACTGGGAAGCTGCTGAGTAGGATAATGTGGGATTGTACTGTGGGACAGAGTGCTAATCTAAACAGTTGCTCCTAACAGCAGACCAGGGCCTCCTGTCTAGGAGCCTATGCTGTGAGGTTGTGCAATTGAAGGACTTTCTCTTCCCCAGGTGTCCCCACTCTTTGGAACCATCTATGATGCTGTTGTCCTGTTGGCCCATGCCCTGAACCACTCAGAGAGCCAGGGAGCAGGGCTCTCAGGAGCAAGCTTAGGGAACCATACAGGAACTCTTGACGTGACAGGCTTTAGCCAGAGGATCCGGACCAATGAGAGGGGCAGGAGGCTGGCCCAATATGTCATCTTGGACACTGATGGTCAAGGAAGCCAGTTGGTCCCCACATACGTTATGGACACAGCCACATGGCAAGTGAAGCCCTTGGGCAAGGCCATACACTTTCCAGGAGGGGCTCCTCCAGCCTCTGACTCCAGCTGCTGGTTTGACCCCAATACACTTTGTATGAGAGGTAATTCATTATCTACTCACCCATCCACCATTCCCAGCCATTCATCCATCCATCCATCCATTCATCTATCCACGCATCTATTCACCACTCATCCATCCCTTTACCCATCAATCCATCCATCCAACCACCCCCATTTATCCACCTCTGCCATCTGCCCATCACCCATCCACCCATCACCCATCCACCTACCCATCACCCATTTATACATGTCTACCCATCCATCTGCTCTGCCACCCATCCATCCTTCCAATTATCCATCTATCACCCATCCACTCATCCATCCTTCATTAAAGTTCCCCATATGGATAGTCTTGCATGGGTAGTAGGAACAGACACAAAGAAGTGATATGACACTTCATTGTTCGCTCAGAAGACTGAGCCAATAGCTCTATGTGGCACCAGGGAAGATGAGCAAAGAATCCCTCAGATGGGCAGGGCTAAAGCACTTACAGAGACATTCCTGTCTCTCAGATCTCCTAACAGTTATCATAGATTTGTTTCTAGGCCATTATTTTTCATGGGCACTTCTGGAGAACTGAAGATAAGAAAAACCTTATAAGCTACCCAAAGTCACACAAAAAAGCAGTGACTGAGCTCAACCTGAGCACAAGTCTTCCAACTGCAAGTGCCAAATGTCTTTTCCTAGTGGAGAATGTGATTATCCATCCGGAGGCCCAAATAATTCTGAATCCTCTCATGCATCCATCTTGTGTGTCAAATATGATAAGAGCTGACATCCACATGTGGAAGTATATAGAGATGTGCACACAAAAGTGTGTGGAGAGGGCCACCTCACATTTCCTAATGCACAACTAGTTGCAGTTACTGTCACTGGTGAATAGGGTAGGTTTGACTAGGCTTATTCACCTCCCTTCCTTGCCTGAAACTTCTGTGGCCCCTGCCTCCTCCTGACCTGGGCTCACCGTGCTCTCACGACCCCAGTCCATGGGCACAGCCAACTCCTTGCTTTTCCCAGGACACACACTGCTTTGATAGGCTGCCCTTGACAGCGCACTGTCTTTCCCCTGGAGTGCTTTTCTAGGTCCTCTACCTCACCCAACTTTGCCTAGCTAAATCTTTGTTCTTCAAGCTGCGTTCTTGTAGTCAAGTTAGGGCTTCTCACCTGTGCTCCCCAGGTTCATAGTACCATCTCTCTCCTGGACAAATGCAAATCCTAGGAAATTTCCTGGGAGAGGGACAGAGAGGAAGACTTTACCTAGTGTGTTATTTGCCCAAGGCACTGTGCTCAGTGCCAGGACTATAGTGGAGCATGGAACATCGCCCTGCTATACAGATAGGAGTTCTGAGCTTCACAGCTGAGGAGACAGGCAGTGTGTTCCCATTTCCCAGGGGAGATGCCCAGGAAGTAAGCATAAGTGTACAGGGAAGGGGTTGTCACCATGTAGTGAGTCCTGTCTTTCCCTGCACCCCCACAGCTACACAGCCCCTGAGCAGTCTCCTGGCTCTGGCACTGGCCTGCATCCTGGCACTGGCTGGAGGGGTCCTCATTGTCCTCCTCAGGTGAGACTCTCTTGGCCTGAGCCAGCTCTGGCTTTTCTTGTTCCCCTATGGGCCTCCCTGTGGCAACCTATAGGGGCTTTCCTTGCCTCCATCCTCTAGGACCTCAGGACCCCAGTGTTCCTTTCCACCTAGAGTCAGGAGTGTCAAGGTCCAAGCTGAGAAGGTCTGTTTGAGACCCCAGGAAGAGGTCTGTGACCTTAGAGGATACTCTGACCCCTGAGTTTCAGGCTGTCATCGCAAGAACCTCACCAAGGGCCCTTCAGCTATAAAAACAAATTCTCCCTGGTGTCCCAGTTGCTGTGCTCCTGAATCAGGATGGTCTCTGAGCCTCAACCACATCTGGAAGGAGGCAGCCTTTCATTCCCAGCTCACCCCAAGCTCTGGCTATACCATGGGGCCTCCAAGCACCTTGGAAACACTGTGGCTGGGCCCAGCAGCCACATCAGGCCCTCAGTAAGTCCAGACCTGAGCCCAAGGCCAAAGGTTTCTGAAAGGACAGCGTTCAGTGCCCTCAGTTGAGACTGGTGGGACATGGAAATGGAAACAAGGAGAGAACAGAAGAGGACTGTGAATTAGAGGCAGATCCAAGAGCCAGGCTGCGGTGGGGGTAACCTGTGTAGCACCCCTACTGACCTCAGTCTTTTGTCTCCAGACTGGGGATCCAGCAGCTGCAGCTGATATGGAGCCCCCACCGCATCCTGCTGACAGCCCAGGAACTCACCTTCCTCCACAAGCACTCAAGCCAATGGGTAGGTGTGGGGTAGGGCTGGGTTGCAGGCAGCTGATCTTGGCAGGGTCTGGGCTCTTGACCATGCCTGCCCCCTCCAGCAGCTGAACGTGGACAATGTAAGTGAATCAAGAAGCATGGCTGATGGTGGGAGCCTGAGGTCAGTGGCCCAGATGTCAGCAAGGAGTCTGTCAGCCGTCTGTCAGACCAACATGGCCTTGTACCAGGTAATGTCTTCTGCCACCAAGGAGACCTGAGGAGCTATATCTGTTTGGAGAATGTTTGGCCCACTTCTGTCATAGATAGAAAACTGGCCTGAATGGTAGTAGTTGTTCTCCTGGGTCCGCTGGCAAGTCAGCAACAGGGGTACAGTTGAGAAACAGGACGCCCAACTCCCAGCCAAGCATGGTTCATGATTCCTGATACCTTCACCCTAGGCACCGCTTAGGTCATTGTATTAGTTAGTGTTCCTATCACCAAAACACAATACCTGATAACCACAATTTAGAGGTTCAGAATTTGTGGGAATTCAGTCTATGGTCCATTGGCTCCAAGGAAGAAATGGCAAGGTAGAAGGGCTTGGCAGAGGACAGATGTTTAAATGGTAGCCAGAAAACAGAGAGAGGGAAGGGAGAGGAAGATACACCCTCTGAAGTATCACTCCCCAGTGACATACCTCTTTCAACCTGGTCTCACCTCTTAACAGCACATTTGGCTGTGAACTTATCACTGGATCAATTCACTAACCCTAACCTATAGTGTCCTCATGATCCAATCACCTTGCAAAAGCACAGCCTCTGAACACACCAGATATTCTGGATCTAAACCATAACAGTCATACAACATGAGACTCCTGGTCCCCAAAGCCCTGATATCAGCATCCAGTCCTGTACAAGTCCATAGGCAGAGGATGGACCTAAGCTGATAGGGAGACCAGAAAGTTAGATGTTAAACCAACAAGACTATAAGGTTTCCAGAGCCACTGCAATTTGTCAGGTGCTGTCATTCTGAAGTTCAACAACGCAGTGATGCTGAACTTCAGATTGACATATTCTGAGACTCCCACAGTTAAGGAGCCAACTGCTTTCATGCAAAGCAACCTGAGACTCTTGCTTCTTTTTTACCTTGTCTCCCAGAGAATTCCATCTCGTCCCTTTTCTGCAGAAAGGAGGCTTTAGTGATGTGCAAAGTATGTGTTGTCTGTGAGCCAACTAGATACATCCCACAAGAGCAAGGCAAGAGATGTCTGAGGTTGAAGCTAGCACTGTGCTAGCCCAAGACAAGAACAGAGCCCCAATTTAAAAACATCTCTCCTACTCTCCCTTGCTCCTTTCCTGGGTCAAAGGGAAATTCTTCACAGGATTTGGGGATTTAAGGTTGTCTGAAACCTGCAGAGTCAAGCTGATCTCAAGGCCGAGAACTAACATGCTTCATAGCCACCATCTCATTAGTCCTGGAGATGCAGAGTTAACTCCTGTACTTTACAGGTTTAGAACTTGAGGTTCAGAGAACCGAAATCCCCTGACCCAGGTCACAGAGCTAGCAGTGGTAAAGTCAAGACTAGAACTTGGGTCTGTCAGTCAAGCCCAGGGGTTTGGCTCTGCCTGGGCCCAAGTAAAAGTCTAGCTATGGTCCTGCTGACCAGGTTCTGTCTAGCACACAGCACAGAAGAGCACATTGCCAGCCGAGAAGCTGGGGCTGAGCCAGGTAGAAGGATCTCCTGAAGTCACACAACAATAGGCAAACCATTCTTCTTCCTTGATAGGGAGACTGGGTTTGGCTGAAGAAGTTTGAAGCAGGCACAGCGCCTGAGCTGCTCCCCAGCTGCCTCAGCCTCCTGAGGAAGGTAGGGCTGTTTGCGCGAGGGAGGCAGGAGAAGATCTGTTCAGGGCAATCTGTGTATATTGATCCCCACTTGGTGTGCAAGCTTCTGGCCTCAGAAAGTCCTGCTTGCCAGCATGGTCTCTGCCATAGCCAGCAACTCAACTGTAGTTAGACACCATTATGATCACCATTGTCCACATACACATCCTAAGGTCACATTACCATGCCAATATTGTTCTCACCATAACTACTGGGTACACAATGCCTTCTAGTAGTGCTGTCACATGGCATCTCAGCACCATCAAGGGACACAGTGCTGCACCCTTCCTCCATCTGCCCATCCAGGCATTCATCTGCTGTTCATGTGCTAGGCTGTGTTCTGGGCTGGGGAAAAGAGAGGTTCTTTCCTTGGAGCAGCTTCTGGCCACTTGTCATCACTAACCAATAAGTACTTTTGTCCTGAGATTGTCCCCACCTTAAGAGGCACTGTGGGAGGAGGGCAGAGATCACAGATAGGCTCCTGACTCCAAGGAACATGAGCTTCCCTGGGAAACAGAGCCAGCGGTGTCCAGCTGCAGGGGAACTGGGGGTCGGGGGAGGTGCAGGGAACATACAAAATAACCCAGAAATGTTTCTGGCAAGTGGTATACCTTCAACCAGTGATTAATTTTATTACTCCTTACTTTTACTATTTTTTATTACTGTTTGTAACATCACCGCTCTGAAATAAAGCTGGAGAGTCAAGTTAGATATTTTCCAGTGGTCATCTTGCAACCAGTGTGAGGAGATCTCTGTCTCTTTGTTTTTTCCGTCTCTCAATCTCTATCTCCATCTCTCTGTCTCTGTCTGTCTCTGTCTCTGTCCCCCGCTCCATCGTGATGCCAGAGAGTGTCGTGCTATATCCCAGCCTCCTAAATTTTAAGTTTTGAGGCCAGTTTTTTATCATGTTTCCCAAGGAAGCCTCAAAATAACAATCCTGCTGTTTCTACCTCCTGAATGGCTGGAATCACAGGCAAATCTGGAAAGTGCTTGGATTAGCCAGAAAGCTTCTGGGCACCCTTACCAATGCTGTTCTCTCCACCACTGTGTAACAGCTCACCCTGAAAGGTAGTGCCTTAAAATGATAACCATTTTTTATCTTACAATTGTGTGGGGAAGAAACTTTGGCAGGGCTCAACTGGGCAATTCTATTTTGCTTTACCTTGGTTGCAGGACAGCTCAGTAGTGCTTAGCTAATAAACGGGCAGTCAAAGGTTAGTAAACTGAATCACAGGCAAACCAGACATGATGACTGCTTTGTTAAATGAAGTTTTTTTTAAAGAGGCATAAAAGATTTATTGAACAGAATTTTTCAAGTACACACTTAAAGAAGTAGAGTACAGGCCCTCAAGGGAAAGTATATTATAGTTGGGAGCTGGAAATATTTATGTGTTTTTGGCAGTGGAAATCTGTGGAATTTGAGAATCCATAAATGAAATTTTATTGTAATAAAGTCGTGCTCTCTTTTATGTGTTGTCTGTGGCTGCTTTCGTACTACAATGGCAGAAATGAATGGTTGGTACAGCGACCCGCAAAACCTGAAATATCTACTCTATGGACCTTTCCAGAAAACTTTGCTCTTTCTCGGTGCAGAGCTCCTAAAATGGCTTCATTCACACTTGGTGCTTTGGCAGGAAGGGTGGAACGCTGGGCTTTGCTGGGTTTATCTGCCCTCTTTCTGTGATCTCAGGGCTTCCCCATGTGTCCGGTCTAAGGTGTTAACTCAAGGTAGAGGACTTCTGACCTAGGATCTTAGAGCACCAGAAGAAAGGATAACAAGGGACAGCAAATGAAAGTTTCTGGTCCTGCATGCAGACGCATACAAGACAATTTCCACTGTATTCATCTCTCTCTCTCTCTCTCTTTCTCTCTCTCTCTCTCTCTCTCTCTCTCTCTCTCTGTCTCTTTCTAACTCTCTCTATGATTCATGATGTTTGCCTTGAACCCAGGGCTTTCTGCATGCTAGGCAAGGGTTATACCACTGAGTCACATCTCCAGCCCTGAGTGTGAGCTTTGTAATCTGCTAGGCAACTCTCGGGGACATTGCTACCTGCTCATAGTAGATCCCTTTGATTTTCTTCCTCCCCTCTCAATATCTTATCTTTGGGGAGAGAATTGACAGTTTCAATGGTGTCACTTATTTTAAGAAGAAAGTCTAAATTTCTACTCTGTGGAGGAGACAGTAGTTTATTCATCTATTTACCCATGATGTTTCCACTCACTTGTTCATTCACTTCTCTGTCCATCTACCTACCACCCACCAATTACACATCCACCATCCATCCATTCACCCACCCATCCATCTATCCATTAACACAACCAACCAACCATCGTTTTTAATGCTTCTCTATGCTCACTGTTGTGCTTAACGCTAAGTACTGGGGGTCTCCATGTAGACTGTACCTGGCCCAGCCTTCAAAGGGTCCACTGTGGGCTGTTAAGGTACCTATTGCTTCAGCAGATGAGAGAGATGCATCATGAGAATGTTACCACCTGCCTGGGCTTTTTCATGGCCCCTGGGGTCAGCGCTGTAGTGCTGGAGTACTGCACCCGGGGCAGCCTGGAGGACCTGCTGCACAACGAGGCCCTCCGGCTAGACTGGACCTTCAAGGCCTCCCTACTTCTGGACTTGATCCAAGTGAGTAACCTGCCCTGGAGGTATGGGGGCATCGGGAGGGCAGGGAGATAAAACATACTCAGGTGTTCCACACCTGGACTCTTTCAGCTTTGTCTGAGAAGCTAGAACAGTGTAATAAAAGGGAGATAAGGCAGGAAGGCCTTCTGGGGTCCATGGGAGTTCTGAAGTCCCTCTAATGCATCATAGATCCACTGGGTCCCCATTATGTCCACCCCAGGGCATGCGATACTTGCATCACCGACACTTCCCCCATGGCCGCCTCAAGTCCCGGAACTGTGTAGTGGATGGCCGCTTTGTGCTCAAGGTCACTGACTACGGCTATGCTGAGCTCCTGCATGCCCAGCAGTCGCCTGGACCCCAGCCATCCCCAGAAGGTCAGCTCCAGAGTGGAAAGGAGCCTTCCAGTAGGTTCTGAGACCTCTGTATAATCTAGGGATTTGAGAAGCAGGGGAGGGGGAGAAGATATCCTACTGTCAAACACTTCCTGTGGAGCCTCAGGCTTTTCATGTGTGACCCCAGAGAATAGAAGCACCTATGTCTTCCCAGAGAATAAGGAAAGGCAACAACATCACAGTTTCGAAGTGCTGTTCTGCCTGGCCCAACCTGCTGCAATGCATGTGACCCTGCCCTGTGATTGCAGAGCTGCTGTGGACGGCTCCTGAGCTCCTTCGGGGTCCCCGGGAGCCCTGGCGGGGCACCCTCCAAGGGGATGTCTTCAGCATGGGCATCATCTTTCAAGAGGTGCTGACCCAAAGCCCACCCTACTCATCCTGGGGGCTTTCAGCAGGAGGTATGTCTATCTCCCCCACTCTGGCCTGCCCCTGGCTGCAGTCTCGAAATAGTTAGGGAGCTCTGTGACGATCAGAAACTCCAGGCCTGAAAATCACTGCATAGGCATTTTGAGTCTGACTATGGGGATTGGGTTTCCTTGACATAAGCCAAGCAAACCTTCAGCTACTCTGCCAAAGCGGCAGCTGACCAGCTCCAACAGCTAAAGGCATTCATTATTGATGCCAACTCTGACCCCATCCTTGCCACTGCCATCTTCAAGTGCCTCAGGCACCCTAAGGCACCCCCTCCCCTCCAAGTCCAGAACACAATGTGTCTATGCAGACCTCAGTCCCACCACATTCATACAAATCACTCACTCTCTCCACGCCTTGGTTTTTCATCTTTAAAATGAAGATCAATAAAAATGTGCCAGCACCAGGCCTGTGGCTGGTGTGGCCAGGGTGCTCAGTATTTGGAGGCTCAGTGATCAGCCTGGTAGGACCTTTCTCAGGGCCTCTCTGTCCCCACACTTTTGTCCCCATCCTTACAGGATAATCCCCCCCCCCCTGTTCCCCACTATCACCTGTCAGGTAGACATTTTCTCTTTTCCAGCACCAGGGCCAGGACCTAACTTCCAAAATGCTTCCTCCTTTCTATGTTCTCTGTCAGGGCTCCCTAGAAGCCAGTACTGTACCAAAAAAGAGAAAGAAAAAGCTTGGAGCCTCCTGTACAACTCAACTATTAGACTTTTAGCATCTGCTGACTACAAAAATAATGAAAAATTTGCCCAGAAAGCAATGAATTTGTATCTTATTCACCACACCACCACCTTCACACCTTTGTAAAACAGTAGTCAGTGTGTGTGCATGCATGTGCCCATGTGTGGAGTTATGGGCTCCATGTGCACACATTCCTGTGCTCCAAGGTCTGTTTTGAACTGGTCCTGTGCCCAGCGCCTTTCTTCATCTGTAAAATGGGACAGTCACCCCTGTGCTACCTCCACTAAGGAGCCCAATGAAGGCCCGAGAAAGTTTTCTCTTTCTGGCTCCAGAGGTTCCCACCTCTAGATCCCAGCCCTTCCCAGAGAAAGTTAATCTGCTGTGCCTCGTAAGAACCCAAGAAGTCTGTAGCATTGTGTACCCACTTTATAAGTGGGGAAACTGAGGCTCAGAAAGTTGATACAACATGTACAAAGTGTAACTGGATAACTAGAAGTCCCATGCTAATCCACTGACAACAGATCAGGGGAAATGAGGGGAGAACCTACCAATTACCATCACCTTGTGTCTGTCACCTCCTTCAGCACCCCTCTCAAAAAGGGCATTTACTGAACTCACTTCACAGATGAGAAGACTGAGATTGAGAAAGTCATTGCCTTCTCTATCTTCTCATAAAGAAGTGGTAGCAGATCCAGGTTCAAATCCAGCTCTCCCAGTACCTGGTCTAAGACCAGCACCCTGAGCAGACTCAAGAAACTACTAAGGCTCTGTCTACAGGCCAGCCAGACCCTGGGACCAGAAAAGGGGTGGGAAGCATCCTGGTGGCTGATCCACATGGCCCCTAAGATTTACCCTTCTGTGAGCCCTTCAGGACCTCAGGCCCATGATCCACATGATGTTTGTTGCAGAAATCATCAGGAAGGTGGCATTTCCCCCTCCCCTGTGCCGGCCACAGGTGTCTGCTGACCGTGGGCCACACATGTGCATCCAACTGATGAAGCAGTGCTGGGAAGAAGCTCCTGATGACAGACCAAGCCTGGACCAGATCTACACCCAGGTTAGGGCTTCGAGAAGAGGCGGGCATCTCTCTGTGGTCCTCACTCAGCCTGGCAAGATCTCACCATGGGCCTAACGCCTGGAGATAACGCAGTTAGGGATCCAGGGCCAGCATCATCTTCCTTGAGTCCACCCACCCAGAAACGCTTCTTAGGAATGTCCAATTCCCAGGACATTTGTCAGGCCTTCCTATATGGCCTCCCTGGCTAACTACTTTGCTTCTGTTGTGTAGCCTTATAGCAGTCCTCTAAAAAGTGTCATTATCATGGTTTTGCAGAACAAATACAAGGCGCAGATGAGCGAGGAGACTTGTTCAAGGTATCTAAGTGAGCCCTAGGCATCTCTGTCTGTCCTTACAGCTACACACGGAGCCTCACTCTGGACTGGGCCTCCTGGAACCTGTGCTGAGAGGCCCTTTGTGGCCTGGGAGACAGTCCTGCTTCCTGAGTCACGGAGAGAAAGATGAGGGACCGGAGAGTGCCCTAGTCAGCTTAGGGACTGCAGTGAGAGGGGCAAGGCAAGTCTGGACCAGTCCTCAGGCACAGTAGAGTGTGTGGGCCTGACTGAGCTGGCCAACAGTTCCCTAGGGCCAAGCTGTCAAGCCTGGGTGACATCTTTACCTCCCCTTCCTGCTCTCCACTACCCAGAGACAATGGCAAATTGCCAAAGTAAGATTCACAGGCAAGTGAGGTGATCTCATGAAGGGGGGGACCAGAGGAAGAATGCAGACATGAGATCCCAAGGATCCTCTGAAAGCTGCTCTTAGTTCTTCCCCCACCGTGTCCCAGCATCAGAGTGAGGGGTGGCCCACTTCACAGATGGGAGTCTGGCCTCAGAGTAAATGAGCTCCAAGGGGTCACTGTGAGGGTGAGTGGCCAAGTGAAAATGAACCACTAGTTCCTAAAACAGGGCCCAGAGACTCCCTCAGGAGGTCAAAGATTATTGTGGCAAATGAGGCAGGAGTGGAGGCACTGGCCCCAAGTTGACTCACACTGCTGTATGAGGAAGTGGGCAGAGGCTGATACACTTGTCATGCCATGCTGTACCGAGGACTCTCTGCAAAATCCTTTTCCTTCCTTCCTGCTCATACCTATGTCCCTCCCTTGTCATTGTCACCCTGCCACCTGTACCCATCTACTTACAAATCTACCCCTAACAATCCATGTTCTCCAGGCTGGGGCTACGCTGGGTTCATGCTTATGACCAGACTCCCAAGATGAGGTCCAGGCACTTTCATGGATGATGTATGTGGATGAACTGAAATTTCTGTTCAATCTTCAGTTCAGAAGCATCAATCAAGGCAAGAAGACCAGTGTTGCTGACTCCATGCTGCAGATGCTGGAGAAGTATTCTCAGAGCCTGGAGGAGCTGGTGCAGGAGAGGACAGAGGAGCTGGAGCTGGAGAGGCAGAAGACAGAGAGGCTGCTCTCACAGATTCTCCCCCCGTGAGTGGTCTTTGGAACTTGAGTGTGCCTCTAGCCTCAGGTCTAGTTAAAGTGTCCTGCCACATAGTAAATGTTCAGAAAATCTAGATTTTGTGAATTCATTCAATTATTCATTTCTGTTTATTTACTAAATACAGTTTTACAGACCCTCACCAAGTGCTAGGTGCCGTGCTGAGCACACCAGTGTTGAACTTCTGCTCTCCCAAACCTTTGGGAGAGGGAGTGGGACACAGCATTTGCGTCTCACTGCAGAGGAAGTCAGGTCTAGGGAAAGACAAGTATTTGCTGCAGGGCAGCCAGCACATTGGCACAATTGTCACAAATCCCCCAACACTCAACTCTTTGCTTTCTCCAAAATATCCTTCTCTGACCTCTGCACTGAAAAATGACCCTCCCACCCTGAGACTCTGGCCTCTTCTATTCCTTCAGGTCTGTGGCTGAAGCTCTGAAGATGGGGACAACTGTGGAGCCAGAGTACTTCGACCAGGTTACCATCTACTTCAGTGACATTGTGGGTTTCACCACCATCTCAGCCCTGAGTGAACCCATTGAGGTGGTGGGCTTGCTCAATGACCTCTATACACTATACGATGCTGTTCTGGGCAGCTATGATGTATATAAGGTGAGAATAGCAGGAAGCTAGCATCCCTTCCTTTACTGCTATGTCTACATTGAACATTTACTTCCATTTTCCCATTTATGCGTTTTTATCTACTGCTGTGTAACAAATACATCCAAAGTCCAGTATTATAAAATGATATGCATTTACCATTGGTCATAAGCCTAAGAGTCAGCTGAAAGTTCTTCTGTACTCATTCATACATTATGATCGGCTGTTAGCATGGTGGGCAGGTCTGGTGATCTTAGCTGGTCCTCACATCTTTGAAGCTTTGGCTAAGAGAACCCAGTGTGTCTTGGTCTGGAGAAAGAGGACAGAAGAACGCAAGGTAACCTGGCATCAGAAATACTATTCTCAACATCTGCTAATGATCAAAGGAAAAGACCTACCCAAAGGTGGAGAAATAAACTCCACCTCTTGCTGAAAGAAACTCCAGAGTCATGTTGCAATGGGTGTGGATCCAGACAGCATGGAGAGTTTGGGTTGTTTTCAATTTATGAGGCCATGTGTTCACCGTCCAGTCATCCATCCCTTTAACATTTACTGGCAGGACCGTTGGCTCCTGACCCTTATAGGACATGAGCAGTCATAGGAGCCAGCGCTGGTGCCTGCCCTCAAGGGCTTCCCAGGCCTACAGGTAAGAGATGATGACACCCCCCAACCCCCCAGTGAAAGTGATGACTAGGGGAACCCAAGGAGGCAAAGAGGATACCATGCCAGCTGGAGGGGTATATGTGGCATAAGATAACAGAAGGGCTCCAAAGAGAGATGCTGTCTTCCCAGAATTTTCTTGGTATGACTTGAGCCCTGAGAGGTTCTGGTGAGTGTGGAGAGCTGACTGGATATGTGGAGCCAGCAGTGGGTTGAGGATGGGAGACACTGGAGAGGGCAGCAGAGGCCTTGGCAAAACCAACAAGGCCCTCCATGGTCCAATCCCTGTGCACCCCTCAATCCTGCATTTACATCTCAGTCTGGCCATCAACTTCTGTGTGACTTTGTATAAACAGCCTCCTTCCTAGGGAAGGAAATAAAGACTTCAGTTTCCTTGCCAGTGAATGGGGGGTAAGACCCTCCATCGTGGCAAGTTCACAGGTGACAAGAGGATCCTGTCCCCCATATAAAGTACTTTTAAGCTGAGACTGTGAGAGTAGTTGCCTCCCGCCTTTCCCCCCATGCTGAGGACTCCTTCCCACCTCAACTCTGCCCATTTTGCTAATCCAGGAGCTGGGCCCTGGGGTTTGCTTCAGACATGGTAGAGGGGGTCTTAGGACACACCACAGCCCTCCAGGGAGGCAAAGGCCAAGGATCAGGAACCCCAGGGGCTTTGTCTACTGAAGACAGCACCCAAAAGTGGCCCTCAGTGACTCAAGATATTGATACCCAAGACGTCGCCTCACTCCCACCCCACGCCTGCCCAGGCCCACAGTTCCAAGCATGTCTCACACACTAGTGTTTCCTTCTTGCCTCCATGGCTGTCCAGTCCCATGAGCCAGGGAAAGATTCCTCACCTCATCCTGCTGAACCCCACAGCTTTGATCTGCTCTGAGTCACCCAGCCTTGTCTCTTCCTTCTCTGCTGATCTTTCCTCACACATGTGTCCCTCCCAGCTCTGAATCACAGTTCTGTGCTCTGAACTTGGGCCAAGAAGTCTGCGTCTTTCTGGCAGAGGAAAATGAAATAAAACAAGGCCTGCACCCCCTCCAGATGTGGGAAGCAGGAGGCCTGTTCCCTGTGATGTGTGACGCGTCTCTCATCACTCTCACCATCTGCCTTGGTTTCCCCTCCACCCCCATCAGGATCTGGTTACGCTGTTTAATCCAGCTGGCCTGGGAGGCAGCTGGGTGCTATTTCCTGTTTCTGCAGAGGTCTGGGGCTCCCTCACAGCACCAGCTACGCTGAGTGTGCACTTTTATGGGCACACTCGGTGCAGAACAGAGCCCTTGGGAGCTTCAGGGAGACAGGGAAAGTGCATCTGCGCCAGATATGTGACCAAGAGACCCTGGCCTGCTGCCTCCCTGAGCCAGATGTGCTCCATTTATAAAACAGGGATGAAAGTGCCTGTGGGTTAGGATGGAGATTAAGAAATATGGAAGCACTTTCCTTCATCCACCATCCACTCAGCAGCATAAGGTTGAGCAACAGGCGCTTAACACCTGCCCCACTCCTGCAGAGAAGGGGAGAGGCCTTCTTAGCAGAGAGAGCTGATTTAGCCAAAGGATTTTCATAGGGCATCTCATTTAACCCTTTTCATGCACTTCAGTGGGATGGATTATTATCTTTACTGCACAGAGAAGGAGCCACGCTCTTCCAAGGTCACACAGCAAGTCAGTGGTGGAATTAGAATTCACACCTGTATTTGTTAGTAAGGAAGTTTTTGCTTTCACCTAGATGCCTCCAGCCATGTCCACCTATGTGTGGGAGGAGACACATCTGAGCACAACAAACCACGGCCCTCACCTGGTGGCTGACAGTATCTCTGAGCATGGCCCCTTTGCGAGAACTAGAACATGTGGCCTCGTGCACTGGATCCTTGCAGCATAGGGAGAAGTCAGCACCACGGTGTCTTGTCTGGGCAAGGAGGTGCTGAGTGTCCATGATGGCAAAAAGGGATGCAGAGAGGGTTGGTGAGAGTGGCACACAGACTTCAGGTCCCTTATGCTGTCCCAGGCCTCCCTGGGGAAATTTCCATCCCAGCTAGGAAAGGTGTGCACCTAAAGGAGATGAGGTGGGCGACCATTAATATCCCTTCCAATGAGGTGGTTTTGAGACTGTATATGCTTTCAAAACCATGAGCTAGAGGAGAAGATATCTTGATACATGGGCTCTCTCCTGCTATCCTCTCTCAGGCCCTCCTTGCAGAGGGACTAAAGCCCACACCATCAAAGTGGTCTACCAGGGCCAAAGGCTCAGCTGGGGTTAAGAATGCGCAGCACCCCACATCCTTCCAATACGCCTTGAAAGCCAGGAGCTTTAGGACATAGGAGGTGCCCAGACATGAGCCCTCTATATAAAGCTGATGCCCTGCTCAACCTTCATGGCCTTTTGTACAAGGCCCTTGCTCTACTGCCAAGGAGTATATGGCCTGCACCAGACAGAAAAGCTGTGTTCACCTACTATAGGCAGAAGTCATCTGAAACATATAGACCTGATCGTTGCTGAAGTAGCTCAACTGGAGTCTCAGCGGAGATGACACTGGGAGCCATAGATCCACAGCGGGTTTGGGAGCTCCTGAGAGGTGGCTCCTGTGGTCAGATGAGCAATAGGCCAGGAATTATATGTTCTCACACTGGAGCATGGGGCTGTGGTTCCAGGTGGAGACCATTGGAGATGCCTACATGGTGGCTTCGGGACTACCCCAGCGCAACGGGAGCCGACATGCAGCTGAAATTGCCAACATGGCCCTGGACATCCTCAGCTCTGTGGGTGGCTTCCGGATGAGGCACGCGCCAGATGTACCCATTCACATCAGGGTTGGGCTGCACTCAGGTATGGGCTGTGGCTTGGGGTGATGGCCGGGTCAGTCTTCCAACCCTTCAGCTGGAATAGCCCAATGGCGGCTTCTGGATTTCTGAAATTCTGAAACTATGCCAAAAAATCTGTGTTGCCATTTTTCCTTCATCATCTCAGGTTCACAAGTCTTTTCTGTTTTTCTAGCATTTTGGTCTCTGTATCTATCTGATCAAAGGCACCATGTAGAGGTGCTGATAGTCTGATGGAAGAGGCAGAACAGAAATCTTGTGGTCATGCAAACAAATGTTTGCTGAGAGGGATCTGGAAGAGACTCAAAGTCTCTAACATGCCCCAGTTCTCTCTCCCTCCATATGGCTCCTCTTGTGTACCTCCAAGCTTTTGATAAGCTCTTCCACCCTCTCCTTACCCCACCCCAACCCTGTGGCCCTCCATCCACACTCGGCTGCTTACAGTTTCCCTTGGACTCTAGTTTTTACCTGGTGCCTTTGTACTTGCTGCTTGCTGCCCACTCTTCCTGTCATCCTCAAAGATGCAGCTCACACATAGCCTCTTCCAGGAAGTCCCCTGGGCTGGCTTAGGGGTCCTTTCCTGGAATAGCATGGTACTCCCTTCATGCCAGCACGAATCACAGTTCAAACAACTCAAGGGCTGACAGCTGCCCAACAGCAGGGACTGGTTCTGATTTATCTGGGTCCTCCAACCCCAGCCCAGGGCCTAACACATTTGTCATCTTCTGTCTGGGTGGGTGTTGTGGCGACTCCAGATAGCACTGTCTTTTGGACCAGCTAGAACCCAGCGGAGTGGCAGTGTGTGGGGACACTGCAGGGAGTGCTGTTGGAACTGGGGGCTATCTGGTCTGAGGCCTGCTAGGGCTCACTAGGCTCATGTGGGTTTCAGGACCCTGCGTGGCAGGGGTCGTGGGTGTCACCATGCCTCGGTACTGCCTCTTTGGGGACACTGTCAACACTGCATCCCGGATGGAGTCCACAGGTTTGCGTGAGTATCTGATGTTCTGTTCTGGCTGGGGGCTGGGGGGAGGGGGGACAGACAATATCCTGGTTGTTTGAAACAGGGCTTAGTTGCCATGCTACCACCTGGTGACAGCATACTCCAGTTGTCAGTAAAGCAATTGGAAGGAGATGAAGTATATCATTAGTTCTTCTAACTTTCCACAGGGTTTTTGTGATGATTTCATGAGGGAATTAGCAGAAAAAACAATGACTCAAGAGACCGAGGGACCCAGGGCCCAGCCCTGGCTCTGCAATCAGCTTGCGTAGCATCCATGAGTAGAATGCTCCTCCTACAGGCCTCAGTTTCCACGTTTTACAATGAACAGAGCATTTGCAGTTTGGATTTTTTTTTTGACTGCATGCCAGCTCCCATTATCCTAAGGCAGCCCCAACATTTCAGGCCTTTGTTGCCTGCAGGAACTACTTGCTGACTTATAGCAACTGAAAATGTTGAAGTCCCCAGACCTCTACTTCCAGTTGTACAGGCTGTGCTATCCACAGCAGGGAGTCCTGCTCAGAAAGAAAACAAAACCTGCTTGTCTTCTCTGGCTCAGCCTTTATAGACTTTCTGACAAATAAATATTGTGTTCTCAGGGGTTTTGGCTTCTTTCTGAGTTTCCCTTAACAATCTATGTAATTTGCTTTTCCTTGTGGTCTCTTAGTGACTATCTAGAGACAAGAGGGCCGGAGGTTTTGTGTAAATCATAACCGTGTGTGTGACTGGATGAACTGGGGCTGTTTGATTTTAACAAATGCTAGGAACACTGCCACCACATGGTGACTTGATCATTATTGTTTTTTTCCGTCAGCCTACAGAATCCACATCAGTGGAAGCACCGCCCAAGCCCTGCTCAGCCTTGATGAAGGCTACAAAATTGATGTCAGAGGTCAGACAGAGTTGAAGGTTAGAGAATGTCCCAGTCCCCAGGGTCCAGTTTCCATAGGCAGCAGGAGAGATTCCCATCTGGTTAATGTGACTGTCTAGAGTTGGGGTGTAAATGATCCCTTTCACCTCCAGGCAGCCACTCTCTATCCCAAGGAGGCTGCCAGGTCCTTCCAGAGTGAAGGCTGGACAACATCAGACCCTAGAACCCTCCAGCCTCAGCATCCTGGACCTGGCCAGGATTCATGATTCCTTCTTCCTTTATATCATTAACTGATTAATCATTAGCTAATTTAATCTTCACAATCACTTTGTGAGGTGAAGAGAAAATGGAGGCACAGAGAGGTGGAAAAAGTTGGCCAATTGGCAGAGGCTTAATTTGGACCCAAACAGCTTCCCCCAGGTTGAAAACCACCCTCTACACAGCTGTTGGAACTTAGCTCACTCCTCACTCCTCTCCCTCCAAAGCCTGGGGCAGGGTAGGAAGTTCTGATGTTCTTTCTGTCTCTTCTAGGGGAAGGGCATGGAGGAGACCTACTGGCTGGTGGGGAAAACAGGTTTCCCCAGGCCCCTGTCCACACCACTGCACATCAAACCTGGGTGAGTATGAGGTACTTCTCAAAGGCTGAACTCTTTATTTAAAGTGAGGTATTTGTTATTTTTCTGAGTATAAAAGTACTTTCTGCCTTCCATGGGAAAACTTGGAAAATACAAACTTCTTCAAATAATCAATATCCACCACCTTCCCTGGGAGATAGCCAGATTGGTGAGGCCACCTGGGTTACTCACTCTATCCTGTGCTTCCACCCACAATGCTCATAGTGGTTCGGACCACTCTCTGGTCAGGGCCACTACGTGGAGGCCACCACCATACGTTCAGCCTCTCTCGTTGCTGAGCATGTGGAGTTCTTCCTGTCTTGGCTGAGTAAACATTAGTAAAATTTAGTAAACATTAAGGCATATTTGTCACTTTTCAGACTGTTTCTACAGATATGGGATTTTTAAATGTAAAAGATTCCCACCTTTTAGGGCCCCCATGAAGTGGATCCTCTAAGAGCTTATACCCACTTGGCAGGTTGATGCTTCCCTCTGCCCCTGGTCCACAGGGCCACAGGGCAAGGGATATAGGTACTGGCAATAGCCAGGTCCAAGGTCACTGGAACCAAGTCATCCCACTAGTACGAGGCGTGCAGAGAATGAAGTATCCCTCTGGATCCCAAAACACACACACACTAGAGTTTGGGCCATTGTACAGGCTTGTTATCTCCCTGCTGGGACTTTCCCTTCATCAGCACTTCTGACCAGCTCTTATCAGTTGTCCCAGGGTGCTCCCATTCCAAGGCTACCCTTCCCTGGAGGCCCTTATAGCCATTCCACTACAGTTCAGCTCTCTGCTCCTATGCCAAAGCAGCCTCAGCCCTCTCAGCCGCAGTAAAAAGGCCATTCCCTTCCCTTTATATTCCAGAGCCACCAGAACCACCCATCCACAGCTCCGGCTCCTGAGCAGATCCCAGATCCTCAGAAGGCCTCTGTCTGCTCACTCTGACCTTAATTCTTCCTCCCACTGCCTCCAGGCCCACACCAGCTGACTTCCACTTCTGCCTTCCCAGATGGTTCTTTGGAAGGTCACCTGTGACATCCTTCTGTATCACTAGATCTGTGGGCAGTTTTAGTTCTCACTGATGGCCCCGCGGCATTTCCCCTCTGCCTTCCTCTTCCTAGAAACGCTCTCTGGCTTGGTCTCCACACTCCTCACTCTGGGCTCCCTCTAGTTCCTCTCTCACCTCCCCACCCTGAATGCTGTGGTTCCACAGGCCCCCTAGGCCCTCTCCACTCCTGGCTTTCCCTTGCCATACAGACAACACCTTCACTGTGTGCCCAGGCCCAACCATCGCTGTGCATTCCAGCTGCCCCTCCAGCTGCTCTTCCAGCTGCTCCGTTGTCTTTCTTTGAGGAGTTCCTACAGCTCTTTAGACTGCAAATCCCCACCTGCCCTTGAAACCTGGTCTCTTCCAGGTTCCTTCTCACCAGTAGCCATACCATGCTGTGTGAGAAAGCTGCACAGTGTCCTGGGCCCCTCCATCTCTCAACATCCACTCATCTCCTCTGTCAGCAAATCAGAACGTGTCACGCCTCCCTTCACACACACTGCAACCCTGCTTTCATCACACCTGCCTCTATGCTTCTGCCACCTCGTATCTCACCTGTTCCACCGCAGTGCTCCCAGTCACTTTCCCCTAATCCACTGGGTGTCCTCAATCAAGCTCCATGCAGGAGCCAAAGTGATCTTTAAAAAACACAAACTTGATCCATACAAAAATTCCCTGTATGGATCTTTTTACGGAGCTATCTTTTTAGTGGAGGACTAAAGCCAAGTAGTCTGTGGCCCTGTTGAGTCCAACCATTGCCTGGCTGGTGGCCATGTTCTCACACCTCCCACTGCTCACCACTCACTCATAAGCTTCCTGGTTGCTTGGTAAAATGTTCCCTGCTTCTGCTCACCTCTGGCCTTACTGTTCTGTACACCTGGGACATCTTGCCCCGTCCTAGCATGTAGGTTTTAGCTCAAATATTATCTCTATCAAAAGTGGCGTTGGTCACATACTCTGAATGGAATCCTACCATCACCTTCCAGCCCATCCTTGCCCAGGTGGGAGTCTCTAGCACTTCTGTAGCACTGCTTGGTATTTCTTGTTGATGCATTTATGGAACTCTCCCTGCTCTAAGTGCCCTGAGATCTTTGACAGCCAAGATACCTCTACACCAACCCATTGGTGCCTGATGCCCAGGAAATGTGAACTCTGATGACACCCTTCTGCCCAGCTCTGATCTTGCAGCTGGAAAAGTTATGTCTTCCCCTGGCCACATCATCCTGGGGTTGGGAACCTGTGGATTTAGCAACCACTTGTCATCCTAAGCTCTCTCAGTGATTTCCACTCTCAAACAGAAACTTTAGATAGTGCCAGAAATGGTTTCATCTTCTTGGCTCAAGGAGAGAGAGTGGAGATTATTTGCAGAAAACATCACTCGACTTGAGAGCCCCCCAGACCCCCAGGCTGGGAGACTCAATGCTCAGATCCTTTACATGAGCTCACAGGGGTCACATGCATGCATGCATACACATGTGTACAAAAACACATGCACACCCTATATCTGATGGTTACCAAGTATGTACCTGCATAGAAACAATCCCCCATATCTCTTCTCTTGTCTGGAGATGACAGGCAGACAGACAGTATCTCCATAGGAGGGCCTTAGGTATTAGCTGGATGGGAACTTGTCTTGTGGTACTTACCAAAATTTTACCTGAATTGAATGCTACAGAATGAGTCTTCCTCAAAATTCAACTTTCTAAAGATACTTTTATCTTGATCGTATGTATTTCCCATCTCTGCAGAAGTTATTTAGCTTTCTCTTTGAGGTTGTTTGAGGAGCCTGCTGGAGGTCAGAAGAAGAGGACAAGTCTCTCTCCAACCACGCCTTGCTGTAGCTTCCAACTCAAACAGCATAGTGCAGAAAAATGCCTCTTTGCATGTCAGAAAGACAGTCTAAAAAGTGGCCCCTTCTTGGACTTCTTTCCCTGTAGACCAAACCCTTTCCCTGTGTCCCTAAGACTGGGGATGTAACTCAGTGGTAGAAAGCTTGCCTAGCATGTGTGCGGCTCTGGGTTCAGAAGAGTAGAAGACTGGAGATTAGTGGCACGACAATAAAAAAGTGTGCCCTGCCAGATTGGTGTGAGATCTTGCTGTTGCTCAGAGCCTTGCTTTGCTCCCTCTGTAAGGCAATGACTTAGGTCTCCCTACTCCAGGCACCCATGGCTGGCAAACAAAAATGAAATTATATTCAGGATGGGAATCCAGGAATGCTACAATAATTTGCATAACACCCAGACAGTCACAGAGCCCTTGCTTTGGAGCCTCCCAGCCTCCCAAGATCACATCCAGAGTAAGGGACAGAGTTGGAGCTAGTTCCTCATCTCCTAAGGGTCACTGGGCCACAAGCCACACATGCACGCTCTGTGTGCCCTTCAGGGATCCTCTGTGTGGCACCTGTCTGACCATCAGTTCCCTAAAGTTATAGGTGGGAAGAGGAGCTGAGCCCAGGACAAGGCTTCTATGGGAGCAGGATACATGAGAAAATAAAGGAGCCACTCACCAGCTCTACATCGGGCTCTGGATGCCCAACACTCTTGTTTTGGGGAATGGGTTACAGTTTTTGTTTCTCTTTTTTCCTCAGAGACCCCTGGCAGGACCTCATAAACCAAGAAATCAAGGCAGCCTTCGCCAAAGCTCGCCAGGGCTCAAGTGTGCCCGGGAGCTCAGGCGAAGCCCTGGTCCAGCACTGAGGAGCAGACAGAGTGGGGCAGTGCTTGCACCAGCCTGAGGCTTCTGTGCCCCCCACTCCCCACAAACCCTGTCCCACTTCCTACAAAAGACTCTTGCTGAGCAACCTGGTGGCCACTGACTGCTCATTAATAAGAGCCCACGAGCGATCCTAACCAGCGGTTCCTGTACAGACCTGGGGGTAAACTTGCTCCTTACATGAAACAATAAAAATTGAAATATTCACTTCCTTCCACACAGTGCTTTATTCCAGGAAAATTACTTTGACGCAAATAGCTCATTATCATGGGAGCTCATTACTCCTGTTATGGGATTGCTGCCGCATTGTTCAACAGAGGACCAAGGCCCACAAAGAGGATTTTTAAAGTCCCTAGCATAGAGCTTAACCCACAGGAAATGCGGAGTGTGCCACTCCTTCCTGGCCTCTCCCCCAGCCAGCCCAAACCTTCAGTGTCTGGGAGCACTGTACAGAGAGTCCTGGCCTTGGCCCGAAATCCAGGGTGGGGAAGGGAGGCTGAGAATTCCTAGGTTCTTGGGAAAACAAGACATATCTTACTAGAAAAAAAAAATCAAAAGCCCACAACCAATTTATTAAAGTGGCTTTCACACCAAAGAGTGATCACCTAATCCTAATGGGTAACTTCAGAGTTCAAAAGACTCTTCAGAGGAGTTAAACAACACTATCACTTTGAACTTCAGGTTACTGGGAAAATGTTCTCTCTGGGGACTGCTGCACCCCGAGTGCAGGATGCTTGTGTGTGTGAATGAATGTGTGCAAGGTATAGGAGACATGTAAGGAGCATATGGACTTGGCTGTGGGAGATGCCATGGTGTCCCTTCTGTGCAACTCTAACTCTATTCTTTTCATGCCTCAGTTTCCTCAAATACTAAATGAGGCCAGTGGAAACACCACATCTAGTCTCATGAGCCTTTGGGCCACTGAGTAGGGAGGACCCGCATGTGTCTGTGGCCTGTGCCCACGGCTTTCGTGTGGTCATATCTGTGCATCTGATATAGCCACAGGGTGGTATGAGGATGGAAACCATGGTTTCTCTATGGCCTCTCAATGTGGCTCATCTCAGGCCTGCCAATGTTCTCTCAGGGCCTTGGTTTTCTCATCTGTGACGAGTGTTTGTTTTGGGTAACTAGTGAAGGCCTTCTGGGAGAATAGCTGTGCACACCCTGTGAGAATCCATAGCTGTCGACAGACACATGAACCCCAAATTCAGCCTAGCCTTTAGCTTTCCCTCCACGAGTGTTGATGTGGCTGGCAGTTGATGTCTCTAGACCTTCAGATCCTCACTGCACAGTAGGCACCACATCCCTGCCCTGCCTGCCTTACAAGTGCTGTTAGAACACAAATGGAAGGAGCTGATGTTACACTAACTAAGAGGTGTGGGAGAGACATGTCTGTCCCACTTGGGCCTGTGTGAACTGACCTGTGTGGTTGTGTGTACATTATACACATTTATGTCAGAGTTCAAAAGGCCACTAGCAGACAGGCGACAATGAGCTCGTGCCTATGCCTATGTACGTGTGGCTTGTCACTGTATCTGTATGCATTTGCATATCTGCAGTATCTGCTTGTGTTGTCCATCTATGCATATGTGGATTCATATGTCTACATGCACACATTTTCAGACTTCATTGTGTCTGCTTGTACCCAGCTTTGTGCATATTATGTGCCTGAGTCTTTTCTGGTACCTTAGTCTGGAAGCAGTAAAACATCATGTATCTGTGATATCTGTAGGACTGGATCCATTTGTAGGCCCAGCTCTTAGGCCCTCCAGATGTGTGGCCTGGGGAGCAACCTGGCCCTTCATCTAGCATGTGAGCTACCCACATACATGGGCCAAGACACCTCCACTCCTGGCAGGCTCCTGGCAGAGCCTGAGGGCTCCAAAGCTAAAGCATAGCACATAACTAGATTTCTCGTCATGGCGTTCCAAGCTTTTTATACCACCTGGGGATGAGGGAAGCAGGCCAGCACGCACTGGACCCTGAATCATGTCTCAGCTGAGATGCTTTGGGCCTCATCCTTTCTCATTTACCTGCTTCATGCCAGCCATGTGCCAGGGGTTTCCATGGGAGCCAGGAATTACTGACCACTTTCCAAATGGAGATGGAGGCTGGGAGGGGGAGGTGCCTAGTCCCTGCCCATCTGTCTGCTGCCTCATGACCTGAGCAACAGACATAACAGCACCTATGAAAGCTGAAAGAAATAGCAACGATCACTGAAAGGCTCCCAGGGAGGCAGGCTCATGGGCACACAGCTCTCCCCTTTGCAGAATGAGGGTGAGGAGAGCACCTCCCTGGCAAGGCTCAGGGAGGCCCCAGAGCTGGGCTGCCACTCTGGAGAGGAGCCAGCCGACCATTCACATAAGAGTCTGCACATATGTCCAGGTTGGAGTCATGACTTTCATGATGTCCATGAGATCTCCACTGGTCTAGGGCCTTCCTTCCCTTGAGGTGGGACATTCCTGCTATCTCTAGAGGATATGGCTTCACTGTAGCAGATGGGGCCATAGAATTCTGGGAGGTACCCACAGGGCCAGGTTATCTGGAACCACTTGGTTCCTAGTTCTTTCAGTGGGTACAGTTGGAAATGGGTCCCTGGAAAACCCAAGCCCTTGAACCTTGTATTTAAAGCCCTATATGAGCTCGCACCACCTCACCACTCCCGCGTTTAGGCCATGTTGTCCTTAGCCTTCCCCATAGCCTTCATGGTACCACCACTGTGTTCCTCCTGCTTTCTCTGCTTTCTGAGCCCCTCCAACATCCAAAAAACATCTAGACACCTGGCAAAGGCTACCTAAAAGCCACCTTCTCCTGAAATGCTTTTCCACCCATGACTGACCAGCCTTGTCCTGTTCATGCTCTTTGGTCCAATGCTCAGGACAGGCCAAAATTGGAGGAGAAACTAATGAATAAGCAAATGAATTAATTAATCTGCCCAAAGGCTCTGTGATGCCAGTTCCCAAGGTCACCTGCCCAATTCCCTTTCTGCTGTTCGTCTACATCTGGTCTGGTGTTCATTTGGAATCTTGCTCTCAAATGCCTGGTGAACACATTAGCCTATGGTTTCTTTTGCTACCTTCCCTACTCACCATCCCCTCTTGCCCAGATGGCTCTGCACCAGTTTGGATGCTGTTTCCCAGACCACTGCTTCCCATCCCTCAAACCCTCCTTTTTCTCTCTAACCTCTGCTCTTTTGCCACCTCCTGAAAGAAGTCTTCCTTGAACCCTCTCACTGCCAAGTGCCTTAAAGGGCCACTTGCTCTGTACCTTTTTGACCACTTGGGCTACATGTAGTATGGGTTGCCTTTCCTGGAAGACTGGGGGCTTCCTGAGGGCAGGATTAACCCTGATTCACCTTTCTATGATCTTAGTTTCTGACCAGCAAAGATCAGTGGAGAAAAAATACAACAGGGCAGGGCAGAAGGAGGCTACCGCCATGGCAAGGGAACCTTGATTTAAAGAATCTGTATGCATGAAAGTCTGCATTGACTCAAAAGATAGTTAGAATGGAAGCTACATTCTCATAGGAGGACAGGTGATACAGAGGAACAGGACAGAGCCACATGTATTGAGCACCTGCTGTGTGCAGTCTGGGAGTCATCCTTGCGGTCTCAGAGAGGGTGCCCACATCCTAGTGATAGGCGAGGAACCAAGGTTCTGAGAGGAGACCCCTGGCCTTATGTGTTTCTAGAGTCAGCTGGGGTCCAGACACCCAAGCTCAGACTCCTTCCTGAGGACCAGAGTACTGCTGTCTCTTGCCCTGGACTCCCTTGCATATGTCCCATCTGCTCAAGGCCTCCTCATATGTCTCCTCATCAGGAACTGGACAGCACTGGACTGAGTCCTGCCTCCCTTTCTTTGTCGGAGAAACTCTCCACAAATCCACTAGGGGGCAGGCAAGTTGTTCTGGAGAGAAGCAGATACAGGGCTCTCTGGACTTAACTGTACCTGGCTGTCCCTGCCTGGGGATAAACAGGGATGGGGGCTCACTCTGAGGCACCTTTCTTGGGATATCTCCCTGACCAGTAAAGGATACTGAAAAGATAGCAGTTCTGGGTGCCCTGTCACCATCTGAAAATCCTGGACCAAGTCCTGGACATGTCTCAAAGGGTTTGTTTCGCCTCTAACCATTTACATTTTCTGCTAAGTAACACCTGCTCAACAAGCTTTCCTAGGCACTGGCTCAGGTGACCTCCTGGGAGGCAGGTGTGACTATCCCCATTCTCAGCCAGGAAAGCTGTCCTCTTCCACAGATGGCTTAGTTCCTCCTTCTGGGCTCCAGATGCAACAGCATCTTTGATGTGTGGGTGCTTCCCTTGCGGGCCCCAGATATTCAGCCTGGCTGCCTGGCCCAGAATGGGATGACAGCTCCCTGTTCTTCCCATGACACTTCTCCACATTCTTACATCTAATCACCCAGTCCCAGTTAGTCCCAGTTAGTACACAATGATGGTCTCTGCCCTTTTTTCAAGTGTTGGGGATCAAACCCAAGGCCTTGCATATGGTAGGCAAATGCTCAACCACAGAGCTGCATCCTCAGCCCTGGACTCTACATTTCTCCACCCTCAGCAGCCACACTGGCCCTTGTTGCTCTCCTACCTCCATCCTACTGCAGCTTACCTGCAGCATAGACCTTGCCACCTCACTTTCCTACCTGGCATTTGCTCTGCTCCTGATGATCAAGGCCCTTCTCCAGGCAGCTGCTAGCTGGCCCTGCCCCACCTCCCCTGACTGACAGCACTTTCCCACCCCAGCCTTCGCCTCTCCTCAGAGCCTTCACTCCAACCCTGAGATTTTTGTATTCCTTTTCTAATATATAAATTTTATTTAAAGAGAAAAAAAGGGTAGTAATAATACAGAATTTCAAAAAATAAATAGTAAGAAATCACTAGTTGATAAATTATATGTTGTCATCTTAGGAATAGTTGTTCAAGTTACAAAATTAAAGCATACAAAGTGGACATTCAAACAATGAGACTGAAAACAGTTCTCAAATTTTTGTATTCTTAGCCATAATTATGATAACCCTGGGGACTTGGACCAGTGGCCTAGAAGCTGTAACCTCATGTCACCACTGTGTCTGGTGCAAAACGCTTCCAGTTTGAGGACATCACAATTTTTACTAAGCACTTTTCCAGAGCTATTATTTTGCACAGGGGCTAGAGGAAGCTGGGACTCCATCTGTTGTCCCCATGTGCCCACCTTGAGCCCACACATTGCACTTTAATGTAGCTCTGGAGCCAGACCCAACTTCCCAAGCAGGTGTAAGAATGCAGATTGGATAAGCCCGAAGGGGAGGGAGCATCATGGCTCACTGTGCAGCTAAACTCCACCAACTCCATCCAGCCTCTTGATTGTCCCTCCACAGCCCCCTCTCTGGCAGCCACCCAGTTTGCCCCACCCGTTCTCTTCTTACCACCGTCTTATCCCCAGGACACTTCATTGTTCTGAGGATACCCAGCCACAGCTTTCTGCTTCATTGGTGACTACCAGGCATGACACCAGGACTGACCAAAGGCCCCTGAACATTTAAAGGCTGAATTAAGTCTCCTGAGCAAAGTGAAGGCTGTTTTCAAGGCTTCCTGTAGGTCCCCAGACAGGGTCTTCACCTCACTGGAAAAAGGAAACTAATCTCAATAGCATGGAAGAGCTGTAATTTCACCCTCCCGACAATCACACAAGGTGAATATTAGCCTCTCTACATTTTTTAGGTGAAGCTATTAAGACTCCATCCAAGATTACCTAGAAGCCAATGGTAGAACAGGCCCCAAAGTCCCCATCACCTGCACCACTCTGGGGGCCTATAGACCACAGCCACTCTAAGGGAAGAGGTGATGCCGACAGTCACCCACTTCAGAGTGAGGCTCAGCGATGTTCTGGGGTGAGGTTCAGAGGAGTAAGCAGATGAGACCAGGCCTCCAGGTGAAGTCAAGGCCAACAGGCAGTGTCTGGGTGGGAGGTGAAAATGCTGTCAGGCAGGTGCCAGAGGTCAAGGTTGGAACTTCAGTGTACATGGGGGAGGGGAGTGTTGGGGCAGGGAAGCCAATGACTTCTGGCCATCAGGAGCTCTTCACAGGGCTGCTGCAGCCTTCTTTCCACTGGGAAGCAGTAGCATCCAAGGCTACATGGGGAGGGGAGTGGGGGCTTGAGAAGTGGCTTTCTTGCTCCTGCAAGGGAAGAGCCCTTCAAGCAGTAGGCTCAGCTTTTGTGTTGCTGGCACAGAACCCCACAAGGAACTGCTGCAGCCCTCACTTTAGTGCGGTGGGAGGCAGAGATGGGAAGGAGAGGCACAAGGTGGTGAGAAGGGCAGAAATGACAGAGCACAGCTGGGAGAGAGCTGGAAGTGGTGAGGGGACGACGAAGGATTCATGTGAGTGGCCGATAGAGAACTTGGCACCTGTGAGGAGTGAAAGAAACAGGAAAATGGGAAGTGTGATGGGTGCTTGGACCCTGTGCTGTCAAAGGCTTTTGAGCCAGGGAGGGAACCCCACCAAGCCTGTGTTTTGGAAAGATTCCATTTGGTTGCCCCAAGCGGGATGACTGGGAGGACACAGTCACAGGAAATGACTTTCTCCTAGGTGAGGAAGTTTTCTTGGGGAGAGGACCAAAACAGAAAAACACCCAGGCCAAGGCTGAGAAAAACACCATAACAGGATAGTACAAAATGCTGGGCGAGAGGAAATTAAAGAGGAGGGACAGCCCTGTTATCCCAGCACTCCGGAAAGCAGAGGCAGAGGGCTGAAAGTTCAAGTTCAGCCGGGGCAACTTAGAGACTTAACGATAACCTGTCTCAGAATTAAAAAATAAGACCAGGCTGGAGAAGTAGGTCAGTCTGAAGGAACTGAGTTCAATCTTCAGTACTGAAAAACAAACAAATGCATATTTTTAAAAAATAAAGAAGGAGAGAGTCGGCAGCTCTGAAAAACAAAAGGATCTGTGGCCAGAGGGCGTCTACCAGAACAGTACAGGATGTGGAGGTGGCAGATGAGCTGGGAAGGTAAAGGGGCTGGAGACCTGGAGGCAATGGAGGCAGAGGTAAGGAGAAGGAAAGGAGAGAGAACAGTAAGAGGGAGCAACTCCCTTCCAGGTCTGGTCAGAGCATAGGAGAGAGAGAGACAGACAGACAGACAGACAGACACAGACACACAGACACAGAGAGAATTGGAAAGTAGCTGCTGGAGGGAACCTAGAGGCCAAGGAGGCATTTGTGAACCAGGTGCCTGTCTGTGCTGGTGGGATGAGCTGCCAGAGGAGGGTCTGTCCAGAAGGCTAAGGACTGGGGAGTCTGGAGGGACTCAGTCTCTGCAAGTAGGCGGCATATCACATCCCCCAGTGGCCAGGTAGGTCTTCATATGGGGAGGTACAAGTTTGGTTTTGAAATTGAGTTTAGACCCCAAGTCTAGCTCTCCTGTCCTGAGTGCCCAAGGAGAGGCAGAAGCCATCCCAGCTGGTGGAAGCCAAACAGCAGCATCCCCAAGGTCAAATAAGTGACTTCCAAGCTTGCAGACCAAAACAGAGACTGGCTTTGGGGAGAGGGCCCAGCATCCACCACTCAGAAGACAACATCCAGAGCCCCAGCTGGGCTCCTAACTAGATTAATCACAGGATCCTCAGGAGGACACAACAGTCAGACTAATTTAGGCCAAACTTGTCTTTCCCCCTCTTCCTTTCCACACCCTAGGAAATTAGTCCTAGTAAAAGCCACTCAGCTCCTGTGTGGTCTGCTTCTGAGAAAATCAGAGTCACATGCAATGTGAGATGACAGCCCCATCCCCAGGAGTGTAGGCACATATATGCTTGTGTGTCTGCATGCAGGAGAGGGCTCTTCTGTGCTGTTTCTGGTGTGTGTGTGTGTGTGTGTGTGCCCATCGGTTTCAGGGATCCTGGACATTTCAAGTCTTGCTATAAATATAGAATGTCTACATGTGTGTAATGTACAGCCTTTGTGTGGTACATACAATTTATACATATATATGTATCATGTGTACCTTGTAAGTGCTTATGTACATACTTCTGTGTGTGTTGCATCTATTTCTAAGTTTAATTTGGGCAAAGTGTGTATCTGTATTAGTATCTTTTCTGCTGCTGGAATATGATACCCAACATCCAAAATTTATACGAGGAGGTTCATTTTGGCTTATAATCTCAGTGGGTTCAGTCCATAGTTAGTTTGCTCCAAGCTAGAAACCAGATGGCAGAACAACATGGTGGAGGAAAGCTGCTCACCTCTGTCGGGGACCAGGGATATGAAATAATATTTTACTATGCTGGGGACCAGACTATGTGACTGGCCCTGTGGTCTACTGCTGAGGCCAGTGTGACTTGCCTCAGGGACAGGAGAGTTTGCAAACTGCTGGATGCTCTCTTGCTGGGTTGGGAAAACTCATATTCACAGTTTCCTGGGGCAAGATAATATCTGCTGAGGATGGGGTACAAAATGCAGGCATCAGGCATGGGTCAGGACCTTAACATATTCCCTTTGAAATGCTAACCTTGATCCCATTTTATTATCCTGTTCTTACCACAGTCACCATTCCAGGAAAAGTACACCACCGCTTCCACTGCTCCTTGCTAGTTAATAAAAGCAGGCCAACTGCAGAGGTGGGTGTGTGTGTCCAATAGACACAAGTTCCTCCCGGTCCCCTGGGTAACTAGAAATTCTTCTTTTGTCTTTCTTTTCTGCCACTGTTCACCCCACAGGTATTGAAGGTCTGATCAGCCCCCAGCAACTGGTGTCCAGAACGGGGATTGAGACCTGAAGAGTTCCACCAGAGTGGAAAGTTATGAAAAGGACATTGGGGGATTCTGAGGGACAACTTTGAAGTGGAGTTGGCCAAACAAAAGTAAAAATAAATAGTAGAAAAGCTTTTCTAACCAGGACACTGGGGCAGAATTTGGCAACAGAGGAGCAAAGATATGTGCAGCCGCTGCGTATGCTATTGAAACAGGCAGGAGCCCAGGATGGAACTCACTCTCTTTCAAAATGCTGAAGACATTACTAAATATAATATGTGGTTCCCACAGGTGGGACTCTTGGACACAGACAGTTGGGATAGAGTGGGCAAAAATTTAGAAGGACCCATGCTAGGGGAAAATAGATTACTTCAGATGCTCTCTGTCTTGGTTGCATTTCTCTCATTGCTGGGACAAAATACCCAACACCCAAAATGAAGGAAAGAAAGGGTTTATTTAGCTAATAGTTTTGGGAGGTTTCAGCCCATAATCAACTGACTCCAAGGCAGGGTGGTGTGCCTAAGGGGCAGCCACGTATGGTGGCCGCAAGTGATAAGATAGAAGAGGGTAAAAGGAAAAAGTGTACCTCTTTCCCTCCTAGGGACAGCACTCTCACCACCAGTCCCAGCACTAGACAACAAACTAATCACAAAGGCTAAACTCAGCCACCTCCATAACTGCATTAGGCTTTGGGGGCACATCTAAACAAACCACAACACCTTCCAACACGACGTTTGGTAAAATCCACCTTGGAACCGCTGTGTGCTATAGCTATTACTACAACTGCTACTGCTTCCCGTAAAAAGGTAGGGTGGGGAGAAATCAGGTAAAAGGTAGAGAGATTCTTTCTTGTCCTGCACTTGCAGAATTTTTAGAGGCTAGTAAGCATGTGATGATGCAGAGGCTGCCAGTTTGAGCTGTTGGGGGAAGAGCTGAATGTCTGCTTTCTGAAAACATGTCTATGGTGGCAGGGGTTCAGGCTGATGCCCAGCTGTGCACCTGGCTGGGCTGCTCAGGGTGCATGATGCCCACGCCTTTGTTGCAGTCAGCCCTTGTTTTAACTGAACTGAGAACACCCCCTTGGTTCCCCACCGCTCCAGATATGTGTTTATCTCTTTATTCAAGTCTGAGTTGCACTGAAGTAGTAGATTGGCAGCTCCTGGGGCTGCCGCATCCCATGCCTCCCATAGGCCTTGCCAATTCCAGCCCCCCAGCCTGCACCCAGCATCCTGGCTCCTGCCTTTCCCATGTACCTGGCTGCCACTCCTATTGTCTAATAGTGGCAATGCCAGTGGGCCAGTAGCAGAACATGTAACAGAAAAGCAGTTCCTCCTTTCTGCTTCCCTTGGCCATGCCAGACATGGTGACATGCGCCTGTAATAGTCTCAGCTAAGCAGGAGGCAGCCTGCAGATAGAGTACTCATTCACAAGCAGCCAAAATCATCGTGCTTCAGTTGCTTTTGAGAACACAAATAAAGACTGCAAACAGGCCATTAGGGTGGTCAGGGTCGGAAAAAATCATAGAAATTATATAAAAAGCTTGTCAAGATGCAAAAACCAAAATCATACAAAAATTCAATGCTAGCCCAAACAGACCTCACAAATGCTGTTAGAAAGAAAAAGAAGGCCTGAGTAGGTGCCAGAACATATAGAGGTGACTGAGCCAGAGACTAAATGAAAGGAGGGCATGGACTGGCAAAATTCTTAAGATAAAATAAAATAACAAAAAAATTTGATTATGAGTAAAAGGTTTTTATTCTTTCTAATTCTTACTATAAGAGATTTCTGTTAATTGACCTACAAAGACTTTTGACTGGTATTCCGTAAAAGAATCATTATAATTCAGTTTGGGCAAACACACCAGAAGCATTCTGGTTTTGTAAACAAACTGTCTTATATGTGTTTGTTCATCTGTCTGTCCAATCTGTAACTGGTTACCACACTTACAGCTTCTAGGAAGTCTTTTGGGACATTGTCATGGTTTGCTGGTGTTTATATTTGTAATCCCAGGGAAAAGTTATTGGAATTCCAATAATTCCAATCTACCACTTCACCTACGGCTTGAATAAAGAGATAAACACGTATCTGTAGTGGTAAGGAGCCAAGGGGTTCTAAATTCAGTTAAAACAATGGCTGACTGCAGCAAAGGCCTTGACCTGTGGCCGCACTTTTCATTAATTCGTGAAAAGGGGGGTGGCTCAGGGATGAGTGACAGTGAGAGTGACATGAAGCACGTGAGTGCTGTGAGTGGGCTAGGTAGGAGGCATAATAGCACCTCTGCAAAATCCAGAGAGAGGCATGTAGAAAAAGTACTCTGCATAACACAGCGTAAGGAAGTATCTTATTTTTGGGGGTCACTGCTTCAGCTCTGATATCTGGCCTTCATGATCTGAGATGTCATGGGCTCTTTCTTGAGCTTCAGTCTCTACTGATGGTGTGGTGTCACCTGGTCTAGCTCACACATTCTAATTGAAAGCTATGGGCAAGGAATCACTGACCTGTCACATTGCTTTAAAGATTACACATCAGCACCTCAGCTAGACCCATTTGCATTGCTTAAAGCCAATTGAGGGGGTAAAGAACTATCCTAACCAGTTCTGTGCATATCAGTATGTGGAATCAGGACTGGGTTTAGCCAAAATGGTGACAAATGCTCTTCTTTCAAGGAGAGCTGTCCGACTGGTCTTCCATAACAGCTATTTTGTTTTAGTTCAACAATTTTTTCTACTTTTTGCCCTTTTGGATTTTTAAAATATTTATGTCTATGACTTAAGTTGGCTTAAAGATAAATGTCATTAGAATTAAGGACATACTTCTCTCCAGATTTCCAACTGATCAAAATGATGCCAGCTTTGGTTTTACAAATACCATACATATGTTGTCCAGTGAAAATAACTCATGAATCTTTCATTGGTCAAATATGCATTCATTATTATAATCTGGTTCCCATAAGTCATCTAATATTTGTTAAGACAGTTAGAGACCCCTTGGGCTTGGGAAAACTGCTGGACAACACATCCCTTTGGTGAATAAAGGAATAGCTGCCTAAAAACATCTTATTTCAGCCTTTGTTCATTAATGAGACCCTATTAGTTTATGATTTATGGGAGGTAATACCCAATAAATGTTGTTAAACATGTTATTGTGATATGTTTGTATTGTTCATTGTCAAAAGGCTAAATTTTCTGGAACAATAAGGTTCCATTAAAAGATGCTCTTGGTGCAAAACTAAATTAACAGACAAAGGTTTCTATATAACTATGATATTCAAATTATTACTAATTTCATGTTGTATTAAATGTAGTCATGTCTTCCAGGTATACAGGTCTTCTAAGATGTAAAACTAGAATTATTTACGGTGATAACATTTTTTTCTCAGATATCTGCCTTTCTCTTGTGTTCCAACTCCTTGCAGTAAGAGGCATATGTCAAACTAACATGAAGCCACCAATCAGATAATAGTTTAAAATTTCTTTAAAAAGGCTTAGATGTCACTATACTTAAAGATGTTTAAGTACTAAGCAGTCCCAACAATGTCACACTTCTTTAGTGACATCCTATTAAAGGACAACCAATTAGGTGAGAGATTCTTTATGTACTAAATAGAGATGACTGATTAAAAAGACTTCTATATTAGAATGGACATTTAAGTTTGTTACAAAATAATGCCATCATGATTGTCATACTAAAATATTATGTGTGGCTCTTGATCTCAAGTTTTCTCTATAAACCATATAACTATTGTCTGTTATTCTACAGAGATACAACTATTAAAATAACCACGATTGATAGGAAATAACAGTCCTCTGACTATACTTTATATTTCAAAGTGCTTGATATCCAGATGAAATTATAACAGTTGAACTCACTGCTCCCAATAAAATACTACTTCTTAGGTTCCAAAGAGCAATTCAGAGTTGCTGTGCCACCTTTTATATTGGGCATATTAGATCCCATTGTAATTGTCTGGGTCCTTTAGCCCATGGTAACCAATAGGCTGATTCATAAATGGGTGGCTTATGTTACTCTCTTTGATCTGGCCAGACAATCCCACTCATATCATCATCAAATAGTAGAGCCCTAACCAAAGAATTTCAATTGTCTCATTCACAAGTTAGAAAATTGTCTTGTCGTGTCCTACTTTCCAACACATCCTTCACCCCATTCTCACTGAAGGATGCAAACCCTGAAGCCTTCAACAGAATAAAATGTGACAGATGGATGTTATTCATATCCCATCCTTTGGGCAGTTACAATATATCCCTGTATCTATAGATACTTCTGTATGATTCATGCTCCCTGCCATAGTGGCAAAAAGGTGGAACATGTTCAAAAACATTGTATGCTTTTGCTGAGTCGGGAGTCCCTCATACAATCAAAACTAACAATGACCCTCACAAGTTAGTAAAGCTTTATCCTCCTTTTTATCCTCTAGCTCTAGCATATTAAACATGTTTCAGGCATTCCCTATAGTCCTCAGGGCCGAGCTGTAGTAGAGCATGCACATCTTTCCTTAAAGATACAATTACAAAAACAAAAGGGAGAGTACGGTTACCTCCATAGGCACAATTAGACCTTCATACCTATACCTTAAATTTTTTAATCTGCTTACAGAAAATAAATACATTCCATAAGAACTTCACTGACAAAAAGACAAATCTAGAAACATGCCAAGAGCACAAGTCCTTCGGAAAGATATCTGAACAGGAAAGTGGGATGGTCCAGTACAATCAATAATCTGGACTTGTGGGTATGCTTCTGTATTGACAGGTCATAGAGCCATCCCAGCATGGGTGACCAGAAATAGATGAGACCTCAAACTCATGTGGGGTCTGCTGCTGCCAGGCCCATCAGTGCAAGCCTTCTCAAAGATGACCCTGGAGGACGCTCCTTAGCTGTTGACAACCACACAGACAGCAAAGCCCGTGACAAGTGAAGCAGACAGATCAGGAGGCTGAAAGGCTAGTGATGAAACAGGACTTCCCCCATATCCAAGAGAATATGTTCATTGCTATCACAGCCATCATCACTTGTTCTGTGTATAAAACCCTGTGTCCAGAAAATAATACTGGGTGCATGTACCCAACCTCCCTTTATTATGAGACCTTCTGTGGGC
The DNA here is from genome assembly GCF_034190915.1 of Cavia porcellus. Taxonomy (NCBI): domain Eukaryota; kingdom Metazoa; phylum Chordata; class Mammalia; order Rodentia; family Caviidae; genus Cavia; species Cavia porcellus. The sequence goes on from NW_026947492.1 coordinate 58,133,099, forward strand.
TGATTTTCCTCCTGAGATTTATCATGGTCAATTAGATTGGGTTACAGGACCCTTTATGTTTCTGAGATTCATGGATTCCAATACTACTCTAAATTATACATCCCACCTTCTATATATACCCTTATGCATTGAACATCCATCATTAAAATCTGTTTCCCTATGTACCCATAGTTTTGGGTGGTCTGTCATGGTGAGCAATTGATACCTTTGGGAACGGAATCAACATCTCAGGAGAACAGATTAAATCGTCTGCACCCAGTGTCCCTCCTTATACAAAATATACTTCCAGGAGTGGCATCTATAAGCATTCCTCCTCCAACCATGGGCCTCCTAAAGGAGAAAAAGACAAAAAATGTATTTAAACCAATTTGAGTTCATAGATTTGGGCCCTTGTGGGAAGCTGGGAAAGACAATAACCACTCTGCCCAACATGAGTCCCATTGGTATTATTAAAGCAACTACTTTGGAAGAAACACTTCTGTTGCATATACTATAGATGAGGGACAATTTACATGGCTGGGTCTAGTTTCAATACCCCTCCCCCCGCCATTGCCACAGGACATCATTAATGGCAAACCTGAACCCCTTCAGAGGACAATTTTTAAAATGGCCCTTCCCTATTACCTTGATCAAAAGTGGAAGAGAAGTTTATACAAATTGACTGAGAATATCTCCACTATCCAAATTTGGAAAAGGAAAATTATTCTGTATGTATGTATAATCCTTATGTTTTCTCATGTGGAACTGTTAAATGAAATTCTACTTCTTTTGACTGTAGGGAATGTATCTTAAGCCATTGCATATCCATTAGAGCCCTAGCAAATAAGATCCTGGGGCACATGCCTAGAGTTTGAAAGCCTGTGAATCTCAGAACCATGAGCTGATGCTGCTATGATTCATTTATTACAAACATTAGTTAACCATCTTATAGCCAAGACAAAACAAATGTTAAGATTATTGCTAGAATTTTTTCTTTGGTATTTCTGATTTCTGATCCTATGTAGTTCTTGCTCATTCTATTCAGACTACTTATTTTGTGGATAATTGGACCAGAACTGCAGGCAAAACTTAAAATATACAACATTCTATTCACACAAAATTATAGTCACAAATTAGTGTCTTAGAAACTACTATTATATAGATGGGAAATCAAATAGAGAACTTACAGATATAGCAAGGTTTCCAGTGTCATTTTAATATTACTCAGTATTGTGTAACTCCTCTCATGTATGACCAATCCACCTATCCTTAGGAATGTATAAAGAATCACATACAGGGTGCTAAATACAATATTCTAGGTATTGATTAGAGGCATCACAAAAGGAGGTATTATCTGCATCTCAGCTGACTCAAAATATTGATGAGCAAATTCAGCATTAAGATATATTTGCTGGTACCTTTGATCAACTTAATCTGTAAGATTATCTCAAGGCCAATTCTGTATTTTATACTGTATTCATTATACTAATCAGTGTGTCTTGTGCTTCTTCTCCTAGTCTGCTGCTGGAGAAACCATACCAAACAATGCCTACATGCTATCCAACTTTAATTCATGTTGTTTCAACTCTTGCAATTACAGAAAAAAAGGTAGGGACCAGGGATATGAAATAATATTTTACTATGCTGGGGACCAGGCTATGTGATTGTTGTCCTGTAGTCAGAGACTGAGGCCAGTATGACTTGCCTCCAGGACAAGAGAGTTTGCAAACAGCTGCACATTCTCTGGCTGTGTTGGGAAAACTCATATTCACAGTATCCTGGGGCAAGATAATATCTGCTGAGGATGGGGTACAAAATGCAGGCATCAGGCATGGGTCAGGACCTTAACATATTCCCTTTGAAATGCTAACCTTGATCCCATGTTATTATCCTGTTCTTACCACAGTCACCATTCCAGGAAAAGTACTACCACTCTCACTGCTCCTTGCTAGTTAATAAAAGCAGGCCAACTGCAGAGGTGGGTGTGTGTGTCTACTAGACATAAGTTCCTCTGGGTCCCTTGCGGACCTTAAAATGTGCTTTTCCTCACTGCCCGCCACCTCACAGGTATCTGAGGGTCTGGCACATCTCAGGGCAGCCAAGAAACAGAGAGAGAAGGGAAGAGTCAGGGATAAGAGTGAGGGATGATCAGGCCCCAGTGATCTGCTTCTTCTGACAAATTCTCACCTCCAAACAGCACAGTCAGCTATGGCCCCACCAGTGGGCTGATCCACCAATCCACAGATGAATATAGTGCTCCCACGATCCAATTACCCTCCAAAAGTCCCAAATCTAAACCCAAGACTTTTGGGGAATATTTTAGATCTAAACTATGACATTACCTAAGTATGGTAACTGACTCTCGAGAGTGTCCCTGCAATACTGAAATATTTTGTAGACAGGTTCAGTGGCACAACTCTCTGTGGACCCCAATACTCTGAGAGGCTGAGTCCGGAGGATCACAAGTTCAAGCCCAGCCTGGACAACCTGACTCAGAAAGAGAGTGGGGGTCTGAAGACATAGATCAGTGCAAAAACCCTCAGTTCAAGCCCTAGTACTGAGAGAGAGAAAGAGAGGGGGAGAGAGAGAGAAAGACAAAGAGACAAAGAGAAGGAAGGAGGAGGAGGAAGAGAAGGAAGAAGAGGGAGAAAAGAACAGAGAGCAGTGGAAAGGAAAAGAAAGGAAAGGACTGCTGCTAGCCTGTGCCTGTCTGACACTCTGCGAAGTGATGCACACTTGTCATTTCCATAGGTTGTGGCGCTGAGTCCTGTGCTGTTGCCCTTGAGAGCACACATGGAGGGTGTGTGTATGTGTGGGTGTGACCACAGGGGCATGTGTCGTGGGGGAACCTGTGGCTCCCATCAGCAAGCGGAACAACATGGGGGAAGGGTGACTGCCAATGCAGCAGAGGGACTGTCCCCACTTTATCACCTCCTGGCTGGGTGACTGTAGTTAGTTCCTGCCCTCTAGTGTCTCCCCTTCCCTGCACAGAACAGCATTGCAATATCCTCAGAGGTGCCAAGAACCGAGACAGCATGAGTAGAACAAGGGGTCAAGGTGCCTATCTAAGAAGACACCATCCCAGTGAGAGCTTGGTGTGGCCAGGCCATGGCCCTCCTGCCCATCCGCTGGGGGCCTCTACCTGCCTCGTGTGGCCTACTCACACCACACAGGGACCACTCCACAACCACTTCCTGTTCTCCCTGGGCTCAGCCAGTGCAAAGAAGCAGGTGACTGACACCAACAGGATCACTCTTCAAACTGCCCTGTTCCCACTTCACAGAAATGAAATGGGTTCGGTGAGGTGAAGCCACCAGCCCAAAGGCACACAGCAGTGGGCAGTACAGCAAAGATAGGAATGTGGCTGTTCTCCTCCCTCTCTCCGCCCTCCTCATCCTGTCTGCAGTGAGAGGGGGATACTGTTCAACGCAACTTCTAGATTATCTGCTCTGTTGGCTAATTAATGAGTTACCAAGTGTGCAGGTGCTGCAGCCTCACTGCCTGGACCTACCTGTACTGGGTTGTGGAAGCTTAAGTGAATCACTTAATCTCTCTGGGTTTTCTTATGCGTTATCTGCAAAGTGGAGAGAATAACAGCAATAATAACAGTGGTGGTAGTAATAAAGTCTACCTCATTGGGTATAGGAAGGATCAAATGAGTTGTCACGTGAAAGCTGCTGTAGGAAGCTGCCTGGTCTCGCCTGTCCCCTTCCCGAGTTGGAATTACTCCTGGTTCTGCTGATCAGAACCTTCACATTTGCTTCCCTCGTTTCTGTACCTCAGTGGGGGAGGTACCACCACTGTGACTTACCTTGGTTCACAGGTGGAACTGTTCAACCATAAGATTCCATCACAAAAATAAAAATTCTGGGGATGTGAAAGCCCTACATTCAATCCACAGTACTGGTAAAACAATCCAGGCCAGGCTTGTACCAGCCTTCCCAAAGCCACCTGCCCCTCATCATTGCTGGCACTGTGGCCCCTGAGTTTGGCAGCCTTAGTTCCACCACAGTTTGCTGGAGATGCTGACTCAAGCCCCTCCTCCGAGGTTTAGTGGAACCACTCTCTCCTACGGGTGAAACTCGAGGTCTGCCATAGTGAGTGTTCGAGAGTTTTATGCTGGCCCAAGATTAGGGACTGGGACAGACCTTGAAAGAGTCTGCTGTGTGAACCTGGGAGGCACCGTTGTGGAAGCAGAAAAGAGACTGAGGAAACCAGACTCTCACTCACAGTATGACTTCAAGGTACATTCTCATCCTCTCTAGAAGCCACTATCCTTGTTGGAGTGGAAATATGTGAGATAGAAACTTCAGAAAGTGACCATTTATCTGTGGAAATCTCCTGGATCTCTGGTAGCCTGTTCCTCTACAATGGCTTGGGGCTTCTACCACTCTGAGGAAGACAGCAGCCTCCAGCCCTTTGGGTGTGCAGCCCTTTGAAGAGGCTGGAATCATGTTGAATGATGGGAAGGGGCCTGGAGGAGCTGCTGGAGGTAAGGCACACCCACCATAGGAACATTTCTGGAAGCACAGCCTCAGGGACTCACAGGCACAGGCCCTGACCTGGGCATGCACAGCCTACAGGCCAAGCGTCTCTCTGACCTGACGCCCTCTCCAGACAAGGTCTCATGGGTCATGGTCACCCATCATGGTTCCCTGTGCCAACAGATCCTTCAGTCAGCCATGGAATGTGAACTTTGCCACAGGAAGATGATGACACTAATCAGACTGATTCAATTCTGTGTCAACCTGCTTCTCACAGCCCAACCATCTTCTCACCCTACTGAAGATGGCAGAATGACTATCTCCATCTTACAGACAAGGAAACTGAGGCTGGGAGGGAGAAGGCTGTGCAGAGGTCACTTATAGTCAGGCTCCCCTCATGGCACAGCATCTGCTCCCACCTGCAGTGCACTATTCCCATCAGCTCTGGCCTCAAGGTGCATGTGCTGGTCACCGCCTTGCCCTGGGCTCGGTGCTGCAGCTACTGTTGGTTTGGAGATGACAGTTTATGGCCTTAAAGGCTATAATGAAAGCCCAGCATCATTAAGAAAAGGGTCCATAGGGGTTAACCCTCAAATAGGTAAAACAGAAGGGAAAATCCGCATGGCTCAGAGAGACAAGCCTGCAGGTTCCCAGCAGCTGGGGTGCTGCAGAAGGCTGTGGTTTCATGGTCCGCAGCACAGCACAGAGTCAGGCTGTGGGGATGCTTCTAATCCTGCACTGCCTGGTTTGCCCAGTCTTGACTTTTCTCACTAATATCTCATCTGCCCCGGGGGCCTCTGGGAGCCTCCCTATCTAGAATCAGCCACAGTGTATTCCGACTGACAGACTCTGAGCTTTCTGTGCAATGGTTTTGGGGCTTGGTCCTCACCTATACCTACTCCCACTGCTTGAGTAAGTAACTGAATGTCATAGGGAGGGGGTGACCCATACCCCCCTTGGGAACTAAAACCCAGCTACAAAAGTCTGGCCACAGATGGAGTCTATGTGGTCTGTCGAGGCACACGGGGTCTGCACATTGCCTATTTCTTGTGTGCTCTCTGAGCCCCAAGTCCTCCTCTGCAAAAGGGTGTCTTTGCTTCCTGGTATTCTGTTGGGAAAAGATAACTCCAAAAGAGCCCCTTGCACCAGGCCTGGGGCTGCAAGTTCTCATCACTCCCACTACAGACCTCAGAGCAAGGGGCACACCTCCCCTCATTACCCAGGCACCCAGAAAGCTTTTGGTTCACCAACTCCCTATAGCTGACCCCCAACTACATTTGCGTTCCTTTCTTATCGTCACTCCAGAAAGTGGTCTTTAGCTGATATAGTCTGGGCCCATTGCCTTAGGATACAAGGGAAGGTGGATAGGGGACAATAGGGGGTCCAAAGTTTTGACCCATTAGGTGGGGTCCCAGGGGCCCACAAGGAGGCAGGAAACAAGTACAACTACATTTGTTTACTGACTTGACACATGAGAGGAAGAAATGGCCCATAGAGAGTGTTCCACAAAAAGTAAACTAAACTGGGAATCCAAGATGTCATAGTCTTTCCAGCTCTTATTCTACATTTAGACAGGAATAGCAGGGCCCATAGAGGCTTAGTAATTTGTCCAAGTTCGCACAGGATGTGTATATAGATCACTGCTTTTCTGGACAACTAACTTCTACATCAGACCCTGAAGTTGTAAAACTCTCCCCAGAGAACCCTGAGCCCGAGAGGCACTGTCTCAGAATGACAGTGCTAAAGACACAGGAAAAGACATGTCTCCTATCTTCACTGACAGACTGCTAAGGGAATGATGCATTTCCACAAAAATACCCACCCTGTGAGGTCTGAGCTGTGCATCTGTTTCTGGAATGTGCAAACAGAACCTGAGCAGTACCAGATACAAAGGTGGCCTCAGTGGCCTTTAACAGAAACTTACCCACTACATAGCTGTCAGGCAAATCCAACCTGCTTAGTCCCCCCCCCCCCACCTCCCTTCTACCAAGTCAAGCTCAGCCTCCTGGATCTGGTCTTCAGGGCCTCTAGACTTAGGCAGCCTCTGCTCAGGGAACTCCACAAAAGTAGGTCCTAGACATTATTCACCAGCTCGATATGGCCCACCAGGGAAGAGCTCATATTTGCTGCGCAAGTAGGTACATTACACGGATTACATGTGATCACTCTTGGATCCTTCATTAGCACTATAATTAGTCTCACTTTGCAGAGCAACAAATTAAGGTCAGAAAGATCAGGGGACAGGGGGTTTAGCTTAGCGGTGTAAGTACCTGCACTGGCAGGCACAAGGTCATGTTTGATCCCTGGTACAAAAAAAAAAAAAAGAATGCCAAGCATAATGGAACATCTATACTCCCAGAATTCTGGAAGGCTGAGGCAGGAGGACCAAAAGAAAGATCAAGCGACCTTCCAAAAGTCACACAATGTGACTACTGAGGGAGGGAAGAGATAAAGGAAGGGTGCCGAGAAGCTCCTGGCTTTTTAACCACAGGTCCCAGGAGACATCGGTAACGGGTGGGCATGCTTGATCGCTCAGATGTTTCCAACTCTTAGGGAGCCCCATCCGGGCACTAAGTAAGGTGGAACCCCATGAACCAACTAACCACAGCCAGTACAGCTTCTGCACTGGAGGGGGGCTGCCCAGCCCCAGCCCGCCCTAGCAGCAGCCCCGCCCCTGGCCAGTGACAGCCCAGTAAGTTCTGCTTGATGGCAGCTCCAGGAAGAGTGAGGCAGTGCTCAGCCAGCCCAACCTGGTTGGGGTAAAAAGCCAGAGAGAAGAGCCTGAGACAGTCTCAATTTGATTTAGCTGTACTGTGTTCACAGTGCACTTTCACAGACATTTGTCCTGTTGGTAAATACCTGGAAAAGGAAGCCCCCAGGAATAGATGAAGTATTCTCCCAGTCTGTGCAATAAAGCCATTATAGCATTTACCCACAATCCCCAGGGGCAGGCCACCAACCTGAACCAAATATGCTAGTCCTGATACCAACCTGAAGCAGCAGCTATACTGCCTTTCCCAGTTTCCCTCAGAGTGAAAACCAAGTTCCATTTGTCCAGATAGGACTAGAAACTGATTAGGCTGGTATAGACCATCTTGCAAGCACAGATCTGAGGGCATGGTGGTTGGAAGGCAGGGAAAGGATGGATACCCTTCCCAAGCTTTGATGGACCCCTTACCGTAACTTTGTACCGATCCCCTCTGGGCAGCTCAGGAAGGCTTCCCTGGCCTGTGAAGCTCCGTCAGACCCTGGGGCCCTTTGATGTCAGGTGTGTCCTCTCTGGGCTAACCCCATCTGCCCAGGTAGACTGGAGGTCATTCCCAGAGTAGACTGGAGGTCAGGAAGAAAGGGTACCAGCTGTCTGTATGTCAGAGAGCCCAGCTCTATGTCCAGTTTTATCCTGATTTGCCACAAGGCACTGGGTGGTCACTTTCACAGCTGTAAGCTGGGACCCCAGCACTGAGTTACTCGACGCTGGTAACATCAGGGAAGAGAACATATTGAAAGAGGAATCTACCCTCGGAACCAAGGCCCAGAGCTGGGAAGACATTCCTTTCCCAGGTACCCCTATCATAAGGTCACACACAGTAGAACAGTACCAGTGCTTTGTCATGAGCAGGCTTCTAAAAAAGGGACTGGCTTTGGAAAGAACTGCTCCAAATCCTGACGGAAAAGCCAATAGAGTCATCCCACTTTTGGACAGCACTTTACAAAGCCAGACAAGAGGGCGCCCCGACTTGGCAGGATTTGGCATTGTGGACAGATCAGCCTAACTCTCTGCCTCTTACAAGCTATGTGACTTTAGCTATATCATTTAACTGTCCTGCGCCCTAGGTTCCCAACAATAAATGGGGATCTAACCAATTGATTTTTACTTGTATTTACTGCCCCACCCCCACTACCCCCAGCCTTAGATTCTACAAGGGAAAAACGGAGGACTTTAACAGTCCGGGAGATGATAAGGGAGGAATGGCTACTGTGCGGGGAACCCCCTCCGCGGCCGCCCCAGGGCCAATGAAGGGTCATTTCCTTCCGCCTTTGGTGGCCGCCAGTCACCTCTCAGGCCCCTCTCCGCCTAAGTGCGGCGGCGCCGGCCGCAGGGAAATCGGGGCAGGCAGGATTTCCTCTCGGGACCTGCGCTCCGAGCCCCACCCCTCCCCTCGCGGGGCCCCAGCTGCACGTGCCGCTGCCCCGGGGCCCCGCTCCCCCTGCGCAGGCTTTGCGGTCTTCTCCCTCCCGCCCTTTCGGCCGGTCCGTTTCGCCTTGCTCCTTCTCAGCCCGGATTCCGCCGAACGGAAGATGCTTTGCCCCACTCTCGCACGGCCACTTGGCGAGAAACAGAGTCACCCGCGAGCGCAGGGAGCCGGCGCTAGGACCCCACGGCCCAGGCCCCTCGGGGCGTGGCGGCGGCGAGCGGGAGAGGTATTTAAACTCGGCGGCGCCGCCCCCTCGCGGCCGGCTCCGGTGGGGCGGTGCATCGGCCGATCCTCCGCGGGCCGTGACCCAGGCTGGCACGGGTGGGACTGAGGTCAGGTTTGCGCAAAATGTACCGAGGCTGCCCGGGAGAGGAGCGGCGGCTGCGCTGAGCCAGGTAGGGGTCCCCCGCGGGGGAGGCTGGCTGGCGCCTGGGGACCCACCGTCCCGCGCCCTCGGGAGCCCAGCCTCGCTGCGATGGTCCCTTAACGCCCGTGACGCCCTCCAAGCGCACTCCTTAGCGCACGGAGCGGGCTTAACCCTCCGTCGGCCCCTGAGAAATCGGCGGGTTTCTGTGTCAGTGGATCTTTCCCACGAAAGGGTGAGGCCGGCGATCCCATTTGACAGATGGGAAGTTAGTCGTCCCACGCGCAAGACTTGCCCAGGAAAGCAGATAGTCAAGAGCAGCTCAGGATTTGGGTTCGGGTCCCCACCAGTTCTCTGCGTCCTCCGCTCCAGACCCTGTGGGCTTCCCGTCTCGCTCCGCTGTGGTCGTCTGCCCACCCTCTAGAGGAGGTTTCTCCATTCTCCCAGGGGCTTGAAGCCAGCCTTCCTCATGCAGGACGAGATGTGAGGACCCCCAACCCCCATGTTTAGCTAGCTGAAACTGCGCCGTCACAGCCACATTCCTTTGGGCTAAGGTCTAATTCCCCCGTGGGATGCACGTGTCTCCAGAAAGGGGCTTGCCCTTAGTGATTCACTAGCCGCTGCTGTGAACCTCCGCAGTAGCTCTCCCAGGACCCCAGTCTGCCAGTAAATCAGATGGAGACTGAGAGCAGAGAGGGAGCAACTCAGAACCCAAACTGTGATCTGCTGTGCTCCAGATGCCTGTGTGCTCTGGTCTCTGGACGATTTCAACCTGGTGTAGTGGAAACAGTTCGTTAGGAGGCAGAGGGGCAGATTCTGATCACGACCCTGCTATTTGCTGCCTGTGAGATTTTTGGGTAAGTCACCTCTCTGAGCCTTATTCTTCTCATGAACAAAAATGGGCATACTTCTGTAGGGAACAGCTGGCTCAACGTGTGTCAGAGAAGGCATACTCAGGACAGGTAGAGCTGTGTAAGTCCCAGCTTCAAAACAATTAGAAACTGAGTCACTTCACCTTTCTGAATCTCAGTTTTCTCCTCTGTAAAAGGGGTATTACAGTAATTGCCTCACTGTGTGGTTGTGGGAATTCAATGAGATGACATAGATCAAGGGTTTAGAAGAGTGTCTAACATCCTTATATAATAGGGATGGGCCTGTTAGTGTTGTAAGCATTTGCCCCTCATTCCCTCTCTTTCTGACTCACATGCACACGCAGACACATACACACACACACACACACACACACACACACACACACACACACAGATATTCTTTGGCATTTCTCCAAGTGAGAGTCCTACCTTTTCTCCTGCTTCCTCTTGCCTACCATCACTTTCCAGGGGACCTCCCTTCTCAGCATATAATCCCTGTAGTGCTCAGTTCTGTGTGTCTGTACCAACCTTGAAGGGTTCTGCGTCTACAACCATTCTACCCTGAAAGTGCTGATCTCATCTGAAGGATCCTTAGTGTCCTAGGCTCCTCTACAGCCATTCTTCATGTGATCATCATGATGGCTGGGGTACCGGACACAAGCCAGGCTGCCCTACAGAGAAGACTCTAAAGTATGGGGAAAAGGTGAAGGGACTTGCCTCAGAGCTGGGCCAGTGAGCAGTGGAGTTTGGATACAAAGCTGGATCTGAATGACCCCAGCTCTCCCTTGTCAAGAGAGCAGCCCTTAAAGAGAGCACCCTGCATCCTCGGCACTTCAGAGGGTTCCCACAGTTGAGGCCTCCCTCCCTATCAGTGTTCCATGTGCTGCAGAGACTGCCGCTTCTGGGTGTGCAGATGTTCACATTTGGGATTTGGCAGAGGAGCAGTAAGTTGGTCATCTTTACCTTTAGACTCAAAAGTAAACCCAGGCCTTGCTTGTCCTAACTTTTGTCACCACTAAGTCCACTGCTGTTGAGCATGTGCCTCCAACTGTGGCATTTGCTTATGAGCTCTTTAGTGAACACCTACTTAATAACCTCAGTTCCCACAGAATAAAAATATCAGGGAATGATAAGTATAAGGGAAACAATAAAACATGTGAGGGGCCGAAAGAAGAATATTCCAGGAAGAAGGAATGGGGCAAAGGCTGTGAGGCAGGGACGAGCCTGCTCCCTTTGGGGAACTGGGAGAAAGCTAGAATTGGGGAAGGAAAAGGAAGAAAAGATGGTAAATAGAGTCAGAGAGAGAGAGATTGTGCAATGCCAAGACATTCCTGGAGGCATTCAAAGTAGACAATTTTGAAACCTCACTCTGGCTGTGATGTATAGGACAGATTGTGAGGGGTCAGGGGAGAAGCTAGGAAACAACTGGGTCGGCCCTTCCTGTGGGCAGGCCCCTGGATCATGATTGCACCTGTCTGGGAGGTGTGTGGTTGTAGGGTCTTTTCTTCTAGGAAAGTAGTCACTGCTGATGAGGGGAGGGAATGTGGCAGATAAAGGGAGAGTCCAGAGGTCTTGACCTCCCGACATCACCATGTCACCAAGACTCCTGGTGTCATTCTCTGTGCCACTCTGGCCTGCTTAGTACCATGACATGGATCTCAGAGGACAGTAGACCCCCTCTCCCCTAGAGGAACTTCCTTCAGGGTGGAGCGTGCGGTAACAAAGCATGGCGTGGGCTCAGAGTACAGAACCAAAAAAGGCTTCAGGGAACCAAAGGCTTCGAAGAACCAACGAAGGCTTCTTGGAGGAGCTGATATCTAAACCAAGAGCAGCAGGATGCGGAGGTATTCAGCAGAAGACAAGAGGAGAGGAAGTGAAGGTTGAAACAGTGCAAAGGTACTCAGAGACCTAGGGGAAGAGGACCCAGTGAGAATGGAAGCTACAGAGCTGGCCGGAAGGCAGGTTCCTCAAGAGTCTGGGGCCCTTGATTCTCTTTTGATTCTAGATATGCTAATGTCAAACAGGTGTGACCTCTGCTTGCTTTTTTTGCTGGGATGGAGTGGAGACAAGGTCTCACTGTGTAGTTCAGACTGGCCTCAAAACTCAGAGCAGTCTTCCTGCCTCAGTCTCCCAAGTGCTGGGACTACAGACATGAAACATGACACTTAGTTGACATCTGTTTTTTAAATAACAGAACAAAATTTCCCATCCACATGAGCAGTACTGCTGTGGAACAGGGCCTGTTGGCCTCAAGGAGTCAAGGGAAAAGGTTTGAAAGATAACCATGAAGGCCCTTGAATGACCCAGCAAGAAAGGAGTTCACAGCAGCTATCATCAATTAAAAATCATCTAAAAGTCATTGCTAGGGATTTCTGACTGTCAAGGCACAACCCTCAAAGGCCATGCAAATACCTTTTTTCCCAAGCCTCCTTCACAGTGACAGCTCAACCTTCATAATTGAGCCCTCTCTGTGGGAGACCTAAGGACCTTACTATACGGAATTTAAGGACACAGACTCATGAGCCAGGCTTGCCTGGACCTGTCACTTAGCTGCCTTTATAATTATCCTCTCTGAGACTTAGTTTCCCTTCTACAAAATGAGAATGGTAATGATGGACCCAATAAGTCGTTGAGTTATTGTGAGAATTAAGTGAATTCATAGTTATAAAGTATTGAGAAGAATGTCTGGGCTCTGTACCTGGCACTCTCAGAGAATATATTTCATTTGATTCTCAGCGAAACTTGATATGGTTGTCATTAATCTCAGACAAGGGAACTCAGAGAGGTGAAGTGACTTATGCAAGGTCACACAGCAGGTAAGTAGAGAAGAGGGAGCAGTCAGATGTGGGTGACTCTGCAGTGGAGGGTGAGTGTCATGTGTCCCTCCTTGTTAATACTGTCTGTCCAGATTATACTTCTGTGTACTCTTTTGTGTGCCCAATTCCCAGCACAGAGCCAGACATGAGAAAACATTCAGTGATGTTGTGAATAAAATTGATGGGTTGGTTTGTGTATCCCCAGCAGCTGGCTCGGGACGGTCATCAGGGAGAAAGCCCAAGGACTCAGTCTTGCTGAGGGCTCTGTGGTTCCCTCACCCTCTTCCCTGGCTACTCGTAGAGCAAGTCCAGTGCCCCTGCACATACAGCCAGCGGCCTCAGTGAAAGTACACGGCTGGCAGCCCGAGCTAGGGGAAGTCCACAAACAGTGCTGGGGCCGGGCAGGTTCCCTGGTGGGGCTTCCTGTCAAGGCCCCGATCCCAGTCCTTGAACAATGGCAAGGGCTGGAGAATCAGAAAATCAAAAGAAAAAGGACAAAATAAGGAGGGTGAGAGTGGGGGCTGAGTGGAAGGCTGGCGGGGTGGGTAGAGCAGTGGAATAAAGAATTATATTTGGGGCTTAAGGGGCTGAGATAGGGGTCTTGCTGTTATGCAGAGCGAAGTGGAGGCAGAGGAACCTCTGCCCCACTATCTCTAGCCCTGAGCATGGCCCAGGGCAGTCCTCAGCCCTTCTGCCTCCTGCGCTTCCCCTCCAGGCTATTTCCTATCAGGTGAGGTCTTTTAAAAATCCACACCTGACTGAGGCATCACAGCTGTAAAACTCTGGCTTCCCCCAGACCCTTTGTGCAGCCCCATGTCCCACCTGCTCCCCGCCTCAGTATTCCAGGCCAGCTGTGGTCTGGGGCTCCTGGAAGGCAGGCAGACATGGGAGACGTGGGGCTGGCAGCAGGAAGGAGCCAGTGGTCACAAGTGTTTCCCTCTCATCCCGCCTCTACACAGAGCCATGAGCCATCAGATCCTGCTGTTCCTGGCCGTGCTGACTCCAGGCCTGGCAACCTCCCAACACCGAGAAAAGGTGGCCTGTAAGATGGTAAGATGCTCTGCAAGAGAGGGGAAGGGACATACCACACTACCCTTGTCCTGAGCTGTCCTACTGCCCCAGCCCCAGAAGCCAGAAGTTAGAGTAAGAGAGGAAACAGATTACCTTGTGTTTAATGAGCAACCACTAGAATGTTTAAATACCTTGTTTACCCAACAACCATACCGAGTAAGCTTTGCTATTCCCATTTTAAAAAGGTGGAAACTGAGGCTTAGAGAAGTAATTGATTTGTGCAAGATCATGTAGTTAAGAATAGTGAGTCCAACATTGAGCTGTATTCCCCTAAGCTTCCCCTACAGAAGAGAGGGCCCAGCTGGGGGAACTAGAATGGGTGAACTAGAATGTATTTAATGTAGAATGAGCTAACTGGGAGAGGTTCCTGTGTGCTTTCCTTCCTGGAGACAAATCCTCTTCCCCAACTGGGCTTTTTCACTTGGACCTGCCCCCTGGAATGCATCTCATTCATTACTGGTAGGTCAGTGAAGCCTCCTCCAGGAAGCCTCCCTGGATCCTTCCCAGTCTGGCTACTTTCTCTTCTAGGCTTCCGCCACTCCCTAACATTCCTTACCTCCATGCTGAGCACACTGGGTGACTTGTGAGTGGAATGAGCCTGTCTTGCCTTCCAGACCAGGAATTTTTCTAGAGCAGGGACCAATTTTGATTCCTGTTCGTTCATTTTCCCTGCTGCAAGCCAGGGAAATCTGGCCTTGAAGTTCTTTGGTACCTTGTCCGGTGCAGGGAAAAGATATCATTTGAGTCCACTTGTAAGGCTGACCAGCCCTCTAACAGCCCGCTTGGACACAAAATGGGTAACTGCCACTGGAGACCAGAGTCCTGGCAGGTGCCTAGCAGTCCTTTGTTTGGGCTTGTGAAACTGTGGCCACCACTCTTCCTTCTCCTATGAGTTGAGATTCTGAGAGAAAACCCAGAATGATTGGCAGAAAAGGCCTCAGACATAACCAAATACCAAAACACTTGGGGAATAGAGAGCAGCTGTATGAAGTGAGGGGCCTTGATCTAACAGACAGAGAGGAGCAGGGGCAGCCTTGATTCTTGGGGAAATGAGATCACAGGTAGGAAAGCACTCTGTGAAACAACACAGAAAGTATTGCAGGCAGGAGTAGAGAAGACATGTGCCACTGCCCCAGTCCAGGACAGAGTCAGAGCTGGAACTGATAGATCAGGGTTCTCCCCGAACTGTCCTTATAGTGCTCACTTCCAGATGCCTCCTCCTGCCCTGGCATGCTGTCCCACGTCCAGACAATACGTAGAGTTGGTGGCAAATCCCCCTCCTATGTAAGATGAGAGCTGGGTAGTGGCTGATGTTGCAGAGAGAGCAGGAAGGAACTCTAAAGCCCAGCCAGGGCCCTGGATGACCCCCATTAGTCAATCGCTGCTAGGAGCTTGGGTTTGGGGAACAGGGGGTAGCTGGCAATGGATCTAGTAGCTGCTTTGACCTTGAGGCTGCCTCCTACACTGGACTGGAGAAATGGGCATCCTACAGCAGCCCTTCCCATCAGCAGCTCTGGGACCTCTCTAGCTCAGGTCCTAGCATCTGAGCATGGCAAACCTCAGACTCTGGGCTGGGCCAGTTTTGTGGCCTGGATCGCTGTCAGGCTGGGACCATGTAGAGGGAATATGGGTGTGGATTTGCAGGTGAGGGGACACATGAAACACAGTACAGTGCCCCTCCACTGCCCTGTAAATGGTGTCCGGTGTTATAGCCTGTGTGCCTGACTAGCTGAGGGCTTAGTAGTCAGAACTCGACTTGCCCTGATGGGAACAGAAAGTGGCAGTGGTAGTGGTGGTGGTAGTGTGGAGCCTATGGCACTCTGACCTTGCACAATCACAGTTGCCTTAGGGAGGACATAGGGGAAGGGGATAGGAGCATTAAATAAGGTAAGGGATCTGTGTACTCAGCATGGAACCCACTGCAGGGCTGGACTTCCTCTTTTTGTCCTTTCTTCCTTAAATCAGGATGGTCTGGGGAGCTGAGGCTGGTGGTGAGGCTGTCTGGGACGCCAGTGAGCAGAGAAGTTCTAAGGGGGAAGAGGGCAAAGACTGGCAAGGTGGCCAGGGGAGGTTTCTGATTGATGTCGGGTCAGCTATGGGAGTATCCCTTGGGCTCCTGGGGCTTCAGCGAAGCCAATGTCCCATGAGTAACCAGGTTATCATGGTAGATATGCAGTAGGACGAGACACAGATACCCGAGGCTGGGCGATCCCATCTTCCACTCCTGCTCTCTAGGGCTTTGGAAAAAATGATAGAGCCAGGCCCCACAAGGAACCCCCAGGCTTCTTCTTTCTTGCTGGCTCAGCCTTGGGTTTCCTGTGACCTCATGCAGGTTGCTACCTCTTCAGGTCTCAGTCCCTTAATCTGGGAACTGGATAAGCTGCACTATTTTTGCTCTGATGCTGACTCTAATTACATCGCTCATCCCTTTCCTTTCCCTTCAAGAAGGTGATTGAGTCCAAGCCTCAGCCCTATGCACTAAATCTTAACACCATGCAAGTGTCTGCAGCTCTTGTCACAGTGGTGGGTAATACTCAGGAGCGTCACTGCTTGCAGGCCCTGTGGAGAGGATAGGTGACGGGGGTCACAAACAGCATTCGATGCCTTCCTGAGGTCCTGGACTCTATCCTGGGGGATAATAAGCACAAAAGAGTTTTTCAGCAGTTTTCAGGCATGACAGGTGGGTGAGTCAGAAGGAGTAAATGAGAACAGTAAATACAAATACAAACTATCAGCGCCATAGAAGGATCTCAGGATAGGGAACCAAGCGCTGCTGCTCACTGACTCTGGGTCACCCTGACTGATACACATGGCTTTGTTTCCTGGGAAATGAGACAATATTCAGTGCAAGGTTTTTCTTAGCTTGTCTTCACATGCATCTTGCCCATCTGTCTGCCTATTAGACCTTCACTGAGTCCCTCCCTTCTGCTCAGTGCTGTACTGGCAAAATAGGTCATCAGGCAAAATGGAGGAGAGTCTTGCATTCTGGGAGTTCATAAAAGCATCCACCCAACCCTTGAGGGGACCTAACTCTCCTAGAGTAGACTATCTGGCTGTACCCCTACTGCACCCATTAATGCTCGTTGCTCTTTCTGCCCTCCCCAGGTGGACAAGGAGGCCTTTTGCCAGGGCCTTGGCCTGCACCAGGTCCCTTCACTGCTCCCGTTGGACATCAAGACCCTTGACCTATCTGGAAACCAGCTGCGAAATGTCCTGGCCTCACCCTTGGGCTTCTACATTGCCCTTCGTCACCTGGACCTGAGCACTAATGAGATCAGCTTCCTGCAGCCAGGAGTCTTTCAGGCCCTGCCCCACCTGGAGAACCTCAACCTAGCCCACAACCGCCTGGCAGTGGGCACTGCACTGAGTGTTGGAGGTCTGGGTCCCCTGCCACATGTGACTTCCCTGGACCTATCTGGGAACAGCCTATACAGTGGCCTAGTGGAGCGGCTGCTAGGTGAAGCCCCCAGACTGCGCACACTCTCGCTGGCTGAAAACAGCCTGACCCGCCTGAGCCGTCACACCTTCTGGGGGCTGCCTGCGCTGGAGCAGCTGGACCTGCACAGCAACGTGCTGATGGACATTGAAGATGGTGCTTTTGAGGCTCTGCCCCACCTGGGCCATCTCAATCTCTCCCGTAATTCCCTCACCTGTATCTCTGACTTCAGCCTCCAGCAGCTGCGGGTACTTGACCTGAGCTGTAACAGTATTGAGGCCTTTCAGGTAGCCTCTGAGCCCCAGGCTGAATACCAGCTTGCCTGGCTGGACCTACGGGAAAATAAACTGCTCCATTTCCCTGACCTGGCTGCCCTCCCAAGACTCACCTACCTGAACATGTCCAACAACCTCATCCGCTTCCCCACAGGGCCGCTGCAAGGCAGTGATGGCATCCACATGCCTTCCGAGGACTGGTCAGCCTCTCCCCTCTTCAGCCCCAGCTGGAATGCCAGCACCAATGCCCTCTCCCTGCTCTCGAACCTGGATTTGAGCAACAATGAGATCGAGCTCATTCCAGACAGCTTTCTTAAGACTTTGACCTCTCTTCGCTTCCTGAACCTCAGCCGGAACTGTCTGCAGGCCTTCGGGGCCCAGCACATAGGCTCTCTGCCTTGCCTGGTGCTCCTGGACTTAAGCCACAATGTGCTGGAGGCCCTAGAGTTGGGTGCTAGAGCCCTGGCGTCCCTACAGATGCTGTTCCTACAGGACAATGCCCTACAGGACTTGCCACCATATACCTTTTCCAACCTGGCCAGTCTGCAGAGACTTAACCTGCAAGGAAACCGAGTCATCCCCTGTGGGGGGCCAGCAGAGCCCATCCTCCCAGGCTGTGTGGCTTTCTCTGGCATCCCCACCCTCCGTGTTCTGAACATGGCAGGTAACGAGGTGGAGATGCTCAGGGCAGGCGCCTTCCTCCACACCCCGCTCACTGAGCTGGACCTCTCTGCCAACCCTGGTCTTGAGGTAGCCACAGGAGCCCTGGCAGGCCTAGAGGCCTCCTTGGAGGTCCTTGCACTGCAGGGCAATGGACTGACTGTCCTGCAGGTGGACCTACCCTACTTTAGTTGCCTCAAGCGGCTCAATCTCTCTGAGAACCGCCTCAGCCACCTGCCTGCCTGGACACAGGCTGTATCACTGGAGGTGCTGGACCTGCGGAACAACAGTTTCAGCCTCTTACCAGGCAGTGCCATGGGTGGCCTGGAAACCAGTCTTCGGCGCCTCTACCTACAGGGGAATCCACTCAGCTGCTGTGGCAATGGCTGGCTGACAGCCCAACTGCACCAGGGCCGTGTGGATGTGGATGCCACCCAGGACCTGATCTGCCGCTTCGGCTCCCAGGCCGAAGTATCTCTGAGCCATGTGCGTCCCGAGGACTGTGAGGAAGGAGGACTCAAGAACATCAACCTTATTATCATCCTCACCTTCACACTGGCCTTGGCCACCCTCCTCACCACACTGGCTGCCTGTTGCTGTGTCCGCCGGCAGAAGTTTAACCAACAGTACAAAGCCTAAGGAAGCCAGGAGACCCTTCCAGGTCTGTGTAGGAGCAGGAGGCACAGAGGAGTGGGAACTGGCCTGTGTCCACAGAGTGAGCCAGAATCCCAGAACTCTGGTCTCTAAATCCCAGGCCAAGGCTCCTTTCTCTGCATCCTGCTGCATCAGTAGGTGGCCCACTTCCCAGGCTGTACATCTGGTCCAGCTGTGGAAGCCGGAAGTTGGATAAGCTCAGGGGCAGCAGATCAACAGAGTTTAACAAAGCATCTGTTTGGGGCCACACACTTCTTGGGGACACTACCAAATGAAACACATGCCTGCCCTCTGGTAGGGGAGGTTGTCACAGTGCTGGGCAGTGTGCACAGTGTGATGGGGCAGAGGTAGGAAAGCTTGGAACGCCAGTGCTTTGCAGCCCCATGGGTTCTGTATGGAGAGTCCTGCCTTGGCCATGCCAGGGAAAGAGAGGACCAAACCCAAGAGGATTTTTCTGAGACATTTTGAAGCAGGCTGTTTTGTCACATCTTCTAATAATGCCCTCCAGCCTTTCTGGAAAATGACGAGCTTGTGGTTGGAAGACAGAACAAGAGCGTCATGAGTATGTCTTGGGTCCAGTGCTGTTTGGGAGGCTACCGCAGACCCAACAGGACCTGGTTAAGAGGTGGTCACTCTGGGCTATTGTCCAGTGGTGGGCCATTGTTTCCTGCTTCTGACAGGACCTTTCCCACCCTGGCACTCTCCCGTTGCACTCACTGACCCCCATACTGCCTGAACCCCTCCCCCACCCAGGCTCAACCTCTCCATCCAGCCCCACCCCAGCTGCTGAGCCAAGGGCTACAACCAGTTTGTATCTGGTTCTGGTTTGCAACCAGCTTGGCAGCTGCAGATGCAAATCCAAGCCTTGTGGCTGCCTCTGTGTGACAAATCTTGGACGTTGGTATTTTACCTCTGGTTTATAAAGAGGAAAACAAAGCACCAGAAGTCTCCCTTTAGGGTCTCACAGCTAAAACGCCATAGCTGAGATTCAGCCCCACATCTTCCTGTTTCCAGGGTCTGATTTTGCTGCTGCTGGAGCCACAAGCTGTTAGGCAGACAGGAAGTGGCCCCATGTCACCTGCCCAGGGCCTGAGCTTCCTGTGCCATGCACACCTACTTTCTTTCCAGGCAGCTGCAGGTCCTCTACTCTTTCTCAGCCTCAATTTCCCTTGTCCCCTCATTTGTGGACTGCTGTGTATTCTCCTTTTTCTCTTCTACTCCCTGCATTCTTGCATTCCATCTCCCTCCACTGAGCGTATCCTGGAGTTAGAGATCATCAAGTCCAACCTTTCCACTGCACAGATAGGGAAACTGAGTAAAGAATAGAAACTGCTTACATCTGCTTAATTCAATGGCAGAGTCTGTGGGGGAAAAAAAAGAACAGATTCTAGCCTCATTGGGGTGAAATTGGTTGTAGGCCTTCTCTCAACTACCACGTAACAAGACAGTGTTGGTTGCAGACTTTCTTTTTGTTCCTCATCTTGCAGAGATTTTTTTTTGCCTCCTAAGAAATTAGGCAGAAAGATCCACTCAGATAAACCCTTCTCACTCATAGAATGGGGTCATGAGCTGTCTGAGAAGAAAAGAAACCCCAGGACCAACCAAAGACCCTGTTCTTGTCCTCAGCATCTTGTCCTTAGCATCTTGTCCTCAGCATCACATCACAGGCATTTGGTAAAGTACGAGAAAATGAAACTGAGACCCAGAGAAGAGTAAGGGCTCACGGAGCTGATGGTCAGAGTCAAGGTAAAACCCTCACCTGGCCGCTGGTGGTGTGAAGGCAGTTGGATGGCTCAGTCCTGGCTAATCAATCACAGGTGCTACTGCATACAACAGTCTTCCTCAGGCTCAGAGCCAATGTGCTGGCCCCTGTGCTTCATCTAAGAAAACACTACTACATGCTGCTATCACCTTGCAGGTCTTGGGACCAGCTCATTGTATAACCCACATGAATGTATTAAAGTATAATTTTGGAGAAATAGTGTGTTCTGCCAGTCTCTTTGCTGTGGGTATGCTTGAACCCTGAGCTTTGCCACTTCCTGTAGGATCTTTCAGCCCTCATTAAAGGGTCTGGAAGACACTGAGGCTCGAGGCCATCACCACCTTGGACCTTGGGCCTTCAGCCTCCATCATGGCTATGCACAGACCTGCTTAGAATCCCACTGCTTCCCACCCCCACACTGAGAGACTGGTTACTTTCCTTCATTCCCTTCCTTATGCAGCTACATGTTCCCTCCCTTTCTCTATGCTAGCCCTCTCTTCCCCTTCTTAGGGGGTTGAAGTCTTGCCCATCTTAAAAACAGCAAAAAGACCCTTACACCCTGTACCCCTTCCTCATCCTTCTCTTCATAGGCAAACTTTCCTGCCCCTCCCAGGATGCCCTTGCTAAGGTCTCTGCTGTCTCCTTTTCCAAGCTCAGAGAACATTTCAGACCTCATCTCGACCCTGGGCAGCAGAGCTCCTCGCCTATGACTTCCCTGATATCTGTGACCTCATCTATGAAGCTGTCTCCTCTTTCCCAGGCCACTCCTTTTCTGGCCCCTCTACATGTTCCTCTTTATTGAGCCATCTCTAAATCATGACTTCCAGCACTGCTTTTAACTGTAGCCACCCTATTGCTCCAACTACAAGGCCCATGTCTGTCTCCATTCTCACCTGTCCTGATAATCCAACCCTGTACCCTGCAAGCTCAAGGTCTGCAAGAGGCCTAGAGAATTCAAGAAGAACGTAGGTTACAGATCCAGACTGAACTTGGAAAATGAGAATTACTGGTTCTAGGATGGCAGCTGGAGAGTGGCAGGAGCTGCCTCCTTGGGGAGGAGGTGAGTGGGGGCAGTGTGAGTACTAAGAAGCAGACCCAAGAGCCTGGCAGGATCTGGAGGCCAGACAGTAATCCTCCTCTAAATCTCCCCTGTCCCATTCTGCACCGCCAGGAGCTTTTCCTTCTCAGCAACCTGAACCCTAGTCCCAGCCTCTGCAGAAGTCAACCTTCTTCCCCCATCTGCCTCTCTCTAAGGCCCAGCTCAGTGATCCTCCTACTCCCTCCACTGTCCTGAGTCCCTTCCCTCAGGCCTGCCACATGCCACTGCTCTGCCTTCTGGAGAGCAGCTCTCCAGCCCACTTCCCTGGCCTGTAATTCTCCTCTTCCAGTTCCTGCTCCCAGCTCCCACTTTCCAAAGAAAGATTTTACATACCTATTTCCCGGGGTGGTATTGAGGGGATAAGAGGAGGTGTAACAACCTGTGGCACATAGTAGGTGTTCAGTGAAAACCTAGGGGTAGCACAGGTTGATTCCTAGGGTGTTTGGACCTCCCACCCAGCTGGGAGCCCACCAGGCCCCTGATCCTTTTTCCTGGCAAACAGGCAAGTTTGCTCACCTGGCCGAGACCCCTCAGTGAGTCAGAAATTCCTGTTTTCAGCCAAACATGGACACAGCTGCCAACTAGGTCATCAGAGCATCCGGCTTCCCAAGCTTTCAGCAAGTTCCAAGGAGAAGGGAGTCCTTGTGTACCCCATATAGCAGACTACCCCGAGGTGCCATCACTTAGCTCCTTCATTCAGTGAGGTATGATGGCTCCCCATGTACCCAGCCCCCATGCCACACATCCCCCAGGACCTAGGATGTGATGTCTGCTCCCTGTGCCCCTGGGCAGTTCACAGGTCCCTGCTGACCTCCAGCCCCATCTCTCTCTGCTTCGCCCACAGGACGCTCAGAGGGACAATTACTAAGTTTGTCAGAGAAGTCTCCTGTGCTGAGTATTTGATGTACGTTGTCCTGTTAATTCTGATAAACCTAGAAGAGATCAACTCATTTTAGAGAAACTGAGAGTCCAGAGCTGAGACTTGAACTCAGGCTCCTGGTTGTCCATTAGGTGGCACTGCCTCCTGACCCCAATACCAGGCTATCCCCTGAGCTGCCCCTCAGCACATCTTGCCCACCTGCCAATTCATTCTGCTACCCTCGCCTGCACCTGCCCGGATGAGATCACCTCCTAGAGAGACTGTGTGCATTTCCCTCCTCCAGTCGCCTGCAGCCCCAGGCCACCCTAGCCACTGTACTAGAGTGTCTGCTTGGTTTGCATCAGAACCTCGAAAGGGAGGTTCAAACTGGAATTCTCTATGTGTCCCCAAGAACTATGAGCCAGCCCAGGCAAGGAGTTCAGATAAGATTTACTGAATAAACATCCCCTGCCTTCCAGGACTTCATAAACCCCTGGGATTAAGACCAGACCTCAGACAGACCCAGGAGACACACAGGGGCTCGCTGGGTGTGGGCTGCTCAAGGACCCAGCAGCTGGTGGGAAAGCAAAACAGGAAAACTCTCTGACCACCTTCCATTCTCCTCGGGCCTCTAGAACCCTGTCTTATCTTCAACCTTCCCCTCCCTCTGGCCTTCCTTTGCTCTTCTCTCCTTTCTCTCCCTGATCATTTCCCCCACTCTCACCCCGTATCTCACTGGAAACACTTGTGGCTGAGAACCGGGAGGGCCCGAGCTGTTTATAGGAACTGGAGCAGTTCCATCCATCAGCTCTGTTTAGAGCTTGAGACCAAGCATAATAAATACCTTGGCTCCACCCCAGCTGTGCTGAATTTGACCATCCAAACTCAAAAGCTCTTTGGCCTGCTGGTTCTCAGGACCCAGCTCCCACCTCACCCCATCTACCCTCATCTCCCACTGGGCTTCTCTGGAATGAGCTCTGCCTCTGTACCAGAAAATCAGCACCAAGTCTAGCTTCTGCCATTTTGCTCTGATAGCAAGGGTAACTCGGCCTCTTATTTCTGCCCCCCACCCATTTCCCTATCTGTAAAATGGGATAATCACTATTGCCCCACCCCCAACTCATGGCATTGTTCACTGTCAGGCCAGAATAGCTTGAGGATCAATGTGGTGCTGGGTTCTGGGCCTGCAGGACATAGAAAACATTGGCTAAAGCCTCTGCCTGGGCAGTCGAGAGAAAAGGGGTCCATGCCACAGCGCAAGCTAGGAAGTGGTTACCCGAATGAGGTCCAGATTTAGAGCTTGGGAAGTTTGCTTGCAGCCAGGAGCAGTCCTTGCAGCTGGAGAGGTGAGAGAGATTTGGAGGAGGACATGTGGGATGTCTACAGAAGGGATGGAGAGATCCAGGCAGAGTAGGGGGCTTGAGCAAAGACAGGCAGTGTGACATCCTGGGAATCATAGGGAATAGGAGCTTTGAGCTACCATCTTCTGCTTTGTGCTCCCCAATCCTCCACATCTTTTGCCCAGATTCTCCAGCCTCTTGGAATGTTCCCTCCTTGCCTGGAGTGCCTCCAACTCACCCAGTGGATGCGTTCCCAGAACTCTGTCGTCACATCCCCACTTTCTCCCAAAAAAAGGCCACCTCCAAAGTGGAAGACTCAGATCAAGAAAAGCCATTGGCCCATATCACATGTTTCTGGAATGAATAAGGGAATAAATGAATAAAGGAGTGAATAAAAGAGTGAGTCAAGGAAAGACAGAAGTGAGTAGTAAGTTACTAAAAGCACCCAACGCATCCTGAACCCCGCCAGGGGCCACCCTGGATGCTATACACACGAGAGATCTCCCCTGGAGCACTTACAGCGTATTGAAGAGCTACACATCAAACATTCAAGCAAATAAAACAATGCCAAATTACAATGAGTGTTACAACAGGAAGTACCAAGGAGAAGCCTGAAAAGGGTCAGGAGTGAGGCAGTGAAGCAAACTTTCTGAGAAGCTGATCTTTAAGCTGAGCCTGAGGAGGACATGAATTAGACAGCAGGAGAATCAGTATTCCCACAGGCTCTTTCCAGCAGCTTGCCAAAAGGTCCAGGAAGATCAGGGACTGAATTCTAGCCACACACCAAAGGCAGCTCCCACCCCTCAGTCCATGCTCCCCATTCTGGAGTCATGGAGAGAGCCACGAAAGGCCACATGCAGTGTAGCGAAAGTGTGGCCAAGGGGACGAAGGTCAAGCATTGCTGAGGTGAGGCAGGCTAGGTGAGAAAGCTCAATGCAAGGGCCCTGCCTTTATTATTATTTTGTTGTTGTTGTTGTTGTTGGGTCTTGGTGGAGGCTGGGTTGGACTCTTTCTATCCACCAGCATCACTTACATGGCAGCCTTTTTCCTCCCTGTTCACCCCTTATTTACAGTCTGTATCTAACCTCTCTTGTGCTAATTTCAGTATCAAGTATACATAGGCATGTACTGTATTAGGGTATTTTTTTTTTTTACTTCTTTTTTTTATCGGTACCGAGGATCGAACTCACGACCGCCTGCTTGCAAAGCAGGTGCTTATGCCGCTGAGCTAAATCCCCAGCCCTTGTATTAGGGTATTTTGATCACTGTTTTATAAAAAAAGATTGTATTCTATATGCTTTCCTATATTTTGTTTTTATTATTTAATAATAACTCAAAGATACCCTCAAATAAGCTGGTTCAGTTCTGTTTTATTTCTGACAGGAAATAACTTTTTATAGTGTTAATATGTTGATTAACTCAACCACTCGCCTATTGATGGCTTTGTCCCCTTTTCTCACAACTCTGAACATGCTACAAAAAAAAAAAAACCTTTCATATACCTATTATCTCTGAGGGCTGTGTCTCTGTGAGATAAACATATAGAAATGAAATTATATATATAGACATATATGTATGTGATGTAATATATATAATTTTAATAAAACTTGCTTTTCAAAAGGGTATAATGTTTCACGCTGTATAAAAGTTCTTTTCTTGTGTTTATCTGCTAGAAATACAATTTTGAACTCTGAGTATAAGTGGTCTCTCATTGTTTCAAATCCTACTGCTGGATATGAATAGCTTTTTATCCATTTGTTTACCTTTAGGATTAACTCTTCCATGAATTGTCCATGTTGTCCTTCATCTGTTTTCCTATAGAGTTAACTTTTCCTTGTCAATATGTAAAACCGTGCTGTATATTGTAAATAATAAACACTGGCTAGCTGTGGTGGATTGACAACTAGTGGGCAACTTGTGATATCAGCTGAACTGAAGCAGCGTGGTGCTGCGTGTGGATGGCCCACCTGAGGATTGTTGCTAAGACAAAAAGAAAACCTGAAGAGGATGAGTTTTGTGGTGTTTGTTCTCCATGGTGCTGTTGGTTGTCCTGTTGCCGTTGGTTCTCCTGGAGGATCTTGTGCTTCCTATATTGTATTCCTATATTGAGCTTCTTTACTGATATGAATTTGGCTGTTCTCATCCTCAAAGGAGCATGGGACCTTGTCACTGAGAGTGGCTGTGGGTCACTTTGGGGGAGCTCTGATCTTCACTGCTTCCTGGCTCCAGAGGGGAATATGTGTGCTGTTTAATATCCCGGAGAAGCTTGTCACACTGGCTTCCTGATATGAACTCAGCTGTTCCCATGGTTGGGATCTTGTCATTCCTGAGGATGGCTGTGATACTTTGGTGGGGAGCTTTGGTTCTTACTTTGAGCATTATTCCATGGCTCCAGTGCAAAACCCTCAATCTACTGGCCCAGATCCTTCATCCCACTGGCACAGACTTTCTAACTTCCACCGATAATCTTTCAGCCTTTCCAGCACAGATTTTTGAAACAGACTTACATGAGTCATTGACATGGCTCTAGGCCTCCAATTGTACTCTTGAGGTGGGAGGGCATTGTCATGGGCTCTAGGTCTTCAACTGGGCTCATGCAGTACATTGCTGTGGGATCTAAGCCCTCAGCTGGATTCCTTGGGTCTTAGTGTGTGGACAGATTTCCTGCACTTCTTGTATTTAACTCTTTGGATGACTATAATAAAATAATTCTGTAAATTTTGTGCCCTGTATGGAATTGTTTACCTTGAAATCCCTGACTACAACACTAGCATTCTTTTTTTTTATTTTGAAGGTAGTAAAATACAACAGAACAAGACCGAACAAAGCCAATTGAGACAGCATAGTGAAATTGGTACAGAGCTTCACAGCAGGTTACTAGGATAACAGTAATACGTATCACAGTATATCTCGTTATCTTCACAACATCTTCTTTCAATCACATATAGCAAAATAAAATAAAATACAGAACATTATAGAACTTATCAAAACAGAATATTGAATAGAGCTGTACCATTAATCAGAATAAAGCAAAATAGTAGTAAAAATATTTGCCTTCAAAGAGATGATAGAAGGAAATCCCCCTTATTTGCTATTTTGCATATGGTCAACCTCCCAAGAGATGCTCAGATGTCTGGTTCCCATTTGCTAATGGGGGTCAGGAGAAGTGGGATGTTTGACTCTCAACCTGTGCACCAGTAAGCTCACTATCACTTAGCAGGAAGGCAAGCTGGTTGCTTGGTTTCCCAGCACCCTAAGTTCCAACATGGTGTGGATCTCAGGAGACCTTGGTGGATCTCCCCCTGGAGGGGCCACAGCCTGCCACATCACAGCCGCTTACCAGGAAGGCGAGCTGGTTGCTTGGTTTCCCAGCACCCTAAGTTCCAACATGGTGCAGATCTCAGGAGACGCTAGTGAACACTAGAATTTTGTGACAAACATTTTCTAAGTCTTTCATTTGTTTATTGACTGTTTTTGTAATTTTTGATCTGCAATGTTTTCAAGCTCTCACTTTTCCCTTAGAGCTTCTTAATGTAAGTTTTACTCAGATTGCTATATATTCTCCTTAAACATTCTTGCATGCTGGGGATATAGCTCAGTGGCACAATACCTGCCTGACAAACTTGAGGTTGTGTGTTTGATCTCCAGTACAAAAAAAAAAAATTCTTGCAAGATTTTTACTAATTATGAACTAGAATAATTACCAAACTTTACTTGCTTCATATGAATAGCAACTGTTCAGCAACATTTTAAAATAGTAGATCACTATCAAATATCAAGCTCTGATATATATTTAGAATCTAATTCTGAAATTCCAGTTCTGTTTCATTGATCTGTTTCTCTATTCCTATAGCAATGCTCTAATTGTGGTTTTAGAGTGTGTTCTGGTACATGCAAGGCAAACCTTCTTGCACTGTTATTATTGTCCACATATTTTTGGCCAGTTTTAAGGACTCTGCTTCCATATAAACATCAAGAGCATTGCCCTCTGTTTGGAATTAATTTGGAGAGACTTGACATTTCTGTACTGTTAAGTCCTCCTGTCCACGAGCACAGCATATATTTCCATTTGTTCAGGTCTTGGGTTCTGTTCTTCCACAGTTTATTTAGATTTCTTCATATGGGTCCTATCTTTATTATTAAATTTATTTATGAGTACTTAAAAACATTTGCCAATATTTTAAATGAAATATTTCTGTTTCCATTTCTATTTATTTTCAAAAATGAGAAAACCAATTGATTTTTGTGTATTTATCTTGTATCCAAAAACTTTATCAGTGTTTCTTAAGTCAATTTTTTTCTTTTGTTTTGCATTTATTTTTGTCTTATCTCTTTGGTGGAGGCCCTTGGGTCTTCTGGGGTATTCATTTAGGTGTCTTACTGAAGACTCACTCTTATCACAGTGTCATCTGCCTCCTGTCTGTCTTTCCTCTCCCAAAAGGTTTCAAGGACCCCCAAAAATCCACCACAGAGCTCTTCTCCCTTCTGAGACTCCAATTTTCTAACCTTTTCTTTCACAGAAGCACAGTGGAGGGCTCAGAATCTTTGCTGCTCAGTCCCATAGAATGCACGTGTTGTACTCTAACTGGAATTCCATTCCCCTCCTAGATCAAAGGTTAAACCTTCAGATATGCTTTATTTGGCCCACATAATAGTTTATAGAAATTTAACATAAGTTTCCAACATTTAAAAATTAGAAAAGCTGTTTTATATGGGAGGATACTAAACTCTGCATTCCTGCTTTTTCTTAAAATCTTGGAAAATCCAAGAACCTGGGTGCTCAACTACAGGGCGATGAGTGCCAGGAGCAGTGAGATGGCATCTACCACATGGATGGTGAGCTCCTCAAGGGAAGGGCTCAGCCTGTCCCCTCCCTACCGTTAGCTCCTGACATGGGTCCTGGCTCACACAAGGGTGAGGAAAGTTTAATTCCATTCCTTCCGCATTCAGCACAAATTTTAAAGGAATGTGCATCATAACAAGGATTCTGAGCCTTATGTGTCAGGGTCCATTTGGCAGTTTGGTGAAGTCTATGGGATTTTTCCTCAAAATCAATTCATAAAATAAAAACATGGTTACAAAGGAAACCAATTCTCTTAGATGCGGTCATCAAAATATTTTTTAAAATTGTGATTAATGTATGTCTTTTATTAGTACGTCACACAGTAAAATCTAGTGGGAGTCTAACTTCTGATGCAGATGGATGATATATATGAGATACCAGCAGCAATTGTAATAAAACTGAAAACATCTGCGATTTCTGCTGGGGATAGAACTGCTAAAGTCACTTCTGCTGCTAACACTCCAGGGATTCTTGGCCTATATTCAAAATGAAAAGAACAATTATATCTTAATGAGAGGCTTACAATGAAAGTAAAGATGTGATATTTTTTCTCAAGCAAGTTCATGGAGCACAAAAATCATACCCTTAAGTCATACAGATCTCAGATCAACCTGCATTTCAGAGAAAAGTGCTAACAGCACTAACTAATAAGCACAGTCACAAGCAGACACAGCCCAGTAGAAACCACCAAAAAGTCCTAGGTGTTCTCTATTCAGGGCAGGATCAGGGTGTCGGTTAAGTCATCTTTTCTGGCAGGCTCTTTGGCAGTGTGTTTTAAGAATCTTAAAAATGTGCATCTGCTTTAATCCAGCAACTCTGTTTTGAGGAATTTATCCTAAGGAAATAAATTATGTAGCAAAAAAGTGTGAAAATGATGATCATAGCCAAAGAATACATCCAATTCTTATGGAGCCTTAAGTTTATGCAACTTAGAGGCTCCTTTAACGCAAAGAATACAAAATTATCAATATAAAATCACTAGCTCCTTTCCAGGTATTTGAAAAAGGTTCTATACAAATGAGGTCCCTTTCTTGAGTTTCATAGAAATTCATCCTAAGCACTGCAACATTATTAGTAATCATCTAAAATCAGAAACAACTTAAGCAGCCATCAACAAGAAATTCACATTGTAAAATATCCATACATGGGAAACAATCAGTCATCTAAAATGACATGAACGTAGAGTCTATTTTTTGGTATGAAAAGATGCTCAAAACCTAGGATGAGCACCTGCCTGACAAGCCCACAAAGAGACTACTTGCCACTCAAAGGTGTTCATCACTTGAGAACAGAGCCAGTGTTTAGGCATTTGCCACCCAAAGGGTCTAACTCCATGTTATGATAACTCTATTCAGAGCGACTTTGCCCTTGTTGTCATCCCCATCAAATCACACTCAGCCCTAGTTTTGAGTGGACCCAAAACAAGAGAAGGCTCTAAAACAGGTCCAGGCTGCTGTACAGGCTGCTCTGCCACTGTGGCCATATAACCCAACTGATTAAATGGTACCAATGTCAGTGGTGGGTAGAGTTGCTGTTTGGAGGCTCTGGCAGCCCCCATAGATGAATCACAGAGGAGGCCCTTAAGCTTTTGGAACAAGGCTTTGCCATTCTCTTCAGACAACTACTCTCTTGGGCCTCAATGGAAACTGAACACTTGGCCACAGGACACTAGATTACCACGTGACCTGAGTTACCCATCATAAACTGGGTATTCTCTGACTCACCAAGTCATAAAGTTGGACATGAGCATCAGCCGTCCATCATTAAATGAAAGTGGTATGTGTGTGACCAGGCCTCAGTGCAGAGGACACAGGTAAATTGCATGAGAAAGTGGCCCAAATGCCCACGGTTTCTACTCTTGCTATACTGCCTTCTGTCTTCCAGCATGAGCCTATGGCTTCACAGGGCAACTTGTATGATCAGTTGACAGAAGAAAAGAATATGAGTGCCTGGCTCTGCATGTTAGGCAAGCAACACCCAAAAGTAAAACAGGTACAGTACTGTAGCCCATTTCCAGGATATCCCTGAAGGACAGTGATGAAGGCAAATCTCTCATGGCCAGTTACAGAAATGAGAATTGTAATTGTATTTCTTTCCTATTTCGTTTGTGCATATGTATATACATATATTAAGCAGATATCTTTTTTTCATTCCTTGCATCATGACACTGATTGACTTAATATCAGTATTACTGAATTTATATTACAATATTTAAGTTATGGAATGTTATGAGAAGAGTGAGCATCACCCATAGAAAAACTTTGCCTCTATTCCAGGAGGGTGGGGGGTGGAATTAGTGTGTTTCCATCTGTATGCAGGATAGTTGTATTATATTGGAGTAATTATGAACTTTCTTTTGCGTTTTGTGTACGGTTTAAGGAGATGTGTCTGATCAGGTTTGCAAGGGATGAGTTGTGGTAGTTCATCATAATATGTCAATTTAAGTAAGAACCACCTAGCAGGTTAGTAAGGCTCTGGGTGTGTTTGTGGGTGATTCACATGTAGGCCACAAACTAAGAAGACAAGACCCACCCCAGAGATGGGTGGAACCAACCAATAGGTTTCTCTTCTGGATAGAATAAAAAGGAAAGGAAGAAGAAAGTGTGTCCTTTTGTGTTCAGAGGAGCACTAGTCTTTGCTGTTGCCTTCAGATGTTAGTCTCCAGTTCCTCAAGTCTCTAGGGCAGACTCATCAGCCTTCCAATGCAGACCATTCAGCTTTCTGGAATGAGTACACACTGGTCTCTGCAGTAAACTCTGGTCCTTCAACTTTTGACTGGATCCTCTAGCCTCCTGGCTCACAGATGGTCATTTTGCATTCTTCCTCCTCTGATCTGGCAGGTGGTATTAAGATCCCTCTACTTCTCATCCTGCAGACCTAATAAATACTTTTTATAATCACATATATTTTATACTACATCTGTTCCTGTCTAGTGTGGATAGGAAACAGATAAACTGAGAAAATAGCAAGACTGGGCAGTTTCCTCACTGCAGGTCTCTCGACTGAGTCTGCTGAGAGCTGCAGGAGGAGAAGAAAAGTTCTAAAACAACTAGGAAACTCTAGTTTGTTTTGCTGAGGTATCTTTGTGTATGGTAAAATTCATCCTTAATAAGTGTCAACTCTGTGAGTTCTGACAAACAGACAATGTATAATAGCACAGTCGGAAAAGAAAATATCCCCATCAGCTTAAAAATTCCCAGGTGCCCTTTCATTGTCATCTCTTCTCCATCGTCAGCCTCGGCAGTTACTGATCTGTGTTTTCCTGTAGTTTTGCCTTTTCCAGAATATCATACAAAGGAAAACACACATTGTATGGCCTTTTGAGTCTGAGCTCTTTCATTTAGTAAGTGCACCAAGGATTCATCCATGGTTTGAAAATCTCCGAGGTTCTTTCCCATTACTGAGTAGAAACTCATATTTTGTCTATCCATTCACCTCCTGAAGAATGTTTGACTGTCTCTAGAGTTAGGCAATTATAAATAATGCTGCTATGTTCACACACAAATTTTGTCTGAACACAATTTTTTCTTTCTTTTGGGTAAACATTAAGAATAAGAGTATGGGTGAGATGACAGGTATGCTTAACTTTCAAAGATTTTGCTAAATTATGTTCCAAAGTGATTGGCTAATTTCTAATTCTCATCAATGATATATAAGAGGGTTCTAATTTTTCCAATTTTCATCAACAATTAGTACTATCATTTTTCTTTAATCCATTTAATGGGACTATAGTAGGAGAATAAGTGTGTTTTGTTTTGTTTGCTTTTGGTGCTGGAGATTAACATTGCCAGTTCTTTTCTATTTTTTATTTTGAAATAGGGTCTCACTAAGTCACTAAATTATCTAGGCTGAGCTCCAATTTTCCATCATCTTGCCTCAGCCTTCCACAGCCCTGGGATTACAAGCATGTGCCACCATACCCAGCTAACTTTCTTTTTCTTTAAATAGACTATTTTTTTTAGAGCAGATGTAAATTCACAGTGAAATTAAGGAAAATGCACAGAGTCCATATACCCCTTCTCCCACGGAGGTCAGCCACTATCTGCATTTCCCACCAGAGTACAATCAATTAACAGGCTGTGACATCACTATCACACAGTCTGTAGAGTATATTAGGACTCACTCTTGGTTACATTCTGTGGATGTTGGCAAATGTATATTGACAGGTGCCTGCCATTATATCATCACATGCAATAGTTTTGCTGTCCCCAAACTCCTCTGTTTTATATATTTATCCTTCCCTAACCCCTAGCCATGCTCATCTTCTTACTGACTTCATCACTTTGTCTTTCCCAGAATGTCAAATAGATGGAATCCTATCACATATAACCTCTTCAGATTGGCTCCTTTCACTTAGTAATAAGGATATATTTTTCCGTGTCCTTTCATGGTTTCATCACTTATTTCTTTGTAGTGCTAAATAACGCTCCATTGTTTGTATGTAATACAGTTTATTCATTCACTTAGTGAAGGACATCTCGATCGCCTCCCAGTTTTTGCTATTACGAAAGAAGCTACCATAAACATCTATGTGTAGGTTTTTGTGTGGACTTACGCCTTCAACTCCTTTGGGTAAATACTAATGATTACAATTACTATATGAAATGATGTCTTAGTTACTTTCTCATTGCTAAGACACAACAACCAACCCATAGGTTAAAGAAGGTTATCTTTATTTAGCTCACAATTTGCAGAGGTTTCAGTTTATAGTCAGTTGGTTCCAAGGCAAGGGGGTACTGCAGAGGAAAAACAGTACATGGCATGGCAGGCAAAGAGCATCAAGCAATGATCCTTCCTTTCCCTTTTATCCCATCCAGGCTATAAGCATATTTGTTAGTGCCACCCACACCCAGGACGGGCCTTCCCACTATCCACATCTAGAACTATGCTAAGCTAATCAGTGGACTACTTTATTTATCACACATCCCTAATCCATATTCACACATCCTAGACGAGTCATTTCCAAAAAACCCCACCTATAAGCTCATGAAACTTTGGGAAGACATCTATACATAAGCCATATTTAGTGTTACAAGAAACTGCCATACTGTCTTCACAGTGTTTGTGTCATTTTGTGTTCATTAGTGTTGACTGAAAATTCCTGTTGCTCTACATTGTGTCTGGCATTTTGTATTGTCATTTTTTGATTATTTGACTAGGTGTATAATAGTACCTCTCTGTTGTTTTAATTAGCAACTTCCTAATGATATGTAACATTGAATATTTTTCAATGTCTGTTAAGATCTTTTGTGCATTTTTTTCATTGGATTGTTTGTTTTTTTAAAATGATTTTTTAGAGTTCTTTATACTTTTTTGGGTTATCAGATATGTCTTTTACAAATATTTTCTTCTAGAAACTGAAGCTTTTTATTTGGATTGGCTTGGACTTTATTTTCTTTTTAAGTTTTGGAACAATTTCAAGCTTGCAGAAGAATTACAAGAATAGTACCAAAAACACTCCTATTTCACGTTCACTAATTGTAACATTGTTAACATTTTGTTTTGTCACTTGTTGTCGCTATATATACAAGATTTTCCTGAACCATTTGAAAGTAAATTGTGTAAATCATTACCATAAATATTTTTTGACATAGTTTTCTAAGAAAAAAAAATACTTTAACACAACCATGGTATAATTATAAAATTTAGGAAATTTAATATTATGATACTATTTCATCTTTAAGTTAGATCTAAATTTCATAAGTGCCCCAATATTGTCCTTTAAAATGATTTCTTTTCTGATCCACTACCCACTCTAAAGCCCAAGTTTGATTCTGTATCTTTTTGGTCTCCTTTAACACAGACAGTTCTTCAGTCTTTTATTGTCTTCTATTGTCTTCTTTTGATGAATCTGGGCCAATTATTTTGTAGATGGTTTTCAATTTACATTTCTCCGATCTTTCTTCTGTTAGGTATGTCTTTTTAGTGGGAATATTACTTTGTAAGACAAAAGAAAGACCAAAATGTTTTTCCTATTCTCACACTTCACCACATAATATTTCACCTCTGATCACAAGAATGTGGGGGAATTTCTTCCCACCAACAACTCAGCAGTCACCAGCTAGGCATCCTCCAGTTTGATTTTGATACTATCTGGGAATAGAGTCAGATCTCATAAATTGAATGCTTATCCCTCAAGACTGTCCCCTCATTTCAAATGCCTGTTCCAAACCCCAGAATATCTTCTGAGCTTCTGACAAACCCTCCATAAACTGTAGTTCCCAGGACTCCCTCCTCAGCTTCTATTAACTTAGTAAAACAGCTCACAGAATCCAAACACCTTTCTCAGCTTATGAGAAGATACCACAAAGGACACGGAGATGCACAGGGTGATACATATGAGGTCAGGGAGCCTCTCTGCTCTCTCTGGGTGTACCATGCTTCAGAACCCCCAAATGTCCAGCTATCTGGAAGTTCGATAATCCTATCATTTTGAGTTTTTATGGAGGCTTCATTATGTAGGCATGATTGATGCCATTGGTTGCTGTTGGGGATTCACTCAATATTCTGCCCCTCCCACCTCTTTGGAGGTCAAGGGTGGGGCTGGAAGTCCTCACCTTCTAACCTAACCTTGAAGTATCCAGTGACCATTCTCATACTGAAGTGACCTAGGATCTGTTGGACTCTGTTCAACTCATTAGTATTCAAAAGGTGCTCATCACTACTGAGGTTCCAAAGGCTTTAGAAGCTGTGTGCCAGCAGCTAGGGGCAGACCAGATATATATTTCTTATTATATAATAATATTACACCATCCAAGCAATGCTATGTTCTCCTCAAGAAGCCACATTAGGAGGCCTACCATGCCAGTTCTTTTATGTGGCATCTTCTTTTAATAACTGAGAATGAGATTCTTCTTTGATATTTGATCCCCCCCCAAAAAATTCTCTGAGATCTACTCATGACATTTGTCATCTAGGATGCAGAAGAGGCAAACCAATGGAATAGGCTTCAAAGATACTGTAGGCAGAAAAAAACAGTTATTAAGTGACTCTACTCAATTGAGCATAGCTTTCTTTTTGTTTTGTTTTAGGTTTTGGTACAAGGAATCGAACTCAAGACCTTGTGCTTTCCAGGTAGCTGCTGTGCCAGTGAGCTCAAAATGTGTGGCTGAAGAAAATTAGAATGATGATTTTCAACCAAAAAAATAAAGAGTGGGAAGAGGATTTCAGGAGATTTTTTTCTATTTTTACTTATGATGGACTCATATACCTCCAAACCCCACCTTCTCCCTTCACTTTGAACTAGATCTTGGCCTTTGATGCTACAGCGAAAAGAAGGTCACAATCAAAAATAGAGAAAATTACATGATGTAGTCCTTTTCCTCTGAGCTTCTAACACTCAAATTCATTCTACTTAAGGGACTATCCACTGTTGTATTTTACTCCATGTAAGTTTCACTTTTTATCTGAAAATTCAATGTCACTGCATTTTCAGATTTTTTTTGTATACTTAACATACAAGTTGTAAATGATCATAAAGTTTTGACATATCAAGAGGTGAAAAATCACCTCTTTCCATGAATTGAATTTTAGGTTGTAGACCAGAAACCTTATCGGCCCTAGGTGGAGCTTTTAATCTCTCACCTAAAGTGTTAGCTGTCAGAAAGGCGATAGGGCTGCAGTGCTTTATATGTCATGGCTGACATCATGGAAATTTTCAATGTGGCATCTTCAAGAGGAGGAGGAGCTTAGAGAAGGCCCCTCAGTGGGGAAAATACCTCCAAATCACCCATCAGACTGACATTTGTTTCTCTTAAATGTCTCATCTTGTTTCTATCTTTACACCTATGCCCCTCCCACCTCCAAATCACCCATCAGACTGGCATTTCTTTCTCTTAAATGTCTCATCTTGTCTATCTTTACATCTGTGAGAGTTCCGGCCCTTATCACCTTCACCTGGAATATGGCCCCAGCCACAGATTTCCTTGGTCTCCTTGTTTCTGCCTATTTTATATAATAGAATAATCTCCCCAGGATCTTGTCATTGGTCTATCTCCTTTCCAGGGCTCCTACTATCCCACTGCCTACCCAGTTAAATACCTTCTCCAACCCTGCTTCCTTGACATCCCACCTTCTGTTTCTCTTCTACTTCTGCCACTATAGTATCTACACCCCAGCTGTGAGAGCTCTCAGCCTACGCTTTGCTGTGCTTCCTCTTGACATCACTGCTGCCTGCATCTGGATGGCCCCATAAGGACAGATATCAGAGTTCCTGCTATCAAGAGATCTTTCCTGCAGGCCTCCCCTGGACTAGGCTCTGATGTGAGCCCTGAAAGTTTCCAGTGAAAATGACCTGGGCTCCACTTCCAGGTCTTCACAGTCTATCAAGGAGTTCAGAACTGTAAATCCATAAACAGAATAACAAAGGCTGAGCTCAAAGGGGAGGACAAGAAAATTGTATTTATAATAGAAAAATAAGGTGTCTTTTCAGATGATGTGCTAGTTTGCTAACTGAAAATAACCCAAATATTGCAGACTGGGTGACTTAAACAACAGAAATTGATCATCTTGCAGTTCAAGAGAGTGAAAGATCAAGATCAAGGGGTCAACTGGCCCATACATCCTCTAAAGCATGAGAAAAGGATCCATTCTTGCCTTTTTTCTACTTTCTGGTAGCATTTTGACTGTGTCAGCCTAATTCCAATCTTCATGTGAAATTCTCCTTGCATATGTGTCCCTGTGCCAAAATCTTCCCTTTTTAGGTGAACACCAGCTGTACTGTGTTCAGGACCCACCCTCCTTCTGTATAGCCTCATTTTAAGTAACTGTCATCTGCAATGACTTTGTTTGCACACAAGGTCATGTTCTCAGTTTATAAAGGTTAGAATTTTAATATGTGAATTTGGTGTGTATGGAGAGAGAGGTTCTTAATTCTTAACAGGAGCCCAGAACCCAAGGACGAGATGTGTGGAGGAACCGACTACATTGGAGGTACAGAGCATAGGCCTATATGAGAAAGGTAGCAGCGGTCAGGAAAGGGATTCAGGGCACAGAGAGCAACAGCTAAACAGGGATTTCAAAAACTAAGTGATCACTGTGTAGTGTGCAATATTAACACTTCCCTCTGTTTCCACATGTTCTACGTCTACCCTCAACAAGGAACAGGGGAGTGAATTGCTGGCCCAAAGAAGAAACCTATAAAATACTGTGTAGCATGCAAGACATCTGGTCACATCTGTGACACATAAGTGACACAGGTATTACCAAGTATGGAGGACATGCAATGATCTTGACTGAAGCAACAAGTGAAGAAGCCTCCAGGCAGCTACATTTGTGTGGGAAGAAAGAAACTGACATAATGAATGCCATTCAGCATCTGACTCTGCCATATGCCTTGATTCTGCAGGTACATTTGATTCTCATAAGCACTGTTCTCCATATGTTATAGGTGAGGACAGCATTGCTACAGTCTAGGGTGATGTGACTTACTCACGGTTCCACACCTGACACCATCTGAGACAGGGTTTGAACACAGGAGGTCTAGCAGCAAATCCCATGTTTATTCCACAGCACTCTGAGCATAGTCTCTTCTTCAGCAACCCAGGAAGTTCATACACAGCTGAATCCAGCAATCATGCATATTAAGAAATATTTCTGTGCAGGATTTCTATCCAGGATTGCATTGGATTTTAGCTGCACCTAGGGTAGAAAATTTCTTGCCAAATGAGGCTCACTGTATATAGACAGTGTCTACCACAAACTGAGCCATAAGTTTCTTAGGCCATTTGGCACCATAGAAGGTTGTACTGGCAGGTAATGCAGAGGTCTAGAGGTCCTCATTCAGTGGGTACTGGAGGCAACAGATCAATTTCCAGCTTCCATTCTGCAGGCAGATGATGCAGGGGGCATATTGTGGGTTTTTCAGGTTCTTGGTGGCATGCAGTCTTATTGCAAACAGTGGGGGGAAAAAAAACACTTTAGTATTGACTTTTTTTTCCTTTTTTTTTTTGGTACTGGGGATTGAACTCACGACCTCGAGCTTGCAAAGCAGGCTTATGCCGCTGAGCTAAATCCCCAGCCCAGTATTGACTTTTTTTCTTCTTCTTCCTTGTTTCCTTTTCTCCAACCCCCTTAATCCTACTCCTGAGAGCACCTACCCAGTGACTGCTTGCACCAAGTCCTTAATTCATTTTCTGCTTTGGAGGAACCCATGTTAAGATGGGGATGATCCAGTGGAAAGGTGCCCTTTGACAGGTGACCATTCCAAATTGACTATAGCAAGATGCAGCAAAAGCTGATGGATCAAGGACCATCGCATAGGGTTTTATGTTAGAGGTAAATTTAGATAGGGAACTGGGGCATTTTACACAGTTTGAGATTCATGTCAGCTCAGAAGGGACATGCTTGGTTTTGTACTTCTGGAACACCATTCTGGCTGCTGAAAGGAAGATGAGATGGAAAAATCCAGAGTGAGGTCAGGAAAACCCTGAGCGGTACCTAGAGCACAACTCAGTGAGATACTGTATAAGGGGAGAGGCTGAGAGCGGAAGGGAACTGGTCAGAGATGACACCAGGCTTCTGGTTCCTTTCCTTGATAGAAATGCCATGGCAGAAGGGTATGGGGGAAAGATGCATATTGATGTCAGAGTCTTGTGGGTTACAAAGGTCTCTGAAACACTGTGGAGATCTGTGTGCATCATTCAAATGGGATGGGGCTTAAAGCAGAGTTAGGAGACATCCACCTCAAGACCTCAGTTGTGTTCCCCCTTCCTGTCCTCTTCCTGCTGCTGAATCATCAAGGGTTGCTCAGGGAAACCCTAGAACACTGCTGCCCTGCAAGAGAGCCCTCTGTCTCTTCTGTTCCTTGATTTCTAGCACCTTCCTCACTTTCATTCTGAGGGAGGAAACTGACAAGCAAAAGCCAGACAACTTCCCCACAAGACCTCTCGACTGGACATTCTGATTCCCCGGGCCCCCAGCAGGAGAGAGGGGACATTGTAGGACTCAGTGCCAGCCCTTGGAAACCTTCCTCTCATTGTCTCTGCAGCAGCACCAACCTCCAGATATCTTCAGAAGCTCCAGGAGACGCAGCCATTCCAAGTCACTGCCCTGTCTCAGGCAAGCACACATGTGCGACACTGGAGACAGGAACAAAGCCACAGGATAGTGTTCCAGCTCAAGATCTTGGCTGTGTTCCTTATCATGCAGGACACCAGGACAGTGGGCTCCCTCAAGGGAATGCACTGAAGAGGAGGTGTAAGCAGGGCAGAGGGACCACAGTTGTGAGTTCACCAGCAAGTTTAGAGGGAGCACTTGGGACCAGCAGCATGAAAAGCTATTACCACCACAGGTCTGCAGAGTAGAGGGTAGCTTGTTGTGTCATAGCCTTCCCCCTGGCCCTTGGTGCCACTCAACAGCAGCAGTGACCTAAAATGGCACAGCTGCTAATCACTATAGCAGACCACCTCTTGTAACTGCTCACTAACCTTCCACACAACCACCCACAGGCCGAACCTAGTAGAAAAGGGGTGCAGCCAAGGCAGTCAGCACAGGGGTCCCTAGCAGAGAGAGTCTGGGGCTGGAGGACAGCCACACAATGTGGAGCCTGGGTGAGGATCCCACTGCCCTCATCAGCAGCCTATTTTCCCAGCTCTTCCCAGGGGACTGTGCTGCCCCATGTGCCTGAAGAGCAGATGCCCAAAGCTTCCCTCCCTTATCCAGCATTTTATTGATCAGCAAGCACCCCCACCCATAGACTAATGGACACCTCTCATATCATCTCCAATCTGTGGTTTTCCAGTTAGATTGGGACATTTTTGAGGCCCCTAAAGTGCAATAGAAGTCATCTGTGTTATCTTTACACACACCCTCAGTATCCTCATGTGTCCTGGGGCCCTAATGACTGGGAACACGATCTGAGCTTTGACATGGTAATGGAAGGATAATCGTACTTCTGGAGTACATCTGTATCAGTTGGGCTTAGAATGATGCCCTGCTCCTGGGGGCTGCAGGATGAATGTCTGTATAATTACCAAGCTCACCATATCTATCTCTGTTCTGGGGACCCAAAGACCCTGATCCTCCTGTGGGTCATCAGGACATGAAGGAGTGACTGAATTCAGTGGGGCACAGAAACTACATCTGAATGAAGGGTTCCTGGCCTGGAGAGGCCAGTGGCACAAGATCTCTGTTCTCTTTCATGCAATAAATCAAGGCTTTGGCCACAGCTGCAGCCAGCTGGCACTAGGTCCTAGCAAGAGTTATTGTTTGGCCAAAACAGGAAGCCGCCCAAGGGGAAGTGTGGCCTCGCCTCACTGAACCCCCAAAGAATGGCCCCCGAGAAACGTGGGGATGTGTTGGCTTGCACACCCTATACTGCAACCGTGCCTTCTTCATACCCCAGGGCTTGTGGGGGTACAGAGGAGGGGAGCAGTTGCTCAACCTAAGGGCCTGTGCTAGAGACAGGCTGGGAACCACAGGGAACCAGAGGCTGGGTTCTAGCCTTCTGTGACCTTGTGCAGGTCACCACCCCTCCCTGGACGTGTTACCTCATCTGTTAATGGCTGGATTCAAAACACATATTTGAAGTAAATGTGTCCTATGTCTGGCTGTCTCTTGCCCCCTCTGGCTGCCTGATTGCTGTGTCTTCCAGTGCCTGGTGCAGATGAAGTACATAGAATGAGTCCTTTTCCACCAAGAGAAGGAAAGCCTGATGATTCGATAGTACTTCACAGTCTATAAAGCACCATCTTCTCATTTCCTTTAATCTCTGAAC
This sequence comes from Cavia porcellus, assembly GCF_034190915.1. NCBI lineage: Eukaryota > Metazoa > Chordata > Mammalia > Rodentia > Caviidae > Cavia > Cavia porcellus. Next base: position 58,174,524 of record NW_026947492.1, read on the forward strand.
AGTTACATTGAGATACATAGAAGGTGGGGCTCACCATCCCCTGTGATATGTTTGGCCAATTCTTGGGGTCTCAGTGATGAGTGAGTGCTGATGAGCTCAGACTGCAAGCAAAGAGGACCTGGTGAGCCAGGGTCATGTGCATAGCAGGTCCAAGTTTGAGGGACAGCTTGAGGCCATCTGCTTATTTTTTCTTGATCCAGGCTCTGCTGTTTTCTCTGTATGTCAAACAAGTCACTTTCTTCCCTGCACTTGGTATTCTTCACGGTGATCTAGAGCCAGCACCTGCCCCACTGATTCCAGGCTGTGTGGGATGGGTAAGCTGAGGGAACGTGCATGCTCATTATCATGTGGATGTGCTGGTTGTTCACCCAGCATCCATACCTCTCTCCTTTCATCAGAAGACCCCAAATCTATTCAGATGTTGTATTAGATCCCAGTTAATCAAAGCCGATCAGCACATAGAATTTCTACAGAGATAGTGATTGGTTGGAAACATGGCCCACACTGTTCCAGGAGAAACATCTTCTCCATCTCCCTCCTGCTGAGCATCGACATGAAAGCGTGCAGACCCCATCATGGCACCATGGCGGAGCCAGCTTGAGGCCAAGAGACAACAAAAAAGAAAGGCCTGTGGTGTTGGTGACACCAAGAGCTGCTCTGGACTTGTAATGGTGTGAGGTGATGCATTTCTTTATATTCTTTTGCCCAGTTGCAGGAGGATTTGGTCTTACTTGCAGCCCAAGTCATCTTCATGCCCCCATCACCTGGCCACTTCTGATGCACAGAAGAGAAAGAGGCCCGCCCTCCCCATGCTGCTTCACTGAGAGCAATTGCAAAATCCCTGGGCACCCTGCCAGAGCCCACAATTTCTTCACGGTTTTTTGGAAGCTCTGAATTCTTTCCTTTCTGTCTCTCTAGCCAGAGACAATTTCTTCCTTCCCACAGCTGGCCTCTGGCTGGGGTCCAGGCCAACCCAGTGACATTAATGCTTCAAGATTGATAGGGTAAGGAGACAGAAAGCCAGAGCCCGGAGACACTGACCCTGGTTGCTCCTTCGGCTCATCTTCTGGCTTTTCTCCCTCCTCTTCCTTCCAGGGACCTGAGCTACTTTACAGCCTTTTGGTCACAGATTTTTCAGCGACCCTTAGAGATGACCTAATGCCACTTCTTCAGGGTACAAAAGTAGAAGCTAAGACCTGAGACAGGCGCCTGGGTATATGGAGTCTCAGCCCAAGACTCATCCCCACCTACTACAGGAAGGTCAGAATTTGATGTAAATTTTGCTCTTCTTTATTCTTGATGTCTCTCTTATCGTTAGCCTCCTTTTCTGTCTCTCTTGCCACTGTTTGGTTTCAGTTTTGATCTCTGGACTGGATGGTGGCCTCTAAGTCTGGGACAGCTATCTCCTACACAGCAGCCATCAGTAATGCTGCCTCCTACACAACAGCCAGAAGATTGTCCTTAGTGCAGACCCAACTGTCATTCCTCTGCTTCACAGCACAAGATCCAGGAGTCTAGGTCACTGCCAAGCCTCATCTGTCACACAGACCTATATTCCTACCACTGCACCCAGTTGTTATCTCTTCCAGGAGGCCTTCCAAGATCCTGCCATATGTCATTGTGCTTTGTCTGAGTCTATCATGGAGCCCTTTGCAGATAGAGGGGCTGACCTCAGCATCTACTCCACTTCCCTGCTTAGAGTGCTGCCTGTCCTACACCCCCACAGATTTCTCATTCCTATGTCGTGTTTTCACTTATTGGCACTAAGTGATCTTTCCACAGTCCTGGAAAGGCACAGAGCACAGGAGTGAATGGTAAGAGATTGTGATTCTTCCTCCCAGGAAGGCCTCAGTTCATTTCCTTATCCCACTTGGGTGTAAGTGTGTCTCTAATAAGATCATAGACTAAGAACCAGGCCAGCTCAGGGGCTCTGAGAAGTCACAGGGCATAGCTTAACAGACACTCCCCGCTGAGTGTGGCCAAGAAAAATCCCAAACTTGGAGTGCACAGCAGAGATTCCAGGAGCTCTATTTCCAAGAATTCATTCTAAAGGGGAGAAATCTAAAATGTGAACAAAGATGAACATGGCAAAACTTATTTATAGTAGGAAATAATCTGGAAACAATCTAGAAGTCTAGCAGAAATACAAAATATTCTGTTATGTAGAAGGCAGTATCTATTGGAATAGTAAAATGATGTCTGCTCATTAAAATTATGTTCACAAAGAATTATTAATGTGGTGCTGAGATGCAGATAGTATTTTTCCCCTTTCAAAGGTTCATGTGTTGGAGGATTAGTCCCCAGTATGCTGATGTGGGAGCTGATGGAATCTTTAAGAGGAGATTCTTGGGTCAATTGGGCATGTGCCCTTGGAAGGAAGCTGTTCTGTGACCCGATAGTAGATGTCAAGGAAAGTTTGTTATAAAAACTGGAGCCTGGCCCCTCTGAGCTTTCATTCTTAAATCAATTCTAGTCCCAGCTTTAGTAATTGGACACGTGACCTTGGTCAAGTTAACCAACTTTTTTAAGACTTCCTTTCCCAGCTGAGTGTAGCAGCACATACCTGTAATCTCTGCACTCTGGGAAGCTGAGGCAGAAGTATTGCAAATTCAAGTTCAGCCCTAACAATTTGGTGAGTTAGCAAGACCCTGTCTGCAACAAAAATAAAAAATAAAGAAGGACCAGGGGCATAGCTAAGTGTAAAGACTCTGAATTCAATCCTATATACCCTACCCCACACAAAAATACTTCACTTCCTTATTTATATGCTCCTCTATTCTTTTATCCCTTAATTCTGAAAGTCTCTCCTAAGGGCCTTGTCTGTGCCACGCCCTATGCTGAACACTGAGGACACAAAAATGAGTCAGAATCTAAAAAGCTGTTTAACTGTGATCATAATCAGAGACATTCTGATTAAAGCTAAGCCAAAATACTAGCTTGTATCTATCAGACAAGTAAAATCTCAGTTTAAGAATATCTCAGTTAGCAAAACTATGAGAAATGCCCTCTCATATATTGTCTGGTGGGAATATGAAATAGTACAAGCCCTAAAAGGAATTTAGCAATTTTTGGTAAAATTATATATATGTGTACTCTTTGACCTGGCAATTTCATTTCTAGGAATCCAGTCCAAAGAAGATTTACTGGCAAAAACAAGATGTATACAAAAAGCTATCATGGCAGCACCATTTGTAATAGTAAAAAGTTAGAAACCACTAAAATGTCCATTTATAAGGAACGCACAATGATGTATATGACAGATGGCGTTGTGACCTGCAAGGGGAACAAGAAAGATCTCCAATACGCTGTGATGGCATAATCTCCAGGGTACAATGCTATGTGACAAAGGGAAGCAGAAAAAAGTATATATGATATGCCATCGTTTATCAAAGGAAGAGAAGGAGATATAGAAGTATAGCCATATTCCTCGTAACACCAGATTAAAGTATAAAAAATGAAACTTAAAAACTGTTGTCTATTGGAGGAGGGAGGAAATAGGGCCAAGGGAATGGAAGCAGAAGTCAGAGTTCTCTGAAAATATCTCATTTTGTAGAATAATTTTAGAACCAAGTAAATACTTTTCATAAAAGTGAAACAAAGTTAAATAAAAATAAAATTCAAAAGCAATCTCCCAAAATCACAAGCAAAGTGGGATAGAGGAAGCTGTACTGAGGTGGTGTCTTTGCCACACAAAGCTGAATTTTTTTTTTTTTTTGGTCTTTTTCCTTTTTATCGGTACCAGGGATTGAACTCACGACTGCCTGCTTGCAAGGCAGGTGCTTATGCCACTGAGCTAAAACCCCAGCCCAAAGCTGAATTATTTTAAGTGGTGTAGAAACCTGGTAACTTAACTGCAACTTCACTAGTAGGATGCATAGGTCCATGTATATTATATATAGATATAACATGTATTACACACTCTGAACAAAAGAAAGGCAAAATTTGTTTTCATTATAACAAACTACAAAGGGTTTCAATAACTATATTGCTATCTATAACTATTGGTATCAGTATTCTGAAATTTTTATAATATATAAGAAAAGAAAGTAGGAGAAATGAATTATTAATCATGTCATTGTTAGCAAGCAAGATTTTCAACGTTAGAGAAAAGAGATACACATATAAAATCAAGGAACTTAAAAACCTTATTAGGCTTTATCTAAAATCTTATTTCGGTTTTATCTAAAATATCTTATTTCAGTTTTATCTAAAATACCTTATTTAGGTTTTATCTAAAATATCATATGAACCCTTGACATGTTTTCTTTTTCTTATTGCCCCACCTCCAATGATTTTAATCTTATGACAAGCTCATGACATTCTCTTAGAGAATGTGATGTCAACCCTGAACTATAATCTAACTCTTGCTGTAACTCTGCTACTTGGTCAGGTCACTGAACCCCTTTGGCTTCATCAGTCAAACACAAGGTCACTAATCTCTGATCACAAAGTTGCTCTGAGGACCAAATGGACAACAGGGTAGTAAAGTGTTTAAATAACTATAAGGCAACATGTCAGTGTCTAAGGTTCAGTGTGGAGAACGTCTCACCTGAGGCCAGAGCAATAACCTGTCCTGGGCTTGTGGGTTTCCTGGCTTCAAATTGGGGAGCATTAATATTATTTATTCACTCTGGGTCAGATTCTGTTAGACTATTTGAATATACCATACCATTTCGATCTAACTCTCCTCATCTCAGTCTCATGGAGTGCATAATACAGTAAACACCACAACCCAATTTACAGATGAGGAATTTAAGGTTAGGTGATTTGCCTATATCATACTCATTCTATTCTGGAGCTGTTAGACTTACTGATTCTACCACATCACACCCCTGAGGACCTATCTAATAGATATCCATGGCAACTGCATACTGCCTAAGACCATTTCCAAAAGCTCATACTCAATTTTCTCAGCCCTTCACTCAAAAATGATATATGTTTTCTTAAGAAAAAAGTTTCACAGCTCTGCACAGTGAAACAGTCTAGAAGCAGGACCAACCAAATAGCATCAAGCATTGAAAGAATGGACAAAACAATCCGGAACATTTTGACATAACCCAAAAGCCAAGAAGTTATGAAATACTACTAAGGTAAGGAAGGTCAAAAGAGCTCAAAGGCAATGGAAGAGAACCTCCTGGGTCTAAGATGGAACACCTTGAGTGATAATAGTATAACAGTATAGTACTATTATACTATAATAGTATAAACTTGAGTATAATAGTAACAACTCATTGAAACTTATCAAGTGAATTTTTAAAAAATACAAGACAACTGTACAAAAAACCAGAACCAGAATATGCCAACATCTTGCTGATCACCTTTGGAGAATGTTGAAAATCAATTCACTTACATTCAGTGCAGGTGGCACAAACCAATAGGCTTGTAGCATGAATGTAACAAGAAGGAAAAGGGATACTTGCGGCTTGGTGCTTCCTTCTGGCCATGCCATGAAGTATGCCTCCTCCTCCACGCTGCCCTGCTTTGGTCAGTCACCTGTTGACTGATACTTCCACAAACTGTGAAAAATAAACCTTTTCTCCTTTAGAGAAAGAAAGAAAGAAGAAAGAAAGAAAGAAAGAAAGAAAGAAAGAAAGAAAGAAAGAAAGAAAGAAAGAAAGAAAGAAGAAAGAGAAAAAAGAAAAAAGTCAACTCATTCTGAAAATTGAAAAGGGAATAGTATAACTTATTCTTCCTTTTCCTTAATAAACTGTACCTCAGAGAAAAAGAGTTGATGAAAGATGTTTCTTTCTATAATAGTATTACAGCTAATAAATGAAGAGAGAATTATAGCATTCAAAGTCATTGTTTATAGATGTAGGCTATAAGTATATGGATACAGGCTAAGATCAACAAAGGGTTCTGAAAGCACAAAACAGATAGTTCAACATTATGAATATTTGTGCCTTCTACAGAAAGTACACACATCTCTCGTGAAGCTAAAACTTTACATTTGAATCTTTAAGTCTTTATATCTACCAATTTATAGGAAAGACGAGGAACTAGAGAATATACTAAACAATACAAAGAGAAAAGTGCAGAAAGCTACACAAGTTATTTTATTCAATAGAGTGAAAGAGACACAAACAATAGTACATGGACCTTGTTTGGATCCTAACTTTGAACAAACCAACTTTAAAAGATTTTTTATTAGATCATTAAGGAAATTTAAACACTACTAGATATTTAATGATTTTTTAAAAACTGTTAAGAATTTAGGTAATAGTACGCTTTTGTTTGTACTATAATTTTTACATTTTATGCAGTCTACACTCCTCTTGGAGAGTGGTTACATGTGCATACCACAGCTTGTTTCTTTTATTTTTTTAATCCTCTTCTTCTCTCCCTCACCTTCTTTCCTTCTCCCATTCCCTATCCCATTTCTTATTATTATTGACACTCTTAATTTTATCTCATGTTATAGCACATGTTTACATTAATTGAAGTTATTAGGTTCCTGTACGTGGCATATCTTTATTTCACTTATTTCCCTTTTCCTTCCTCCTCACTCTTCCTGCTTTTTTCTTGGACTGCTTCCCTATTGTGATGATGCCTTCATCTTTTAGAAATACAGAGTACAAAAGGGCTATGGTGGCATTTCCTGTAATCCCAGAAGTATAGTGACTGAGGCAAGAGAATCACAAGTTGAAGCCCTGCCTTGAATAGTGTAGTGAGACCTCTGTCTAAAAATAAAAAGACGTAGATGTGACTCAGCGATAGCATCTCTGGGTCCAATTCCCAGTACAAAAAATAATGAATACAGACTATAATATTTGTGGATTAAATTACTCAGTGTTTTGATGTTTTGGAATTGCTGCATATGATCTGGGATAGGAGACATTGTAAATCAATGTGAGTAAATACTGAGAGAATATTTCAGACTCTTAGTAATTATTCTATTTTTGCTTCATGTTTGAAATTTTCCACAATAAAATATCTTTGATGCTCTGAAGGAAGTGAGGAAAGACTGAGACACAGGGGCTGAAGAGATCAGTTCCTTCCAAGGCATGGGGCAGGGAGGAGGATGTGGAAGAGCTGGGATTTCCCACAGGAGTGTCAGGAGCACGCACAGATGGGCCAGGGAGCCGTTTCTGGCAGAGGAAACACAGGAACAAATGTTAAAAGGCTGCACAGTCCAAGGACAACCACAGTCTCCAGATGGAGGAGCAAAGGGGCCCACCAGGGGCTGCGGCTCAGAGGACAGCAGAGCCCTGGAAGAGGTGCAGCTGGATTGTGCCATCGTGACTCTGCTTTGGGGATGTCCCCTAGGCAGCTAGGCAGAGGGCAGACTGCAGGGAAAGGCCTGGATGTATGGGGGAATCTTGGGCACAGACTGGGTGTTCTCCAGCGAGGGACAAGGAGGCCCAGGCTTGGAAGTAGCCTGGGATCTGGGATAGACCCAGGAGACACTGTGTAAGGAGAAAGGGTGTCAGGGAGGGAGCAATTCAGATGAAGGCCACTTTGTGGCTTGAGTAACTTGGCAGGTATTGGTGCTATTAAGATGGATTGGGGAGCCAAGTAACAAAGGAGCTCCATCTAGAGCCCAGGGGGGAGGCAGGGCCTGAATTCGGCCCTTAGCTCTGCTGTCTGGCAAGGGAACCCAGGCCAAGTCTCTGACCTTCTCTGAACTCCTCTGATCTAGGAGGCCTCATCTACAAGCCTCTGATCAGAGGTTCTACAAATGTAGGTGGGGACCAATTTGTGTCTAGCACATGCACACATCCTTCTTGTTGCCAGGGGATCACGAGTTCGCCTCTGACCTCACTGAGAATCCAGTTGTGTGATGTCAATGGCATTTCCCTTCAGAAAAAAAGGAAATGAGTTTAGCAAACTTATTACCAGGAAAGGAAAGTGAGTTTGGCCCCACCCTCTGCAGCTCATTATCTCCTCACGCAGTACGCAAGGTTCTTCTGCCTGGGCTGGGCACAGGACACAGAAATGTCAGGATTCAGATAAATGCACCAAGAAGACAGCTTTGAGTTACCAGCAAGGCTGAGCTACCCCAAAAGTGTTAGTACTTTCTCTGGTGTCCATGCTCAGACCCCAGTTACAATGAAAGATTGATGTCATAGGTAGCTCCAGGCTCTCAAATGTCAGCAAAGCCCTAAGATGAGCAGTTTGTACATGGAGAGATTGAGGCTATAAGAGAAGGAAGTTGCTCAGGATCATAAGACAAGTCAGAGGAAAACCCATGTACATGTCACATGGTCCTTGGGATAAGGTAGTTCTAGGAGCCTGTCATTCTCCATGTCTCCCAGAAGACTCTGTTCCAGGTGACTGTTTCTGGAAAACCCCTCTCTAGTTATGAACTAATCCAAGACACCCTAACCCTTAGCTTTTGTCTACCTGAACATTCCTTGAAGTGCTATTAAGCATACAAAATGAAAATAAATGCTAATATGTCCAATATAACTGATGTACACTTTTGAGCTTAAAAATTAATAGTATGATAAATGTGTTATACTCAGAAAATTTGTCACTTGAAAAATCAATCAACTGACAAGTTGGTCATTGAATGACTAAATCTTGAAGGATTTTGTGTTCCAAATGGAACTACATCTAATGTTCTCAATGGATCCCACACATCTGCCCTCTTCCCTACTCTGAAGCACACTACCTGGCCCAGGGCCCAACACTTCTCTACCCCTGAACTTCAGTCCAGGTTCTGCACACAGTGGGCACCAACCAGCCTGCAGTTCATTCATTGCTCACTAAACCAAAGCTTCATAATTTTCATGTCTGATCTAAATGTCCTCAATGGTTGGAACAGCCCACTGGAGGTCGGCTAGCAGTGGGGGCCCTGGTATCCCCAACACTGTTAGGTAACAGGGTGGAAAAACCCGTATCTTTTCATGCAAAAGTCAGCTTGGATCATACTTTCCACCGTGCCCACTGCAAGGAGGACGGCTGGTCACCCTCCTACACACCAAGGGCCTGGGGGTTTTCAGGTAAAGCAGAACTAGGTGTCTAAGTGTCTATACTTTTGGCAGGATCTTTCAACAGTAAAGGAGGCAGAAATGACTGTGTGTGCACAGTGTATAGTAGGGGTAAGCTTATAGAGGTAAGGTGTGTGTGTGTGTGTGTGTGTGTGTGTGTGTCTCCTCCTTCAGTGTGCAGGTTGGAATATATGAATTTGTACATGAAGGAGCAGGTGGCTATAATGTGTGCTGGTATTTTGTGTCTGTACTATATAAAATAGACATTATATATACACACATACATATAATGATGCTTCAGTGTCTGTGCTGTTATTGGATAGAAGCATGGATAAAGGAAGTACACATTCATACTCAAGTATGGATGTGTTTGTGTGAGCATCTGTGTCTACACAAGTTTACATAATGCAAATATATTGAATATATACCCATGGAAATGTATGAGTGTGTGTAAATATGTATAGGTGTGTATATTTCTATTTTTTCATAAATACATGTTTGTGTATTTATGTTAATCTGTTGAAGTATATGGAATATTGTGAAGGGTTTTGTAAGTTCTATGTGTATGTGGTAGGTATATCTTTTTTTTTTTTTTTTGGTCTTTTTCGTTTTTATCGGTACCAGCGATTGAACTCACGACTGCCTACTTGAAAGACAGGCGCTTATGCTACTGAGCTAAATCCCCAGCCCCGGTAGGTACATCTTGATGTAGGACTATGGATAGAGGTGATGTGATGTGATGTGATGTGATGTGATGTGTGTGTGTGTGTGTGTGTGTGTGTGTGTGTGTCTGAGTGAACATGTGTGCTGGAGATCTATGAGATGCTGTAGATGTGTGAGGTATGTCTGGGCCCACGTGTGGCTTGTGTGAAGTGTACGTGCATGTGGAAGACGGTAGCTGTCTGTGCACACAGACATACACTTACTTCTCTTTTCTTTTCCTCTTGGGGAATTACAGGACTTCTAGATTGTAACCTTATCTGGTGGCTCATCCAGAAACCTGGAGCCAAAAGTGAGAATGTTGGTGTCTTGTGTAAATGTGGAAGGGTAGGCCTGAGGCTTTGACTCCTCCTCAGAGCCACTGATAAGAATCAGACTGGTGTTAGGGGCTGGGATGCCTCAGACCTCAGTTCCCACAAAAAGTGTTTCATTAGTGTGCCTTGGGAAGGACGCTGGTCTTTAGTCCTCCCTTTTGTGGCTCTCATTATTAATCTTTAATAATGGAGCTAAAATAAAGTCTGACCAGAATTCCCTATATGGAAACAGGTAAATGAATGAGAAATGCCCTGACCAAAAATTGAAGTTAAAGGGGACTCAGAAGTCTTGATGGACATAGTTCTAAGCCTCTGGCCTTGGTTAATTCTGGCTTGTTCAATTACATTCTAGTTTACAATTTAAAAATCATAATCATGTCCCTAATCTTGGCTACCCCTTGAACTTTCCTTCCAGTCTGTTTGGGAAAGCAGAGCGGTTGAAAGCCCTGATTCCACTCCTGCCCCTTTTGTAGCCAAGCAATTTCTGCTTTTCCTGCCCCCTCATGGAGATTCACCTGGGCTTACATAAGGAAAATGCAAGAATTATTCAACCACTGTCTATAGAACAGGAGTAACCTAAGAATATCATCTGTTTAAGATTGCCCCCACCTCACAAATGTAGAAACTGAGGCTCTCTGACTTTGTCCAAAACCCAGATGCTGGGGAGAAAGTGAGGTTAATCTTGGCCTCAAACGTCCACCCTCTGTCATCAGAAATGTTTGCTTGATGTACTGGGCTTGCCCAAGTCATAGTAAAGCCCACGTGTGGTTCTGTGGTTGCCCACATAGGTTTAAAATAGCCAACAGGAACCAGGGACTCCCCCTTGGCAAGTGGCAAAAGGCCCATTCCCCAGGCAGCTACAGACATGTTTGGCTCCACATGTGAGTCCTGTTCAGGAAGAGGTTCAGTGCCCTGGGATCCATGCGTGATGTACTAGAGTCTGTTTTGAGCTTATAACTGCGATTATTGTCTTGCTGTTTTTAAGTCCATCATATTGATGTTATAACTCCGTTAGACAAATGAGGAAGCAGGCTCAAAAACACGAAGTGACCTGCCTAAAGTTGAAAGACTTCAATCCTTCACCCGCTTTGTGCCTTCCCAGTTATCCTGATCAGGAGACAGTTGGTATAAGATGGGGACAAGAGCAGAAGAGGTCCTTGTGGCAAATTATAATTTTCAAAAAATACCCTCTGGAGTATTTCCAGCTCTGTATACTGGAACTTTGTCACTCCTCATCAAGACATGGGTTCTGTTGCCCTTCCCATGGAATAAGATCTGGCAGAAATGACTTTGCATATCTTCTGTGAAGGAGCCCAGTTATGTGAAGAGATCACTGTAGATGCTCTGGTCAATAGGTCAGCTAAAAGCTCAGCCAAGAGCCACCTTCTACAGATACAACTTCCAGTAAATCCATCTCTAGACTTCAAGCCATCCCAGAAAATATCAAGTAAAGCAGAAGCCAACCATCCCCTCTGAGAACCATCCCCTTTGAGAACAAAATAAATTTATCGTTTGAAGCCACTAAGTTTGAGGTGGCTTGTTACAAGCACCAGGTAACAAGAGCAGATCTCCTCTTCCACTGCAGCCCTCTGAGACACTCCTAGTCACATACATGCCAGTGTTTTCTCCTCATTGTCCCATGCTATGCTGACCTGGGGTCAGTCCTTCCAACCTCTTCCATCCCCTCCAGTTGTGTGCCCTCCCATGACAAATCCCTCTTCATCAAATAGGATTCATAACAGTCTCTCTCAGGAGTCTTGGAGTTTTAATAAGGTGTGTGGCACATGAAAAGTGCTTGGTAAGTAAATGTAGGAATATGAGGCTTGGGAGAAAAGAAGAGACCAAAGATGTCACTGTCAAACTGGCAGAGAGGAAGAGGAGGAGCAGGTTTTCAGGGAGACTAGAGAGAGGAGAGTTCCACCTGGATATGAAGTGTGAGGTCCCCAGCTCTGTACAGGCCCCTGAGAAGCCCTGTTCTCAGGCTGCTCACACACTGACTAAGCTGTAGAAAGAGAGCACCTCAAGGCGTTCAGAGGGCCCAGACAGGCTCCGGTCACTACATGGAGAGGCAGGAAGAATATCAGGAGCTGGATGCGAGGAGCATAACAGATCCATGTGAGCTCAGGCACACCTGAGCCTGAGCATCTGGCTCTGGGATAGCTCAGAAATCAGAAGCTCCCTTCTCTCTCCAGCCCAGTCCAGCTATTCCTATCTAGACAGATAAAGTCACTATGAGGCTCCCAGACCAGAGACATCCTTATCAGCCACTGTCTGGGGCAGTTGGTAATGTAAACTCTCCTGCCAGTCCTGTGATGCAAGACCAGCACTGGGAAGACACAAAGCAGACAGACCTTCCTCCAACCCTGCAGTCCCCCCTGCAACTCTGTGAGCCAGCGGTGAGAAGGGAGTCTTCCTCCCTGACCTCCAGATGTGTGCTTTCCCTTCAAGTCATGCTTGGATTTGGAAGGGTCTCAAGCCTGTTTGTCAATGTCACTTTAGCCAAAAATGCCCATAAGAAGCAGCATGAGCCCTCCCTGTACGGAAAACAAGGGTTGTATGACACGTAAGCTGATGTGCCTGTGTGACCTACAAAATGTCCCTTCCCACAAGTGAGCATTTACTATATATCAGGCACTTTTTCGAGGGATCTCCATGTATTAGCTGATTTAATTCCCATAGCAACCCTACAAAGTAACAGGACGGCTATTTATTTTGCAAAGGAAGAAACAGAGATAGCAGGACATTGGGGGATTTGCGTAAGTTCCCAAGAGACAGTGGCAAAGCTGGGAATCTAGCACCCTGCTGGAAAAGCTAGGTTGATGTGGGGGTCAATTCACAGGATAACCTCTGCCTGGCTGCTCTCAAAGGAGCTTTAAAGAGACAAGGTAGGGTTGTCTTACCCTACCTTGGAAGGAAGGGTTGGGTGCTCAGTGAGTGTCCCACAAACCCAAAGCCTCCTTGAGGGCTTTGTATTATCTCTAAAAGTCCCATATCCCGCATCTTTATGTCCCCCATGTTCTGTAGCCCTTGGGCTTGTGGCTTGGAGGTCACCTTAGTCAAGCAAGGCTCCTGTGGCGTGGCTGCCCCACGACATGCTGCTAGGATCCAGAGGTGCAGCATGTAGCATGGAAAGTAAACCCTTCCCTTCTCTGAGCTCAGACAGAGGCCCTGGGTTCAGGGGAGAGAAGGTGGGGCTCTGGAGCTTCAGTCCTGGCTCCGCTCCCATCTGCAGAGTAACACCCAAAAAGTGCCTGCTCACCTCTAGCCTCAGTTTCCCCACCTGTGAAATAAAGTGTGGCTTCCAGGGCCTTTAGCTCTGTCACTCTAGATTCTGTGTGAGCACGAGTGACTGATGTGAGTTATGCTGTGGCTGTGCCACTTAGAGATGCAAGACAAGGACCCAAGTGGCGATGAAAAGTTTTGTCTAGGAGTTAAAATAAATGTCCTCCTTCACTCTGCTTTCCTGTCTGGAGAGGGTTTCACATTTATGTCAAAGACTGCAGTCAGTCAACGTCTGCACAGGTACCAGGGAGGTGGGGGCATGTGAGGGGGTTCAGTGAACCACCAAGGGGTGATCCTTGAGGAATAAGTGAGAATTTGCCAGGTGAATTTGAGAAAGTAGGATTTCTTTAAAAAGCCTTGGGCAGAGAGAGCTGGGGAACAAAGGTTTGAGGGTGGGAGCTGGACTGGCATCCAGCACTTTGTGAAGAAAAGTAAAAAGGTCATGACATATCTGCAACCAGCATCCTTCTTTCTGCATTCCCTGGCCTACTGAGCTCAGGGTCACATACCTCACTTTGTAGCCTGGTCTCATCCTGAGATGAGGAAAAGCCACTTCCCTCTAGTGCCTGAGCACTGGGGGAACGTGAGGGAGGAGCTGTGGGAGCCGCTGGGCTGCGTCCCTCTCCAGGATCTGACTAAGCAGATGGTGAGGCAGGGCTGCGTGTGAACTCCTCAGAGCAGAGCAGAGGCTGGGGCCTTGGCAACCAAATCTGTTCGTTTGTTCTTTGAACAAACACTGAGGCCTCCTGACCAGGCTCAGAAATCATTTCAGTCTAGCACTGGCTTTGGATTAGAAGAGGCAGCTGAAGCTCAGAGTGGGGGAAGCCTTATGTAAGGCCACATGGTTCAGAGTGGAAACAGAGAAGCCAGCAAAAGTCAAACAGGGAAGGGCCAGAGGTTTTCTCATCTGGCCTTCACACTGTGCGCATGGAACAGAAGCCTTTAAAGCTGCTAGCCTGCAGACACAGGGTGAATGGAGTGACCTGCAGTGGCCACGAGGTTTCTACTGTCTCTGAGCCAAGCTCTCTTTTTCATTTGTACTAGGCATCTGTCCCATTCTCTGTTCTACTCATCCCACCCCAGGGGGGGTTTCCACCATGCCTGATTAATTTACACAGTCACCAGCAGTGTAGAGGGTTCTAACTTCTGCACTTTCATCAATGCTTTTGCTTTCTTTATTATAGCCATTATAGTGTGTATGCAGTAGCATCTCATTGTGGTTGGACTTCATTTGTCAGATGGCTAATGATGTTAAGTGTCTTCTGTGTGTTTATTGGCCGTTTGCACAGTCTCTTTGGAGAACTGTTCAGATCTTTGCTCATTTTTAATTGGATTGGCTTTTTGTTACTCAGACACTTCTAAACCCTTTGCTTGTTTTTAATTAGATTATTATTTTTTTAATTTTGATTGTAAGTGTTCTTTATATATCCTAGATACAAAGCTCTCTTCGGAAAAAATTTCCCCCTTTTTTTCTCATTTTGTGAATTCTGGTTCTACTTTCTTGATGATTTTATTTGAAGCATGAAATTTTTTTAATTTTGATATCAAGAGTCTCTAATTTTTCTTTTGTTCCTTGTACTTTTGGTGCTATTTTTAAGAACTGGTTATCTAAATCAAGGTCATAAAAATTAGCAACTAAATTTTTGCCTAAGGTAGTATGATTTTAGTTCTCACAGGCAGGTTTTTGATACATTTTGAGTTAATTTTTGTGTTATGGTGTGAGGTAAGGGATTGACATTTTATTCTTTTGCATGTGTGTGTCCAGTTGTTCCAGCATCAATTGTTTAGAAGAGGACTGAATAACATTAGCAAATTATTGAAAGCCAGTTGCCTGTGAATGTTGCCCTACTTTGACTCAAGCATTATTGCCTCCAGAAAGACTTAGCCAACACCTCTCCATCCTGACCTCTTCTCCAGTTGGTACTGCATGGAAAATACAAAAATAGTACGATGGGTTGTAAACTGTATCTATCTATATAGTGGAGTACAAACTAACATACACTTTAGAGCCAGCTAACAAAGATTCAAATCTAAGGCAAGTTTCAAATCCCAGAGTTGCTACTTACTAACTGCCTGGTCATTTTACTTATATGTGCCTCAATTTCCCCATCTTTAAATTAGGGGTTTACTTGCCTCTAGGATTGTCTTGAGAGTTAATGCATATAAAGTACATAGCATATGGTAATTAGCACTAATGTGTGAATTGTTGTTAATCATGTCATTCCTTAGACTTTAAACCCTGAGGATAAGAAAACTGTCTGTTTTGGCTTCCACTGACTCTTCCTGATCACCACCATGCCTGGCACAATGAAAATATTTGATGTGTACTTGTTGAGTTAATTAGTGAGTGAAAACATGCATGCATGAATGCCTGGCAGACAACAGGGTTCTAATCCCACCCTCCCACTGTCTGGTTTGTCACTTTTCTGGAACTCTTTAAAATGAGAACATTGGATACATGGGTGGTTTTTCTCCACTTATTAGGAAGCAGACTCCTCTCTTTGCTTGAAATAAAAGGAGCCCACTTTGCAAAGCAGATAAAGAGGACTGTTGTGAGAGAAGCTAAGGTAAAGCTCAGATCCCCTTTATGTGGTCCCCTAAGTGCCCCAGAGTCAGCTGGACATGATTCGAAACCACCCTCCAGGATAGGAGCCCTACAAGCTCCCTCAGGGTTGAAGCAGCCTTGAAGCAGCCGTGATTCAGAGGCAGCTGACGTCTGAAACTCTTAATTCAGCCCAAATGGTGGAGGTCTGTGTCTTGTAGCATGGGGGAGGTGAAGGGGAACATTCCAGATGGGGGAGTTTTCTCTTCCTTCTGCCCACAGGAGGGGAGCAAAGCCTGAAGAAGTTCTCTGTTCTCCACACAGCGATGAGTACCCCTTTCTCTGCTCTCTTGCCTTTTTCCTCAGCTCCCTGACTCAACCCAAAATTGGCCTGGTCTCTTAGACCAGGTTTCTTGCCCATCTCTCTTCCCTCTCTCTGACCAAGCTCACTTCTAGCACAGCCTATCATGTGATACCCTAGCAACCCCATATCACCTTGGAGACAGTCCCCAGGAGGCCTTGAGAGACTAGTAACTTGCCAGGTGTTATAATACAGAAAATAAGTGGCAGAGGGGAGACTTGAACCTTGACTTCACACTCAGATTGTCTTCAGAGGCGAAACAGCACATTAATGAAACACCACAGCCCATGTGACCAGGGACCAGGCCAGCACTGGAGGTACTGAAGATCAGCCAGGCTGACCCTGAAAGAGAGAAAGCTGAGAGAGGCTGAGGCAAGCCCTCTAGCAAGAAACTCGTGCAGGGGTGAGAGATCCCTGGATGGTTAGGATTAAGGGTATCTGTCCATGTCACCAATACAGCCTCTCTGTGCCCTGGTTTCCTTCTCCTCCCAGTGACATAGAACAGTAACACCCACATTCTTGAGCTATAATAAGGATGAAATGAGGCAAAGACCTTGATCTTGTGTCCCTCATGGAGTTGCCACATGAGTCTACAGTTACCATCAGTGTGCTTGGCACTGAGAAAGTGGTTGGCTGAGCCAGCAAGAGGTGCCAGGGGGACCTGGTGACTCCCGTGAGGAGGCCTTTATACATTCTTCTAAGGCTTTGGAGTTCCATGAGAGCATTCTATTATAGGGAGAATTTCTACCAAAAGAGGCTTGTGATGCTGGTAATTTGTAGAGAAGAATTTGAGAGAGATACAGTAACTTCTGATTAATTTTTTATGTTCTTGAACTTGTTTTTTGTCTTTTCTTTAAGACATGAACTCTATTTGTCTTCACTAAGGAGAAGGTAGAAGTGGCATGTGTGGAGGTATGGGAAAGGCCAGGTCTTTTGTGTCATTTTGCTTTGAACCCTACGTCTGCAAATTATTGGGGGTAAGTTATTACGCCTTTCTGTTCCTCAGCTTCCTCATCTGTAAAATACGTGCATGTGACAGGCTCAGCAGCACATCATGGGGTCGTGTTCTTACTTGAAATCTTTAAAAGGATACCCCTGAGGTGCTAAGGAAGGTACTTTCCAGATGGAGTACCTGAAAACACTTCCTGGAGGCGGTGGGCTGGCCCAGAAGAACACAGAGGGAATCCCAGTGAGAAGGAAGGGCCTGAGGATGAGGATGGATGTGGGAAACCAGAGGGCGCAGCAAGATGATACCATTGGGCTCAGTTAGATTCACGGAGGAACAAGCATGGAGGTGTTAAGGACGAGGATGTGGCTCACCACGTTCAAGTGACCTGCTCCTAGTCATCCAAAGAGGCAGGATGACTAGAGGAAAGGTTCTACCGGGGCCTTTTGTTTGTTTATTTGTTTGTTTTATCGGTATGGGGGATCGAACTTACGATCATGCGCTTGCAAGGCAGGCACTTATGATGCTGAGCTAAATCCTAAGACTGCTCTACCTGGGGTCTTTTGGCCTTTTCTCCTACACACACCACTTCTCAGAAGGGCTACTGGATCTATTCTGAGAGCTCCCGAGGGATGAGGAATGCTGAGTGATTCAGGTCTTCTGTGACACGGGCTTCCTGACATTCACATGGAGAAACAGGTTCCTGGAGGGTGTGTCTCCCACCACCCACCTCCCTGCCCTGCTGTCCCCGTGTTTTCCCAACCCGGAGGAGGGGCAAGGGAAGTAAGTAAGCGTGATCCACGCCTAAGATTATTCGTCAAACGTTTCCCCAAAACCCACAAGAGACACCCACGTTGATATAAAAATAACAATTTCTTAAATGCAATCAGAAGCCTGGAAGTCAGCTCTGCCAAGGACCGCCTCTCATGAGGTCACTCAGCACCATCGCTCTCCCTCTACCAGGACACTGAGACTCAGGGAGGGGAAGTGGCTCCTCTGAGGCTCTGTGAGACAATTATTTTGAGAGGTGCACTTCCATCTGGGGCTTCCCCAGGAGCAGTAGGGACAGGACAGCTGCCTGCCTGGAGACATTAACCCCGTGGCTTCTCCCAGTTGGTGGGGTGAAGGAGTCTGTTCATGTGGTCAGGGCGTCTTACTGCCCTCGGTCACAGGTCTCACAACAACAGAAGTTGCTTGAGCAAGATGAGGAAGGATCAGCAGAATGAGACAGGCATGCTCCCAGGGCAGGATGTTCTCACCAGCCAGGACAGCAAGCCCAAAGATGGGGCAGTGAGCCAGCACGTTGGAGCAAGGTTGAACAGAGTGAGGACTTGTGGACAGGATGAGGAAGGGGGCTTTGATGGGATGCAAAGAGCCAAGCTTCCAGGACAGTCTGCTGATGTGCAGTAGACAGGGTGAGGCTCAGGAAATGAGGCATTGTCTGTCCCCAGGGGCATTGGAACATCCTAACCTAGATCTGAAAGGCATAGCCATATCCCTGTGGCTCTGAGTGTTCCACAGGGATCCAAAAGTACGGAGACTTGGGTGCCTCACTGGCCTAAATGCAGAAATCTCCCAAGGAACTGCTTCAAGATCACAGCATGTCTGCCAGTCCTAGCTGTACTGGTACCACCCATGAAGTCCCACCTCAAGAGACAAATGATGCCTCTTCTCTCACTGAGGATATATCTGATTAGCTTGCTGTCCTGATCACAGTGTATTCATGAGACTGATGATTGAACCCAGGTAGCTGTGGGGAGTCCACTGGACCAAGCTCTGCCCTCTGACTGCTGCTCTTCCTGCCTGGCAGCCAGGCCCCAGTCAGACAATGACCCATCTTTGGGCCACTCCCAAGCATGCCTAGATTTGGCTCTTTAGGCCTTCCAGAGTCACAGGGAATATGATGACCCCTTCCTGCAGGGCTCTGACTAACAGACCCAGGGCTCCATGGAGCAACACAACAGAGCCTGTTACCAGGGCAACCTGAAAACCCAGTGGCCTGGGACCTGGAGCTTCAGCCACCTCACTCTGGCCTCTGGAACAGCCCCCTCTGGCTCAGCTGGGCTGTGAAGGGACAATTACAATTACAATTAGGAGGAGCTTGTGTCTTAGTCTTTGTGAACAGAAAGGAAGTCAAGCCGTTGGCTCCCTTGGCTCTTCTTGAGCTCTGGTCGCCTGGTTTCTCCAACAGGGTCCCCCACATGGACAAAGACAGTGACTAAAACAACTGCCCCCAAATGTTTCCTTCCTTCCCCCTGCATTCCCCATCAGAGTGAGAACCCTGTCACCCCGGGAGACGCCAATGTGTGCATCTCCCATGTTCTCCCCAACTTTCCTCTTATCTTTCCATAGCCTGCTCTTCTGTCTTTCCCAAAATGTGGCTGGAGTCTACTTGTTCCCCTTGTCATGGTTCTGGCCTGGCTTTACCCGCCCCCCCTCAACCCTCCTCTTCCAGGTCTGGGTCAGTGTCAGCCTCCCCTGCAGACTCAGGGCACTGAGGTTCCAAAGTGGCTTCAGATGCACACTGTCCTGCCTCCTGCCTGCCTGCCTCATTCCCTAGGTTCCCCATCACTCTCAGCTGCAGAATAATCCTTTCACTAAAGGGGGAAAATCAACCCAATGTGTGTATTTATTTATATATGCATTATACACAAGGGCTAGGAATGCAGCTCAGTGTTGGTGTCCTTGCTTAGCATGCATGAAGTCCTGACTTTCATCCCCAGTACTACAAAAAAAGAATAAAAAATATTATATATATATATTATATATTATACATATATTAATATATATATATATATATGGCCATACAAATACGTTGAATAGTCTCAAAAACCTATATATAGGAAAAGTAGACTTCAAAAAAAAGAATGAGAAATCAAATAGTTAATACTACCTTTAGTTTTATTTTCATTGTATTTAATGGTATTAAAGAGCTTCTTGCACTGTCTAGATATATTGCTACTAAAAATTATGATTAAACATGCTGCATTTTAAAATAAGATCTTGGTGTAGTAATATGATAAAGTAGTGTGAGAAGCTGGTACAGTACTAGACTCCATTTATCTTTTGGCTTGGTGTAACGCCCACTGTAGCAGGGAAACACACCTCCCAAGGAGTCCTAGTATCACCTGGATGACACACACTCCTGGCTGCAGATACTAAATCAGTTACTAAATGGGTGAAATTTTGGTTTAATTAATGTCAAGAATTTGATCCCAGAAACTAATCAGAGGTTACTTTTTAAATACTCTTGACAAATTTGTTCAAAACTCACTGAAACTCTTCACTTGGAAGATTTTTAAACAGATCATAAATTTTCTATGTCCCTATTTTTCAGTGTGCCGAGGTGCCACAGAGGCATCCACAATGACTGCAACAAAATCATGCACCACTTGGCAAAGTATTCTGCAGTGTCAGTTTCTTTCCAAAAGCAGCGTCTTTATTATTCAGTCTTAAAACGGCACCTTTACCTATCAATGCTGACATCTGCTGGATAGTATCCTCTTCATCACAGAAAGCAGAGTGATTCTGTCACTTGTCTTTTCATAAAAGAAAAACACACACTCCACCTTGAAGGTGTTAAGTCTTTCAAGCGCTTTGCTGTGAGATAACCAGTAGATCTCTGGTGCAGAAGATTTTTGTGGCTCCTGCTTTGGTCAGTAAGTTTCACAGGGAGGCTGCCATTTGTATCTCTATGGTAGAGTTTCCCTCTTTTTTTGTAAAACTGAGTGCCATGATGATGCTCTATGGCACGCTTACCAGAGAAGGCGTCGCAATCAAGCCAGGTCCATACTGTTGTCCCATGGAATTTTCTTTCTAAAAGAATCAGATACCTTTTATACCCATTTAGGACATCTCAAGTCTCCATCACAGAGCCCTTAACCATGTTCACAGCTCCCTTGAATCTATTCCAGTCTCTCTCCCACCTTGGCTCCCCTGTAAGCTACACACAGTCTTCCTGAGTACATTGCACACTGTTACATCCTCGTAATGCAGTTATTTTTCCTGATACACCCCTCCCTGATGAAGAGGCTCGGGAGTCATCCATTCTTCAAGTGCCAGCCCCAGACACCTTTCCAAAAGCCAACTTGATTCTCTGGGTAAAGTCATTCATTTGACCATTCAACAAATATTTATTGAATATGAACTCTAGGCCAGGCACTGACCAAAGTGTTGCTGGGTACATCACAGTAAACCAATCAGGGGAAAAAAATCCCTCCTTTTGGGACACTGATTCCAATGAGTAGATGGTGATGTTATAGGGTGAATCATTCCACATATCCACAGGAAGTCAGCCACTGACAAATCTGTCGCTCAGAGAAAAGATGTACTCCTAAAGTAGGCACCTCTGAGTCTGAGCACCAAGCAAGTCTTAGCCCACAGGAGGGGGCGTGATAGACAATGGTTGAAATTAGAGAATAGTCAGGGATTTAGCTCAGTGCCATAAGCCTCAGCTTGGCAAGCAGAAGGTAGTGAGTTTGATTCCCAGAACCAAAAGAAAAAAGAAATTTGAGAATAACATGGAGAAATAAACCAAACCATAACCCCAGCCACAAACAAAGACCCAACACCAAATCCATGATGATATCCTGTCTTCCAGCCCGAGGCTGGGCCTAGCACATGAATTAGTCTCATATATGCTCTGTTTCCAAAGGGCCGTATCCTGTCCATTTGAGAGGGAACTGGCTGGCCCCCTGTGGCTGCCAGGAACCACTTCCACCTCTGAGTGCCCTAAATTTAGCTCTTTGCTATGACCCTGTAACCCTCTCCTCTCTGGAGCCACGGGGAATTGCCCAGGCAGCTTTGATGGCCTGCTTTCCCAGGCCCTGCTCCTGCTGCCTAGTGTCCCAGCATCCTCACAGGCAGGCCACTCAGCTGGGAAGTTCTGCCTACCAAAATGGCATCAGCACTCAGCAAGGAGCGACAGTCACCTGCAAGTAGGGACAGTGCTGCCAGGAATGTGGTAGGAGAAGTGAGAGTTGGGAAGCCCTCAGAGTGGAAACTTTCCAGACCACACAGGGACTGAAGAGCAAGACCATGTTCCTCACCTCTCTCTCCTCTCCCCCTCCCCCAACCTTGGACACCAGCCCCACCCTCATATCTTGTCCCCAGTGAACCCACTCCTGCTGTCCCAATGGTTTTTTAATCTGGTAAAATCCAACCAGTCTATTTACTAAGAGCCCATTAAATGCCACCTTGGCCCAGAGGCCCTTTCTGGTGGCCTGGACTCTAACACTCTCAGTTGCTGGTTTCAGGCCCATTCCAGGACCTCTGATTGGTTCCAGCAGCCCCAGACTGATGAAGGGTGCTTATCATAGTTCAGCTTTCTGCGTGGCTTTGAGGTATCACTCTGTGTGGTCCCCAATGTCCCTGTCTGATGAGTAGAGCTGGCCAGCATTCATGATCTTTGTGGACAGTATTGGTGGTCTGAGCCTGGAAGCAGCAACCAGGAGCCCTGGGTTTAAAAAGAACTATAAGACATTGTCTAATGGTTAGTGCATTGCTCCCTAGGGCGATGAGGGATTCCTTCTGGAAATGTCCACAACTCACTGAGCACCTTTCTAGGCATCAGGATATAACAGTTACCAAAGCTAACCCAAGTGTGAAAATCAAGGTGTGAACCAATTGGACATAGTAAAGGGCCCAGGGAGAGACCAGAAATCTGAATTTTGGTATTTCTAGGATTCCCACACCACCCAGAGCCACAGGCTTCCTGTGATGGCCAAGTGGGAAGAAGGGACTGAGGACAAACTCTGGACACAGCCACATTGAAGGCATGGATGATGATGGCTCACACAGAACCCTAAGGAGAAGCTGCCGTGGAAGAGACAGAGGTCCAGGGAGCAGTGAGTAAAGCGCCCCCATATCTAAGAATGAGCAGGCAGTGGCTGGGCCTACCAAGACAAGAACAGAAGACTGACCACTAGAGCCTGCTTGGCCTTGCTTGGACTGAATGGGAAGCATGGCAGGTTTCTGAGCAAGGAGAGGCTTGTGCTAAACTTTTGAAATATTAATTATCTCATTATTTATCTACATATTACTTGTTTGTTATTGGTTGAACCCTCCATATTAGGCACCAGGACAAAATACCTAAGATACACAACTTGAAGGAAGAGAGGTTTATTTTGCCTCCTGGTTTCAGAGGTTTCGGTCCATGGTTAATAGGCCAAGGCAGAAACATCATGGCAGACGGAGATGGCAGAAGAAAACTGCTCACCTCAGCAGACAGGAGGGGAAGAGGGCAGGAAAAAGAGGCCAGTGACAAAAATACACGCTTTTGGGTCACACCCTCCGTGACCTACTTCCTTCAACCAGGCCACATCGCCTAACAGCACAGTCAGCTAAAACTCATCGTCTAGTTAATCCACTGAGCAAGTCAGTACCCCCGTAATCTAGCCACTTTCCCAAAGCTCCATCCCTGATCACATGAGCCCTTGGGGGGACATTTCTGATTGAAACCATAATACCTTCTCATTGGCCCGGTCCTGGGCCAAAGGAGGTACTACTATTACTTCTAATTTACAGGCATAACCACAGAGAGGGTCAGTGACTTGCCCAAGGTCTCATAGTCAGAAGTTGATGGAGTTGGGTTTGGAACCTACACCATCAGACTCCCACCTCTGGCCTTTTGACCTTTTCCTAGCCACTGGTGACTTTGAGAAGGTCACTGATAAAGTATGGAGATTTGTGTCTGTAAATTGGGGCAGGAAGACTTGATTTCCAGTGTCGGGCCTTTGGTTACCCCTATCTGTGCCAGGGGCCTGTCCTGGGCTGCAAGACTGAGTGGGCAGAGCAGCCCCACTGTAGCTCAAGACACACCCACTGGGTTTAGCTCCAGCACCTCCGAGCAGCCACAGGACTGTGAGTGTTTGCTCTGTGTTGTCTGGGCCCTCTCCGAGGACACCCTGCCCCCTCTGCTCAGAGTGCTTAGTGTCCTGAGGAATCTGTTGCCATCTGCTTCCCATGTGCTGCCTGTGGATCTCCCTGGGGCCCTAGAGGATTCCATTCTACCCTAAAATAATTGTTACCAGAGTGGGCAGGCCGAGTGGGAAGAGAGGAGGACGAGTGAATGTTGCCTACAGATGCCTGCCAGGCTCCCTGTGCTTTGGAAAGAGGGTTAATAAGACTGAGCAGAAAAAATATCACCAACAGGAGGTGGCAGACAGACACCAAAACAGTAGAGCAAGACAGAGCGTGAGTAAAAGCAGGAAGGGGATGGTGGCTGAAGCAGCCACAGAGGGCAGAGTCACATAGAGTGACATCCACGAGAGACACAGAAATGCATCCTAGAAAGGAGCCTTGGGAAGGGGAAGAGACAGCAAACTCACTCAAAGAGAGGAAAGAGAGACCACATGGTGGGCAGAATGAAAGTCGGTGTCAAGCCCAGGACTTAGCTCAGCGGTGTAAGCACCAGACTGGCAAGTACTACTAGATCATGAGTTCAATCCCGGTACAAAAAAAAAAAAAGAGAGATGGTGTCAAAGGAGGGAGAACAGGCTGTAAAATGTGGGGACGTGGGTGCTGGCGAGACTGGAGGAAAGTAGGCAGTCTGGGAACAGCTGGTGCCCTGGACCAGATGGATTCCATTGCAGCCAGCAGTCCTGGCCGGGTCACTGCCCTTGTTCCCTGAGGGCCTGGGCCAGGTCTCAGGGGCCTCCGCTGGGGTCATGTCTCCCACTCTGCGTACCCAACCTTAAGGTCCCACCTTTGTTTCTGCCTCCTGGGTTGAGGACTTTCAAGAACTTAGGGTCCCTGGTCTCCTCTACTCAAGGACCAATGACTGGTCACCATCCCTTCTGGTTCTCAGGCAGTGGTCTTGGGAGATGGGAGCCAAGGACCATAGGCATAGGGTAAATGTGTGGGCTCTGCCCTGCTTCTGTCTCCCACAATACTCAGCTCCTCCTAACTTCCTAAAGC
Source organism: Cavia porcellus (assembly GCF_034190915.1). Classification (NCBI taxonomy): domain Eukaryota; kingdom Metazoa; phylum Chordata; class Mammalia; order Rodentia; family Caviidae; genus Cavia; species Cavia porcellus. The sequence continues at coordinate 58,199,539 of NW_026947492.1, forward strand.
TTCACCTGTAACAGGGCTTAGAGAGCACTGAGGGGCCATCCCACCACCATCCTGAACAGCAGCTAGAGTGGCCGCATGGGGCAGGCTGCTCACAACCTGGCCTGTCACCACCTCCTGGTTACCTGGTCACCCATGCACTCATGTTATTCACTTAGTCACTCAACAATCCTTCCGCTTTCCCATGTATTTCTCTCTCCACACTTCCTTCTTTCCTTCCTTCCTCCCTCCCTCCTTCTATCCCTTCTCTTTCTGTCTTTTTTCTAACCCTTTCCCTCCTTCCCTTCCTTTTTCTCTGTTTCTTGCCTACACATAAAGAATTCCCTTGTGCCAGAAGCCTCAGAGGTGGATGGGCTCACCTCAGGCCTGGAGGAGCACGTCAGGCTCCAGGTATCAACAGCCTCTGCCCAGCCAGCTGTCCCAGCTCAGGCCCCACAGCTCTGTTCTGGGTGGTCCAGTTCTACATATTGACCCTAAAATGCTCAAGAGCCAACACTGAGCTGTAATCTGAAATTTTGTCTCCCAAATTGAAACCAGTGCCCCAGGAGACAGACAGATGGTATTTGTAGGTGTGCCTTTAGAAGCTGATTAAATTACATTAGGATTAATGCTCTGCACAAAGAGCAACTGGCCCATGTTACCATGTGAGGAAACAACAGCGAGATGCCATCCCTGAGAAAGCAGGCCTTCGCCAGCACCTTAATGCTAAAATACAAATGGCTCAGACTGCGGCCCTTTGTTACATTAGACGAATGAACCAAGATTATTAGCATGATCAAACATTCCCAGTGCAGTCCGCGAGGCCAGAGAACCCAAAGGAGGGCCGGGACTTGGCCAAAGCAACACAGTCAATCACAGCCTGACTCACTTTCTCCTTTGCCTCTCTCCATTCCCCGGGGCTGGAGGCTGTGTAAATCCCGTGTCCACTTCCCACCAAGTCAAGCAAAATCTAGTGACAGCCAGTCAGAGTGAGGTCACTGATAAGATCCATGTGTCAGGCCTCATCTCCCTGCAACCCTCCCTGTCCGGCCCCAGGAGGCCTGAGAAGAGAGCAGGAAAGGGTTGTGGTGTGCCAGCTCTGGCCCAGAGGTGATGAACACTGGAGAGGAGGCTGCAGGGGGAAGGCAGCCCCAGCTGCATGTTCTGGCAGGCAAGGAACCTGGAAGGAGTGGGGCGCAGAGCAGTGCATTGTGACTGATACTAAAGCTCAGCTCTGTGGCCTCGGGCAAGCTGCTCCAGAGTGAGCCCACATCCCAGTTTCTTTCAGGTCCTTCAACAACTACTATGTACCAGAATTCTCTGTCAAGAGCCATGTCCTGGGGATGTCAATCAGTCTACTGTACTCTATGGGCAGGTGCAATGACCATGACCATTTCACAAGAGAAAAAACTGAGGTGCAGGGGAAGAAGGTATTCCCAGCCACATGGCCAGTGCGAGGCAGAACCCAGATTCACTCTGAGGCCTCTCTGGCTCTCAAAGCCGTGCTTTTGGGTGTCGAAGAGGCCTGCCTTCCCTTCAGACCCTCCTGACAGGAGGGGATTCCTTGCAGATGACTCAGGCCCTGCATCAGTGAGGCCACACTTCTGGGGTTGGCTGGGAGGGAGAAAGTGACATCATGGAAACACACAGTGCTGGGCTTTGGGGAAGAAGGCTGCAGGCTTGGATGGCCACACTTGTCCTGGGGCCTGGGCGAAGGCAGCTCCCTCAGCTGAGTCTGAGCTTCCTGGGAGGTCGCATGATATAGGGACAGGGAAAGTGAGTAAGGATACAAGAAGTGGGTTCTGCTCAGCCTTCAGTTGCTGCTGGGAATTCCAGAGGCTGCTTTTCCTGGGATCCACCAGGAAGATGCCCAGAAAATGACCTTTCCAAGTTCTGTAGTCTAAAATGGACTTCTCAAGCACACATAATGCCAGCCAAATATACATACATTTCTCCAGTAGCCACAATGAGAGAATAAAATCCAAGTGAACTTAATTTATTAGTATATTTTATTTAATCTGTCAAAAATCATTTCAACATGTAATTAGCATTAAAAATGATTAATGTTCTATTTCACATTCTTGTTTTGTATAAAGTGAGCATCTGTGGAAACCAGGCTGCCCTGCATATCTCTCTTGTCTTTCCAGGACTATGGACTCTGCTTTTGAGCTGTCACCCATACACTTTCCCATATGGACCCCTTTACTCCCCCAGCTCATCTACCTTACCACCCCACTAGGTTCATCCATGAACTCATCCAAGATAATCTGAGGGATTAACCTTGCAGGAGTTGCACCCTTTGATCCAACAGGGGTCTAAGTCTAGAAAGGGATGGGCTTAGTGCCCTGGCCACTGTGTACATGGGTCCTCAGTCTGTGTGCCACTAGCTCTCCTCAACAAACAGGGAAGACCCTCTGGAGAGGGCCACGACATTTGATAGAAACAGAGGGGTAAATTTGCAGAGCACAGATCCCAACTGTAGCCTCTGAAGTTAGAACTACCAACTTCTAACTGGACAGTGCTGTACAGCTGATTAGAAATGGTGCTGGGTCCACCATCAGGGGGAAACGCAACCTCCTCAACCTCCTCTTCTGGACCTAGGGCTGGAGGAAGTTGAGCCAGTACTTCAGCATTTGTGGAGGGAGCACCTCCAACTCCCATGGATAATGGGATGAAGGCCAAGTCTTGAGTACATTGAGTTGTCACCCAGGTTTCTAGCTTGAGCAGCTGAGTAGGGAGTGATGTATTGGGGATGTACAAGGTGATTGGAGTGCACGGTTGGGCAGGATGAAGCCAAGAAGGATGCTGTGTAGGGAGTGTGGCCTGAGGAGGGCTCAAGAGGGCCAGAGGCCAAGAGGGCCATCACCTCCAACCACCCTGTATAAAACTGCACTGCACCACGCCCCCTGTCCTCCTTCCCTGCCTCATTTACTCTTTGACACTTACATAGGTGAGGATACTGTTAACCTCTAGATCATATACCTTGCCCATTGGCTCCTCCTGACCTGGGGCCTACTGACCAGTTGTTCCTCTGCACCTCTGTGCTTAGAGTATCACCTGCCTCATGGATGCACAGCTGGGTGAAAGTCAGAAGTTGGAGCCTAGGACTCACTCGTGGGAGCTGGAGTGGGGCACTGGCATGTAAGAGGTAGCAGAGGAGCAGGCAGCAGCCATCAAGGTCCCCTGGGCCCCATAGAAAAGTTACCTCCTAACCTTGTTTGTGTTCCTCTGCAGAAAGGGGTGGCTTGCTTCCTTAGGGCACTGTATCTCAGTCCCTCGGCAGATAGTGTTTTCTAGTCCCAGAGGCTGGAAGTCCCTTTGTGGCTGTGAGAGAGCATTTGCTTCACGCCTGCCCATCAGCTGCAATGGGTGCCTGGCAGCCTTGGCACTCCTGGGTGCAGCTGCATCACCCCAGCCTCTGCCTCCTCTTCATGTGGTGCTCCCTGTGTGAATGTCTGTCTCCAAATTCTCCTGATTAAGAGGCACCAGTCTTATCAGCCCATCTGAGTGATTCCATTTTAACCTGATTACTTTTGTAAAGACCCTATCTTCAAATACTGAAGTACTGGGAATTAAAACTTCCACACATGAATTTTGAGGTATAAAGGGTGATGAGACTTTAATTCTTATTCGGGCTAAATGCCCTGCAATGACCATGAGGGCCACATTATGGTCCCGTGGGGTAGACCCAGCTGCTCATAGAATCCCATAATGGCTCGGATTCTACAAAATATAGTACATGGTTGACTTGGTCTAGAGTGGGGTCCTGCTTCTGGGACTTTTTATAAGCGTTCAAGTGAGTCCAACATGCAGGCAGGGACAAAAGCCTCTATACAGAATCTGCAGATCACGGTCTTTGCTGCCTCATCAGCAAATCCATGCTTGGTTGACAAAGCTGCCACAAGTCTGCCCCCAAATCCCAACCGCGCAGGGAGGGGCCCAGGTGGGTGCTGACAATGGAACAAAGAGGCTTTGTCCCCACCGCAGGGCGGATCTTGTGTACCTGAGCTGTACCTAGGCAGGGAGCGCCTTTCCCAGGTATTGAGTCCTGGCAGTGTGGGGATTTCCAAGTTACTGCTTCCCCAGGGATTGTACCCAAGAGTCCCCACCCAATAGCTTGTTACAGGGAATGGATAGAGATTCCCATCCCTGTTGTTCTAAAGTAAACTCTGCATAGGTGGAAAAACAAGCTGGTGAGAAGGGGTAGAGGAGTGCAGGGGGTCAGTAGGGAGAGAGAGACTGTGAGGCCGTGGAGTGTGGTCGATGCTTCTCCACATGGACAGCTTGTCAGACCCCAACCCCACTGCCTGCCAGCACTGTGGCTTGAGAAAGTGGAATATGTCTCCCAAACTTCAGCTTCCACACCTGAGAAATGGGAACTGTAGATACAACATTTAAATTGTGTGTGTGTGTGTGTGTGTGTGTGTGTGTGTGTGTGTGTGTGTGTTTCTGGCAGGGAGGGATCAATGCAAGAATAAATATCAGAGTGGACAGTTTCCATCAAACTTTCCACAATATGCAGTCAGTCTCTACTCAACAGCTCACAAGTTGTGCTGGAATCACACACACCTACACACAGGGCAGCCACTTGTAGCTTCTCATCTGTCTTCTGCTCCTAGACAGAGGAATGTGGAGGGAGGAACTGAGCCTTGTGCTCTGTGTCCCAGACCCAGGGTTTGTGCTCAGCCAGCTGGTAGGTCCCTTCTGAGAAGCACAGCTAAAGTGTAGATAAGCATCACCACAGGTTCTCAAGAAGTCCCTTGCAGAACGAGCAGCTCACTTTTGTGTGATGTATGCAACACCGAGCCTGAAAGGTGCTTTGTTCCACAGTTGCTAGGAAGTATGCGGCTAAGAGATGGACAGATGCACAAACGCAGCAGTTCCGGCGAGGGTCCACAGACTCACCCCGTGACCTGTTTGTGATTCATGACAGAGCTCAGTTGTTTGCTCTTCACAGCCACCTCCTAGCATGACCACTGTTACTCATCCCTGTTTTGCACACAAGCTAGAAAAAGAGGCTTATAGTAGTGTGTCATTACAAATGGTACATTTGTAGTGGGTACATTACAAATTGTACCCACACCACCTTGGTACCAGGGTCATATCGCATCCCTGCAAGCCTAATGCTAGACCACCACATCTGTGCCTGGCCTGGACTTCCCAAGTACACCAAAAGCCCCCAGAGTGCAGGCATGGAGAACCATACATCTGTAAGGGCCCCACACTTGGCCCAGCACAGAGCCTCGTACCAGCCACAGTTCATTAGCTGTGTGAGTGAATGAGTGAACAAGCAAATAAGTGAGTACAAATAAGAGCAAACCAGGACTCCAGTCCTCAAGGCCTCATGACCTAGTAGATAAATACACAATAGCATTCAGGGAACAGGATGATCTGGAAGCACTGGGCTCCCTCTACACACTCACAGGAACTGAATCTTACCCCCTCTTTCCTCAGGTGAGGGGAGGAGTAGGGTAAGTGGTAGAGAAAAGACTTCGGGCACTTTCAGATAAAGTCCCTTTGGGTAGCCCTCTGTGGGTCAGAAGCAGAGGAGCAGTTGGCGAAGACACACAACTACCTAGTGGCACAGCAGATTTGGGATCTGGGTCTCTAGTTCCCTGGCCAGCTACCGTCCTTTCCTCAAGTCCTTGTCATTACAGTTGCACCATAATTACACAGATATCATTACACTCAGTCTTGCCTTTAGGAAATGTCACCACACCAGCGAGGTAACAGAGACTCTCCTGGCTGCATCTTCTTGACCTGGGTGTGTGGTCCACGCCTACCTCCTCCAGCCACCCAGCACTGGAGACAGAGGCTTTTTTGCTATTTGGAAACAAACTGCCAAGGATCAACAGAAAGGAAAGCCCTCACCTGAAGGCACATGGCAAAAAAAAAAAAAAAAAAAAGGTCAAGAATTGAAGAGGAATGAGTTGCTGCTTAACGTTAACAGTTGTGCACAATGTGAATGCACTCAATACCATGGAGCTGTGCACTCAAAAAGAGAAAAGAGTTACAGTGGTAAAATTTGTGTTAAGTGTATTTTGCTATACACACACACAAAACCAGGTGTGTTGCGTACCTGGGATAGTAGGGCAGATGCTTCATTTTCTTTGTCCTCTTCTGCACAATGGAAACATTTTCACCTGTTCAGGGCACTCTGGTAACCCAACCACCTTTACCCAGTTCCTTTTTTGTCCCTGCCTGTTTTCTGGCTCCTGCTCCAAGTTGGGAAATGAAGCTAGGGAAATGAACAAGATAGGTGCTTCCCTTCGGATCAGCTCATAGGCCACCCCAGTTTCTTCTGGCCATAAACTATAGCCAGAGAGGATGGTTGGGAGTTAGGATGCAGGGTGTTAATCTGGAGAAAATTCCAGAGAATCTATGGGTGGATGGATGGACTCATTCATGCATGCATTAATTCATTCACAAACTCTCCCAAGCAATCTTTCTAGGCTACACCCAGAGTGAGGTGCCAGGGGCACAGTAATGAATTCGACCTTCTTCTGTATTAGAGAAGCTCCCTAAAGTGAGAATCAGAACTGTGGCTAGACAAGAGGTCTCTTCACACTGCTGTGTGTGGAGTCTTCACTGGGGTTGCACACCCAGACTGAGGAGTCTCAAGACAGCTGCAGGGACCATTTAGGGAGGAGTGATTGATACCTTTGATTCTATTGCAGCTGCTGCTGGCTAGAGTTAGCACTAAGAGAAAGGGACTGCAAGAGCACCAGGAGGAACACAAAGCAGAACAACAAAAGATCCATTTGGGATTTGTGAGACTTGGGGCGGTGGTCAGTTATCAGGGAGACTTCCAGGTGGGGAGCAGAGCCCTGGGAAGTGTCGGGATAGTAATGGTGCTGACACCCCAAGGCCACTGACTGCTACAAGGCTGTGTAGGGGCAGAGTTGACAACCCTGACTAAGAGGAAGCTCCTCCCCAGGGGAGCCCAGGCAGCTTCCGACCTCTGCTTGGAGCTGGGTGGTGGATAACAGCTGGCCTCCAGCCCTGTGCAGTGGGGCCTTCCTGCTCAGCCACGCAGCACACGAAGGAAATAACTTTATTAGCTGGTGGATGAAAAACAGGAAATGTATGCTGTGACTCGGGCACAGGCCGAGTTTCACTCACATCTAGTTTCTAGGAAACAGTTATGTGGCCTCAGACTAAGTTGGGGTTTTCTCAGCCAGTCTTTCTGGAAATGCCATGCTTTTCTCAGGAAAAACCATGTCCTGTAGGCCCCCGTCTAGGAGGTAATGGCAGTACACATCCCCACACTGAGAAGAGGTCTCACTTGCTTTCCCAGCCTTCCACCCCTAGTAGGCCTCTATAAGGCCCATGGTTGAGAGTGGCTCATTTCCTGAGTACCTACTATGTGCTATACTACAGAAATAAACTAAATATGTCAGCACAATAACACATGAAGATCATCAAAATAAGCAAAAAATAATTCAACTTTAAGAACTCAGAAAACTTAGACGTTAAAGGATGAAACAAAACACATCAGAAAAATACTAACTAAAAGAGTAACCATATTAATGTCAGACAAAATAGACCTGAAGATAGAAACCTATTATAAATGTTTATTTAAAGTAGACCATTAAAGAGTCCATGAACTGAGCTAATGATCAAGTCTCACAAATTCCAAATACTCGTTTTCATGCAAACCATGTTCTCTAACCAAAAAATTCAACAACAGAAAATCTGTAAATGAATTGGTTTTTGTTAATAAAATAAAAGAAGTATCCATATAATTATTTCAAAAAAGATATTTTAAAATTTGATCAAAGTCAACACCTTGATTCATGATTCAAAATCAAACTCTTAGAAAATAAATAATTTAAGGAAATTTTCTAAATTTGATGTCTTACACTCCTCCAAAAAGAACTCTGTAGCAATCAGAGTTCTAAATTTTGAAACCTAAAGTATCCTTTAAAAATTAGAAATAATACAAGAATTACTGCTCTTGCCAATTCTATTCAACATTACGTAAGAAGTTCCAGAGACAAACAAAAAAAAATAGGAAAATAAAATTAAAAGAATTGAAAACAAAGAAATAAAAAGTTATTTTTTCAGATGATATGACTTTCTGCATAGAAAAGCAAAATAATGTATAGTCAAATTCTTAAACTTACTAAGAGTTTAGCAATTTTTCTGATTTAAAATCAAGATGTCAAAATCATTTACTCTGCTATGTAGTGCCATTCTTTCAGTTAGAAAATACATTCTTAAAAGGATATAATTTTTACTACCCATAATAATATTCAATATCTCAGGCCTGGAGGCACACGCCTGTAATCCCTGCACTTAGGAGGCTGAGGCAGGAGGCTTGCTGCAAGTTTAATGTCAGCGTGGGCTACAAAGTGAGCTCAAGACCAAGTGTGAACTGCATAGCGAAACTGTCTCAGACCAAAAAAAAAAAAAAGACATACTCAGTATCTTAGAATACATCTAAAAAAAGACATGTAAGATCTTGAGCAAAATTTCACTGAAGTGAGGCCTAGATAAACTGAGATTAATACCATGTTCACGAATAGAAAGGTTCATGATCTCCAGGATGACTTCTTCCCACATTGATCTGTGCTGTCTATGCAATCCCAAATGAAATTCCCAATGACCTTTTCATTGCAGAAAAGACTCAGTGTGGGTTTGTTCCCTCATGCTTCATACAGAAGAGTAAAGGTTAAAATAGGCCTTCACTGGGCAAGGATAAGACAATTCTAACATCAATGCAAATAATGGCAAATAGATTGACACATACAATAATTAATATCTATAATAACCCTTGGGGGGAAAGCCTTACTGATCACTGTTACAGAAAACTAGAAAAGAACTCATTGTTATGAAAACTGATGTGTCAAAGGAAAGATACATTGGTTTTCTGTTTAAACTGTACCTCAGTAAATGAACTAGTGTGGCTGATGAAAGGAATGTGTGTGTATGTATGTGTCTGTATGTGTGTGTTGCTTGGGATTGAACCCAGGGCTTTGTGTGTGGTAGGCAAGCACTCTACCATTGAGCCACATATCCCTAGACTTTATTCATTCATTCATTCATTCATTCATTCATTCATTCATTCATTCTTTTTTTTTTTGAGACAGAGTCTTGCTAAGTTCCCCAAGCTGACCTCAAACTTGCAATCCTCCTGCTTCAGCCTAGCTAATAAGTAAAGAATAATAGAATTATAATATCACTACTTTGCATATCCTGTTTACAAGATAAAGACAGGAAAAGATAAAATCAGCTTGGAACATCTTGTTATGCCAGAGAGTAAGCACATGCTTAAAGAATGATGGGGATTTCTCAAAAGGATGCAAGAACCAGCTTGAAGGAACCCCCACTGGTCAGGCTGGGGTACACTTTGAGCATTAAAAAAATAAACAATGATAGCTAGAGGTTACAACCCACTGAATAAAAAAGAAAACTATGAGTCCATACTGATATAAATGAATGAATTGAAAGCTTGATGAGGGATGAGACACATAGTTTCAAAGCATTTCTCTATAAAGTCACAAAGAAGAAAAGAGTAACTTCACATTATATCTTAATAAAACTAGTTCCTAAAAATTAAAAAAAAAGTAACTTCATACTGGAGAAGACTGGTGAACATCACCTTAATCACCATCAGTAATCAGAGCAATCAAACTTACCCATCACTGATAAGATACAATGAAGAAAAACACACAAGTAAATATAGTGCAGGCATCTGTAACGAGTTCACTGGCAACTATAGAAGACATCATTGGAGCAATCCCAAGGCTTAACAGAGGCTTGGGGGTGGATGATAGTGATAAGTCCATATTTATCTCTTGGACTGGATGGCTGTACTATTTACTGTTAAAGAGAAGATAGTCTTTCATTGCAGGAAGCATCAAAGACTTAAGAAGTGGTGGGGAAACAAGGCCTTACAGCACACTCTCAAAAGATTCATGGGCAGAAAGGTTCTTTGTAATATACTTGCAATTTTCCGGCAATTTTGTGATTGTTTGAAAATTTTTACAAATTTGAAGAAACATAAAATGGTAATATTGCTATCTTATGTTGGATCTAGTTCAAACAAAGAAATTTTTATTTTCTCAAATGAAAAGAAAAAATACAAATTTATGATGTCCAATATGATGTTTTGATCTATATATACAGCGTAGAATAGTTACATCAAGCTAGTCAACATATGCATTATCTCATATACTTATTTTTTGTGGCAAAAACACTTAAAAATCTCTACTTTCAAGGATACAATATATTGTCATTAACAACAGTCATCATGATCATATGACACGATTCCTACTAAGTAAAACTTGTAACCTTCAACTTACATCTCCCTAACCCCATAAATAAGGGAAATTCGATATACTGTATATTTGATCATATTAGAACATTAATGGTTTAAGGTATGAAAGTACTTATCTTTTGGACTTGTTGAAATACTGCTGAAGAATTTATAGATGAAATTTAATGATGTTTGGTATTTGCTTCAAAATAATTTAGGCTAAATGTTTATATGGAATTCATCCATGAACTGTTAAGTACTCGAGTTAATTGGGGAGCCAGAGTGGATTTTTATATGTTGTGACTCAGTGAGGCTCCTGAGGTTCTTGGGGTTAAGGACCTGCGAGAAGATGAGAAAAATAAAGAAAAGACAAAGCTGGGGTCAGGAGGTGCCCTTACTCTCCCGATGGGAGAAAACGAACCGCTCAACCCCTGAGCACGTTTATTTATATACTGGGAAAGATAATGTCAATTTCAGTCCCTCTGCCTAGCAACTCATTGCCTGGCTGGCCTGGGCCCTTTTGCCTTCCTGGTGTGGAACAACTTGCTTGCATAGCTTGTTTTGGTCTTTCTGCTTTTTCTAGGCTGGCCTTGCTTTAGCCCCACACATGTGATCAATCTCCAGCTTCAACGGCTCCCAACATTTATACTATTCATTCAACTTTTAAATCTTCAAATTAAATGCAATAAAAGCTAGTGGATACTATGTGGAAAGACAGTGGGTCCACAATACATATTATATTGTTTGCTTGATCTTTACTGTCTCTGTTTAGCTATTTTCCTTAACCACTTAACAATTTACCCCAAGCATCACTTGGGCAGCATGCTCCTTTACATACTGACTATCTCAAGTGTCTCTCACATAGGTGTCATTTCAGCCAGTTGATTCTTCTATTGAATAAATTTGATAAAATCATCATTTTATATTTCTTGTTATCTTATAAAAATTAACAAAAATGCAATTTTGGTCAACCTATGTTTAAATAGTTGGATTGGTAAGTGGTACAACCTATGTCGATGCTTGTATAATTCACAAAACAGTACAATTAGGCAACACAGTCTTTTATCATCTTTTTTCAAATGATGCCTTCAAAAGATAATACATAATAATTTGTTAATGGAATCAGAATTGACTTTAAAAATGAGCCACTGTATATAATACTAGCATACCTCGATAAGGCAGTGATTGACTATATTAGAATACCTCTCTAAAATGGGATACTACAAAAAATGTTTCAGTACTAGCAATAGAACCCAGGGCCTTCAAACCGAACTACATCTCCAGCCCTTTTGTTTTTTTATTTTGAGCCAGGGTCTTGCTAAATTGCGGAGTTGTCCAGGCTAAGCTTTATTTATGATTCTCTTGCCTCAGCCTCCCAGAGTTCTGGGATCTGTACAAATATATCTCGATTTACAAACTTAATTTCTTTTAAAATTTTGGGGAAGATGGCTGTGGTCATATTTGTTATCTGATATGGAATTTGTGAAAGGAAGCAAATTTTTGTGGGATGTTTTTATTTGCAAACCAAATTTGCAAACAGTAGCATTCATGAACCAAGGTATAACTGTATTATCTTTAAAATAAGGCAGTTCTATTTTTCCATCATACTAAGATATCTAAGACCTATTTTTAAGTAAAAAATTAACATCCTAACAATATATTAATATCCTAATAATATATGATGAATGATTCCATCAATATACACATAAATACCATGTGTATGTTGATATATGCACTGAAAATTTTTCATAACAATATATGCCAAAATATAATGCTCTCATTTTCTGTTGCAAATTGCAAGGTAAATCATTCAAATTAATGCCAATATTAGTATTATTTTAAGGGAACTTTTTAAAGAGAACTTTTATATAAATAATTAAGAATTTTTAAATGACCATTAAAAGATAACAATACATATTTCAAAGACAATCCCAAAGAATAAGATGAGGATGGAGAAGTTTTGTTCTACCAGCTATCAACATATACCAAACTAAGTAATGAAATAACTACAAATCTAGCAATTAAGACTGAGGCACTGATGTGGGACAGAAATATAGGACAAAAATGGCATTATATAACAATCAGTGATGTTTAGACAGTTGTTTATATTTTCAAATCAATTTTAGAACACATTCAAAATCAATTCCAAATGAATAAAAAAATGCTCTTGAAAAGTAGTATTTAAATTTAATTAGAAAAGTATATGTACTTCTGTTATGACTTTAGGGTAAGCATGTATTTGTTAGAAGTAAGCAACAAAAGGTAGAGCATAAAGAAAAATGATGGATAAATTTGACAACTTTAAAATGAAGAACTGTCATTCATCAAAAGACACCATAAAGAATATGAAAAGACAGACTCCAAACTAAGAGATGTATTTGCAACATACATAACAAGCTAACTACCCCGGAGGCCACTCTCTACATATATTTGTGTATATAAACCTATGAGTTCCCAGCAATTAATAAGAAAAGGACAATTACCCCATCACCCCTAACAAATGCTAATCCACTTCTTCACAAGCACACTCCAGGATGGGCCTCCTTCCCTCAGGACAGCCCCTCCTCTGAGGTCTGCTCTAACAGGAGACATTTCCTTCTCTAGGGGAGCTGAGAGCTGAGCTTGCACCCCAGCCTTCACCCCCTTGCTTACCTTGGAGGCCTCAGTTCTACAAGTTTCTAGAGCTGCACAAACCGAGTCGCTTAAACAGCTAAAGTATTCTTCTCCCTTCTTATAAGAACAGTACTCATGTTGGGTTAGAGCTCACCTTGATTGTCTTATTTTAATTTGATTACCCCTGCAAAGATTTTATTTCCAAATAAAAGAATAGGGGTTAACACTTGGACCAATCTTTTAGGGGGACAAAATTCAAACCACAATTCTAGTCTCAGTTTTGCCCTCTGATCAGTTCTAGGACTTGGGGCTATGCCAGCACAAGAGAAGAGCTGGAGACCTGTGTTTGAGCCACCCCAAGACAACCCCATCACCAGCCTGGACAAGCCTACCAAAGTCAGCATTATATCATGAGACCATAAAATCTCATCTTCCTGGTCACAAAATCTTGAACAGGCCATGTCTATTCCAAGCCTCAGTTTTCTCATCTATAAAATGACAGGTTGTAACAGAGGCCTCAAAGGCTTGTTGCGGGGTGGCGGGGGATGTCAAGTGATGTGCTGTTTGTGGAAGTGTCTGGTGTGTAGTTGGCCTTCAGTAAATAAGTGCCTTCCTGCCTTCCAAGAGCCTTCAGTTTCCAAGAGCTCCTCAGAGAGAGAGAAAGACCAGCTGTGCCCCTCAGTGGCTAGTGAGCCTCTGGAGGGCAGAGCTGTCATGTGCTTCTTAATTCCCCCATATGCAGTCCCCACAGCTGTGCCATCAGCGTCACAATGTCTGGGGCGTGTGACCCTCGAGAAAAGGCAGCCTGACACCAAGCGCAAGCTGGTGACCTCTGGGAAAGCAGTGGGAGTTGCCACACTCACGTCAGGAAGCAAAGCCTTGACCCCAAGAAAGGAACTAAAAGGATGAAAACTGGACTTCTCAGTGGGCGGTCAGCCATGTTCTCGTTCCCTCCCCCCACCCCGAGTCTGACCCCATAGAGATTTAGGGATGTTTATTTTTCATGTGTGTGTGTGGGAAAACAGAGTGGGATAAAATATTTCCTTGCATCTGGAAAGTTATTTTGAGCTGGGCCAGCCGGGCGATGCTTCTGGTGATGGACGCTGGCTGACTCAGGCGGGGCCCTTGCCTTCCAGCGTCTCTTGTAAAACCCAGAGTTCTATGGGTGTCTGGGTTCCCGTCCTAGTCCAGTGACTCATTCTGGAGTTGTTAGAAGTTTCTGGTGCTCTATGGCCCTTATCTTCCAAAGGGGAAACTGAGGCTTGTACTGCCCCCTCCTGGAGATCTCCACAAGGAAAATAAAAGTATGGTGATGTCAAGATATTTAGGATATAAACAACAGGACTGCCACACAGTTTGTTCAGCTGAAGACCTCAGAGATAGAAGAGACCTCATGGGGTGGGGGTCCCTCCAACACTCTACAATTCCCCTCCCCTCATCTCTATTCAGTGGCCACACTGCTTCGGGAAAGCCAATGTGATTCACCCCCAATTCTCTCAACCCCAACTACCTCCCTCTACTGCCATAAAATAGTCAAAGCCCACCTGTGGTCTGTAGGCTTCATCCACCTAAGCTGGACGCCTGGCCCAAGCCTCTGCTTTCTTTGTGTTCTGAGGCCAGGCTGGTCCTGTTCACTCCTCAAACTGCTGACAGATCACTCAGAGGTTTCAAACACTTCATCTTATTTTGTGCCCACAATGCATCCAGGCAAGTGTACCTCACAGGGCCAAGAGATGGCTGGAAATGATGTTTTCTAGTGTGCCAGCACACAATAAGACCTTAACAAATGTTGGCTTCTTCCTTCCTTGTGGACACACGCCCTCTTTTCTTTACAAAATGCCAGTGACATACACATAAATCTCACTGTGGCAGCTGCTGATGGAGACCATGGAGGGAGAAGGAGGAAAGCAGAGTAAGCAAGGCAATGGATGGGATACCTCCTGGCAGTCAGCTCTTTCCTCCTCTCAGCCTCCACAGTGGATCTAGGGAGCTGAACTCCCCACATCCTCCTTAGAGTTGGGGTCCTGTTTCCTGTTATAAACAGGAGGTGGGCCCTTCCCTAAGGCAGGTCCCAGGAGAGGAAGGAGTAGCCTTACCCTTCCTGTGTCTAAAGGTGAGGCAGAGGGAGGAACATAACAGAGAAAAGAAGGTGCTCCCAATGAGGAGTTCCAGGAACCTCAGGATACCCCAGGGTGAGGTGGATGGGATGGGATAAGGAAGCATTTCAGAGACCTAGCAGTGTACCAAATGCCTCGCCTGAAGCCCTCAGGACTACTCCAGGATCTTGGTCTTAAAATGTATTCCCAAGGTCAACAGCATCAGGTCCTGGAAGCTTGCTGGATATACAGAGTACCAGGTGGGCTGCTAAATCAGAACCTTGGTATGAACAAGGTTCCTGGGATTTGCAAACCCATTGAAGTAGGACAAGTACTGCTCCCAGTGAGCCCTTCATTCTACAATAAAGGAACCAAGGCCCTGCGAGAGAAATCCTCTGATTTCCTTTAGGCTGGTGACAGTGTTTGGCCTGAAGGCCAGGACTCCAGCCCCATCTTAGGGGTCTCTAGATTAGTTTTAACCCATCCTAGCCCCTAAGCAGGAAGCCTCCCTGAATGTGTTCAACCAAAAAGGGACTTAACTGGGACAGAGGGGTCTTGGTTGGAGAGGCAGGGGACCTGGAGTTCAGTCTTGATTCTATTGCCAGCAGGATGTGCAATTTGCACTTTCAGGGACTCAGTTTCCCCTGTTGTACTTTGAGATGGGCAGAGGCTGGCAATATGATCAGATAATGCAACCAGCACGTCTATTTTCTCACCAAGCAATTTGCCTCTATTCTACAGCTAGGGAAAGTGACACCTGTCAGGCAATGGCTCACCTGAGATTGCCAGCTCCAGCTGCTTATACTCCTTTGCATAGTCCAGGTGACTCTGAAAAATGTCCTTGCATCCCTGCTGTCTTCTCGAATGGCCTGTCAGCTCCTGTCAGATAGCAGGGGCCCCAGCTTGGCTGACAGCCAGTGAGCTGTCTGCCACTGGTACTCCGATGCCCACATTCCTGGGCTGTGACGGGGTGTATACTGGGGCCCAGGCTGGGGCCACCCAGAGGGGATCCTCTTGGCTTCAGTCCCTCAGGGATAGCTGTCTGGGGCACATCAGGAACCAAAGAACTTTTCCTCCTCATTGATGGGGGTGGGAAGATGTCTCCAGGCTGGATAGGGTGTAGATTACTCACCTCTGGTGCTGGTAGGGAGGTGTGATCCTTGGGGTAGGGGATGGCCAGGAAGGAAATGCTGAGCAGCTAGACTAAAAGATCTTGGTCTAGAACATCAGCACTGTCACTTATTAGCTGTGTGACTGGGGGCAACTTAACCTGCCATCAGTGACCTGAGATTCTTAATCTGCAAAGTACTCTAAATGGTTCTGGCATATCCACAGAATCTGCAGCGTAACCCTCCTGAGCCCATAGCTGACATGTGCTTTGGTCTCAGAGTTGCACTGTATTTAAAAGCACTACGAAGCCATTAAAACAGTTCATTCTTTGTTTGATTCTCTTAAAGAGAAAAGGAAATGTAAATAGCAGCTATGTAACACTCCCAGAATCCACTTCTACCCTGTACCTGGTTCACTTTCTTTCTCCTCAACCCCAATCTGTTCAGCCCTTTCTCCTCTTCTCGCCTCCAGTGCCCCCTGTTGTGGATAGCTTGACCTCTCAACTGCAGGTTCCTAAGAGGATTGGCTGGCAGAGGACAGTCCTGTGTTAGTGCCTGTGTCTCATCCCAGTTATTGCCATTATTTAAAGGTGTAACAGGAAAAGAACTACTAACATAGGAGGATTCAATGACGTTTTCTAACCCTGACCACTGACAATACTGCCTCTCCTCTCAGTTTCTCCCCCACTGTTGTCTTCCCTGGAAGTTCTTGCAGGGCCGGTTCAGTTCTTTTACTTTAAGGATAGAGAATTGAATTGAAGGTAGACAGAGAAGATCCAGAAAACAGAGGCAGCGGGAAGGGAAAGGACTTGGTGAAAGAGGTTAGGTCTGTTTACTAACAACATGGGAAAGGAGGCTAAGAATATAGCTCAGTAGCACAAGTGCCTGCCTGGGAATCATAAGACCCTGAGTTGGATTCCTGGTAGGAAAAAAAAAAGAACATGGGACAGGTTAGAGCTTCAAAATGTAGGTATAGATGTACCAAGACGTAGGTATAGAAAATTGAGGAGTATCACTCTCCTCCTAGCATGAAAAGTCAGATAAACTACAAATCATAAAGTCCTAAATAGATTTCCTTCCCTCCTGTCTGCCTCTCTCTCTCTCTCCCTCTCTCTCTCTCTCTCTCTCTCTCTCTCTCTCTGCCTTACCACTGAGAAAAATCCCCAATGGTAACTTCTCTTGAGTCCATCAGTAGGCTAAGATCAGAGAAAAGTACTATAAAACCCAAAGAGAAGAGATGAGATCCAAGGACTGGCTCATGTGACAGAGCACAGGAAGAAGGGGCACTGGCCAACATACAAGTAAATAAGAAGACAACAGCTAAAAGTTTAATATACTTCTAACACCTAGTATTGGGTCCCATGAAAGTAAATAAGATAGCCCCATGCTCAAGGTGACTTTTAAGATTCTTTCACGCTTTTTTCCTGGATCTCTACAAGGTGTTCATGAGAGCAGCTAGAGGAAGGATGAATGGTGGAGAGAGGTAGAGAGCTGCATTGGCTAAACCATCTGTGCAGAAGGACTTCAAAAACTACTACAGGACACAAGCACCTGCCTGGCAAAGTATGAGGTCCTGAGTTCAATCCCTGGTACAAAAAAAAAGTACTGCTACAGGAGAATCACTCAGTCACCCTTCTGCCAAGACTGTTCTCTGATGTGCAACAAACTTTAAGCTATTATGGGAGACATAACAAACCCTGTTGTCCATGGGCAGGCAAAATCTCATTGCTGATGGAATAAGGATAGAAGAGAAAGATACTATTCCAGACATAAATTCCTCAACTAATCCCACCAGAGATCACTTACTGAGGAGGGGAGGAAATCCTATCCAGTTCAACAACTATCACAGATATAAGGCAGATTGGCTTCCGTAAGGACAAAGGGCAAGAATGCTGAGAAAGCCCCTCCTCTACCCTCTGAGTTCCCAGGACGGAGGCTGGAATTTACAGAGAGAACCTTCCCTGTCCACACTCAGGACATCAGGTAGTAAGCAACCAGTCTTCCAGGGGGGAGAACAAGACTGTGAACAGGCAGCCCCCTGCAGTGCAGGCATGCTGGGGTGGCGGAAGCCTGGTGGAGGGTCACTGAGAAACTCTCCAGAGCCCTAGTTCCAGTCCTAATCACAAGGCAGTTCTAGAGGACTTTGAAGTCTGTGATACACAGAAGATAACTATGCTAACAACTGAACTCAAACCCAACTGAACTGAGACTGGCCCTTCTCCGCATACTAATGGGCTGACAAAACAAGAGACATGCCTATTTCTATGTAAATACTATTTACTTCAGTCTCTCCTACAAAATTAAAAGACACATCCAAAAAAAAAAACCCATAAAATGACATATTGTCCAGAGACAAGGCAATCAATACATTTTGAGTCAGAGATGATCCAAATTTTGGAACCATCAGGAGGGGACTTTTGAGAGCTAAGAGTAATATGTTACAGTACTTAGTGCAAGAAGTGGACAATACACAAGTACACATGGAGAAGTATCAGCACAGAGATGGAGATTGTAAGGTGGAGTCAAATTTAAATCCCAGAAACAAAATAACAGTACCAGAGATGAAAAATTTTTTAATAAGCCAGGTGTGGTGCCACACACCTGTAATTCTAGCACTCTCAGAGGTTGAGGAAGGAGGATCATAAGTTTGAGCCAAGTCATGGCAACTTTGCAAGACCCTGTCTCAAAATGAAAATTAAAAAGGCTATGGATATAGCTCAGTGCAAAGCCCCTGGGTTCAATTCTCAGTACCATCAAATATCTATAAAATCTTACCTTTTCCTTAGACTCAAAACAGCTGAAGTATGAATCGGTGGACTTGAAGGTGGGTCAATTAAAATTATTCATACTAAAACACAAAGAAAACAAGTGCTAAAAGAAAACAAAACAAAAACAAAGCAGAGAATCCAAGGGCTGTAGGACAATATTAAACAGTCTAAATAATTGTATTGATAGCTCCAGAAAAATAGAGAATAAGACATAAGAATTATTTTAAAAATTATGGTTGAGAATTTTTCATAAGATGGAAAAACACACCTATAAAACCACAGCTCTATGAAGCTAAGAGAATACCAAGATGAAAAAATATAAACAATACAAATTCAGAAACCTATTTCATAGGGCTTGGGATTTAGCTCAGTGGCATAAGAGCCTGCCTTGCCAGCAGGCAGTCGTGTGTTTGATCCCTGGTACTGATAAAAAAAAAAGAAAGAAAGAAAGAAAAATATAAAAAGAGAAAATCTTCCCATAATCCCAGCTACTCAGGAGTCTGATTGGAGTCTGGGCAACTTAGCAAGACCCTCATTTAAAACATAAAATAATAAAATAAAATAAGAAGGGCTGGGATACTGTAGCTCAGAACAAAAGCTGCAGATTCCAGGCCTAGTGCCACTAAAGTGAAATAATAATAATAATAATAATAAATCTTGAAGATTAATAGAGCAAAAAAAAGGATAGAATCCATTATTAAGAGCAAAGATAAAAACTATAACAGACCTCTGATAAGAAACTACAAACTAGAAGCCAGTTAAATAAGGTCTTCAAAGCACTAAAAGAAAACAACAGCAAGGAAAAAGGCCAAAAGCCCACTCCCAGCTTAAAAAAAATCTTCTAAAAAGTAAAATCCAAATACTTTTAGATAAACAAAAGCTATGAGACATCATTGCCAGAGGCGCCAAGCTACATGAAATGTTAGAAGCACAGATGGAAAGAATAGTATACTACTGCTGTGTGGCTATGAAAAGGCCCATGTGCCAAAGTTTGGGTCCCCAACGTGGTGGGATTGAGGCACTGGAACCATTAAGAAGTGGGAGGATCTAGTGGGAGTTTTTAGGTCAGTGAAGGCATATCCTAGAAGGGGGCTGTAGGACTCTAGTCTTTTCCTCTTCTCATTTTTTGCACCTGGCTATAAGGTGAATGGGCTTCCTTTCCCATGTGTTCCTGCCATAATAGGCCCAAAGCAATGGAACCAACCAGTCATGGTCTGAAACTTCCAAAACTGTAAGCCAAAACAGATTTTCCTTCTTTATAAACTGATTGCCTGGGGTATTTTGTTATAGGAACAGAAAGTCTGTAGGAATTGAAACAGTGTTGTTTTAAGTGTTTATGCCTTATGTGGAGGCATATAATATTATCCAAAGGTAGATTTAAGCAAATTAAAAGTGTGTTCCTGATATAATCTTTGAGAAAGCACTAAACAAAATTTTAAAATAGATATAACTAAAAGCCAGTGGTAAAGTTAAGATAAAGTTTAGGAAGTCATTCTACCTACAGTCAGAAAGAAGTAAAAGAAATAGATGAGACAAACACATAAAACTGAGGAAGACAGTACATTTAAATCCATCTATGCCCCCAATTACATTAACTATACATTGTCTACAGATACCCATTAATATAAATTGTCAGAAAGCAAGACACAATCATAAGTCATTTACAAGTCCACTTTAAGGGGCCGGGTGAGTGCTACAGCACCTGCATAGCAAATACAAGGATCTGAGTTTGATTCCCAGTACCAAAAAAGGAAGGAAGCAAGAAAGCAAAGAAGGAAGGGAGAGAGAAAGAGAAAGAGAGAGAGAAAGCAAGAAATCCAGTTTAAACATAAAGATATAGATAGGTTAAAAGTAAAAGACTGGGACTAGCAAAGATGGTGCTGATCATGGCCAGTAGAGCCTCCCAAGCAGAGCTGGGCATACAGGAAATTCAGACTCACACTCATGCCAGCACTTGAGGGCATCAGGGACTTCATCAAGAAATGCTAAGTGGAACTGAAGAAAGCAAACCTAGGCCTGATCAATCTAATCCACAAATGCTCTGTGGTGCAGCTCAAGCCCTTGGCCCACTAAGCATTTCGCCAAGGGAAGAATGTCTCTTTGAGCCACTTCAGTGCTGATCAGGTAATCAGAGGTCTGAAGCCTATGACAAAGTGACAAAGTTTGACATTTCCATGGAGGATTACAATAAGTAAGAACCCCAGAACTTGGGCTCTGCTGCAGTGCAATGTGGAAAAAATGTGTTCTCCTATTACTTATAAAACTTGGGCTATAAAATGCTGCCTTTAAAAAGTTTATAAATGGAAAATATACCATGAAACAATTGTAAAAAACCCAAGTAGTCATATTAATATCAGACAAAACAGACTTCAGATTAATGCAATAAACAAAATTTCACTGGCAGCCTTATCTGCAGTAATCTCACAAACATGATGTTGAGCAAAAGCAACTACGCATAAGCAAGACACAGAGTACAATTCCTTTGTTATAAAGTTTGAAAGCAAGCAAAACTACATCATGTCGTCATAAATCAAGACAGAGGTCACCCTTGGCAGGATACGAATATGCCCAGCATGGAGCGTTCAGAGTGCTGATATGTCCCTTCTTGTGATCTGGATACTTGAATGTGCTCAGTTCGTGGAATTTCACTGAGTGAATATTTTTACTATGTGCAGTTTTCTGCCTGCAAATTAGACTGCAAAGAAAGTTTTTTCAAACAAATAGCACTAACATACATAATAACAAGTTAACAGGAGAAGATAAATGTATTCTAAGCTTTTATTGTTCAAGAGGAGGGTAAAGATATTGACTTCATGGATTTTTGTACGCTCAGGGTGATCTTTTAATTTCTAAAGAAACCACTACAGGTACAAAGAGTGTATATTTTTCAAACTAATAGAAGGAAAAACTGAATGATAGCACATAATCAGCCCAAATGAAAGTGAAAAAAGATAGAATAAAAAATAAATAGAAAGCACCAAATAAATAATAGCTGTAAGTCCAACATATTATATTCCAAGAAAATAAAAGTACAGCAAATGTTTTAATTCAAAGATAAGTTTTTGTGCTGGAGGTTTAGCTCAGTGGCCTAAGTGCCTGCCTTGCAAGTACAAGGTTGTGAGTTCGATCCCCAGTACCTCCCCAAATAAGGCACATCAAAAGGCATTAAAAATAGTGAAAAGTCATATATAACATCAGAAAATCATTTGTACCCAGAATACATAATGAAATTCTAAGAATCAATAGGAAAATGAACAAAAACTTGAACAGGCACTTCACAAAAAAGAAAAATCAAATACTCAATAAATTCAACCTTAATAATAATTAGGAAAATTAGAATTACAGTTGCATTCAAAACCATTTGTCATTAGGAAAAATGCAAATGAAAACAATGATATTCTACTCCTCTGCTTTTGGAATATGCAAACCCCAAAAACCTAGAAGTTATAAATGCTGATGAGGGTGAAGAACAGGAGCATTTGGTCACTGCTGATGAGAATGCAAACTATTATAGCTACTTTGGAAAACAGCTGGCAGATTTTTATAAACATAGACTACTGTACTACCCATCAATCACACTTCTAGATGTTTATTCTAGTAAGCTAAAAATTTTAAGTAAGCACAAAATTCTGTGTATGAACTTTATGGTTTCCTATGGATTGGAAGAGGCCACCCAACTGTAAAGTGGTTTAAAGTCAACTGATTTTAGATGCTAACCACACCCACAAAACATTTTCAAAGCAGCACCTAAATTAGTGTTTGATCAATAACTGGGCTTGTAACCTAGACAAGTTGACAAACAATTAACCATCGCATGGCCATCATCAAGAAGCCAAAGAAGAACAAATGCTGGCAAAGCTGAAGGGGAATAAAACCCCTTTCACATTGGTGGTGGGAACGTAAACTAGTACAACCACTGTGAATATCAGTATGGAGAGTCTCAAAAACCTAAAAATAGTAATTTTTCAGCCAAGCATGGTGGTGCATGCCTGTGGGTCCAGCAATCAGGAAACTGAGGCATGAGGATTGCCACAAGTTCAGGGCTAGTCTGGGCTTTGCAGTGAGTTCAAGATCAGCCTAAACTACATAGTGAAACCCTGTCTCAAAAAACCAAAAAAGTAAAATAAAATAAAAAGGGAAATCCCATTTGACTCAGTTATTTTCCTACTAGGTATCTTCCCCAAGAGTTAAAGACATCATATTACAGTGATACATGGATACCTATGTTTGCAGCAGCACAGTTCATAATAACAAAACCTTGGAAGTGCACATATGTTCATCAAGAGATGAATGGATAAAGTATGATATTTATATACAGTGAACTATTACTCTGCCATAAAGATAGATTTGAGTCACTTTAGGAAAATGTATGCACCTTGAAAGCATAACAGTATGTAAAATAAACCAGACCCACAAACTTTAGTATTGCAGGGTTTCTTTCACAAGTATAAATAAAGAGCAAAGTATAAATAAATTAAAAAGCAAAATAAAAGATAATAGGAAACAGGGAGAGAGATCTTTGACAAATGAATAGGAGACAAAGAAGGAGGGAGGGAAAAGAGAGACAAGGGGATGTAAAATAAATCAAGATGGATTATGAACTTTATACAGTAGCAGTATCATAGCCAGTGAGGTGTATCTGGGGTTCTATTATTGCTAAGATGCAGTATATACATGTACCAACTTCCCACAATGAAAGTGATCATTTATGAATTGCAACCATGCCAATAACATAAAATTAACCATGCCACTGTGCCACAATGGAATACTATTCAGTGATAAAAAGAAGCAAGTATTAATTCATGGAAATTACTAATGAATTTGAAATGCATTTTGTGAGGTGAAATAAGCTAGATCTAAGAGGCTACATATTATATGATTTTTATATATGACATCCAGAAAAAGAAAGAGAATAGAGACAGAAAACAGATGAGTCACTAGGGAGTTTGGGAAGAGGAACTGGCTGCAGAGGAGATAAGAAGTGGATTTTTAGAGTTACTTATGGTTCCGCAGTGGTGCATTCATGACAGTATGCAATTGTCAAAACCAATCAAAATTTATGGCACACAAAGTGTACTTTAATGCATGAAAATTTTGAAAAACATTCAACCAGAAGATCAAAGGCTCCCAGAATGGAATGTGGCCTGTAACAAAAGAAGCTAACTGTATCATAAATGTATGAAACAACACATGAAAAGGGTACAGAAAAAAAGAGCTGGAAAACACAGTATTTTGACTGAAACTGTATAGCTAAAGACAAGAAGAATTATGCACAGATACTGCAATGTAGTTTGTTACATTATTTCTTACAGGAATGTAGATTCACAATTCTGAAACTGCTGTGCATGTATACTGAGGCTGAACAAATGAGTAAGTGGATGGGGGATGATGAGAGCAGATTTCTCATTATCAAGAGGAAAATTCATATAAGCAAAGAAAATGCAGTGTAATTCTGGATTAGCATCACAGACATAATCATCATCATTAGTTTAATAGAGAGACAAAATGGATATACACAGAGATAACTAGAGATAAGTGTTTTTATAAATCAGTATATGCACACACATTTCCTAGCACTTTCTACTGTAGGGTGGAGGGCTAGGAGCAATAGCACTCCCACACACAGCAGTGCTTACACCCAGTACTCAGATCTTGGTTTCTAATACCATGCTTCAATAAAGAAATAACGGCTTCTCAGCGAAATATCTAGTTCTAAAAGAGGGACAGAAAAAGGACAGATGAGTCTGGAAATTTCTGTACTAAATAAAGAAAGTGTTCTAAAAACATAGAAATGGGTTGTGTCAAAGGAGCCAGTCCAAATGAATCTCCAGTGATCAAGGCTGAAACAAGTTTGGCAACAAAACAAATAACATAATACAGTACAACTCAATATGTGAAATAGTCAAAGGTTATAGTGATATAAATAAACAATAGATACAGTGAAAATATAAATGGGGAGAAGAGAGAAATCTCTCATCCAGAGGAATGCCAAATAATTTATGTATATATTCCCCCTCTCTGGAATGGGGCACTGTCATCTCCCACCTTGAGTATGAAGTGCACTGAGTCAATTTCTTCCACAGAGTAGAGTTTAGAAGGTGACATCGATAACTACGAACCCTTTATATAATATGTAGAAAAGAATTTTGCTTCTGTAAATCTTTCCTCAAACCAAAAACCAATCCAACCACAAATCAAACAACCCAAATGGATAAACAATCTTCAAAACACATGACCAGCACTCCGCCAAAGTGTTAAGGTCATGAAAAACCAGGCTGTACAATACCATATACACAAGAAAAGGCCAAGGAGATATGATGACTAAATGGAATGTGGGTAGACTTTTGGGTAGAATCCTGAAATAGAAGAAAGAGCATTAGTGGAACCCAAAGGAAGTGTACAGTTTAGTTAATAGCAATGTACCAAAGCTGGTTTCTCATTGTGACAAAAATTTCAGGATGTTAGCAGGTAGCAGAAACTGGTTAAGTGGTAGGACTTCTCTACATCTTAACAATTTCTCTCTAAATCTAAAAATACTCCAAAATAAATTTATTTTTTGAAAATAGGATTATTTATCCATCACACTGAAAAAAATAGGTACTGGAAAATGACCAAAATAAGCATATTTTGCTGACAGGATTATAAATTAACCATATAAGAAAATTCTTTGGTATTAGCTAGTAAACCTAAGTCAATTTAAATAAATTACTGAGCCGGGAGAAACTTTCACATGTTCAAAAATATTTATAGCATCATTTCATAAGAAAAAATTAGAAGCAGTCCATCTACTTAGTCTGAAAAATAAAATGTGGTACAACCATTCAGTAATATACTATATATATGCCAGATATAGTGGTCACATCCATCAACACAGAGGTAGCTTACTATATAATGACTGAAAAAAAAACAGGAAAGAGTATACTCATATTATTCCATTTATATAAAGTTTAAAAACTGAATACTATATAACTTAGCTATATGTAAGAATATTTTTAAAGTGATTTTTTTCTTTAAGTCAGGGAATTATTATAACAAAAATCAGGAGAGTTGTCTTGAGAAGACAGGAGGAATGTGACCAAGGAGGGCCACACAGATTTTTGCAGTAACTAATAATGTCCTTTTTAAAAAACATAACTGGTAGATATACAGATGTTTCATTTATAGTTATTCTTTAAATTTTATATTCCATCATCTGTATATTTTATAAATTTCTAAATTTAAACAAGTCTATTCCTACTGTGGTGGCCTGTTTCTAGGCACTTTAGTTACAACCTTCAAAGAACAATTTACCCTACCCTCCTCCACTACCGAGAGGTAATGTTGGGTCCTTTAGACCTGACCTTCATTCACTCCTGTCAGCGTTCCAGCTCCCTAGTGGTGCTGCACTATTTCTGCCACCACCATATAGCTCTGGCAATTTCCTCTGGCCTGGATGGCCTTTTCAGTCAACGATCATGTCCCAGGCACTGTTCTAGGAACTGTGGGTAAAGCAGGGAACAAGACAAGCAACCTCTTTCTCAACAAGTTTAGATGCTAATGATGGTTATGAGGATCATCAGTGCAGTGATGATTGGCAGTCTTATTGACATGAAATTCTGTATTATTGTGGTTTTTAGTTTCATTTCTCCGGTGTTAACAGTACTGTTTTATGTGCTTATTAGTCATCTATGTATCAACTTTAGAGAAATATCTATTCATATCCTTTGTTCATTTTCAAGTTGAATTATCTTTTTATTATTGAGTACTAAGAGTTTTTCATATTTTAAATACTGTATCTTTATAAAATATTTGATTTACAAAAATATCATGCAATTCTGTATTTATCTTATCACTTTCTTGAGTGTCCTTTGATACACAAATTTTTTCCTGTTGTTTGTTAAACCCAGGACCTTTGTGTTAAGCTATATCCTCAGCCCTTTTAATTTTTTGAAGCAAGGTCTTCCTAGATTGTACAGACTTGGCTGAAACTTGCTATCCTCAGCCTCCTAGCATACTAGCAAATTGCCTTACTTTTGAGAAACTCAATGTCTTTTTTTGTTTTATTGCTTAATTCAAAGTCACAAAGACTTATATTTGTGTACTCTTTGAAGAATTTCATAGTTTTAGCTCTTATATGTAGGTTTTTTATTCATTTAAGCTAATTTTTATATATGGTATGAGATTGTGGCTCAAATTCATCCTTTTGCATGTGTATGTCCAGTTAGCATCATTTTTTAAAAAGAACAATTTATTTGTAGACTTAATTTTTTATCCTACAACCTTGGTAGACTCATACTGGTTCTTATAATTTTTGTACTTTTCTATACGTATTCTATATAATTGCTTAAGTCACTATGATAAAGACAGTTCATAGATTTCTCAATCTAAATGCATTTTACTTCTTTTCTTATCTTACTGCATCCCAGTGCAGTGTTGAGTACTGTACTTACTACACATCCTTGATTTGCTCCTGATCTTGGGGGAAAAGCATTGTTTTTCACATGCAAATATGATGTTAGTTACAGAGTTTTTATAGATTCTTCTTAGTTACTTTCTCATTGCTGGGACAAAATACTCAACACCCACAAGTTAAAGAAAGAAAGGTTTATTTTCACTCACAGTTTATGGAGGATTTAGTCCATAGTGGGCCGGCCCCAGGGCAGAATGGTATGGCAGAGGGACATGGCAGAAGAGAAACAGGCCACAGCAGGGCAGGCAGAAAGCAGGAAGAAGCAAAACAGCAGCAAGCCTCTGCTTACGCTCCATCCAGGCTAGAAGCCTTTTGATTGGTGCCACCCACACTCAGGGAGGGACTACTGCCTTTAGTAAATCCATCTAACCACACTCAGAACTATGTCAACACAGTATGTACTGATCTAGTTATTATACCCTTGATCCAGCCACCTTCCCAAAGCCCCACCTATGAGTGTATGAGGTTTTGAGACAACATCTTAACACAAGCTGTAACAGATCCCTTTCAGCAGAAATAGGAAATTCCATTGTTCCATTGCTCAGAGTTTTTACTGGACCACAATGTTGAATTTTGTCAAATTTTTCTACATATATTCAGCTAATCAGGTATAGTCAGATAATGCATTTTTTGGTTTTGAAATGTTAAGCTAACCTTGTATTCTTGGGATAAATCCCACTTGATCTCCATGTATTAAGCTTTTAAAGTTAGACTTGGTTTGTTAAAATTGTTTGGTATTATTGCACCTAGTTTCGAGAGATTTTAGATTGTGATTTTCTTTCTTGTATTTGTTTTGTCTGTTTTTACATTAAAGTATTATTCCATACAATGGGTTGGGAAGTATCACCTTCTATTCCACTTTCTGTAAGACTTTTCATAGAATTTGCTTTACTTCTTTCTCAAATGTTTGGTAAGATTCACCACTGAACTTATCTGGACCTGGAGTAATTTATGTGGGAAGGTTTCAAACTAAAAATTCAATTTGTCCAGGCTGGGGATTTAGCTCAGCAGCATAAGTGCCTGCCTGGCAAGTACAAGGTCATGAGTTCAATTCCCTTCCCCCAAGAAAAAGTTCCTCAATTTATCTATTTCTGCGACAGTTCTATCAATTCTCCTCTGAGATAGTTGGGTGCATATGGTTTTAGGATTTCCTCCTCTGGATAAAATGACTTTTTCTTGCTATAAAATAATGTTCTTTATCCTTAATAACATCTTTGCTGTGATATCTACTTCATGTGACATTTGTATAATGATTTTAACTTTGTTTATTACAAATAGCATGCAATATACTTGTTTTAAACCTATTTACATCTATTTTAACAATGTGTTTCCTGTATGCAGCATATAGTTGGGTTTTGCTTTTAAATCCAATTAGTTGAAGGATACAGTATAAGCATTTAGGTAATTGTGTACCTAGGCTTAAATCCACCATCTTGCTAAATGATCAATTTCTTTGTTCTCATGTATAGTCATCCAGTTTCCCTACATAATTTTAGTGTATTATCAAAATCATCACCTTCATTTTTAAAAGTTATTTTCAATGAGTAGAGAATTCTAGTACAGATTTCTTTCAATACTTTATAGATGCTATTGTACTATTTTCTTGATTGAATTGTTTCTGAAAATAAATGTTAATCTGTTTCTTTGTATAGCATGCCTCTTCCCTAGACACACTAGCGCTTTTAAGATTTCTCTTAAAATTGAACAATTTGATACGAAGTATCCTGGTGTCATTTCATGTTTCTTGTGCTTAGAGTTTATTGAGCTTTTTACATATATGGGTTTAGTTTTTGTCAAATTTGAGGAAATTTCAACCTACATTTTCAAGTACCTGTCTGTCTCTCGACTCCTTTATTTCCCCGGGCTATCCAGTTACACATATATTAAACTGTTGGAAGCTCTTAAAAATTATTCTTATTACAGTTTATGTCATATTTTATTATATAATTACATTCACTAATCTTTCTTCTAAAATGCCTAACCTGTTGATTCTATTCAGCCCAGACATTGTTTTTATCTCTAGAAGTTTTTGGGGGGTGGTCTTTTTTATATTGTCCATCACTCTACTTAACTTTCAACTATATCTAATGCAAATAAAATAAATTGCCTGCTGGTTTTCACATCTATGGCAATGCTGGGTTACTTTTTTTTTGTTTGTTTTTTTCATTAGCGATTGTATTTTCCTGCTTCTTTGCAAGCCTGAGAATCTTTATTGAATAGAAACAATTGTGAATATTACCTTGTCAATTGTTAGAAATTTCTGTATTTATAGAAATATAACTGAACTTTGTTCTGGAATGAAGTTACTTGGAAACAGTTTGATCCAATGGTATCTCTTTTAAGATGTGCTAACTAGACTAGGGCAGTATTCAGCCTAAGACTTACTATGCCTCACTACTGAAGCAAAACCCTTCTGTGCACACTACCCACAGTCTTATAAAGTATGAGACTTTCCAGACTGAATAGTGGAAGCAGGCACTTTCCCTGGCCTGTTGCTGTTTATTCTAAATCTTTTTAGATTTATTTCCTTATCCTTTGATGATTTCTTCGTATGCATTCATGGATCTCTGCTGAATACTGGAGGCGGTCCCTTAGCAGAACTCACTTTTCTCTCCTTTAGGTAGTTGTCCCTGCATCTTCTTGTTAATTCGATCTCTCTGGACTCAGTTGTCTTCTAAATTACTGGAGTCTATCAGGTTTTACCCGAGTTCTGCTCCTGATGCTGTTGCTGAAAATGCTATCATGTGCTGGAGCAATCATAGGCTTCATCTTGTTTCCCATCTCTCAAGAATTCTGGCCTTTGTTGCTTGATGTTCAGTGTCTTGAAAACTATTGTGTCATATATTGTTGCTGTTGTTTAAGGAAGAAGAGAAAAATCCAGTCTCTGTTGCTTTATATTAGCAGAAATCAGATTTGGGGGTTTCAGGGTCATACTGAAGCACGTTTACAAGTTAGAATGACCTAGGAGAAAGAGGGAGGAGAGACTATGTTGCATAGAAAATGATTAATTCCAGGAAGAAAATCCTTGAAAGGGCTAAAGGACACAATCCAGATCCTCAGTGTGCCCTTACAAAGGAAATGGTGTCCTTTTCCATTGTTACTGGAGTCAGGTATGTGGGTTCAGCTGTGGTGGGTCAGTAAAAATAGTGCAGTTGTTAGAAGTATCTTAATTTGGCTCTGCCAGGAGATACTGAGACACGTTATTGAATGTAAGTCATTTATTTTGGAAGACATCCCAGGAAATGCCACTATGGGAGTGGGGAAGACAGGAAATAAAGGAAATATTCTCAAGTGAATTACCACTAACAGTAACTGAGGCTTACTGAGCATGAAAATACTTCAGAGTGAACCCAATTTAAAGAGCTGGGCTTTTTTTTTTTTTTTTTTAATGTACCAGGAATTGAACTCAGGACCTTGTGCTTGCCAGCCAGGCACTGTACCACTGAGCTATAGTCCCAGGCCCAGCTGGTCTAATTTTACATCAGCTTTCACTAGCTCTTTGTTAAATGAAGGACATTAATTCCTCCAGCACGTTAGTGCCACGCACAAGGCAAAGTAGCTCTGGTGGACAGAGGAACTCCACAGGCAGAGAAGGCAGATTTTTGCAGTCAAGCCCAGCCAGCCTGCCCCAAAATAGAAAGGATGGGGCACAGCAGCCTCTCAGCGCATGCTACAGGTGATCTTTGTTACTTGTGATAACAGTATCTCATATATGCAGTATGAGGCAAGGGCATTATCTGAGGTACAGATTAGAGCAGACAGGAAATATCCAACAGGGTATTCCAAGTGAGACTGCATAGGTTCTATGTGCTACTGCTATTGGTTAGTCTTTCCTCATAACACAGGTACATGCAACCATTTCCCCATATTCCCACAGTGCTGGGAGTCCACATGACTGTCTCTGGCATATAGCACAGCTGGGAAGTAGCAAAAACAGTGAGACAGCACAAAGCATGGTGCCTTGGTTCTACTTCTGGTGAGTTCTGTGTTTTAAGAATTGGTTTCCCAGATGGTACAAAGGTCCTAGCTTACCTAGCTTACTTCTGGGAGCAATGAGACTAAATATAAACAGGGACCACCAGAATACTTAATAGACTTGTGAGCACAGTGTTTGTGGTGGAACTATTACCAACAGCTTCCTAGTATGTGCAAGATGCCCACAGACAGAGTCACTTACGGATAGATGGGACTTTTGGGAAGTGACTGAATCATGAGTGTGTGACACTGGATTAGTCTATTAATTGGCCTCACATGGTTCTGGGTGTGAATAATAGATTTACTGAAGAGGGAAAAGCTACATTAGGTGTGGGTAGCATCAGCCAGTAGCCTCATGGCTCTGATGGAATAAAAGGGAAAGAAGAAAGAAGTTTCACTGCTTCCTGTCTTCCACATCATAAACTATTTTTCCTCTTTGATGCTCCACTGCCATGTCACCGTGCACTGGATCTAGCCTATTATGGACTGAAACCTTTACAAACTGAGAGCTAAATTAAGCCTTTCTTCTTTTAACTTGTGGGCATCAGGTATTTTTGTTCCAGCAAAAATACAAAGTAACTAAGAAAATAACTTAGCTAAAGATTGTTGAAGGTCAGCTTCCTAATAAAGTCCAGCTACCATCACGAGAAAATTTCTGACAGTCAATAAAAGGCTTGACACTGAAAGTGTGATCTGTGGTTCAGCACCATTAGTGCTGCCTGGGATCTTGTTGAAAATGCAGAATCAGATCCCAGCCCGAAACCGAATGAATGTACCAGACCAGAATTTGCATTTTAACATCACCAGGTGACTAGAAGGCACTTTGAAGCCCTGGAGGTCAGGGCCAGCCTCTTTCCCTCACTTACTCACTTGATTCTGGGGCAGCTCAGCTGCCTCATCTTAGATTTTAGGCTCTAGTGCAAATCTATTCTCTCCACCCCCCAAGAAAGTCTCTATTCTAATTGGTGGGCAGGAAAGTTATTATAAGTATGTTCATCATAATGATTCTGTAAAAACAAGAGATGGTAGAATCACGGTCAAAAAATATGATGATGCATTTCTAAAAGTTGCCATTGCAAATGGTTAAAATTAACAACAATAATAACAACAATGTCCTATTGCTTAATTTATTTGAACTGTAGCAATCCGGAAACATCGTCAACGCAAAATGACTCATTCACTGAAGGTTCTGAATAAGATTCTAAAATCACCACCCATGGTTTTCCTGTACTTTGAAGTGACAGAACAAATGACAGTAGAGATGGGCACTGTCCTCTGAGTCCAGAATAAACGATACACAAACATCTCAAAACAATAACATCCTCATCTAAAAACAACCTGAAATAAGGATGTTATTTCTGCAATTTGCTCGTGCTGTTCAGTGAGCATTTATGCACCTGTGTCTATAGACCTATGATCAGCACTGTTTTGCAGAGGGGGTGAGGGCCGTTCTGTACAGTTGATCACTACACTTGTTAATGTATCTGCCATTGAAGTCCTGAGGAAAACCTTTACTTAGTAAAAGGTGGGATATCTGATGAGAAAAGCCATAAAGGAGACACAGAGAAGATTAAGGGGAAGAGTCTGGGAAGTGTCCCAGGAAGTGAAGGGTTAGAAAGGGTTTCGGTGAACAATTTGAGTTAAAAGCACTGCTTGAGGAGTGAGAGACTGTGCAAGGTCCAGAAAGGTAAAGAGCCTGTAAAGTCTCTTCTAGAAAGACAACTCATGCTTTGGAAGGGAAATTCAAGACAAGCAGCCCTCCGGACCATATAACAGATATGCCACAGATCCTGACATGTTTTGTTGGCATCGAGGAGTGACGACCTCTGGGTGACTGCTGAGTCTACTGCTCCCTAGTAATCCCACATCCAAGTTATTTTTCAGTCCATCTTTGGGTGCTGTGCCTGTTGCTTTCTTTCTTTCACATCTTTGCTCAAATGTCTGTTCATCTTCCGGCTGTAGCTCTAGGTTTGTATTTTCCTTGAGGCCTCAGCCTGTCTCCTAACACTGACCCTTCCACTCCTCAGCTCAGATGGGATGCAATGAACAAGTAGTAATGGGCAGAGAAACTGAGTTAGGAGGAAAAGAGTTGATCAAACATTGGGGCAATTTAAGGCTGAAGTACTTTCAATAATGCAGCTGTGAATATCTCTAGGTAGTGGGTTCTGACTGAAGAGAGACAGCAATTGCAGTATGTGAGAGTCATCAGTAAACTAAAGCAAGTGGATTTATTGATCTTCCTTTTTCTACACATCTTCCTCTTCTAAAAGATGAACCTAGCAGCCCCCCTTAGCTCTTATATCCTCTTTTATTCAAGGACAGTGCATCAGCAATGCTCCTTTCTCCTACCTTATAAACTTTTGCCTCTCCAGTGGATCAATCTCATTAGGAACCCTAATTTCTTACATCAAAACAAAACTATTAGGAGTGCACCTCTATGGTCCCACCTACTCAGCAGGCTGAGGTGAGAGGATCATTTAAGCTGAGGAGTTTGAGGGCAGCCTAGGAAACATATTGAGACAGACTCTCATCTCAAAGTAAATAAACTTTAAAATATTGAAAAACTTGACCCCACTTGCCCTACCAGCAACCACTTTTCTCTGCTTCCTTTTATAGTGATATATTGAATTATCTGACTCTGGTGTGTACACTGCCCCAGGGCTCAGTCCTTGAATCTCTTTTCTTCTCTGTACGTTTACTTTCTTCACTGATATCTAAGCATCTTGCATTTAGTGTACCCCAAAGAGAACCTTTGCTACTCTTCTTCCAGATGAGATCTTCCCATATTCTTTTCCATTTTGGTTAATGCCTATTGTACTCTTCCAAAGTACTCAAGACAAAACTTCAGTGCTGAGAACGATGTCAACAAAACAGCAGAGTAGGCAGCTCTACGCTTCCATCCCCCACAAAAACATCGAAAAGTAAGCAGAATTTGTCAGAACCAATTTTGTCAGAATTCTGGAAAACAGTCAAAGGTTCACAGCAATAGCCAAACACTGAATTTAAAAAAAAAAAAGGCAACTTCAAAACTGTAAAGTGGTTACCAGGAACTGGGGGGGGGGGCAAGAATGGGGAGTTACTATTTAATGAGTACAATTTCAGTTTAGGTCGATATAAAAAAAAAGTTCTGGAAATGGATAGTGGTAATGTTGTAAAAGATGTGAATGTACTTAATGTCATTGAAGTATACACTTAAAGTAATTAAAATGTTAATTTTGTTTTGTTATAGTTTAACAAAATGTAAAAAGTGAGACAAGAAAATAATCTATAGAGAAGCTTTGAGATGTTTTTACTAGCCCTTAATCTACTGCTTTGGCTTGGTGGTAGTCTTGAAGATACCAGCTTTTGTTCTCACAGTAGCAACCTGGTCCCCAGTTCTAGAAGGAGAGGAGCAGAATTTATTCATAAAATATTGCATTTGTCAGCTCTCACCTATCTTAGGGCAACCTGAAGGACTGATGCAAGACACTTATCTCTGTTCTGCCTTAACTTCACCAAGACCAGAAGAAAAGCAGACCATATTCTAAAATATTCTATGGCTGACTAGCAACCTGCAGATCACCAAAAGCCGGAAGGAAAAGCTAGGCAATATCCTTCAGGTAGTAGGATATTCAAAACACCCTGTACAATTCAGAAAACTTGCTCCTAGAAGACCTCAAACTTAAGTCTCCTGAGCTTGATCTCTAGGTTCAGTGGAAATTCAGGTAAGGTGAAAGGTGATCCAGAATAAAGGGAAATGTGGGAATACTGGGAGACATGTTTTGGCTTGCCTAAGGGTTTTTTTGTGGGTGTGTATGGGGTTTCTATGTTTGTTTGTTTTGTTTTATTTTCTCTTTCTCTTTTTTTTTTTTTTTTTTTTTTTTTAGCTCCTGGCATTTGAGAAAATCTGTCAAATACAAGCAAAGGAACAGAGATTTCAGTAACCCCACAAGAAAAAGAATAACATCTAAGAAAAAAATAATTAGAAAAAGTCATTAGACAAATTGGTTACTATTGCTTTCAACCACTAAACAACCTACCACACAAATAACTAAACTAAAAAACCAGAATAATCTTGATCCGTGTCTAAAAGATAATGATTTACATGATTTGAAAGATAAATGCGTAAAATTAATTATAAATCTGTTATTGAGCATATAAAGATGTAATCTGTGATAACAACATAATGGAGGACAAAGCAATAAAGGAGCAGTTTTGTATGCTATTAAAGTTGGTATCAACTCAATTATTTTGCTATAATTTTAGGATGCTCAAATAATTTTCATGATAATCATAAAAGAATTATTTAGATATCTCAAAAATACATCCAGAGGAAATGAGAAGGGAATCACAATATTTCACACACAAAAAAGGTAGTCACTGAAGAAATGTGGGATGAAAAAAATATATGACCTGTGGAAACCAAATACCAAATTGCATTTTCTTTATCAGTTACACATTAAATATGAATGAATTAAAATCTTCAATTTTAAAAGTAGAGACAGCAGAATGGATTTTAAAATCATGACCTAATACACTCTCCACAAAATGCTCACATTAGACCCAAAGATATAAATAGATTGTAAGTAAAGGGATGGAAAGATATTTATATAAATTGTAGCCAAACAGAATTGGAATGGCTGTACTATGCCAGATAAAATAGACTAAGTCAAAAACCATTGCAAGGAGAATATGTACTGACAAGGCATTAGTTTATCAAGAAGGCTAAACAATTACAAGTATCAAATAAAACAGAACCCTCCAAATATGAGGCAAATATTAACAGAATCAAAAGGAGAAATCATTCCACAAAATGGAGACTTCAATAACCACTTTCAACAATAAATAGAATGTCTAGGTAAAAGATCAATAAGGAAAGAGAGAACTTTTATAATACATAAACAAACTAGATTTAACACAGACATAGAACACATCACCCTACAGTAACGAAAGACACATTCTCTTGAAGTGTACATGCAACAGTCTCCACCTAGGCTACATGTTAGATCACAAAGCAAGTCTGAAAAGATGGAATCATATGAAGTATCTTCTCGGACCACAATGTAATGTAGATGTCAATAACATAAGGAAAACCAGAAAATTCAAACATGGAAATTAAGCAACAGTTTTGTTTTGTTTTTGCAACACTGGGAATCGAACCCAAGAGTGCTCTTCCACTGAACTACATTCTCAACTCTTTATCTTTTGAGGCAAATGTAGATTTGCCTCAACTCTTTATCTTTTGAGGCAAATGTACGGGAAAGACTCAAACTCATGATCCTTTTGCCTCAGCCTCCCGCACTGCTGAGATTGCAAGTGTGCACCAGGGTACCCAGTTTATACAACATTATCTTAAACAATCAATGGTCAAAGGATAAGTCACAAAAGAAACTAAAAAATACCTTGAAATAACGAAAAAAAAATCCTAAACATACCAAAATGTATGGGATGTAGAAAAAACAGTGTTAAGAGCTGACTGTGATTTTAAATTGATAGTACCATAAAGTATTAAACAATGAGTTTAATACTCATTGAGTTTTTTCAAAGCTTTATAAATTACTAATAAATAATATTAAAAGTATTTAGTCTTAAAAAGTATTTAAAAACTAAAAAAAGTGAAAGTAGGGACATTGCTAACAATTTCATAGAAATGAAAGAATTGTAAGAATACTATGAATAACTGTACATTAATAAATTTGGTTACCTAGAGAAAATGGACAAATTTCATAGAAACACACAAATCACCTAAGTTGACCAACAAAATAGAGTAGTAAAGAGATTCAATTAATAATTAAATGCCTCCTCAAAAAGAAAGGCCCAGGATCACACTATTGGAAAGGACTACCAAATATTTAAATAATACAAATCCTCAACTTTTTTTCAAAAAATAAGAGAAGAGGGGACACACACACATACTGGGTCTCTCTATGTTGCCCACAGCTGGCCTTAAACTCACTATGTAGTCCAGGCTGGCCTCAAACTTGTGGCGATCCTCCTGCCTCAGCCTTCTGAGTGTTGGAATTATAGGCATGCACTACCACACCTGACCTCTACCTCATTTTATGTGTCTTATATTACCCTGATGTCAAAGCTAGATAAAGGCATTACACAAAAAGAAAGTTACAGCTCAATATCCACTACTAATATAGATGCAAACAAAATACTAATAAATTGGATCTGACAACATATTTAAAGGATTACACATCATAATCAAGTGGGATTTGTCTAAGGAAGGAAAGGATGATTCAATGTAAGAAAATCAACATAAAACACCTTAATAAAACAAGGGAGAAATGTGGATTATCTCAACTGAGGCAAAAGAGGAACAAGACAAAAACCAAAATCCTTTTCATTATGAACAAATTTAGAAAACTAGCAATCAGTTCTCCCCTCCTGTTATATTCTAATTGCTTCTCTCTCCAGTCACACTAACACCATCTAATTATTCTTACTATTCTTTGAATATGCCAG
Source organism: Cavia porcellus (assembly GCF_034190915.1). NCBI lineage: Eukaryota > Metazoa > Chordata > Mammalia > Rodentia > Caviidae > Cavia > Cavia porcellus. The sequence goes on from NW_026947492.1 coordinate 58,237,236, forward strand.
GGACACACCTCAGGGCCTTTGTACTTGCAGTTCCCTCCATTTGCAGCATTCTTCACACAGATACCTGCCTGGCTAGTTCTTTTACCTTCTCTAAGTTTTTCAAGCCATTTTCTAAATGACGCCATTCTTGCATACCTTATCTAAACTCATACTGTACACCTTGGAATGTCACTTTCTTCACTTTTTTTCTCTTATTAAAACCACTATGCATTTTTAGTTTACATATTAGTTATCTGTTCAGAATGTAACTACACAGAGCACTGCTTTTTGGTGTTTTGTTCACTACTGTATGCTTAGTGGCTATGATGGTGTTTGAGACACAAGTGTTTCACAAAAGTACATCCAATGATTTAATTAATGCACTTGTAATTGTAAGTCAAAGTTATGCACAGATGAAAGTCCCAGAAAACTGTGCAAAGTAACAAGGAATGTAAGCCAAGCACAAACCCTGGTGATCACCACCATGCAATGAAACCAGCAATCCTGTGAAGGACTAGAGGAATGCCACTGAGTTGAATGTGAGAATGAATCTTACCCAGATTAGTCATAATCTCACTAAAAGCAACAACTGAACTCTAACATAAGACAAAAAGAACTATGAAATCTCAATGCCTGTCACTTAAGGCTGAAGGTTTTGTTTCGTGGTAGTAAATCAGGATTGAACCCAAGGCTTTCACACTGAGATACATCCCCAACTCTTTTTATGCTTTTATTTCTGATAGGTTCACTAAGCTGACAGTTGTCTGGGCTAGAGTCAAACTTTGATTCTTCTGCTTCAGCCTACGAGATCAGTGAGGTCTCTTATCTTTTTCATCATAGTCTTACACACACTGGGAGGAGACAGTACAGAGGGAAAGTCCAAGGAACTCCAAGACTGGTCCTGTGTTATTAAGGTTAGAGAAACAGTAAGTTTAAGAAGGAGGTAACCCATCCCACAGTCTGACAGCTTTTTTGAGTATTTTTCCAATTGCAGAATTGAGGCCTAGTGTAGCATTGAAATTATAGGAATGCCTGACTTGACATAGATTTTTTAAAGAATTACTTGCTAGAATATTTTATTTCAATTTCTCTAGAAGGTAGGTATGGGGAATTACAAAGGAACCCTCACATTGTGTGATGGTACACACTTAGAATTTCTATCAGGTTATTATATGAAAAAATTTAAACTTTGAAATAAGTGAGTCCTTCTCTATATAAAGGATCCTTGTGCACTGCAAATAATTCACAGAAAGTGACTAATGTTAAGTGAATGTGTATTCTTCCTCCAAATGCTAGAGGAGCCCAGCAGAGCAGAAGAATGGATTCTCACTGAAAAGGTTTGGGCAATCTTGCTCAGTGAGGGGGAATTCAAGTTGTACTTTGAGAATGAGTGAAATTTTCAAGTGCACAGTTTAAGACAAATCATGTGTGTGGTAGTGGACAATAGGTAGAAGTAGTGAAATGGGATATGAACCTAGAATGTAGGTGTACACTTTAGCTAAGAGTCTTAAATGCCCACTTCATACTATATTAGGAAACAAACAAAAAAATGACATAAGGAAATGAGACTGACTTTTAAAAACTGCCAATGGTCTTTCTCCTATCAACCCACATGACTCTAAATATTGTATGAATGCATTATTAGTTCATTCTACCAGCTCCAGTGACTTAAAATATTTCAGTGACTTCCAGTAGTTCTCAAAGACATACATTTTTATCGTTCAAAGCTTGGTCTTTTTTCTTCCTTCATTTTGGCGTTGCTCTTCATGTTGCAGCCACAGCAACCTCCTTGAAATTCTTCTCCCACAACTCATCCCCTTACCTACCCATCCACGCTCACAACTCCATCTTTGATGTCTGCACGTAGGAAAAGTATTCAGTAACTATTGCTTGCCCAATAGGAGAGATTAAAATACTAGTAAGTCAGGTTACAGGATAAGACCATTTGGGCAGAGCAAGACTACTTATCTAGCAGTGTTTTAAAAAAGAAGTTAGGTAATACAATGCTACCACCATCCTCTGCTGTTTCAAGTTTTTTTTAAATTTGTTGAAGTCACTCAACTTATCAGGATTTAAACTCAAGATTTCTTGAGCTTAAAAAAAAAAAGTAAAGCAAAATAAGTACGTTTTCAGTTAGTAAATCTGTAAGCATAGAAGAGAGAAGGCGGTATGAGCCTTCTCATAAGACAAATCTGAACCTATGGTGCTTAAATTTTTTTCAATATATAGGTCGACAAGTCTTAAATGCTTACAAACCTGAGAACATTGTTTTTTCACTATTCTTTCTGGGAAAGGTCTTGCTTGTAATGGTACTGTCTCACTCTACTTCCTCTTCTATGGGATCTGTGACACATAATTGAACTAGAAAAAAAAAAAACCAATGTGAATCAACTACTTCTGTGTGAAGGTACTCAAAGGTGATGAGATTTGCTATACCAGCATCACTCCTACAGTAAGCTCTTCCAATAATCAATCCTGTATGGCGGCACAAATGTGCATTTTTAATTTGTGGTCTGATATACCCTTTAAATTCTTTGAGCCCTCATTTTCTCTTTGTAAGGTGGGAATAGTATAACTACTGCACTAAAAAATAATTGTGGTACCTGGGTTCATGAACTTAATTCTTTCCATGATTCTGGTTGAAAACTGAACTGGACAAAAACTGAATCAAATTTTCCTGTAAGATCAACAGCGAACCTAACTACTGAATTGATACTGAGTACCTAACTCTGCCTGGACATTTTACACACACTATTTGCCTCACCTTCATAATTTGCCAATGAATCCAAAATACTTTGTGTTATGGGGAAATCAACTTGCAGCAGGAATGCAACTTGGTAAGTTTTATGTAAGCAATAGCTGGAGAAACATGGAATTCAAATTCAGACCACCTGACTACTATTTTCTTTGTACTGTTTCCTACTTTTGGCTATTATGAAAATCCTGCAAAGAAATATATTTACAGAGCAAGATTTCCACTCAAACTATTACATTAGAGAGGAAAAACCAGAACTTAATCTAAGGTTTTAAGAGTGAAGAACTCATTACTGGAGGGCAGGTCACTTTGCTAAGAGCAGCATAATTCTTATGTTTCACACGTTCTCAATTTAAGAAAATAATTCGACTGAATACTAAGTCAAGGACTTGAAATGTTTCTCCAAAGACATACTGATAGCCAAAATGCACATGAAAAAAACGTTCATTATTAGCCATCAGAGGAATGTAAATCAGAATCACAAATGGGGCACTTTACATACTAGCATGATTATCTTTGAAAAAAGAACAACATTGAGTGTTAGGAAGGGTATGGAGAAACTGGAGCCTTCGTATACTGCTGGTGGGAATGTAAAACATTCCATCTGTGTGGCAAACACTCTGGCAGTTCCTTAAAAGGTTAAATCGAGATCTGCATGACCCAGCAATTGCATTCTTAGGTTTACACTCAAGAGAACTAAAAACATAAGCATGATTTGTACAATAGTGTTTGTAGCAACATTATTCAAATTAGCCAAAAAGTAGAAACAATGCAAATATCTATCAACTGATGACTTTTTTTAAAAAATGTGATATATGCATGTAATGGAATGGTCATAAAAAGGAATAAAGCACTGATACTTGCTGCAATATGGGTGAGTCTTGAAATTATGTTAGGTAAAAGAAGTTAGTCACTAAAGACCATATGATTCTGTTTACATGAAATGTGTAGAATAGGCAAATCCAGGGACAGAAAATAAAATGGTCACTAAGGACTGAAGTGGTGGTGGTGAGGTGTTCAGGGGTACAGAGCTGAATATGTTTTAAAATTGATTATGGTACTGGGTTGCCCAACTCGGAATACTAACGGCCACTGAACTATACACTTGAAATGAGTGGAGACATAGCATGTGGATATCTTAATAAAGTGGTATGTTAACCAAAGGAGTCCTCATTTCACCATTTGGAATCTGAAATACTAGGCACTTACTAAAATTTACTTGAAGCCAAATGAATTCTTACCTTGGATTAGCAGAATTCTAGTAATTATACAGAACTGCACTATAATGTCTGAATCTAATTCACAAAGATGACTTAAAATTAATTTTATGGACTGAAACATGAAAATGCCAATAAACACAATACTAAAATTTTTAGTAAATAGATGTCTAAAGATCTACAGGTGGCCTTACGACTAACCCACTGAACTGAGAAGCCTAAGAATCAATCTTGTTTTCTCTTCCCTCCTGTTTATAAACTCCATAAGAGTTTAGTGTTTGTTCCTTATGGTATCCCTTGTATAATGAATTCATGCAGTACTTGCAATTAGTATCTTTAAAGGAAAATATCTTTACAACTCATACATATATATGCAGTTTCACTTGCCATTCAAGTGGTTGAACATATTAAGGCAAAATTCTTAAAGGGACATAAGGAGGCTATGCTGTTAAAATATGTAGAACATAACTTTATTCAACTTTGTTCTTGTTATCTGATCTATGACTATTTAAGATACTTTATTTTATAAAAAATTCCATCTGTAAGTTATGGATTGATTATAACAGGGAGCTTAACCTGGAATACCTGGGTAGGTTTAGTGGCCCATAAACTCCTAAAATTGTATGTTGTGTATGAGACACAACATGTATATTAGCATGAGTATTTTTTGGTGGAAGTTCATAGGATTCTATGACCTATGAGAAGTTAAAAAATTATTTAACTAAAAACAAGTTTACAAATTTTTTAAACAAGAGAGCCAGGCATGGTGGTACATGCCTAATAATCCCAGCACTCAGGATGCTGAGGCAGGGGGATCGCTGTAGTTTAAGTCCAGCCTGGGCTACAAAGTGAGCTCAAGGCCAGTCTCAACTGCATAGTGAGACCCTGTCTCAAAATGACCAAAAAAAAAAAAAAAAAAAGTATTTTAAATTTGAATTTGTACAGTGAAATGATATCCAACAGCTCCATCTATGGGTAAGTCACTATCACCCAGTATAGAAATTGACACTACCAGAGACCATTGCACATTATGAATGCTTGTGTTGAAATCTTCAGTGTTGTTTTAGTGGGAATTTATTAACCATAGTATCACAGCTTTTCTTTTTTCCAGATAGATGCAAAATTAGAAGACTTGATGAATTCTACTTACAGTACTTCAGCACCAAAAAAATTGGGCAGTAATGCTGATATACGTACGTACAATTCAACATTTGTCAGTCTTAAAATGCTTATTTATAGTGAAATCTTTATAAAAACCGTTAAAAACTTTTCTATTTACAGTTTTAAAAATGAAAAGTATAGTTTCCTTTGCCATTACTTGTCAAAACTCTTATCCTCCCACCTCATTTCCCCTCACTCATGACAGATAACAATCACAAGACCAAAATACACTGATAAAACAGTGTCCTAAAAAAGGTAGAATGCTTAAAAACATTACATTTAGATCTATAAATCAACTTTTTTATACATTTCAAAGGGGCTTAAACAAAAGTATGTAAAAATTAGTTTAAAGTTTCAGTCTAACATGAATGTGCAATTTCAACATTAAACAGCACGTGAATGAATAATTTGCTTTTCTTAATGTAAATGAACATTTCCTTTGGGCCAGAAAAAAAAATTTTTTCCCTCTACTTTACAATAGTACATTTTCTAATAATTTTCTTGAAGGGCACTGGAGGAAGAATGGGAGATGGAAAGAAATACAGTCCTGGTTTACAAGAAATGTGTCAGAAGGACTATGGCCTGCTTTGAAATGTTTACACTTAAATAAATAGAAGGCAAGTGTGCTGTCTAGAGCACAAAGGAAAAACACAATAAATTAGCATACACAATGAGAATGTACAAGCCACCCAAAAAGCACTTCCTACTGGTTACGGATCTGTTTTCTGCCCTCCAAAAAGGGTTCTTTAATGCCAGTATTTTCCTAGATATTTATACACTAATTATCAACTGAGCAAACGTAAAACGTTAACCAGTTCAACACTTCCAGGGATTTGCAAAAACATACAAGATTTTTAAAAACTGTTCATGACACATCTTTTCAAAATACAAACTATTCATACTCTCCTTTTTTGATGGCAACTTGCTCAATGGAAGTCTCTTTTCACTGCAACACAAAACTTTTCCATTGGCCATGGTCCAACAGAGAAAGAATATCAGATCTTGAATCTCTGTAGATGTGCATCCTCTTCTTTTTATCTTTTTTTTTTAATAATTTTTTTAAAAGTACATTCCCCTGTGAGTTTTAGTTTGCTAAAATGCTACTCCTGCAGCAATATCTTATTGAAATACTGCTGTTTTAGGGTCCGTAGCTTAAGTACGGGCAAAGTGCTTTTTTTTTTTTCCTTTTTCTTCTTTTTTTCCTTTCTTTGACATTAGAATTCAAGAGTTTCCCTGGACACTTGGTAACCAAGCAGGTTTTAAAGTGCATTCCTGTATCCAAAACACTAGGACCGTTCAGCAGAACTCCGAGAGGGGCTAGGCTCAGTTCCATCCTCCGTGCTACTGTCTATGTCTTGCTCCATTGCTGTCTCATCATCATCCAGTTGCTGACTGGTGAAATTGTTTAGCTCAAGAAGTCCACTGGGCTCCACAACCACATTGGAGCTGGAGTGACAAGGAATAGCATACTGGGGAATGGCCTGAAAGAGAAGATATGGGAAACAATCTTCACAGTAAGAAAAGGTAACATTAAGATTTTCTGACATTTATTGGAAATCTACTGCATGCCAGGCACTGTACTAGATGCTTTCATGTATGATATTCTACTATCCCCGTTAACGTATTATAAGGAAACTATTATTCCTATTATTATCCCCATTAACAATATTATAAGGAAAATATTATTCCCATTTTACAGATAAGCAAACTAAAAAGGTAAAAGGCTTAATCAAGGTCACACAGCTATCAGGGTTAATGCCAGAATTCAAATCCAAGTCTTGTATAACTCCAAGTGATCTTTTCACTCCTTAATGACACCTCTACAAAAGAGGCTAAAATCTACTGCCAAATTCAGGAGACAGAGTTTAAAGAATACTTCCATTTGATCATTACGGGAATTAGATCAAATTTTGCTCTTTACTATCTGCAAGATGAATAATTAGTTTGCTGATATCACAATACTATATATTGTAAGCCTCTTTAGTGGTTCGAAAGGACAGTAATTTGTTTAGGTCACAGGACAATGAATTGTACTGAAAATGAAAGTAGTGAAAACATTCAAGTACAAGAAACACCAAAACTTGCCCTGTAAACAAAAATACCAGTAGACAAACGTTAGCTATGGGCCTTTGGGTAAGTAAATATTACGTTTTTTTTTTTAAATCTTTTTTTCTTTTTTGTCTTTTTCATTTTTATCGGTACCGGGGATCGAACTCACAACTGCCTGCTTCAAGGTAGGTGCTTACGCCGCTGAGCTAAATCCCCAGCCCCGTAAGTAAATATTATGGGTATATTGCCTTGCCACATTCTTTTCTTCATCTTTATTAAACATATTTTTAAAAGCATCAGCGTTCATGTCATGCTCCTATTAAAAACTATACAATTACTTTCTTTTGTATTTACTATATAGTCAAACTCCTTTCCAGGGCTTCAGCATCATGCTAAAACTCACTTTACCTTAGGACTTTTGCGTTAGCTCTTCCCCTCCTTCTTAAATCCCTTTCCTCCAAAACTTTGCAAGGTTGGCTCTATTCTTATCATTTGCATCATATCTCTAATGCTTAGAGTCAAAGAGTTAGAGATGCTTTCCTTCAATGACCACCAAACTGGTAATGAGTTGGTCCAAATCCTTCAACCCCTGTTCTACTATAGTTTGTTACATTTCCTTCATTGCATCTACCATATGTTTATTAAATTGCTTCTCACTTTTGGAATGTAAGCTCTGTGACAACATGGACAGAGTACAGATAATGATTATCTTACCCACTGCCAAATGCCCAGAGCTTTCAACAGGGGTTACATATACTAGATGCTCAATAAACATTTGAGAAATGAGTAACACATTTTGAATATTAAAAACCCCAGAGCAAAACTAAGTATGAGCACTTTGGAAACCAAAATAACCTTTTAAAGAGAGATGTGAAATTAATTTTAGCATTATCAAGAAAACAATGCAAGATGCCTATACAATTTTTCCACGGGTGGAGTTTTGTTTCTTTTCTCCTTCAGAGTGATGTTTATGAAAAAGTATAGATGGAGAAAGAAGACATGGATTTTTTAGTTCAGTTCTGGCTCTGACTTGTTGTGTGACTCCAAGTAACAATTGCTCCATTTTCTTGAGCCTTAATAATCCTGTGTAAAATATGATAGTTGGAATATATATGCTCTAAAGATCCTTACGATTTGTAAAAAGCTCTAAATTCCACTGAAATAGACTCCTTCAGAACAGAAGATATATATCTTGTTTACTATCTTATCCTCATATTTAGCACAGGGCCTGGAACATAGTAGTTAAACAATACATGTAGAATGAATGAAGAAATGAACCAATGAAAGAAATCAGATTGTCTATAAAGGGTGATGCTTATCATTCAAAGTATTTCAATTTTTTATTTCATTTTTAAAATCAAAGACTTTTTATAGAGCATTCTTCAAGATATCAAATCACTTTACAAACTTCTACACTTAATAGGTATTACCATAATTCTACACATAATAGATATTACTGAATAAAGTATTGAATACATTCAATACTTCAGGAAAAATAAGCATAACTAGTCAGATCTGAAAATGTTTTAATGATATTTTAATGATGAAAATAACTGGTGGTATCTTTATTGAATACTGCTTTATGTCAAATACTTGACCAAGCACTTTATATAAATTGTCTATTTAATTTTCAAAACAATCTGGTGACATAGATCTTACTGTCTCTATTTCACAAGTAAACAAACTGAGGTACGAAGATTCAGTTGCCCAAAACCACAGTGCTATCACGTATGAGTGAAAGGTGGGAATCAAATCTAGTCAACTCTGGTTCCAAAAACTTGGTTCTTAATCACTCTGCTACTGGCTGCCTCACTGACACTGCACACTTAGCACAGGGACATGCTAAAACATGAGAATTCTGTGTAGAACCTACTCTTAAGCTATCATCCTTGATATGACGCATATTATTTTTCACTCCTATTAGTACAATGCAGAAAATTAATTTCCAAATAAGCTATCCAAAATTATTTTCAATGTAGTTAGTATGCCAATCTAAACTATTAGCCACAGTAATTTTTAGTAAAATTAGTAACAGTCACCATCTCCTAGACAATAAGCCAAATATTACATATACTCAGTGCTTCTTTTTGTGTGATCCTATAAAGTGGGCATTACTTATCCCCATTATAGATGAGGAAATCAAGGCAGAATGAGAATAGCATTGCCCAAAGCAGTGAAAAGCAAAGCTGGAAAACCACCCTTTTCCCATATGCCCTATCCCTTCAGGAGAAAATTTTTAACAAAACCTTTCGTTAAGAATTAATTTGTTAAATCTGCTTTTATAAAGGGAAACACATTATTTTGATTAAGTGGCTATTTTCATTATTTATTTTATTTATTAAGCTCACATACTTAATTATATCTTAATTGGTTTAACACTGATCAATTCTCTCATAGCTTGGTATCATGGCAAATTTTGAGAAAAGTACTACAAGAACTACCAAGTCATATAGCACTGAATTTATGGTAAGTCCTAAATAATTCACATGTTAATAAATCCAAATTTCCAGTTACCTAAAATCTATTGCTCTGATACCTTCCCAAGCTACATACCAGGTTAGGAAAAAAACAACCAATGTTAAAAAAAAAACCTAATACCTTGCACAGAGAAAGAAAAAAGCACAACTCTTAAAGGCTAGTCTGGATTCAGTAATTCATAATCTTCATCTATTATGCAAGACAGCAGATAGCTTTAGAATGAAGAGAATGTTAAGTCCAGGAGGATATACTGTCAATAAAACATTCTGTTATGTCACCTGGTCAATGCAGGTACATACTTACCAATGCAAGACAATAACCGTAACAAAAGGATTAAAATAACAATGATTGAAATAAAAAACAAAATTTATAATTAATTCTAAATTAGACAGAAGGTATTTTAGAAACATTCCTGTACAACATGTTTCTCCAGACATTCCAATGAATTGATGTTTGTCCCTAGAACTATAAATTTGTAATCAAGAACTAGGGCCGTTCTTGAAATTAACTTGAGTAGAATTATCATTTGGTTGTATTCCAGGATTTTTTAAGCAAAGATTGAGGATCTCAAAATGCAAACCCAGGAAATTGCTAATCATTTTGGTTAACTTGCTGAATTTAACAAAGGGAGAAATTTGGCTTGTAATTCATAAAATCAAGCTGACACATGGGCTCAGAGCCCGTGATAATATCCACCAATTTTTGATGATTCTCCACCAAAAATCAAACATACATTTATATATTTGTCATAATTATTACACCAAATTTGTCAAGCACCAGCTCAAAGACAATCTCTATTTCTTCTTGCTACCTAGGCTTGACTTTTCCTGTGATGTTTCAAAAATGCACCAAACTCACATTCTCCCAACTGCCCAAAATTTTTTAGCTTTTTTCCAATTCTTACCTGGATGATAATTTCTGCTGGGCTCTCTTCAGTTTTCTTTTGGCCTACATTCTGAATACGCATGAACTGGCCTGTTGTATGCACTCCTGGTACATCGATTTTCCTGGTCGTTAGGGGAGGGCCAACAGCAGACGGACTTGAACAGGACTCTCTACATTTCTGTTGCTGAGGAGTGGAATTCACAATCCCTGCCACCACCATGTGGGTAGAAGGTAATGATCCTGCTTCACCAGTGAGCATACTAGTGGCAAGAGCCTTCTTTGGGGGATCCACTATCATATGCTCTACATTTGTATCAATCTGAGCTTCCATCAAAGACATTTTCAAAATGTCTGAAACTGCTGTCTTCTCAGAGGCCTGAATGGGAGATATGCTTGTAACTGGTGATGTCAGTTTAGGCACAGAACTGCCACCAGTTATCTTTGTGACTGTGGGAGGCTGACGCCCCTCAAAAGTTATCTTTGTAACAGAGGATCCTTGGGTTATAATTGGCTGCTCCACCTGAAAATAAATTGGGGTTGTGTGTGTTACAGCTACATTTCTTTGAGAAAAACTAATTAAACACCCCATACAATATGGCAAAAGAAACATTCGTGCGGTACACTAGGAGGACACTTTGAAGCTCGGTGTTTTAAAATAAGAAGGTTGAATGGGAAGGATCTGGTTACTTCTAAGGAACCTAGGGAAAGAGGAGGGGTTGAAAGAACTTTTGTTCAGCCAGCCAAGGTTTACAGCAATAAAGGAAAAAAAGTCACAGCAGCCTAGTTTTCTTTAGAAATTTATATCCCTAAACAGTACCCCTTCAACCTGGCTCAAACTTCATATAGTTGTTGGTTTTTTAAAATAAAAAGCAGTAGGACTTTTGCTTTTTAATCTTTTGCTTCAAAAACATTTTCACACACATATAATATATATATATATATGTATTTATAATATACACATACAGATTGCTCCAGAGCCACTGATTTTCGTTAATAAAATATTTTTCGATTATCCACAGTAATCCCTCTGCAATTTAAAGATAAATCTAGAAGATATATATATAGATATACATATATATCTATCTATATATATATATAATTAACTAAATGGCAATGATAAACTATAAAGGAAGATGTTCAGTGCAGTTCTTTAAAGGACTGTACTTAGCGTTACTGCCACAGAAATAAGTTTACAGGCATGAAGATATTTTATACCTAAAAAATAAAAACTTTGGAATATAGCTTCTATGCACTGTTGTTCAATGCTGAAATGATTTCATTTGAAAATGCCTGGAAAATCAAGTTCTGAGTGCTACACTTTTTTTTCTTCCCTAGTGTCAACCTTCTGATGGGGCAAAGTAATACCAGTGTAATGAGCTTTTGGATTTCCTCTTGCCAGGAGAAAGCACTGCTATCATGATATCAGTGATGCTCTCATTTTTTTTTCCGTGAACAGAGAAGTTTAACTTTGCATGCTATCAATATTCCGTTACCTGGCTTGCCGGCTGTTTCTCTGATGAGGCGGGGAGCGACATTTGGCTCTGGGGGGTTTGGGGTTGCACGTAGATTTTTGGTTGGTTCGGAGCCTGCTGCAGCTTGGGGAGTTGCTGCGTAGTTTTCACTGCAAGCACCTGTACTACCGTTTGCGGGGGCTGTGCCATTAAGGTAGGAAGCTGCCTGTCTTTGGCCACCATAGGATGCTGTGTGTGCTGTACATCTGGCTTAGGCTGTGCTTGTTCTTGCTGGAGAGGGGTGAGTTTTTGATGCCTGATGGAAAGCTGGGGCATTTGCGGGAGTTTGTGCTGGAGCTGGTCTGCCTGCAGGTGGATGGTCTGCTTCTGTTTAGTCTGGAAGCACTGCAGAGTTTTCACTTGCAGCTGAGTCTGTTCCAGCTGGGGCTGGCTAAGTTTTTGCTGTTTAGCTGACTGTGACTGAGTCAGGGCAGATCGGTAAAACAGACCTGTCTGAGGGTCTAAAGTGTCCATCTCTTCAACCTCGCCCTCCTCAGTTCCAAGTTCCTCGCTGTGTTTGGTAAAAGCAGTGTGACTGCTTAATGCCTAAGTAAAAAAGGCACAAAGTAAGAATGAAATAAGAAAAATACCTACATTGCTACATTTTCCTTGAACTGAAAAAGACTTGTGAGATTCATTCAAAATTTTTTCAAGAGCCTAAGACCAAGAAGCCGCAAGAGGCTTTAGACAAAAACCTAAATTTGAACATAGACATGAAGTACTTCAAAATATACTCTACTCACTACTATTGGAAAAGTCCTAGAGGATTTTTACAGATCACAGATTAGAGAACTCAGGTGAACCTATAATCCCAAAAAGAAGAAAGGCTTCCTAACTCAGCAAATAGCTATGCAGTCCATCCACGAGAGATGCTCATCTGTCTAACGAAAGAATGCAGTAGCTAAGGAGTGAGGCATCCAGGAAAAGCCAAGGTTCTAAAAAGCCCACTTTGGCTGTGTGCACCTCCAGTGCTGTGGGGAAGGTCAGGGATATTGTCTGAGAGATGTGCCCAGCCCAGCCCACAGAGGGGGCCTCCCTGGAAGAGTGCAGATGGCTCATCAGGCTTCAGCAAGGTCTCCCGGTGTTCAGATTCCAGGCCTGCAAGCAACAGCTTCCTGGAGACCTGACTCCCATGACAGAAGGAGGGAGCCCAGAAATGGGACTGGTCATTCCTATCAGTGGAAAGAGGACTATGCCTGGTGTCAGTTATTATTGCAGTTGAAAAAGGCACCATCATGAGTGATAGGGTTAGGGACAGCCTGTCTGTTCTCCTCTAAATACCTGGAGAAGGTCAATGTCAAGATGTGTTATGGTGTCTTGTAAGGACCAGACTGAGACCTGCCACCTAGCAAAATATCTGGCCAGAGATGGCCTCTTCTGGGACACAAGATCAACCCTATCCCTATCTTTCCTGATGCTTTGTCACATACTACACAGCTGCTCTAAACTTTTAAAACTGAGATTCAAAGAAGTCTCCTTGTATCTCACTGACTTAATAGATTTTCAATTCAACAACTCTTATTGCCTTTTTGGTAATTTACCTACAATTAGGTTCAACTGCTACCACCTAAGCAATGGTAACTTGTAAGACTATCAAAGAAAAGTCATACTTAAATCTGATACCTGTAATATAACTTATAATAGAGGCAGTTCACTTTGGGTTTAAATCCTGATTCTGCCACCTGGGGCAAGTTACCTAAAAGAATTCTGCAAGCATGAGTTTCATCACTTGTAAAAAGTGATGAAACACTTTAACTTAATACATCAATCTTGCAAGATCATAATGAGATGCAAATAAATTAAGATTTTAAAACTCAAAGCACAGTTTCTGACAACAAAATCAACTTAACAACTTACTTCTTCCTTTCCCCATTACTCTTAACTCCAGATGTTTCTGTTATATATTAGTTACTTTCTGCTGAGTTTCTCCTTTAATTGGTTGTATATAGTTTTAAAAGTCTAATATTAAGTTCAGGCATGGTGGCACATGCCTATAATCTCAGCCCTTGGAAAGCTGAGGCAAAGGATCACCATGAGTTTTATGGCTAACTGAAATGCCTAGTGAGACCCCGTTGCAAATAAAAAAATAAACAAAAACCAAAAAACTTCTAATATTTATTTTCCTACTCCTTCATAATGTTTCCATGTCGAATCATTATAAAAGTATAAAACAGAACCAAAAAAAAAAAAAAAAAAAGAAAAAGACCCAACAGCAAACAGATAAACAAGTCAAATGCTTTTTCATTTCAGAATCTTATTTACTTCAGTGATAAATTCTTCCATAACAGTAAAATACACAGAAGGGACCAATTCTTCATTGTTGTTGGTTTTTAACTGAGAATTGAACTCAGGACCTTGCCCTTGCCAGGCAGGCACTTATGCCACTGAGTTATATGCCCAGTCCGAAATATGACCAATTCTGATGTCATTAGATTCATCTAGAACTTCCTATGCTTTTGAAATGCTAAGCATTCACTAAAGATTTAAGAATACTACTTCCTAATTATTTTCTGTTATTAAGGCCCTAAATTCATTTTCTCAAACACCATAATTCAATTATTTTTCCTCTTAAAACAAGAGATGAAACAGAACCTTATTTTAGGAATGAGACAGAGAAGAAAGGAAAACAAAGAAGAGATACAACCTGCTGCATGATATGAGTGATTGCTCCAGGAGAGGATGCTGGGATGGACTTCACCACCACTGAAGTTTGTGTTGCGGTCTGTGACTGAGCCACATGCTGGAGCAGTGTCCGCTGGGCCTGAGAAGGTTGTTGAGGCTGGGAGCGATGGCTGACTGAAAATAGAGGAGGTGATGATGATATTTCTCCAGAAATCGCCACAGCATCTGTAACCAGTAGTCATTTTAAACAAATGTCTATGAACTTGCATCACACAGAAAGTTGTAGCTAAGTGGCAGAAGAAAGAACCTGCTCATCTATGAGCTGTGTGACTCTATCTACAAATGTCTAACTTCTCTGAAGCTTTTCCCCATCTGTAAATCTGGGACAAAAGACCCAAAATGATAAACGGAGAAATGTACACTGAAGTGCTGTGAGAACTAGTATCATGATGGAGTAACAAACCCTTGATGGTATCAAGGGTTACATCCTCCTGTGACTTATCTTTTTCTTCAAGGATTTTTATCCCATTGAGGTAACAAAGCAATAATGGGATTCTTAATGGAAAATACGTTAAAGGACAATAAAGCAATATAAGTTCTTCAATCTACTGATTCTTGTCCCAAATGCAAACATTAGATATATTTACTCTTTTTCATGAAGGGACACTGCTTGATAGCCTACAGCTTCTAAAAATGCAAGAGGTCAGGACGATATTACAGGAAGTTAGACTAAGAAGTACACTTAAGATTCTGTCTTGATCTGTTACCAACCAGCTATCTGAATACAAAGAAGTCACATACCCTCTCTTAACCTTAAAAGTAGGGTAATAAAGCCTTACCATTTCTACTTGAAAGGGCCAAATAAAGTAATAGATTGAAAAAATGACCCTAAAATTATATAGTTTTGAACAAATATGAAATAGAAAAATCTTTTATCTCAGATTTAGCTCATTTGAACAATGTGCAGTACAGTGTAGGAAACCACTTCATTTCTTATTTTCTTTGTTACAAAGATCTCATGGAATAACCAAAACTGTACATCTATATAGGCATCAATCTATTATTTATACCAGCTTCAATTTCTACTTTTAACAGTATAAACACTTACCACTTCCAGATCTATAGAACTTTAAAAATACTTACAATTACTAGAAACTCAACCTTTTGAATCAGGAACAAATGAAACAGATCTGAATATTAGCAAAGGATTTTGAAGATATCTATGGTTCTCACAGTGAAATACTCTCATCTAAAATTTCAAGTAGTATGCGTTCCACGTTTAGAAAAAGAATGAGGTGCCCAAAATATTATAGAAATCAATATGAAAGTACTATTTTATATATTACCAGGGCAGATCTTTAAAATTATTCAGTGAAATATAAAATTATTATTTATGACACTTTTTATCTATATTCATGAATACAATGTTTCTCTTGTTGCTGTAAATATGACATATGACAAAAGACTATAGGCAGTATCATGATATTTTTATAAATGTCCTTTCGTCCCTTATTGTGTTTCACAATATGATTAATATTTTAAAAATAATTTTTTTCATTAGTTTTTTGAGACAGGGTCTCGCTGTGTAGTCCAGGTTGGTTTTGAGCTCACTATGTAGTCCAGGCTGACCTCAAACTCATGCTATCCTCCTGTCTCAGCCTCCAGCGTGCTGGGATTATAGGTGTGTGCTACCATGTCCAGCTTAAAATTATTAATTAATAAAATATTCCGTATTTGTGCAAGTGAATTGAAAAAGTAATTAAGGCTTATGTGAAAACAACTACTGAAATAATTTAAATATGACAGAATAGGAGAAAAAACAAATTACAATGTTATCAACAAAGTTTTTTAACGGAAACATCATTGAAAATGTGTAACATTTGATAAATAATAAATTTCTGATGAAATTATCAGATTATATGGAACATTTCTGCTACCCATACAATTCTTTTTTTAGTGGTGGTGGTGGTGATGGTGAGTGGGGTACCAGGAATCAAACTCTTGACCTGCAAGGCAGGTGCTATGCCACTGAGTTATATTCCCAGCAATTCTTTTATTTATTTATTTATTTATTTAGTCTTTTTGAGACAGGGTCTCGCTATGCAGTTCAGGCTGGCCTTAAGCTCACTTTGTAGCCCAGGCTGGTCTCAAACTTGCAATGATCCTCCTACCTCAGCCTTCCGAGTGCTGGGATTACAGGCATGAGCCACCACGCCCGGCTCCTAGCAATTCTTCATAATTATTGCACTATTTATTTATTTACTGGTACCGGGATGATTGATTGATTGGTACTAGGGATCAAACTCATGACCTTGCACTTGCCAGGCAGGCGCTTACACCACTGAGCTAAATCCTCGGCCCTTATTGCACTTTTTAAACACAGAAAAAAATGTATTCAATGGCACATTCTCTAAAAATAATTATCCCTCAAAATACTATCAACTTCTTCACAGAAAGTCCCCCAAGTTTAAGAAACTAAACTTGATTAAAGTCTAGAACTATCCGCTATGGAATGATACAGAGGCCAGAGCAACTGGCTTTAAGTTCAACATGGCTGCAAGTATGATGGGCAGAGATAGTGAAAGAAGGTCATAAAGTGAACATTCAGAAAACAAATGAAGTGATCTTAACCAGGCTATGTAAACACCATCAAGAGCCATTTATTTCTTTAAACATCTCCTTTTTTTTCCCAGAGTTAAATTGCTAATTCTGAGAAAGCATCCCACTACTCTATAAAAAGAAAATTTTTCCTCTTAAAGAAAATCTTTTCATTAAGTGGAGCTTACCTTTCCACTACCAGATCAGAGTAGAGCGCATCCATTTAAGTGATTCCCCCCAAAACAATCACCTTTTACCTTCAATTATACTACAAATGGATGCACACCACTTACCTAGAAGGGGAAAAGCAACCTCTGTCCCCTCATCAGTGCGTTCTGAAAAGGATAAGTAAGGAAGATATCATAGGTCTATTCATCTATTTACTGTCTGATAATCTAGTCTATCCCTTAATACTCAGCTCCCCCAATATACTGGCCTTTGCTTTAATTAGCTTTCTAAATATCTCTAAAGAAAAACTGTAGATGACTTTCAATAATTTTAACTAGATTTTCCTCTTTGGGCAATACTAACCCATTAGTTCTAATAATATCTACTAAAATGACACCAGGAAATTCCTCTACATCCTTCAGATATCTGTAACTTTTTATTTTTTTGCAAGTATCTATAAATTTATGCTCTCCTTTAAACACTTCTTAAGAAAACTTAAGACAGAAGTTTTCTACATAATGCTTCAAAAGTTATCTCTCCTAACTTAATTATTCAACTACCATTTTCTAAGCTATTTCAAATCTCAAGATAATAAAGTATCCAAAACAGAAAGTAATGTGGCCTACTGAAAATATGACAGAAAGAATATACTATCCTCTTATGTGAGTTTTCCATTTATGTCATCCAAAAATCTCATTAGTGTTTTGCTGCTAAACCACATTTTAAGCAAGTATCTATTCAGCTTTCCACAAGAACTGCTAAGTAGTTACAGGGATTCAATATTTTCTTGGTTCATTTTCCTTCTGTCTCAACTCACCTCTCCCAAAACTAAAACATCCAGATGCATAAAAATATCTGTTTTCAGATAACAGATTATTTCACCTTCTCTCTACCACTGTTGCTTTACATTCACAGATTACTATTTATGGCCAACATTCAGTTTTACATTACTTGTAATTTTTATAATATCCTTTTGATTTTTTTTTTTTTTTTTTGTCGTAAAGACAAGGTAAAATCCAAGACACAAATTTTCTTTGAAAACAAAGGAAAAAGACATAGAAATACAAAGAATTCATTTTTCCCCTAATGATCGTTCCATGGAACCCAGTAAGGTAGCTTCCCTACCTTAGTACTACATTTTAAGAGGATACCTACCAGTAGTGATATATTCAGCAACTAGTTCTGACTCTACCACAGCAATTGATGGGCTCTCAGGAGAATGTCTCTTTTCCTGGGTCATCTGAATAGGCACTGCCATTTGACTCAAGTCAATAGTAGGTTGTCTTGGTTTAGATTCCAACTTTTCTTTTACTGCATAAAAAGGTCAGAGGGAAAGTTAACTTTTATTGCAAATAAGCACTAAAACTTGCACTGTCCATGGGAATAAAGAACCACACACCACACCTGCATGCCACACCAGCAGGGACCAGGGAGACAATGAATTGAAAACAGGAGTTTGCTACATATGGCTGAAAATGTACAATTTGCATAACCATACCCAGCAGTCAACTAAAAACTCATAATGCAATCACACTAAAATGTCCCCATTCCCAGTTATCACTAGGTCAAACTAGTGGTTGTTTCCCTCATACAAATTCCCTTATATTATTTTCTTTATCTGTTGAAGCTGCTCCTGGTAACCTTGAGTTTAAAACCTAAAACCAAAGGGTAAATAAGCAGTACACAGCATGGTTTGTTCTACGGCACATCTGTCCCCAAAAGCATAATTCAATGACCAGTGTAATTTGATCTACTAAAAGTCAAGCTATCTCCTAAACAAATGTTACAAGGTTTTCAACATTTTTTTTCAATGATGCTTAAAGAATAAAAATTTTTACTGTTAGGAAAAACTAGGCTCTCTGTTGGTGCAAAAATATCTGATAGGACACTCAGGAATCAAGAATGGTTTCTATATACAGATTCATTCTCTATTTTAACAATTTTTCTGCAAAAATCTCTTCATTCAAAGTTACTACCTCTATGAAGTAGAAATGGAAATAGTTGAATTTGTCCAAGGAAAGTAGCTGAGAAAATGCCTAAGGCCAAAAATAACACCAATAGAAGGATTAACCTAAAACATGCATAAAATAGGGATGGGGGGGTAGTACTGGGGTGGAAGTTACAAAAAACAGTAAACAGTAGTGATTAAGTCCACTGAAATATCATTTCCCTCAAAGAAACATTTTGACAAAATCAGAAAGAAAGCAAAACAAAACAAAATGAATACAAGATTACACACAAATAGTACAGTAAACTAGCGATCAAAAGATGTTGAGCCTCAATCTGCCACTAACCAATTGGGTAACCTTTCTAAACCTCAGTTTACTTATTTATAAAATGAAAGGGCTGGATGAAATCATCACTATGGTCCCTTTAATACTCTGATGATAATCTTTGACCCACTATAATACAAAACTTGGTATAACTTACATTGGGTTTTCCTAGAGTTTATAAAAAATATTTAGTAACCAGAAATCCTGTTAGGACCTTGTTATATGAGTATAGCTTTGCTTGGCCATTCAAGTGGATAACTTATACAAAGAAATAAATTTGAAAATAAAATTAAATTAGAATTTTAGCAACATCTATTAATGCTATTTTACTGATCTACAAATATCAAAGAAGATGTGAGGGGCCCTTCAATTTGCACCCTGCTGTTATTAAATTCTTGTACAACTAGCTAGTCCACTGCATCCATCTTTATGCCTAGAAGTGACAAATCTACTCCTTTCTGGGTTAAGAGAGCTGTCCATTTTAAGTAGGAGACAAAAAAGCTCTGCCAACGTTCCATTCCGAAGACTTTTATACAACGGTCCTTCAGTACTCCTATATATATCTTAAAGAACAAGTAAACAGAATGTATCAATAATTATAGACAAGTCCAGGGAGGAGAGATGTGTTCAAGTAATAGCAAAAACATATATATCAGTGGTAGTATTTTAGTACAACCTATTTTGAGAGAAAATATGCTTCATTCAATTGAGCAAATGAATTCATACCTGTTGTCTGTTGGAGTTCTAACAGAGCTTTGATTGTTGAAGTAGCTGATTGTGATTCACTGGATACATCCTGATATATTATGGTAGGGCTAGTCTCCATTGCAATCTCATGTTCTGACCAATCCTGACGCCGGGAAGCAATTACATGAACCACAGGCTGGGAATCTGTTTTATATTAATTAAAAAAATATATATAAGCAAAGTTTCTCTTTAAAACAATTTGCTTTTGTTGTTTTATCTTTGCATTTACTGTAAATTTCTGCTTTATCACTCCACGAAAACTGTAAGTCCCCAGGGGTACATTATCTTTCACTTCTGTATTTAGTTTTTCAGTTAATTAATTTCACAAGTTAAACACATAGGTATCAGAATCTATATGCAGCACTGAAGATTTAAAGAAGCTCACAGAATAATCAGAAAATACTCAAGAAGTCCGGCTAGAAAGAAGAATGTGTAAAAGCAAAGTACAATTCATTGTGATAACTGACATAAATAGGTGTGCATTTATGTAGTAAGTCCATGTTTGTGTATAGTAAAAACAAAATGTGGTAAGAGTCTTATTTTCCCTAATGCACTTGAACATGTATTCTGTGCTACTCCCGAGCATTCATTCAACACTTATTGGGAGGGTGAATTACCAAAAGAAAATGTTACCCATTGACAGCAAGAAAGTTTAAATGATCTAGAAACAGCATGATGTAATAGGACAAGTGTAACATTTAGGGGTCAAAGTCATAGTTACACATCAAATTCTATCAATAAATAACAAGCTGATTTTTTTAGAACTTAATTCTACTATTTCTAAAATAAAAATAACTATCTCAGGGTACTTGAGGATACAGTAAAATGTTATACAATCGTGTACTGCTTAATAAGAGCATGCTCTGAGAAAACCTTATTGAACAGTTCTGTTATTGTGTGATCATAGTGCACATTTACATAAACCTAGGCGGTATAGTTCACCATACATGTAGTTGGCTATATAGTGTAGCCAACTGCTCTTCTGTCATAATACAGCCCATTATTGACTAAACAGTTAGTATGTGGAGCATGGCTGTAAGTGAATGAGCCTTATAAACTATGAAGGACGTCAGAAATGTCATTAGAGTCTGCAAGTTCTCCATTCTAAGACTCTAATTCAAAGGCTTATTACATTCATGATACTAGGGAGCCATTGAAACTGGAAACTGAACACACTTGCAGGGCAGCTGCAAGGCTGTGGCAAGATAAGATAATGGCTGAGGACACCTGGTTCCAACGTCAATTAACTAAATAAAGACTATAACCACATGCATTTCACCCCTGCAGTGAAATGCAACATACAGATCCTTTCCTAAGATACTTCTTAATAACATAATTTGTTATTTGCAAAGTCCCTGAACCACTCCCAAAGTCTGTTCAGTTTCCTATGTTGTTTGAAAAAAATAATAAATACAGGCTGCCCAGAGGTATCCCGCGTTAGCCACCAGAGTCCCCAAACTGCAGAGGGTTTTGATCCTCCTGGAGCCCTAAAATCATAGCACCCATCTCATTTATTTAAGCCTTCACCATACATTTATTTGGGAGATTGGGGGTCTAGGCCAAGTCCCTGATACATACACACATACATGTAACCTAGGTTGAACTAGATTATTACTTCCTAAACAACTTTTTTCAAGACAATACATGAGCAAGTATGAAAAATTCAAAGACATCTTAATTTCCTATACTTGAATTTACAGTATGATAGTAGAAAACATAAAATGTGTGGTTTTATATCTTGGAGTAAACATCAAATGATTAGGTCAAATAAGACATATAAAAGGTAAGAGATTACTTTAAATTAGGTGGTCACTGGCCCTGAACATACACCAGCTGCCATCAAGGACACTTCCCACCAGTAACCAGCTCCATCAGAGAGGCAACCTTGCCCATAATCAGCACAGGCTGGGAAAAAGCAGCAGCCAGTCCTGCACCAGCACATCCAATACCACCATCAGATACCTGTAGCCAGCATTAGCCAGGAGAACAAATCAGCCACACTTCGGAGAAATGGTAGCCAACACAGGAAGTGCCTGGGATCCCACTACCTGCTTGCCTGTAAGAACCCAGGAAAATGTCAAGACAAAGAAGCAAAAGGAAATCTCTAGCCTCCAACACATGCAACGCAAGTCCAGGAGATATAAACATGAAAGACCTTGGGGATTACACATCTGAAGTTTCTAAAGTGATGGCAACTGAAGTAAAGAAACAACTTTATGAGGTTATAAAAGAAATTAGAACAGAAATACTATTTCAGGTAAAAGAAGAAATGAAAAATATAATAAAAGAATTGCTGAGCATCTCTAAAGAAGACATAGATAAAAATAAAGAAGCATAGGAAAATGAGGAAAACTTTGAATGAACAATGTAAGAAAGACATAGAATGCACAAAACAGATTCAAAGAGATATCCACGAAATTAAAAACTAAAAGCTGGCAAAACTGCTTGAAAGAAAATAAAGACAAACTTTCAGATCTTGAAGACAGGTTTGCAGCTAGCAATCACAAAAAGGAAAGATCTCTTAAAAACAACAAGGAACCAGGAAATAATTCAATGGTTGCAAGATGACACAAAGAAAAATAATTTAAGAGTGATAGGTATCAGTGAAAAGGCAGGGGTCAACACAATTGACATAAAAAGTCTATTTACCGAAGTAATAGCAGAAAACTTCCCAAGCAAGGAGAAACGATGTGACATACAGAGAAATGAGGCATTTAAAACTCTAGCTAGCCATAACCAAAATAACTCTGCACCTAGACGTATAATAATGAAAATGCCAGAAAATCAGCACAAGAATAGAATATTAAAGAAACACATCACCTACAAAGGAATATCCATCAGAATCATGAGATTTCTCAATACCATGAAGTCAAGGAGAGCTTGGAGTGAAGTATTTCAAGTCCTGAAAGAAAACAACTTCCAACCCAGATGAACGTACCCTGCAAAACTATCTTTCAAAATTAATGGAGAAAAAAGATATTTACATGACAAAGAACAACTGAAAGAATTCACAACCATCAAACCAACCCTACAAAGAATACTGAAGGATATTCTAGAGAGGGATAAAGATGACCATGGTTCCAGGAATAGCAATAAAGGGGGATTGCAAAGCATGGCAAGCAATTGAATGGAGAGGAATTGAATGGGGGGGAAAAGTAGACAGCTAATGGCAGGAAAATAGCAACACAACAATGAGCCAGTGCATGTTGGCCATAACCATTAATATAGATGGCCTCAATTCACCAATAAAAATAAACAGGCAGAGTGGATCAGGAGACTGGATCCATCAATATGCTTTATACACATTTAACTCGAAAGGAAATTCACAGACTAAAAGTCGAAGGAGAGAAAACAATGCTCTATGTGACAGGGAATCAGAAAAAAGTAGGGGTAGCTTGCCTATGAATGGTATAATGGATAAGAAAGATATGGAAAGCTATTCAGCTATAAAGAAAGATAATCTCAAGGCTCTTGTAAATGGATACAACTTGAGAACACGTTCATGGGTGAAATGCTTCAGAGTTACATGGATGAACATCGTGTTATCACCCTAGTATAAAAAACTAAAGAAGTTAGTGGGATCCAAAATGCACAATAAATATTGTGAAAGTAAAAGGGGAGGAAATGTCAAAACAGGGAAGGCAGTGGCCGATGTTCATCTATTATCTTGTTTTGAGGCCCTGTATTGTTTTCATTGTTCTGATTTTTTTTATTTTATTATATTTGATGGCATGGATAGCTATTTCAAAGTTAACAAATACAACAGTCAGTAATGATTTCCTATTATTTTGTTTCAAAGCCCTATGTTGCTTTCATTGTTTTGTTTTGATTGATTTTATTCTATTCTGTTTTGTTTGATTTTATTATGTCTGATGGTATAAGCAGCTACTTTGAAGATAACAGGCATTACAGTAGCCATTGTTGATTTCCTATTATCTTGTTTGGAAGTCCTGTATTGTCTTCATAGTTTTGTTTTGATTGATCTTATTCTGTTCTGTTTTGTTTGATTTTATTATGTCTGATGGTATGGGCAGTAATTCTGAATATAGTAAAGAGGTATTATGGTAGCCATTGTTAATTTCCTTTTATATTGTTTTAAAGTCCTGTATAATGTTCATTGTTTTGTTTTGATTAAGTCTATTCTGTTTTATTTTATTTGGTTTTATTCTCTTCAAAATAAAATAAAATAAATAATACGTAGGTGGTCAGTGAAAACTTCACAAACAAATGAAAAAAATTCACACAGCCCAAAAAAACAGTAATAAACATAACAAACATTTAACCCTTGCATTTTTTGCAAGCCATACAGTTGTACAAAATATTGAGGCAAAGGGAACAGCTCTTCTGATAATGAAACAGATAATGAAAAAAAACAACAAAATCAATATACAATAGATCTAGAATTTTAAATACGATTAATAAACAGTATTCCGAAGTAGACATGTACAATTTAAATTTAAGAGAACTGATATTAGAGAATCATTACTTTTATATAATGTAAGTGCTCAAACTTAAGAAATTTTCAAGATAAAGGAAAAAAGTAACTCTGCAACTCAACTCTATGAGACACATCGAATAACCACAAGACAAGGAGTGCAATTTTAGAGACCAGGTAGAAAGAGATAAGAAAAAATATTACAAATTTCCACATGAGAACAACAGAGCCTGTCATCTCAAATAACAACACCCTATAGGGGCTAGGAGATCCTTTCGTTCATACTTAGAACAACTATCACCAAGTATACCACTGCAATAGTTATGACACAAAACCATTCCTTGAATGAATTTTTTCCTCTATTTTTGATTTATGCTTAGATTTCAATAAATCTATTGCCTACCAAGTTTGATCAAACTACAATGCTTGAAACACCTGGAGTCTGACCTTGTTACCAGAACCATCTGCTTATACAGCATACATCTATCTAGTCTTCACATCTCTTAAGGATAGTGTCCTGCTACCCCCTCAGATACTCTCCCCACAGGTCATTTAATAAGTCTTTATTGGCCACTTACTACAGGTTAAGTATTAGAGGTATATACTTCAGTATTATATCTAAAGGCTGACTCAAGCCTCTCAATGCAAGACCATATCCTGACTTTACTACCAAAACCTTATATATCACACTTCATATATTCTTAACACCTCTTTTTTAGATAAAACTTTAATTTTATTTAAGGCTATCATTGCCCTAAACTTGTCTCAATATCTCTACATCTGGAAACTCTAGCAACAAAAAACTCACTACTTTGTAAGACAGTACTGTTTCATTTCTACATAGCTATGACAATTTGGAAGTTTTCTTATATTGAGTAGAAAGAGACCTTCCTGTCAATTTTATCCAATGGTTCTAGTGTCTGTCTACATATCCACAAATTCTTTTTTTTTTTTCATTTTAAAGAGAGTAAAATTAAACAGAACAAAAACAGATCATAAGAAAACAATTTAAGAAACACAGATTTAAAAGCAAGACCACTGAAGATCTTCACTGTCTATCATATTGTCTCTTGTTTTCTTCCAAATAGTTGTCCGTATCTTCACATACAGGGAATTCATACCAAACAAAATAGTACTAAACTCATCAGAACAGGATGATGAAGGCATTTTAGGTCTTCAAGACCAGACAATAGGGAAGTCAACAATGGCTGCCATAGTGTCTCTTGTTCTCTTCAAAACAGCTGTCTATATCTTTACGTAAGTCGAAATTAAAAAGAAAATAGACTAATATCACTCTAGACAGAGAATAATAGTATTGCTAGATTTTATATTATGACGCTATGGAATTAGCACTGGTTATCTTAGTGTCTCTTTTTCTTCAGAGCATCTGTTCATTACATCGTGCATTATATAATCTATTCTTGTAAACTATTAGAAGTTCTACACACGTGTGAATCTCTACATGTATACCTATCCTTTGTGTATTACAGGGAAAAGCAAATGAAAACAAGACAACAAAACAAATTCCTAGAAAAACATGAAATGAAAGACATATAATAAATCACAATACTAGGTGATCTACAGTAGTTACTATGATGTCTCTTGTTATTTTCAATAGAATTGTTTATATCATCAGGCATAATATAATTGAACATAGCACTACATAGCAATATTAATAAAAACAAAACATTGGAGACATTATAGGACTTCAAAAGCAGTTAATAATCAAACCAGAATGGGTATCCTATTGCATCTTGTCGTCTTCAGAGCAGTTGCCTCTACTCTTAAACTTGATACTATCAAGCATCCCAAATTTGACTAAAATCAGTCAAGACAAAACAGTGATCTAACAATTCAGATTCAAATAAGATCAGTCATAGTAAGACAGTATAAGTAACACAGGGCTTCAGGTTAAGTTAACAGGAAATTAAGGATAGTTACTGTAGTATACTCTGCTATTTTGGGATAGCTGTCTGTGCCCTCAAATGTAGTCTGAGTAGACAGACTGGAACAGAATAAAAACAAACTAAACAGAGTGATGAGACTAATGTGGCTTTTAAATTCTGATACACTATTAACAATGTCCTCTGCCTTCCTTTTTTATACAATTCCTCCCCTTTCCCTTTCTCAGGATGCTTTGTACATTTTGGGTCCCACTAACTCCTTTAGTTTTTAGATTAGGGGGAAACCTGCTACCTACCCAAGTGGTTCTGAACCTTTTTACCCTTGAGCTTGATTTTGAGCTGTATTCCTTTACCTACTAAAGCCTCAAGGTTTTCCTTCCTTATAGCTGAGTAGTTCTCCACTGCACAAAAGTGTCATGACTTTTCAACCTATCTGCAGCTGCTGGACGAGCAGTCTCTATTTCTCTCTGGTTCCCTGTCACATACAGCACTGTTTTCTTATCTTTGATTTTCGGTTCATTAACCCTCTTTCAGGTAGATTATATTTCCTATAAAGAGCATCTCGATGGACCCTATCTCCTGATCTACTCTCCATGTGTTTCTTTTTGTTAATGTATCAAGGACATCTGTGTTAGAGATTATAGCCAGTCTTCTCTGTCTCATCTCTGCTTTGCTATTTTTCTGCTGTTGGTTGTCTACTTTTCTCCTTCATTCCATTGCCTGCCCCTTCATTGAGGCCTCTCTGCCAGTGTTGCTGGAATCCTGGTAATTTTTCTCTCTCTCTAGAATGTCCTTCAGTACTTTTTGTAGGCTTGGATTGGTGGTCACAAATTCCCAGTTTCTCTTTGTCATGGAAACATTTTTGTTTCTCCACTAATTTTGAGACAGTTTTTCAGGGTACATCAATCTGGGTTGGAGGTTATTTTCTTTCAGGGCTTAGAATACTTTGCTCTAAGCTCTTGTTGATTTGATAGTTTGTGTTGAGAAGTCTGTTGTGATTTTGATGGGTTTTCCTTTATAGGTGATCTGTTTCTTTTCTCTGATCACTTTTAATATTCTTTCTTGTGATGGATTTCTGGGATCTTGATTATTATATATCAGGGGGTAGATCTGTTTTGGTTGTAGCTGGCTGGAGTTCTGTATGCCTCATAGATCTGAATAACATTTCCTTTCCCTATGCTTGGGAAGTTTTCCTTAATTATTTCTGTGAATAGCCTTTATATTTCATTTGTGTTTACTGCTGCTTCTTTGCTCACGTTTTTTTATTAAGTTATAGATCCTCTTGTCGTTTTCTAGCCTTTGTATGGTTATTTCTTGGTTCCTTGTTATTTTTAAGAGATCTTTCCTTTCACAATCACGCTTTTCCTTGTTTCTTTCTCTTGTCATGTTTATGGTTTCTTCCAGACAGGTGTATGGTGGAGGTCTCAGGCCCTTTCCATATTGCTTATGGTTTTTCTGAAGCATGCAGGCTAGGGGACTGCTGCCCTCTCCAATTTGCTATTGATATGTGAGGTGCATGCAAGGATGATGTGGGCTGGCCCTTCCCCTCTCAGCCAGTCAACCAGTGAGTGCCTTCCACATTAGTCTGTACTGTGCAGACATCATAAGTTTGGGACAGTTTCATCCCTGGCTATTGGGTCTCGACCAAGGGCATGACGCAGCTCAAATAGATTCTACCATCATGCTTTGGGTCAGGGGCAGGCCGACTGACGCCACTGCAGTTCCAGATTCAGGCTCATTCAGCCAGGTCAGCCGGTCACCCCCTCCATGGGACCAAATTCCTAGCACTCACCACAGGTTAGTGCAGCTCTCCACGTTGGTTCTACTCTCCGTTGCACCGCATCCTCTCGCTAAAGGCCTTGGGCTCACCAACCCCCGATTTCAGCGCTACTGTGACTTCAGCACAACCGTGAGTTGTCTGATTCCAAGGCACACCTAGCACAGCATGGGACCGACTCCAGTAAGAGTGCATCTGGTTCTAGCCTGTCATCCACATTTTTCCTTCCTTCTTTTTTTTTTTTTTCTTTTTCCTCAGTTTCTTCCTGGATCATGAGAATCCCTCTCCTTTCATCTGATCTTTTCCATGGTGTTAAATTCTAGTGTGAGTTGTTTTTCTCAGAAAGGCTCTCTACCCTGCTACCTATCAATCCGCCATCTTCTCAGGATCACCCATATCCACAAATTATTTTCCCTCTTCCATATCACAGTCCTCAAAAAGAGCTAACAGATCGCAGGTTCCCTCTAGGTCAACTCACCCTCATTTTCTCTTCTCTATGATTAAACATCTTGTTTCTCCCAATCATTCTTCATATATGATTCTAGGTTGTCTACTTCTTCTAAACTATATCTAAAATGTCTATATTCCTTCTAAAGTATGATATGTACCTTCCCTCTCAAGGACCTCACAATGTTTAATTGCCTAGAGAGCATCACCCAAAATGTTCCACAGAACCAAAGTTTTTCAAAATGTTCTCCATAAGAAGGGTTCCACGGTCAAAAGAGTTGGAGAACATTTTACATTATATATTTGACCCATCTTTCACAATACAAACAAGCACATAATAGGTCTAAAAAGTTCCACAAGAAGTATGTTTTGCTTAATCTGGATATATTCCTCACCTTCACTCTGACCTATCAAGATCATGAATCTTCAGGAAAAATCATCCTAGAAACTGAATTGTGAGTTACAGCAATATCTTTATATCATGTATTTTTATTGATTCATTTTTGAGAGGTTTTTTTTTTTTGCAAGGGGGGCTGTTCTTGAAGTACGTAGCTCAGGTAAGCCTCGAACTCACAGCAATTCTCCTGCCTCAGCATTCTGAAAGCTAGAATTCCATGACCAGTTTATAAAATGTGTTTTTGTATTTGCCTTATGTACTGTTCCATTTTAAATCCCTACCCTTGATTTTGTCTCTTTGTTCTCTTCCACATTACTTAATAAAATCTTGTATTTAATGAACCTTAAAGCCTTTCCGAAATAAGGCTGAACATAAACAAAGAAATCTTTAAAGTCCAGAACTATTCCACTTAAAGGCCCAGCAAAATTAGTAGGGTATCCTAGGACAGAAATAACATTTTGGACTTAAGCAACAAAGACATGTTTACAAATCTGTCACATAAAGCCAGCTTGAACCCTAGCAGTACAGGTATGATTGTCCAAGAGAATGGTGTTTTATTAATTTTATTAATGGTACAAGCACCCCATGTAGTTATACGCATACTACTGGTAGCTCAAGCCACCTAGCAGTAACACATTTAAATTATGGCCAATTCATGAATGTGTTAACCCTAACACCATAGTTACTATGATTATTTTCTGACTGTTGTTCATTCTGTGAAACATTTACTGAGTACCTACTCAGTGCTACTTGACCTCTGTGCTAAACCCTATTATACAGAGATAAATACTATCCGTACCCATAAGGAGCAAATAGCCTAGGGAAATCCATTTGGGACCTCTCTTGTCTCTTATGAACTACTCTTACTCTTCATTTCTATTCCCCAGTAAGTTTCCTACAAGAAGAACAAGAGGAAGAAGAGAAAGAAGATGAAAAGGAGAAAGAGGAACAAGAGGAAGAAGAAGAAGAAAAAGAAGCAACAGCAGCATATAGCCTAATGAAGAAGAAAACAATTATAATAAACAACAAGTACAAAAGGGTCAACATTACTATAGCTGATAGTATACAGTAATACTGTAAGAATAATGTAGAAAGAATAATGAACCCTCCTCAGGATAACAAGGGAAGTCTCACATTAGGATGATGATAAAGGCCCATGTTCTAGTCTATGAAGTGACAGGTCAGGAATAAAACATGATTTTATTCTTTGGGAATGGAGAAACTAAGTTTGTTTGTTTGTTTGTTTGTTTTTTTAAATGAACAGCATCGAGGTATTTTTTTGGCATAAGACATCCTTATTTGAGAATTTTTGTAGAATAAGTCACCACAAAAAATTTCTGAAGTCAAGAAAAGGTTGAGTCTTCCTTTCAGTACGATGCCAATTATTAAATGTGTAAAGAATAATGAACCATGTATGGAGGTTCACCACTTTACAGTACACCCCAAGCCTATCTTGGGCAATGTGTTTTGCTTACATACTGATTATTCCAAATGTCACTGGAGCAAGTGTCATTTCAACCAGTTGATTATTATATTGAATAAATTTTCTAAAATTGTCATTTTTAGATTTCCTTTTACACTGTCTTATAAAAATTAACAAAATAATATGCCATTTTTGGTCATTCCATATATAAATAATTGGACTGGTAACTGGTTAATAAAGCTATTAGGTAAGCATTTGATGAGAAGTAGAGTATTTATACAGTCTCAAAGAACAAATTACTGTTTAAGAACTATGTTAACTTCATAATGGAGAAAACTGGAAGTTATCAGTAATCAGTGTTAGTTAATATCCTATACTGTGCCAAACTGTCATCATGTAGCTCCTGAGGATATACCATCCAGCTATGGAATTCCTGCTGTATCTAATCATAAGAAAATATTAGACAAATCAAAATGAAAAATATTCTACAAACTAACCTATACTCCTCAAAAATGTTAAGGTCAAGAAATGAAATAAACACTGAGAGGTTAGGCTAAAGAAGAATAAGGAATGATGACAATTACATGCAGCTAAATGCAATATAAGCTCTTGAAGTAGAATACGGGCAAGGAGAAAATTATAAGGAACACTCCTGAAAAATTAATATTTGAATATGGACTATAATAACACTAAATTTGTAAATTATGAAAATCATATCTTAATGATATGATTTTGATAATCATAGTGATACCTTAGAATAACCCCTAGGAAACATAAAGCTATAAATATAAATGATTAAGGGTAATGGAACATGGTATCTACAACTGAAACTGCAATGGTTAAGAAATCTAAAAATTATACTGATACAGTAGAAGAGGAGAGGGAGGAACAGAAAGAAAAATCAACAAATAAAGAAGGCTAGATGTATACTTCATGTATACTTCAGTGGGAGAATATATACTATATATGTGTACAGTCTTGGGTTCAATTCCTAAAATTCTCTCCCCAAACAGGGCAAAATATAATATAAACACATAGTGAAGCTAGGTAAAGAGAATGTATACACAGGAATTCTTTTTACTATACTTAAAAATTTTCTGTAAATTTTAAAATTATATCAAGAGAAAGTTACTTACAGATATCTAAAAACTTTGAAAGCAGTAATATAATGGCAACACTGTGTATTGCTTTTAATTCCAGTAAATATGGCTCTCATATTTAAAAATCAGCATGATCTCTGACTGATCAGAGTCTGAATTCCTACTCTATAATCATATATTTGCAGCCCTGACCTT
Organism: Cavia porcellus; assembly: GCF_034190915.1. Classification (NCBI taxonomy): domain Eukaryota; kingdom Metazoa; phylum Chordata; class Mammalia; order Rodentia; family Caviidae; genus Cavia; species Cavia porcellus. The sequence continues at coordinate 58,269,357 of NW_026947492.1, forward strand.
TGTGAGAATATATAAAGGGCTATACAAGGAGATGGTGAGAAGGCACAAACACAGAGATTATAAAAACTGGTTTTATGATCAATTATATAGTAGATATATCTACTCTAAATTGTGAAATTTTTCTATTTAGACTGTGTATATACACACACACAATGAAAAATGTAAAACAAATGAGATAAAGCCACACTTTTGTCCTATTTTTAGAATAAAAACCAGTTTGGGGAAATATTAATTGGTTTACAGTTCCCTTAGGAAAAGACTAGCAATTTCAAAGATAACCTGATATCCTTTATATATAGATATCTATTGTTTATGTTCCCCTGTCAACCCTAATTTATAAGCTAAACAATTTACCTACTCTGTATAAAAAATATTTCTTAAGAAAAAAAAGGTGGTAGTATTACTCAAGGAAATGCAGACTTGAAAATAAAAGAGAAACCAGCAGTTAACTAGTTGAAATAAAACTAAAATCTGTAAATACCAAGTCAGGAAGCCCAAAATAAATGGGTAGAAAATATATTCCACTCTAAGAAGCATATACACTGACTCACAATCAACACAGAATGATATAGATTTTAGGCTTCTGGAGAACAAGTACTATACTTTACTTAACCTCAATAGGGTCTCACACATGCTTAATGCATAATATAAACTAATAAATAATTGTCAAATTGAATTAACAGAATAATCAACAATGTGATTATTATTAATCTATAAAGATCCCACTGCACAGTCAAATTAATTAAGTGTTGTCACGTACAGTGGAACATAGCCATAATGTAAGCTTCTCAGGAGGCCAAGGCTGGAGGATTGTAAGTGTAGGCTGCACAACATGGCAAAATTCCAATTCAAAAGATAAGTGACAATGAAAAAAAAAAAGATGATGATGATATGTTTGCACGCATATGAAGCATGTATATCAAAAAAGTGATGGTACTCAGAAAGTACTCCTGCAGTCTAATGGAAAGGCAGAAGAAATGAAATGAGCAAGGAAAGAAAAAGGAGGAAGATAAATAGCTTTACTTAGATTAGATGCATCAGTATAACAGGCTGAGCAATCCTCATCCAAAATCCAAAATGTGGAATTGCTGAGTACTGACATGATGTCACAAGTATAAAGCCCCACACCTAACTTTATGTGATAGGTCACAGTCAAAATGAAGGTAAATGAAGTATATAAAATTACTCCTAGGCCAAAGTAAGTTATATATGGAACATAAATGAAGTTTAGCTTTTGAGCTGGGTTTCATCTCTAAGATTTCATTATGTATATGCAAATTTCCAAAATCCAAAAAATCTAAAATGCTTCTGATCTCAAACATTTTGAATAAGGAATACTAATAATGAGTACCTCCTGATTCTAAGGGTAATGTAGATAACTAAATGACATGAGCAACAGACTTATGGAAAGGCTCAAAACTTATGACAATTACTTTATTTCAAGAGATTTCCTAGAAAAAGAATTACAATAGTACTGAGGACAAAGGACCTCCCTTCTATGTGAAGGCTAGGTTTAGAGTTCCTTCGTAAAATTAGTACAACCACAGAATTACCACCTAAAAGCTTCAGAGAGTAAAAGGGAATACTATTAATATTTATGCCAGAACAAGAGACATTAACTAGGACTTAGCCCATTTATAGCTCACCTCTGCCAACCCTGATTATTTCTCCAGGTTCAGCAACAGCCATTTCAGAGGGGATGCTCATTTTCTTCCATACTTCTTCCCCTGCTTACCCAAATCAAACAAGAAGACTACCATCTGAGAATCACACTTCTATCCAGATAATATTACCTACTTGGCAAAATCATCTGAGATTTACCAATTATTTAATGAACATATGCCTTATAGGAAAGAATGGTAACCTTTACCAAAACTAAAATTTCAGCTCATTGTTAAACATCAAATAAAAGAAAATAAAAAGAACTGACAAATCAAAGACTACAAACTTGGCTGTAAGTTCCTAAACGCAACTCTCAAAACTAGTACACCATTCAGGAAATAATTACATAAATCAGAAGTAAAATAGATCTTACCTTGGGAACTTTGGGAGGATTCTGTAGAAGAGGAACTACTATCTGTATAACTCTGTGGTTCTTCTTTTCCTTCCTGAACAGATGAATTACCAGCCTCTGCTACCCTGGATGCTTGCTGTAATGTTTCTGTTACCAGTTGTCTTGTCTGTTCACTAACAACTGTGGCCTGAAATGTCACTGGTTTGGGTTTAATAAGAACCTAGAAGAAAAGCAGAAACATCCAGATGAAATATTAAAATGTAAACCTTCTTACCAATATGAAAAATAAGATTTCATATATTTATAATGCCTCAGGCACAGCACTGTTCATCAAATATTAATTCAACTACTGACACAGACAATGCTACATGTCAGACCTGGACAGTTATAACAGTGGTTTTTGTATCTGTTTTTTCTTGTCTACAACACACTTTTTTTCTGCCTTTACGAGTTATTTTATAACTAGCAATGCTTATAGTAGAATAAAACCCATACACAAAAGATGATAGAATAAAAAGATACAAGGATCCTAGATTCCCAATGAAAGTTCTCAGTCTAGGACTTCTTCTTTCTCAACATTTACTAACATAATAAAAAAGAAAACCCTAATCTCCTAAAGTCACTGTTGTTCAAGCTTCTTTTGGTGAGGAATCAGATAGCGTCCGTAATAGAAACAATAACACAAAGTCAACTTGCTTGAGACCTGAAGAATCTTTGAAGAAACTCCAGACAAATAGTGGTTTAAACCTCCAACAAAGCAATATAGAACGCATGATGAATCAATTCCTGGCAAAAGTCAAAAGCACAGATATTGAAACAAGTGAAATGGGAGTGAATTTCCAATCAAATCATTCTACTTCAAAATCTAGATTCCAGGAGTTGACATCAGCTGGGTCAATGGAATAAAAATATTAACTCACCACAGTTACTTTTATTTCTACCACATATGAGATCCTAAACCTTTTCATATTCTAGTCACTCATTTCCAAGAACTCAAAATAAATACATGATTTATATTGTAGATTATGGAACAAATGATACTGTTACTGTTGAACTCAATTACCAATTTGGATGTAACAAAACTAATTACACAATGAATCCTTTTAGATATGTAAACAATTTGTCTAAAATGCTAAGGGCACAGATTCTAAAGGAACATTAATAGGTAAATTAATACATTTTTTTAAACCCTAGGATAATATGTCTCAACCAAAGTTAATATCACTTCCTTGGATATTCTCAAAATGCAGTTAAACAGCTAAATTACCTATAAGCAGTAGCTTAGCAACACGAGATCTATCCTGAGTTTCAAAGTCCTAGGCAAATGTTCAGAAAAGTTCATTTAACTTCTACTGGTTGAAAAATGAGTAGATAACTAGTATTTTTGTTATATAAGGTTCAAGTAAAGCAAAATTGGAGGTGGGGTTAAACTGGGCAATGAACCTAAGGCCTCCCACAAGTACTCTACGAGTGCCCTTTTTACAAATTCTATTTTAAAACAAAGTCTTATAAAGTTGGCTAAACTGGCCATGAACTGTCAATCTTTCTGTTTCAGCCTTCTGAATTACGGAATCACATAATCGCATGTGCCACCAGACCCAGCTCCAATAATACAAACTTTGTAACTCAAGTGCTTCTGAAGGCCATCTCGCCTTATAAAAAGTACATTACTTTGAGAGATTCTGAATAGCTACCATTCCTCTAAAACCACACACACCTCAAATAACAATGTAACTTCTGTAAATACAGACTTCTTTTCCATAAGAATTTCCCTCCATCAGTCTTTTGCTCATAACACTACATAAATATGTATTCTATTTCCCTGAAAATAAGCCATAGCAAGAAAATGATCACTATTCTCTTGCTCAGCAGGCTGGTTACAGCTGGCATTTTTTTAATCTCTAGTTTTCAAGGCAGTTTATTTTCTAGCAAGGTCTTATTTTCAGGGAAAGCAGGTAGGTACCTTCAAAATGGACAAAAGAAGTCAAGCAAGCATCATGATTCATATCTATAAGCTCAGCAATCTGGGAGGCTGTAGTAGGATCAAAAGTACCTACCTAATCTGGGCAATTTAGCAACTTAGCAAGACCCTGTCTCAAAATTTTAAAAAATTTTTGAAAGGGAGGTAGAGCTACAAGAGGAGAAGGGAAATTTTTCCAGGTAGTCTGAAGTTCTAGAAAGAATGCCATCTCCTTCTTGGGAGATAGATGACCTGCCACAGGAAGAGGAGCACCACTCTTCTACATGAACAAACAGACCTGTTCTAGAAGAGTGGCGGCTCACTTCCACAAGCAAGGGCACAGCCACCTAATAACTCCAAGTGAGCTCCACATTTTGCTTCCTCACAGCAGAGGGCAGCACAAGCAAGGACTAACCAACTGAGCTGATTCTGGATAAGAACAAGGGTCAGAGAGAGAAAAAGCAACCAGACTGCAGACATTAAGTCCAACAGCTCACTCAAACCCACACCCTGTGGCCTATACCTAGCAAAGACTAAAGGGCTGAGTGTGTTCCCAAATCTTCCAATGACAGAAAGCATATCCCTTGACTTGTATGGAAACCACAGTATGAGAAGACAGAGGAGCAAGGAAGAAACTTTGAAAATCTCATAGGCCTTAAAACTAGGCATAGAAAATCATGACTGGTTGGATCCTAAGACTACAAATCTTGAAATGAAATCACCCATTCAATAATACTAGGTAATTTTTCCTTAGACTCAATCTTTTTGAGATTTTTAAAATTTTAGATTATTTTTCTTTCTTTCACCAAGTTTTTTGGAAGTATGGGAGTTTTCTCTCCCTTTTATCCCACCTTTTAAGTTTCTTTTTCTCTTTTCCCTTTCAACATTTTAATCCTTATCTTTTATTTTGTTTTTAAGGTTCACCTTTTGCTTCTTTGTTCTTTCCTATTACTATTAATTTCCTTTACCACTTAAATAGGATCCCCTAATCCTTACTTTTCTCCCCTCCTTCTCATATCCTATTAATTTTTATACTTTTGTATTTTGCTTTTTCATTCTCTAGTTCCTTAGCCCTTCCTCTTTTTACTAGCATTATGAAGATTGAGAAAAGTAGGTAACTTTATACAATTGCTACTGAAAATTTTTCTTCTTAGTAAAAGCAGAGTTGTTCCATTCAGTAGACATGTACTATATAGGTCAGTATTTGGTTTGTCTCTGTTCACACAATAATTACAGATCTCTTTTCTACAGTTGAGGATGATCCTTCATTGTTCCTTAGGGTTGGCAAACCAGACTGCCTTAGAGTCATTAACTACGGTTAATTACTGGAAAATTAGATACAGGGACAAATTATACTACAACTTCCCATCTCAGGTAAACACAGGTGATTGGAGCTTGGTGTTGCAGGCAGCTGAGTCAGTTAGAAACATTATAGGCAGTGAGAGAGGGCTAGGTCTTCAAAGGAACCAGTGCAGAAGCCCCAGATACCTTCCAAGTGTGGGGGAGAGACACCTCCTGCTGCGGGACAGGCCTCAAGACAAAAGATCAAACAAATACATCCATATTCTAAGGACATTCTAAATAGTTCCCTTTCACCCTGAGAAAGTCAGGAGTTACCCTCCCAACACTCTAGGGAAGAGTCACTGCTCTCTAAGAATGCCTACTTTCTATATGACTCGCTTACCCATTTGTCCCTAATGTAATCAATTTTACCTGAACTATTAATCTTATTCGCTAACTGTATTCTGTCCCACCTTATGCCTATCTGCCTTGTGAGTTCCCAGTTTTCCCTATCTTGAACCCATTTCACCCATGATTTTACTCTATAAAAGTCCCTAAAAAAGACAGAGTCCTTGGCAACCCACTCGGGACCCTGTCTGTCTCTCTCAGACAGAAACTTTCTTTCTTTCAATAAATATATTCTACTCTTAACCTCCATTCTTCCTAAAATTCTTTCTTCGATTTTAAAGAATACAAATTTGTGGACATAGTAGGTTGAGTTTCATTCCTCTGTATTACTGGAACAGAGACAAAGGCAAATGCAGGGGTCAAGGAGGTGATACAATCCAAATGCCTCCACCAGGTGTCTCTGAAATGGTAACAACAAAGTAATTGAATTAGGCTCTGGAAAAAATGAAATCAGAAAAAATCTCTCAAATAACTATAGAGCTGGTATCCAAAATAAGGACCATGCATGCTTAGTGATACTAGAGCAGATACAAACAAAAAAAGACAGACAAGTGTAAGAAAATTATGGAAATTCAGCATACAAAAAAAATGGAACTCATGGAATCTCATAAAGCAGATTCAAGCAGATATTCAAGACAATAAAACTTTGACTGAAAGTATTTGAAGTACATTAGGCTACTGTGAGAAAAGCCACTCAGATATCAGACAAGCTTGCAGTTAATGGCCAGGAAAAAAAACGGTTCTCAAAAAAAGCAAGGGACTACGAGAAATCAACCCAGCAGCAACAAAGAACAATAATTTAAGAATGATTGGAGTCAATAAAAAAGCAGGAGATACCACAAATGATATTAAGAAAAATTTCAAAGATATTATGGTAGAAAACTTCCTTGGTAGACAAGAATTTCACATACAAATACATGAGGCAAACAGAACTTCAAATACAGGTGTATTATAGTCAAGATTCAAGAAATTCAACACAAAAATAGAATCTTAAAAGCTATTAGGGAAAAGAAACAAATCACCTATAAAGGAAACCCATCAGAGTCACAGTTGACTTCTCAGCACAAACTCTCAAGTCAAGGGGAGCTTGGAGCTCTGAAGGAAAATAACTTTCAACCCAGACTGATATACCCCACAAACACTTTGAAAAGTGATAGAGAAATAAGATACTTCCATGACAAAGAACAGCTAAAGAAATTTATAACGACCAAACCAATGATTCACAATGTCCTAAAGATCATTCTAAAAAGAGATACTAAAGACTACAGCTCCATGAATCACAACAGAAGAAATCCATCAGGCAAGGCAAACAATTAGAGGAAGAAGGGAAAAAAAAAGTGGTGTCAACAACAGGAAAATAAGATGTGGATGTCAATATATATCAATTATAACCATCAATGTTAATGGTGTCAATTCACCAATCAAATGACACAGACTGGCAGAATGGATCAAGAAGCAATGTTGAAGAAGTTACAAAGTGGCTCTGAGCAGGATTTAAAATTAACTAATTGGCTTTCTATGTTTATCTGTAAGTTTGTCCCAGAACTAGGCCTTTTGCCTGGAGATCGGAGCTGATTTCTAGTAAGTGAACCTCTATGAATCATTAGTTTTGGCTGAGGCCTATAGTGGCCTGAGATACCTCAAAGGGCAGGATAAGGCCACAGCTGAGGCCGCCTGGCTCAAACACCCATAAAGCAGATAGAGACTGCAGCTGCAATCATCTCACTCCTGCAGTCTCACTCCTACCATACATGTCATCATGGAGATAAGACAGTTCTCCTTAATTAGTGTAATTTATTACTTGAAAAAGTCTTTAAGTGACTCTCAAGGTCGTGCTCATTGCCTGTACTTTCCTCAGTTTCCCCACTCTTTGTTTTGGACATAACAAAAATGGGCAGTCCAGAAAAGTCTTGTCTTAGCCCTCAAAAGTCCCAAACTCAGCTAAAGGGTTTTGACTCTCTTGGAGCCCTAAAATCATACAACTTGTCTGGTTTATTTAAGCCTTCACCATACACGTATTTGGGAGATTGGGGATCTAGGTCAGAACTTGATAAAATAAGATGCAACAATATGCTGCATACAATAAACACATTTAATTGAAAAAGAAATTCACAGACTGAAAATCAAAGGATGAAAACCAATACTCCATGCAACAAGAACCCAGAGAAAAGCAGGGGCAGCTATTCTATTTGTAGACAAAGTAAATTTCAAGCAAAGACTGATAAAGAGGAATAAAGGTCACTACATCCTCATAAAGGGAACAATTCAGGAGAAAGAGATAACAATCATAAATATATATGCAACAAATATCACTACAATCTACTATATAACATATATTCTTTTCAGCTCTACATGGGCTGTTCTCCAAAATAAGACCACATACTGCCTACAACATGCTTAAGGAAATGCAAAGGAACTGAAATTACCTTATGCATACTATCAGACCACAGAGCATTGAGAGTGGAAATTCATGGCAAGAAGAACCACAAGTACTTCATAAGCACATGGAAATTAAATAGTACACTCCTGAAAAACTAATGGATTATAGATGAAATTAAAGAATACCACAGTTTTTACAGTTAAATGATAATGATACTACAACATACCATAACTTATGGAAGACAACAAAAGCACTCCTAAGGGGGAAATTCATGGCAGTAAGTACTCATATAAGGAAAACAGAGCAAGCACATACAAACAAATTAATGACAAACTTCAAACTTCTAGAAAAAGAAGAGTAGGCTAAGACAAAAACTCATATGAATTATAAACCTCAGCAGAGTTAATGCATTGCACACTAAAAACACAATACACAGAATTAATAAATCAAGAGTTAGTTCTTTGAATGATTAAATAAAATTGACAAACCCTTATCCAATCTTGTCCAAAAAAAAGCAACCAGAGACTCAAATCCATGTAATTAGGAAATAAAAAGGTAAAATCACAACAGATCCTGTAGAAATCCCCCCCAAAATTATACCTACTTTGAACACTTGTACTCTAACAAGATGGAAAATACAGAAAAAAATGGACAGATTCCTAGATATATATGAGTTATCAAAGCTGAATCAAGAAGACATAAATATCCTAAATAAACCAATATAAATTAATGAAATCAGAAATGTAATTAAAAACTTGTCAACAAAGAAAAGTCCAGGCCCTGACAGATTCAGTGCTGAATTCTATAAGAAATTTAGAGAAGACCTAATACCATTACTTCTTAAACTCTTTAATGAAATTGAAAGAGAAGTAATACTCACAAAATGCATTCATGGAAGCATTACCCTGATTCCAAAACCAGAGAAGGATCCAATTAACAGAGAATTAAAGGCTAATCTCCCTAATCAACATAGATGCAAAAATTCTCATTAAGATACTGGCAAACAGAACGCAGAAAACCATCAAGAAAATGATACACCATGTTCAAGTGGGATTCATCCCAGGGATGGTTCAACATATGTAAATCCATAAATGTAATACACCATATTAACAGAGCCAAGGTAAAAAATCATATGTTCATCTCAACAGATGCAGAAAAAGCTTTTGAGAAAGCCCAGCATCTGCTCATGATAAAATCCTACAGAAAATTGGAATAGATGGTTTTTATCTCAATCTGATTAAAGCTATTCATGACAAACAAATAGCCAATATCATCCTAAATGAACAAAACCAGAAAGCTTTCTCTCTAAAATCAGGAACAGGACAAGGATGTCTAATGTCTTCACTCTTATTCAACATAGTCCTGGAAAATTTAACTGGAGCAATTAGATCAGAGGAAGAAATAAAAGGAATAAAGATATGAAAGGAAGAAGTTAAACTATCTTTTTTTGCAGATGACATGATATTCTACATAAAAGACCCCAAAAAACCACTAAAAATCATAGATTTAATACACAAATTCAGTAGTGTAGGTGGGTACAAAGTCAACACTCAAAAATTAACAGCCTTCATGTACACAAATAACAAACTCACTGAGAGAAAACTCAGGAAAACAACACCTTTCATAATAGCATCTAAAGAAGTAAAATACCTAGGAATCTAACAAAGGAAGTAACAGACATCTACATTGAAAAACACAGTACTCTGAAAAGGGAATTTGAGGATATTAGAAAATGAAGACATATCTCATGCTCTTGGGTAGGAAGAAACAGTATAGTGAAAACAGACATAATTTCAAAACTGTTATACAGATTCAGCACAATCCTAATCAAAATTCCAATAACTTATTTCACAGAACTACAGAAAACAAGCCTAAAATTCATCTGAAACTGGAAGAGACCCAGAATAGCATAGGCAATCCTGGGCAACAAAGGCAAGGCAAGGGACATCATAATCTCTGACCTGAAATTATACTATAAAGCCACTGGGGTAAAAACTGTGTGGTACTAGCAAAAAACAAAATCAATGAAACAGATTAGACAATGTAGAAATAACTGCAGATACACTAAGCCACCTTACCTTTGACAAAGGTACTAAATATATTCACTGGAAGAAAGACAGCTTCTCTAATAAATGGTGCTGGAAAAACTGGCTTTGCATATGATGAAGATTAAAGTTGGACCCATATCTTTTATCACATACTAAACAAAACTCAAAATGCATTGAAGATCTAAATATTAAAACAGAAACAAATCTACTGGAAGACACAGTAAGTAAAACTGTTGAAGCCACTGAAACCCGGAAGGCACAAGAACTGTCACAAAGAATCAATAACCAGGACCTCATCTTATTAAAAATCTTTTGCATAGTAAAAGAAACCATAAGAGACAACCCACAATGTGGGAAAAAAATATTTGCCAGCTGTTCCTCCGATAAAGGATTACTATCAAGAATATATAAAAATCAGTTCTCCCAGATTTAAATACCCAACCCAAAAATGGACAACTGAGATGAAACACACTTCTCAGATAAAGAAATACAAACAGTGAAATACATATATGAAAAAATGTTCGACATCACTGGTCACTCAAGAGATGCAAATTAAAACAACACTGAGATTCCAGAAATAACTGCTATTATCGAGAAAATCAATAACAAATACTGGAGGAGCAGTGGGTGAAAACAAACCCTTCTCCACTGCTGGTATGAGTGTAGACTGGTGCAACCACTATGGATATCAGTGTAGAGATTCCTCAGAAGGATTGGAAGTTCCATTTGATCCAGTTACTCACCTTCTGGGCATCTTCCTAACGAACTAAAAACATCACACCATAGTGATATATGTATACCCATGTTTATAGCAGCACATTTGTAATAGCTAGATCTTGGAAACAACCTCAATGTCCATCAACTAAAGAACAGATTTTTAAAATGTGGTATTTCTATACAATGGAGTACTATTCAGTCATAAAGAAGAACAGACTTTAGATGTTTGTAGGTAAATGGATACAACTTGAGACCATAACTCATAAGTGAAATAAATCAGACATGCATGTAGAAACATCACATTGTCTCACTATTGTGAGAAGCTGAAAGAAACTATATATATATATAAAAGATAGTTAAGACAGTTATACTACTGATTTCTTGGAGCTCATTGAAGAGAAAGGAGTGTGCTAGTATTGTTTGGACAATTAAATGCAGATGTCTTACACTCTGAGTAACTGATTTGAAGATAACAAAATGCAATTGTTACCCCCTAAATATCATGTTTTGAAATTCTTTTCTATTTAAAATACAGTAAAATTGAATAGAAATTCAAGAGATAAAAAGTTGGGCAGCAGAAGGATAAATCTGTTGTTGGTAACAAATTAATGTTAAACATAAGAGAACTTGGCCAGAGATTTAGCTCATTAGCTCAAGCACTTGCTTGATAAGTGTCATGATTCAATCCCTGGTACAAAACACACACACACAACAACAACAACAAGAGAACTTGAAAAATAGATCCAACAATTTCTATGACACAAAGACTAATTTAATACTAATTGGAATTAGTAAACAATTAGAAGACAACACAAATGGTATAAAAAACCTGAAATAAGAGCAGAAAGTTTCCAAATGAGGAAAACAATTTAACATACAGGAAGGCTAAGACAGGAAGATCTCTTTGAGTTTGAGACCTAAGTTACAAAGTAAGTTCAAAGCCAGCCCAAACTGCACAGTAAAACTCTGTCTGAAAAAGATTTTTTAAAAAACTTAACAGGGGGCTGAGGATTTAGCTCAGAGGCATAAGCACCTGCCTTGCAAGCAAGCAGTCATGAGTTCGATCCTTGGTACCAATAAAAACGAAAAGACAAAAAAAAAAAAAAAAATTAACATACAGATAAGCAAGGCATACAGATAGAACCCCAAATGGTCATGATAGGAAAGACTCTCTCCATAATATATCTCAGTCAAAACTTAACAGGTAGGAAACATGGAGAGAAAAAAAAAACCCTTTCTCCCAAAAAACTTGATGAAAGAAAAATAATATAAAATACAAAAGTAAAAGGGCAATGAAATTGAAGAAGAAATCAAAAATCTACCAACTAGCTAAGCATGGTGGGAAATGCCTATAATCGCAAAATTTGGGAGGCTGAAACAGAAGACTAGAATGAGTCTGAGGTCAACCTGAGCTACCTATTGATTTTGAGCCCAGTTGACTACATAATGAGACACTGTCTCATTAAACAAAAACAAAAACAAAAAGCAACAACAATCTAATGTTAGCACTAGATCAAAAAATATACTGAGGCTCTTGAAAAGGATTAAAGGCACTGGACAGAGTGCAGCACTGTCATTCAGTGTTGGAAATTTCAACAGACAAAATGCTACAAGATGCTGTGAAATACACAAAGGCAGAAATGCAAGTAAAACCTTGTATATATGCCAACAGCCATTTTTTAAAATGCATTTATTATGATGCCTCACTAGCTCAATTGAAAGCATTCATAGGTCTGCTATACCTAGCAGGGATTTCACATGGTAATTGCAAGAATGTAAAAGACTTAGGGAAGCGCAACAGATCAAAATATTGTGTAAAAATTTATGCTCCAGTAGATGCAAAGACTTATGCTTTCAATTTAGACATTTATCTTCCAGCTATCAGGTCTTTATTTGTATAATAATAAACCAAATGATGTTGTGAATAGACTTTACAGCTCCCGTGCCCCCCCCCAAACTAATCAGAATGTGACATTCAATGGTTGGTTTACTAGCTTCCAATTGATGTTACATTTGCTAACAGAGCATAAGTTGACCAGCACAGGAACTGTACACAGAAACAAAGCAAAAATTCCAAATGAAATGTTGCAATTTCAAAACAGATTGTATAGTACAGTCTTTGAATTATAAAAGAATTTACAATGGCTTCACATATGGTAAAACCAAACTGGTATTGCTGATGCCAACACTGCACCATGATAGAATATTGATAGGGAAACCTTGACAAAACTGAAGCCTGAGATGGAAACTTTCTACAATAAAACCAAAGACAGAGCAGATGTTGTTGATGTCACTCGAAACACAAAACATTGGTCAATGGTTGTATTTTACTCAATCCTAAATATGTGTGGCACAGTTTGGTAGTTTATGAAGAAACTAGTTATGGAGAAATTTTCTTAGAGGATTAGAACTGGAACTCATAAGAGATGATTTACAGCACAGGAAAAAAACTATGCAAAAAAATGTGGTCCACATTACTGAGGTGACAGGAACAGGCAGGTGCACCATCCCAAAGACCTACTACAAGAACAGGAAAACCAATAAAAATGTCAACTGTGCCCTACAGAAAAGAATAAAAAAACAAAATATACATGCTATCAGTGTAAGCAATACTTATTATTGAATATGTAATTTTCATGTGTGAAGACTGCATGTAACAATTGAAAGATTTTTTGGGACTGGGGATATAGCTCAGTGGCATAAGTATCTGCCTGACAAAATGTAAGGTCATGAGTTCGATCTCTAGGATAAAAAAAGAAGAAGAAGAAAAAGAAAGATTTTTCTTATAGCGTTCTATCATTATTTTCATTGTAGTTCACATAGGTTTTCTATTTCTAATGTTATGTCTCAGGTTTTGTAAGCTAGTAAACAGCTGACATGAAAATGTTGATGTCTATTCTAAGAATTCACTACACATTTGATATTTTATTGATGTCTTCTTTGCCTGCGATGTGCATGTTTTGACTGCTTTTCTCTCATTGCTGAGACAAAATACCCAATACCCAAGGTTAATGAGAAAAGGTTTGTTTAGCACATAGTTTGTGGAGGTGTCAGCCCATACTTGGCTGGCTCCAAAGGCAGAGTAGTACATAGGTCAGGGCAACAATTCACTGCAGCAGAAGACAGAAAAAGCAACAAGAGCAAAAAGGGAGGCGCACAGACAAAAGACTCTTTCTGTCCCTTATATTGTTATGTATGCCACATGCACTTGGGTATAGCACTCACATCCTAATCCCTGCATTGGACCATGAATCAATCATAAACTCCAAAAGCCTGCCCTCCATGACCACATGAAGCTTGGGGGGGCCATCCAGACACAAACTATAATGGTGTGTGTCATATAATATAATAGGGTGCTCCTCACAAAACAGGAAAAGAAGAGAGGCAACAAGAATGGCCTGGCACATAAGGGAGAACAGATAAGCACATGTGTTGTCTGAGATATATGCACAGAACATGTAGTTGTTATGTATGAAGATTGTCTTAGTTATGACAGTTGAAGCAAAGATTCTTTCTGTGGTAGATTTTTATTTGTGTTTATATTGCAGCTTATATATGTTTTTATTTCTAATGTTATCTCTTAGGTTTTGTAAGCAAGCACAGAGCTAAGTGAAATGTTGGTGTCTATTCTAAGCATTCATTATACATTTGATATTTTATTTCACTGACATCTTATTTTCTTTTTATGTGTGATAACTGAAGTAAAGACTGCACAGTGCTACTGGTATTTTCATTGTAGTTTATATAGGAATTTATTTCTCATATTATCTTTTAGGTTTTATAAGCAAGTACGAAGCTGATGCAAAATACTGATGTTTATTCTAAACATGCAATACATATTAAGAAGTTCGTACTTTTTTATGTTCCTGTTAACCATACATTGCATAACATAATAAGAACCTCCTGATAGAATAACAACCAGTCAAAAAAGGCCAGGAAAGCAATACATGTGACTGTCAACATACTTGTGTATGGAATAATATTTAGGTATGGAACCTGTTGTGTGTATGGAACACAATCTGCTGTTGTATGCATTCCTGTGGTGCCGTCATGTATGAAGACTGCCTTAGGTATGATAATTGAAGATTATGCTTTTTGTAGAGTGCTATTGCTATTTTCATTGTAGTTCATATAAGAATTTATTCCTGTTGTCATTTTTTATACCTTGTACAACAAAAATCAGTCAATGTTGAAAATTTTGATGCTTTTCTATAAGCACCCAATAAATATTAAAAATGCAATACTTTATTTTCGTACTTTTTTTTCCTGTTAAGTACTTATTGTTTACTATTATGCAATTATAAGTAACAATCCAAGAATAGAAATATTCTGAAGAACAAACATGGGTATGACAGTCCTATGGTTAATGCCATGAAATGACTAAGTGTATTAGGCTTTGAGGTAATGAATTGAAAGGAAAGCATATTCCCAAAGTCATTCCTGGAAAGTCATTCTGATTCCAAAACTAGAGCCAAAGAAAGATCCAACTCCCTCCGCCCAAAAAATCAGACCAATTTCTTCAATGAATACAGATGCAAAGATATTAGCATTCACAATAAATCATCAAAAAGATCATAAATCATGACAAAGTAGGCAGGCTTCATCCCAGGTATGCAAGGGTGGTTTAACATACGCAAATTAATAAATACAATATATTGCATAAACAGTAGCAAGACAAAAATCTCAACAGACAAAAAAGTCTCTGACAAAATCCAACATCCTTTCATGATAAAAATCCTGAAGAACACAGGTATAGAAGGTCTTATATCGATCTGATAAAAGCTGCTTATAACAAACCTACTGCCAAAAACATATTACATGAGGAAAACCTGAAAGTGCTTCCTCTCAGATCAGGAACAAGACAAAGATGTCTACTATCAACACTTCTGTTCAACATAGTACTAGAAACAGTAAGCAGAGCAATTAAGCAAGGAAGAGAAATAAAAGGGATACATACAGGAAAAGAAGAAGTCAAAATACTGTTACTTGAAGATGACATGGTGCTCTCCATAAAAGACCTCAAAAAATACACCAAAAGTCTTTTAGAATAACCAAATTCAGTAATATAGCAGGATACAAAATCAACACTCAAAAATCAATAGCATTCCTGTACATTAGCAATGAGCCCACTGAGAAAGAAATTAGGAGGAAAAATATCGTTACAAATAACAATAAGAAAAATTGAATACTTGGGAAATAATCTAAGGAATTAAAAGATCTCCATGATGAAAGCTACAATACTCTGAAAAAGGAAATCGAGCAGGACACCTGAAAATAGAAAGATATTCTGTTTTTAGTAGGCAAAACCAAAACAGTCAAAACTGTCATACTTTCAAAATTGATACAGAGATTTAATGCAATTCCAATCAGAACCCTGATACTGTCTATGGCCATATCACTCTAAATGTGCCCGATCTCGTCTGATCTCAGAAGTTAAACAGGGTTGGGTACTTGGACGGGAAAACTCTGATACCATTATTCACAGAACTAGAAAAATTTATAAGAAACAAGAAGAAATCAAGAATAGCAAAAGCAACCCTGGGTAAAAAGTGATAGGTATCACAATCCTGAACTTGAATTTATATTACAAAGCTACTATGACCAAAAAACAAAATAACAACAAAAGAAAACAAACAAAAAATCCAGCATGATACAGGCCCAAAAACAGACATGAAGACCAATGGAACAGAACAGAGGATGCAGAAACCAGCCCAGGCATGGTCAACTGTTTCACTTTTGATAAGCCAAAAATATACACTGAAGGAAAGACAGTCTTTGGGTCCTGGGAAAATTCGATATTCATGTGTAGAAGATTGAGACTAGACCTATACATCTGAATCAAAGATAAAAGTTAAAACCAAAACATTAGCCTGCTAAAAGGCAAAATAAGTAAAACTCTTAAATTAACATGCTTAGGTAACGACTTATTGAACAAAACCCCAGTTGTACAAGAAATTGTACCAGGAATCAACAAATGGGATGATACTAAGTTAAAAAGTTTCTATACAACAACAAAAACAAAACAAACAAAAACCAGACGAGTAAAAACAGATTTTTTTCTTTAAAATCTATAGAATGGGAAAAAAAATTTGCGAGTCATTCCTTAGAGGGCTAAATCAAAAAAATACATAAAGAACACAAAATTTAGACCCTTAAAATAAAAGAACAATCAAAAAGCAGACAATTGTAATGAATAGACAGTTCACACAAAAAGTACAAATGGCCAATAAATGCATGATGAAATGCTCAACACATCATGCCCCTTTAGAGAAATGCAAACAGAAACAACACAGATTCCATCCTACTCCAGAAAGAATACCCATTATCAAGAAATCAAATAATAATGAATTCGGATGAGACTACAGGAAAAAAAGAAACCCTTATATATTGTTGGTGGGAATGTAAATAATCACTTTTGGAAATTATTGTGGAGATTCCTCAAAACAGTGAAACTAGAAATTCCATTTGACCTAGTCATTCCCCTCTTCTAGGTATCTTTCAAAAATGTTGGACATCATATTATAGTGAATGCATCTCCATGCTTCAGCAGCACAATTAATACTAGCTCGATCTTGGAATTGTATGTCCATCAACAAATGAACGGATAAGCAACTGGTATTTACACACAAGTACTGTTTTCCCAAAAAGAAAGATAAACTTCAGTCATTTGTGAAACATGGATGCATCCTTCTTGAGACCATAATGTTAAGTGAAATAAACTAGATAGCCAGGTTTAGTTTTACAGTTTCTCTTAATATGAAAAACCCAAAGTTTAGATAAACAGCAAAATACAAAACAGATATTAGGAAGTAGAGAGGCAAATCTTTCCGGAAGAGGAAGTAGGACCGAGAAATGGAGGAAGATGAAGAAAAAGGGATGAAACAAGGAATTAAAATGTATCAACTCCCTATAAGGAATACAAATATTGTATACTACAAATATGTACTAATAATAAATGTTTTAAAATACATTTTTAAAAGTTGGCAATGTAGCTCAGTGCAAAGGCTTTAGGTTCAATCTATGGAACTGGGTAGAGGGGTGAGGAAGTATTGGGGAAAAAAATTCACAGGTGGTAACAACAGATTAATACTTACAATCAGTCCAAACCTTTAATAATTTGGGTTGTTTTAAGACTATTAATCTTTTCTTTCAAACTTCTATCTGGGAATTTAAGAACATAAAATATGTGAGCCAAAAACAACAACAAAAATCACTGCATCTTATAGCTTACCTGTGTTTTCCCTTGTTGCCCATAAACAATTTTTGTTGGGATGATTTTAGCTGCTGGTTGAACTGTGGAACCTATTCCTTTTGGCTGAGTTACGATCATTTTGGTGATTGGTCTTGTAGCAGTAATGATAGCTGGCTTTGCTCCTGTTGGCACTGTCTGAATAGTCTTTTCTCCCTAAATTGAAGCCAATAATTATAAGAGATTTACATTCATATAAATATAATAAAAACTATCCTTTAATTGAAAAAGCAAAGAAAAGTTTTGCCAGGATGAAAAGGACTGTGGATTATGAAGTACAATGTTTCTGAGAAATCAAAAATACTAGACTTAGTTGAAATGACATCAGAAGTCATCTGGCCAATTTTCTACCCAAAGAAGAAACTAATTTATTTCCTGATAACAATTTTTTACAAATTATCACATTTAAGAGTACTTGTTAGCTGGGCATGCAGAGGTCCGCTGGTAATCCCTGCTCCTCGAGAGGCTGAGGAAGGAAGACTGCAAATTTGAGGTCAACCTGAGCACTTCATTGAGACTCTGTCTCAAGATTTGAAAATAAAAGGGTCTCCTGGTAAAGCACTTGCCTTGTATGCACAAGGTCCTAGGTTCACTCCCCAGCACCACAAAAAGAAAAATAATAAGGTACTTATAATTCTATTTCACTAGTAAATGTAGATATTAAAAGGATAGGAAAGGTCTGGAAAAATGTAGACTAACATATAAACAATGATTGTCTCTAAGGCTTGGAATTACAGGTTTCACTCTCCATGTTTATTTTTACTTTCTACTATTCACCTATAAAATAAACTCTCCAAACTTATATATGAAATTGTATAGGTATACAGAATATCTATGTGAAAAAGTATATATAAAAGATGAATACAGCAAAGATATTAACATTCTAAGGTTATATTAAAAAAAGAAAAAAGATATTTCCCATCTTTTATTAATGTTACTAATATCATTTTAGTCCTACATAGATAGCTTAAGCCTATTAATTTTTCACCATTTTCTACATTTTCATATGCTTTATTAAGTACCATTTTCTAGTCTTTCATGTCAACATCTTTTTACTTGAATTTAACTAAATTAAATTTAAATATAATGAAATATAAATACAATAAATATATGTTATTTATTGCATAATGAATAAGAATATAATGAATATAGTATGATATAAATATAATCTAATGAAATACACTAAATTATAAAAAAAATAAGTCAGGGATTGTGGCACATATCTACAGTCTCTATTACGTGTGAAACTGAAGCAGGAAGATCACTTAACCCACACATTTGAGATCAGCTTAGGCAACAATGCAAGATCTCATCTCAGAAAATATTTTTAAAAATCATAATCCAACCATGATGGCATATGCCTGCAATCCCAGCAGTTGCGAAGCTAAGGCAGGAGGACCACTGCAAGTTTGAGACCAGCTTGGGTTACAAAGTGAGCTTGAGGCTAGCATTTCAAGACCTTGCCTCAAACAGGCAAAAAAGAAAAAATAAAATAAAATCTATACAATTAAAAAGTAAATAAAAGGATCTGAAAATTTCTTAACAGTCAAATAGAATAATCTAAATATGTGACCTTCTAAACTTAGCACCCAACAATAACAAACACTGAGATAGGATGTCTAAAGAGCACTCTGAATAAGAGCAAAATGTAGTAACAAACATCCTAAGTTTATCTATTATAAGGGAAATGAAGCATTTGTCAATTGTGTGATTACTTATTTTAATATATTCATACCCTTCAGAGGAGCATCTCTAGAAAGAGCTCTAATTCATCTGCCAACAGTCACAAGACTACAAGTGGGTATGCCCTAAATGGCTTGAATAGCCCTGTACAAGTTTCAAAGACCCCAGTGAAATCAATTAGCAAGCTTATCTTTTTCAGAAGCTCTTCTGGAAAGCTCTTCTGGCACAGGTAAACAAGTAGTGAGTATAAATGGGTGTTTCTGTGTGGTGAAAGGTCTGATATGCTGAACTGCTTATTTTAGGAACATCAGCTGTGTCACACCGATGCTCTGGTCTGTTATTTAGTGCTATGATTCACAAGTGGTTTTTAGACCTCTCTGATCACATAGAACCTTTAGTGCATGTCATCCCCTCTTATGAATCAAATATTATAAACTATAAATAATGCTAATATGGATTCTGAAAATCCCAATTCTATTCCTCACTAGAAATAATCTGTTTCTCCATATGTTGAAAAAATCTAATGCTAGACCTCTTCTAATACCACAGGATTATGATGTCCAAGAAACTTCATGAGGCCTAGTAAAATGAAACATGGCATTCCATTTTTCTAATGAAGTGAGGAAACATAAGGACATTACAAAGGCTTAACAGTTAAATACCAAAAATAATAAAACCTATGATTGAGGAGTTTTTATGTACTAGACATCGTTTTAAGCACTCTGAAAAGGGCTATCATCACCCCTAATGCAAAAATGAAGAAATAAAGGACTAGAGAGTGAATAAATCACCTAGTATCAAGCAACTATAACACTGAGACACAAAACCCAAGTTTGTCTAACTCTGAACCTTTTAACAGCTGATTTCAGAACTATAAATTCGCATACTCTTTTTTCCTAACTCATAAGAATGACCAAAAAAAAAAAAAAATAGTAAAGTGACAAAACAGACTGCCATTAATTAATATCATCTTAAAGCTGAATATTTCTCTTCACCCAACGTAAGCTAAACACTAAGCCATTATCTACTAGCCATAAGCAGGAATAAAGCTGCGCTCCAACAAAGTTCTCCTGTAGATAAGACAGTGGAATTCTTCATTTAAATCAAGCTAAGCATTTACATCATAATCACAAGTGATATAGCTTTGAGCCACTATGAATAAATTATTGTGAAAAATGGCATCAGCTGGTGTGGTCTTAAGTTATTAAATCGCAGTAAAAGTAAATAAGGTCGTTCTGACCATTGCAGCTTCTTAAGCCCTAAACAAGTATTTGTACAGCTGGTCTTTAAGGCCCCTGGTGGACAGCTGAGTCTGTAGTACAAACTCTTACTTACTCCAGCATTTAGCAATGTTGTGACAACATTTTTGCCTGGGAGCCCTTGAATGGTCGTTCCTTTTCCTGTAGTCTTTTGCACAACAATCACATTGGGCTTGGAACTCATTGGGATTGTAGTGATTTTGGTAGTTGTTCCTTAGAGAAAAGGGAATAAAAGGAGGCTTGAATTAAAGAATAATGATACTTGGTTATTTCTCGTTTATGTTGCACACAATATTCTTTAGTCAATGTCATCCTTAAATGGTATGAATGCCATCATGGGATGAAGATGAAGGCTGTAAACAGTAAACTATGACAAATATCCAGAGTAAGAAAATATTAAGAATTGACTCTTAAAGCAGTCATCTTTTTATGATCTAAGGACCTACACACCAAACTCAGAATCTAAAAACATCACTACTGTATCCACTTCCCCCTCAATATTCCTTTACTCATTAGTTAAATGAAGTAAGTCAAATTTCTATTCCATAATATGTATTTCCCTCAGCCCAAGTATTACATTTATGTGACTAGTATGATAGAATACATTTTAAAAAGTAACATTCAAGGATAATATCAAGATTCACATACCAATAGACTCTAAGAAAATTTAGGAACAAAAATAAGTGACATATTATACAATATAAAAAGACAAAGTAGTGGTGGTATATGTCTGTAATCACTCAGTAGGGGCTGAGGCAGAAGGATGGCAAGTTTGAGCAATGGGCAGAGGAGATTGGGGAGCTAGGGATGTAGTTCAGTGTGAAGGTCTTGGTTCAATCCCTAGTGCCATAAAACAAAAAATCCCAACAAAACAGTAAACACAGAAACACAAACCAAGTTACATGTACTTTGTTAACCTGCAGAACTATGGAGTGTAAGGAAGAAGCTCTGATTTATCTAATTCAATATTAAGATCTAAATTGTAGGTCTATATCTATGGGTACAAACTATATTATCTTGCCTATACTTTTCCATAATTTACTTACATTGCTATCTATCAAATCTATCTACCAATATAAAATAGACATACTTTATTCTTCTAATTGTCCAAATTGAAAATCCTGGTCCAAATGCTTTGAGCTGTATGCTAGTGTTTTAATTCACTGATTAAAAAAGAAAGGGGCCCTCCATGACTTCAGAATAATGGATTTATAGTTTTCATTATACAACAGGATTTATGTAGCTCGTTTGTTTAGCTTATTCTAGGGACAAAATAAAACTCATGTACACATCTAAGTATGACAGCATGTTACACAGTATTTGGTTCGAGGCACATCAGAGAATACAACTAAATAGTCTATGCTTTAAAAAAGCAAAATCATAATGGCCAAAATAACTGTATCACTTTTGGATCACAATGGCCTATGACTGGGATATATTCTAGGGATTTTTTCTTTTTTAAAAGAGCTATAAAAGTTGGAACATTATAGTAGGCCATCTTTAAAAAGAACAGAAATTTACTGGCTCAAATTTTACTATTCACAGATTCTTAAATCACCCTGACAATCTTGGATCTCTTGGATAATATTTTAAGCTTCTTTGCTCTAAGAAAGAGGTGATGAATGAATGAATAAGTATATAAACAATAGCTCCTTGGCTGGACATTGTGTTAAAAGATTTAGAGAATCAAAATCAAATCATGTGTTGGGCATTGCAGTACATGCCTATAATCCCACATCCAGGAGCCTGAGGCAAGAGGATCATTAATTCAAACTACATACTGAGTTCAAGGCTGGCCTGGACTACATATCAAAACCCTGTCTGAAGACAAAAAAGAAAACTCAAAATCAAGCCCAAAATCAAGATGAGTTCATCTCTGAACGGTCCAAGCTTCTGCATAAAATGAATATATTTCTTCAATCATTACTCAACATGGCTCATCAAAAAAATCTTATTAATAGTTATCTCATATATATTCAATATAAAGAAATATTTGACCGTATAATACACAGGTTAAACGACTGTAAGGATAGTCATGGTTTCTACTTAATTGCTTATTTAAAATGAAAAACACAACCTTTCTAAAAGTACTGTGGACACATGAACTTGCTTTCTAGAATATTTTACAAAGTAAAGTAAAATTTAAAAGATAACTTACGTACAAGTGTCATTAAGAAATATGATCAAAATTAAAGTGAATGAGGCTTCCAAGTGCTATCTAATAGAAAGACAGGTTTATAAAAACATGTGGAATATTCTCATCCATCTTATTTACCAGATCTGGTACTAAAGGACTTCTGGCTCTTCTCCAAAGCCAAATGAGCATGAAATGTAATTGTTTTGGATCTACTCAGGCAGCCATGACAACACAACTAAAGATATTCAAGTACATGGACATCCAAAACTGCTTCAGAAAGTGGCAAGAATTATGGGATGTGTTTAATGTGAAGGAGAATTCTTTGAGGGAGATTAATTGCAATGTGAATTTTACTGAAATAGTTTAACATTCACCATATTTTTGCTACTGTATATAATAATAGCAATTACTTTTTTTTAATTGGTATTGGGGATCAAATTCACAACTTCATGCTTGCCAGGCAGTTGCTGTGCTGCTGAGCTATATGCCCAGCCAAATAGCCATTACTTACAATGACAAAAAAAAAAATCAACTTACAACATGTAATAATGAAAAAATGAACAAATTTATGATAGATGATATGAGAATATATTATAATAGCCACTGGAGGCAGGGCATGTCAAAATACATTTAGTAGCATAAGATTATGCAAAACAAAGATAAAAAAAATTTTTTTTTTTTTGTCTTTTTCATTTTTACCGGTACTAGGATTGAACTCACGACTGCCTGCTTGCAAGGCAGGCACTTATGCCACTGAGCTAAATCCCCAGCCCCAAAAATTGTATCAATTTAATTTTTAAAACATACATCTTTATATAAATATCTACACAAGGAATACACTCAAATTTTAACACATTCTGTGGATAGTAAAGATTGCTTTTAATAGTTTTATACCTTTTTAAACTCTCCCAAAACAAAAGAGCAAGTTTGTTTTTACTTTTGGGTTTTTTTGAAAAAGGAGTTGGTACATAGTTAAGGCTGGTCTTTAACTTACTATGTAGCCCAGGCTGGTCTCGAATTCACTGCAGTTCTGTTGCCTCAGCCTATACAGTGCTGGGATTACAGGCATGTGTCACTATGCTCAGCTTCTTGTTATTAAGTCATCATTTTTATAGATAAATGTTTATTTTAGGAAACTTTCTTCTTTATTTAGAGGAAGGAAAACTCTAAAACTCACCATCTGCTCACGAATGAAGGCAGCAAACTGTCTAAATTCATTTACTCAGGTTACTATAAATAGTTTACTATAAATACAAATGGATTAAAAACTACTATATAAACTATCACGAACAATAAAAATATAAAATAAGACAACCATCTTTTTTGTGTGAAAGACAACCATCTCAACAAAGAATAGTAATGTTTAACATTAGAATTAGTTTAGCAGTCAGAAACAGGAGCACAATTTGGAATGAAAGCATCAAACGGTGAAGGAAACAAAGACACAATAATCTCCATGTAAAAAAGTTGTTTCAGCTATATCAACTACATCCTACAGTACTGAAAAACATTAAGAATTCTTCCAATGTATACCTATGGTTAGTTGAAACAGCTGGAGTACAATTTTTTCCTTACTGCTTTCACTATTCTCAGTTTGGCAAACACTGGATTTTTGCATTTAAACTTCAACCCCTTGTGTTTATAAAGTTAGAGTAATTTCAAGGGCATACAAAATACGATACCTATAAAATCATTAGTCTCAAAAATTAAAATCATAAGCCTTGCTTAATCAGAGACTATTTATATCATTTTAATTAAAAAATAATAATCAATGAAAATAGATATTGTCTAAACATTCTAGTTCAGGATCCACAACCCAAATATTTTAAGGATTAATGAGCCAATAAAAACCAGGTAAGGTTCAAATACACCAATAAAATAGGTACAAGGTTAATCATCATTATCTGAATAAATTATTTTCAAAAAACAATCATAAATGATGAAAGTCAAAGATATCCAAATATTTTTGCTTCTAATAAGCTAAAGTACATTGGTAACTGAAATTATGAAGTATATTCCTTCAACATATTTAGATGTACACATAATAGTTTTTCCATTATTCTAGCTTATGTAGCCTTAGAAAGGTCAACTCAGTATCTTTAAACTCAAATATCTCTACATTTGTGAAGTGAACACAATAACAGCTACCTTAAGAGCTAAGACGGTCTCAATGAGTTGACAAATGAACAAATATTTTGTAAAAAAAAAAAAAAAAAAAAAAAAAATCTATGCAAAATGAGAAAAGGAAAACATGGAAAGAAAGCTTTTATTAATAAGGAAGAGGAGGGGGGTTGAAGATGGGGAGGGAAATGAGAAAAAAAGAAGCAAGATATATCATGTACAGGTACAAATTCCATATGATGAATGTGATCATTATGTGCATCTAAAATGTATCAATAAACTTCATCAAAAACAAATCAAAAATCAATTTTTAAAAATTATGTAAATATAAAGCATAATCTTTGCATTAACATAAACTACATGCTCTTCTAATTTTAAAACTGTCAAAGTATTATATATAAATATTTAATAGTAAAACTAAAGACTGTATTTAGTCAATAAACATAAACACTGAAAACAAAGTATTAGATTTCTAAGCAAAAAACATATCAAACAAAATCCTTCAATAGTGAAATAGGCATTTTCTCTCTCACTGAAGGTTACCTACACAGTGAAGGTCACATAGTTAAGACATACCTACCAGAAACTATATTACTGCTAATTATCTTGCCCCCCAAAGTAGCTAATGATTTTGGTACTACTGTAATGATGCTACCACTGGTGGTTTTCACATAAGTTGCAGCTCCAGGGGTTGCAGCCATCCGACCTATGGATGGGCTCACTGTTGGCCGGGTATAGGTTGCCTGTGTGCCTATAAAAAGGAAAAAGCCAAAACAAAAAACAAAAAACAAAAAACCTTATCATTGCTTATAGAAGAATAATTCATAAAGTTTACTTATAATTCAATGTAACTGAATCAACACTGCTTTAACTTGAAAATAGAATTTTTTAAGACATCAAGACATTAATTTACAACTTTCTATCTAGTTTTAAGGCACATAGGAAGAAACAAAGCCAAGTCAATTTGAATTAATTTTACACATAAACTTTTGTGGTATGTTGCATCAAGTTACTAATCCAAAAAAAACATAGAGCTGACCCTACTCCCTTCTCCCACTAGTTTTATGCCAAAAGAAACTTAAATTTAATCATCTTTCTTGTCACAGCATTTTAAATAATTCTACTAAAGATTTTAAGGTCTCTGCATCTGTTTTAGGCTGCCTCAGTGCCAAACCCAACATCAGCACTTAGCAAATAAGGAACTATTATTCACCTAAATTTTATAAACTTTTACTGTTCTGTACTGTTACCCTCTAAATTCATTTCCATCTTTTAAAGCATTATTCCATAATTTTACCACAGATTAATGCTGAAACTGCCAAGAGTGGCCAGGAATATTTCTCTTCAGCTTAAGATTTTTTCTATACATACTTTTTCAACTTTAACTAATCTGTTAGAATATTCTTCCTTTTGTCACTCAGAGGACTTTACACTCTTTCCCACTATTTGTAGTACTTGCTTGACTCTTTCCCTAAGAAGTATTATATACCCTAACAGGTATTAAAAACCAGCCAGATAAGACTATTGTTGTTTCTTACAAATTCAGTAACTCAGAAGGATTATTATAAACTAAGAATTACTAGCCTGATAAAAATGAAAAATAATGATTTATCAACAAGGGAAAATTTTTTCATGACAGATTCAAAGGCTATTTTCAACAATTCTCTCATCTTAAAAAAAAATGTTTTTTAGCAAGTTATTCACCTTTTAAAAACACAACTAACTAGTCAAAAGAGGAAGAAGCAAAGGAACATTAAATAGAATTAATGTAAATTGGTTATAAGCACACCTCAGAATTAGAAAAACTCTAATACAACACAAATATGCTATAAGAATACAAAATTTGAATGCTTTGAATTATACATGAAAAGATTTCCATTTCAGCTTTTGTTTTAAAAAGGAAACACTTACTCTAATCTAATAGACACAATTTTATTTTTCATTACCTCTCCCTAACATGAGAAATCATATATACATAAAACTTATCTTCAAGTCAAACAGAAAAAAGTTTGGATTAAGTGCAATATATTTAATACAAGAGTAATAGTGTTTAAAACAGAAGCAGAAGGTTAAATGGTGGTTGCCAAGGAATAGGGGAGAATGGAAATGGACAGTTGTTGTTTTATGGATAGAGTTTAAGTGTAGAAAAAGGAAAAGGTTCTGGGGATAGATGGCAATGGTAGTTGCACAACAACATACATGTATCCAATGTCAACAAAAAGTATATTTGAAAGCAATACATTTCATGTTAAGTGTATTTTACCACAAGTTTTAAAAAATTTTTTAAAAATCTCAGATTATGGAGTTAAACATATATGGGTTCAAATTCTAATTCTCCCTTATTGGTTGTGTGACCATGAGCAATTGCTTTATGTATATCACTGAAAACAGGACCAGTAACAGAGAGTAAGCTTAATGTTTGTACAGGCCAATAAATGATAGCTTATAAAATCAAGACAGGTATAATTTTACACTATTTATATATTGTCCTCTAAATACCAGCCCTCCTAAAAGTTTACTTAAGAGTTATAGACATTTAAAATAATAGCAATGGCTAATTCTAATATTTATACTAACAGCTACTGAGCACTATACAAGGGACTTTTTACATACTTGTTATTTAATACTTAATTTATAGTTGAGGTATTATAGTGGTACCTTTGTTCAAAACTAACTTATTCTGCAATTTTGGAAAAGATGGGCACATTGGCAAGGCATGATGGTGCATGCCTATAATCACAGCACTCAGGAGGCTGAGGCAGGAGGATTGCCACAGAATCAAGACCAGCCTGGGTCACATTGTGAGTTCAAAGCCTTCCTGAATTACATGGGAAGACCCTGTCTCAAAAGAACTAAAACAAACAAACAAAAAATACTAGATTGCCACATTTATATTTGTGTGGGAAAGACGGTTGTACTCATGTTTGCCACCCAGTACAAAGTTTGCGAAGAAAAACAAAACTTTACCAAATGTTTCTGATTGCAAACCAAATTATGCACAAACAGAAGCATTTACGAAGTGGCATAGTACCATGCTATACAATTTAAATAAGAAAAAGAAATGATTTAGAGAGATTAAGTAACTTGCTAAAGGTCATACAGGGTATACTATTTAAAGTGTTCTACACTGTCACTTCCTCAAGCACTAACTGACTGCTCTATGTGAGCATAATGAAATCTTGTGCTTCCCTCGGTCTCCATAACACTTACCATACTATAATGTAATACAGGCTCTCAAATGCATCACAGTAAGATCCTTGTGGTTTGGGACTATTTTCAATAGGTCAACAAATCCTGACTGAACAACTACTAACAAGCCAGTGCTGTGTGTATATATGTGTATAAGCACCCATGCACACATATTTGAAGCATGTGGTCTAAAAAGGAAAACGAACCAACAAACAAACAAGCTAAGTAAACACGGCCAGTGTTATAAAAGAAAAGAGGACCATGAAAAAGAATGAGGAAGCTAATTTCAGGGAGGTGAGGGGGTAGCGAGAGTCAAAAAGGACTCTGAAGAATTGACTCATTCATTTCTAGACGTTCAGTGTCAAACATAGTGCTGGTATAAAGAAATTACTTGATGAATATAAAAATGAACAGACTGATGTTCACAAGAACTTACCAGTAGGAGTGGTCACCAGTTTAGTTGTCATAATTGCACCATTACTGCTAACTACCATAATAGGGGAATTGCTACTGGTGGGTAGAGTTGCAGTTACTGGTTTAGGTAAGATTTTACTTGGTTGAACCTGTTGTGTGATGATTTTAACACCTTTGAAAGAAGAAAGATTAATCTCAGTACAAATTTTTAAATACATGTTTCTTATACCAACCCAAGAGGGCAACAATCACATATGTTTACTTACTCTTATCTAGAGATGTTTTTTTTCATATTAATGAAACTCTTCAAACTTCTATTTCTCAAATTCTTATCTTCCCTAATTTCTCTCATTTCAGGAACGCAATTAAAACATTACAATAACAAATTCTTCATTTGGATTTTTTTGTTTTTAAAACAGAATGTCTATGTAGTTCAGGCTGGCTTTGAACTCACCATGTAGCTGAGGCTGGCCTCAAACTCACAAGATTCTCCTATCTCAGCCTTGGAAGTACTGGGATTACAGGTTTGCCACCACGGTCCATGCAAAGTTCTTAAAGGAAAACAAACCTTTACTCTTATCTATGGTAGTGTCAGATAAGAGTTTTCAAAACCAAAGTTAGCAACTGGACTTGAACTTTTGCAAATAAAATAATCTGTTACATACAAATCTTTGGAATGAAATAACAAGCACAAAAAGACAAAAAAAAAAGAATAATGTAGCTAATACTATATTCTCCTTGGGTTGAAAGGATTACCATAAGTCAAAAATAAAAATTAATATACTTAATGTTATATTCTAAACTTCT
Source organism: Cavia porcellus (assembly GCF_034190915.1). Taxonomy (NCBI): domain Eukaryota; kingdom Metazoa; phylum Chordata; class Mammalia; order Rodentia; family Caviidae; genus Cavia; species Cavia porcellus. Next base: position 58,299,024 of record NW_026947492.1, read on the forward strand.
TAAATATATTTTTTTTAAAAACTGCTGAAACTGGGAGTTGTGGCACACACTTGTACTATCAGCAACTTGGGAGGCTAAGGCAAGAAAAGTACTTGAGGAGTTCATGAGTTCAGGACCACCCTGAGCAATATGGCCTCATCTTAAAAACAAAGTGAAACAGAAAAAAAACAAATTAAAAAGACGCTGAACACTGTACAGATCAAGAACATCATTTATTTTTTTAAATATTTTCTTTTAAAAGTATTTTAATAACCCACTTTGCTAAGTATTAACTACAAAAAATACAGTATTACTACACCAACATAAAATCCACCTGTGGACAAGAATTTGAAGGGAATATGCAAAAATAGTATTAAATGTTAAGATGGTGATGTTACTACTTTTTTACATTTTCAGAACAGAAAATTTGATAACAAAAACTATCTTTCAAAAATGAAGATGAAATAGTCTTTACCAGATAAACAAAAAACAAAAAAATGTGTTGCTGATCAGCCCTACAAAACAGTAAATGAAGTTCTATGACTGTAAGGCATGAAACCACAATGTCTGTTCTTCTTGCTTCTATCCAATAATGCATTTACTAGGAGTTCTAACAGGAAAATTACATAAAAAAAAGAAAAAAAGGCATCCAGATTGCCACAAAGAAACTACCTCTATTTGTAATGACATGAACTTTTACATAGAAAAACCAAAGGAATGCATTGAAAATCTGTTTCTTTTTTCGTCTTATTTAAGAGATGGTTCCGTTGGGCATGTGGTGGAAGCCTGCAAAATAGCACTTGGGATGCTAAGGTAGGAGAATCGCTATGAGTTCAAGGCCAGCATGAACTGCAGAAAGACTCTGTCTCAAAAAGATAAAAATAAAAAAATAAAATAAAGAGATGGGTCTCACTATGCTGCTCAGGCTAGTCTAAAACTCCTAAAATCTCAAGCAATGATCCTGATTCAGCCTGAATAGCTGTAACTACAGGCAGGTAACATTATAACAAGGTAGGAAACTAACCAAACATCATGTTCACCAAGATTTAGTATTAAGATGACAATATACCTCAAATTAATCTATAGGCTCAATTCAATCTCTATCAGAATCTCAACCAACTTCTTTCTAGAAAGTATAAGTATATTCCAAAATTCCTAAGAAATTACGAAGGACCCAGAACAGCTAAAACTATAATAAAAGAAGAACATATTGGGGGATAGGCACAACCAAGGGAATTCAACTTTCCTCATTTCAAAACTTACTACAAAAACAATGGCAATGAAATCAATGTGATATTAGTGTAACAGACAGATATATAGACTGATGGAATAGAACTGGGAATCCAGAAATACATCCATATACCTATGGTCAATTCATTTTTGACAAAGATGCCAAGACCATTCAATGGGGAAAAGAACTATCTCTTCGACAAATTGTGCTGATATAATTATACAGGCACACGTAGAATGAAGTGGGAATTTATTAGTCTGTTTCATTATTACTATAATCAAATATCTGAGACAGACTAAAAAAAAAACAAATCGGCTTATTTATCTCACAGTTTCAGAGACTGGAAGTCCAAAATGATGTAGCCCCACTGGTCTGGTCTCTACTGAGAGCCAAATACCACCATGGTACATGCAAGAGGAAGGATGATATTACCACAAAGAAATTTAGAAGACGAAATCTTTTTTTCTTTTTTTCTTCTTTGTGGTGCTAGGGATCAAACTCAGAGATCTGCACATACTAAGCAAGGATTCTACCACTGACCTTTATCACCAGCACTACATTCACTCTTAAAATAGATTTTCACAAGAGCTCAGAGGCACCACAAGGGTTACCTAAATCTCTTCTGTGGAACAGCAGACTCCAACAGAAACTCCTACCAGCTCCCAACTCTTAAAGGTCCACACCATCTTTCACATTACACCAAGATCTAAGCTATAAACACATAAACTCTTGGGGAACATATCCAAACAGCAGCACACTTTTGCTTCATACCACATACAAAAATGAAGTAAAAATGGATCAAAGATACTTAGGTAAAACTATCAAACTCTTAGAAAAAAATACAGAGAAAATCTTTTATGGTCTTGGACTTGAAAAAGGATTAATTATAACACTAACAGCATGAGCAATGAAAGAAATTAAACTAAACAATAAAATTCATCCTTTGTGTTTCAAAGGACACCAAAAATAAAGCAAACAATAAAGAATGGGAGAAAATGGGAGAAATGGGAGAAAGTATTTGCAAATTACTAATAAGGGTTTAATAGACTATATGAAAAAGCTCTTGTAGTTCAATGATAAAAGAACAAACAACCCAATTTACAAATGATCTAAATTTCAAAAGGACATAAATATATTTCTTTCTTTTTTTTTTTTTTTTAATTAATCGGTACCAGGGATCGAACTCACGACTGCCTGCTTGTAAGGCAGGCACTTATGCCGCTGAGCTAAATCCCCAGCCCCATAAATATATTTCTTCAAAGAAAAAATACATAAAAAGTCTAATAAGAAAACAGAATTAGTGGAGTATAGAGGCATATCCCTATAATACCAGCACTCAGGAGCTGATTCAAGAGGATTACTGCAAGTTCATGACCAGCCCTATACATGGCAAGACCCTGTCTCAAAAAACAAAACAAAATGAAAGAAAACAAAAACAGAACTATGCTCAATGCCATTAGTCATCAAATGAATGCAAAAAAGACCACAATGAAATATCATTTCATAGAAACTAGGACAACAAGAGTAAAAAGAGGTAAGTGTTGGCAAAAGTTAAGAACAGCTAAAATTTTCAAACACTGCTGCTAGAATGTAAAAATATACAACTACTTTGGAAAACAATCTGGCCGTTTCTCAAACAACTCAACACAGATTTACCATACAACCTGCAACTCCATTATTAGATACATACATACAAAAATAGCCTGTGGATATGGCTTCGTGGTAGAGATCTTGCCTAACATACAAAGAGGCCTGGAGTCTAATCCCTAACACTACAAAGCAAACATACAAAATAAACTTCAATAAAATTGACCAACCTTTTGCAAATCTGAGAAATAAAAAAAGACACAAACCACAAATATCAGAAATGAAAAGGGATCATTAATATAGATCATACTATAACCATTAAAAAACCAGTAAGAAACTACTGCAAACCAAAACTCAACCATAAATTTGACAATTTATAAAAAAAGCATCAATTCCTTGAAAATCATAATATGAAAACTCAATCAATATCAAACAGATAATCCTAATGAATAGTCCTCTAATCATTAAACAAACTGAATTCATAATTTTAAAATTCTCAGAAATCTTCAGTCTCAGATAGTTTCTCTGGAGAAGTCTACTAAATATTTAAAGAACACCATTCTCACACTAATTCTTTCACAAACTACAAAAGGAATACTTTCAAAGGCATTCCTGAAGACCTGTAACCCTGATACAAAAGTTAGACAAAGGCACTACAAAAGTCAGATAAAGGCACTACAAAATTTAAAAACTACGGTCCAATGTCTATTATGAACACCGACAAAAGTTGAATCCAGCAATATATATAAAATATTTACACATCATGTCCAAGTGGGGTTAATTTCTGATATCCAAATCTGGTTCAACAGAAAATCAATCAGTATAATACAGGATATCAATACACTAAATAACAAAAAACATGATCATATCAGCTGACTAGAAAATAAAGCACCTGACAAAACTCCAATGTCTATTCATTATTAAACAAAACAAAACAAAAAAAAAGTCCCAGACGAGTATGAGTTGAAGGAAATTGCTAAACTTGACAAAAACCTACATCTTTCATCGTACTTAATGGTGAAGACCAATGCCTTCTCCTTAGGATTAATAACAAGGCAAGGATGTCTACTCCCTCCAATCTTATTCACTCAACATAGTAATGGAAGCTCTACTCGTTGAAATAAACAGAAAGATAGAAACAAACAAACAAACAAACAAACAAACAGAAAAGGAGAAACAGAAAGAAGAAAAAGAAAAGAAAATAAACAGAAAGATAGAAACAAACAAACAAACAGAAAAGGAGAAACAGAAAGAAGAAAAAGGAAAAAGGAAGAGAAAAAATGTAGGAACAAAGAAAAAGAATGAGGAAAGAAAAAGGAACAAATGAAAGAAAGAAAGAATAAACATGCAAATATTGACTGGAAAGGAAGAAAAAATGTATTTACACATAACTGGAAACTTCTACAATATGCAAAAAACTCCAAAAATCTAAGTAAATACTCCTAGAAATAAATGAGATTAGAAAAATCAAATACAAAGTCAGTATTACTTTTATACTCCAACAACGAACACATGAAAACTGAAATTAAAATCATAACACTACTTATATTCATTCCAGTAAAATGAAATACTTAGGTACAAACCTAACAAAACATGTACAACATCTGTATGTTGAAATCTAAAGCACTGATGAAAGAAGACCTAAATAAATACACCTGTAGAATACAATGTACATGAACTGGAAGACTCAGAGAATTGGTGAACAGAATGAGCATATCTTGTAAATATTTTCCAGTTACCTGATTCCTGTTTGATTTGGATGGTAGGTTTGATACCAGGTGGCAAAGAAGATTGCTGAGGCTGTTGTTGATGAGATACTAGAGAAGGTTGAGCCACAGAAGGCTGTGCCTGTTGTTGTACTTGATGTAACTGCTGTTTAGGAGATTGTTGATGCTGTTTAGGAAACTGTGCAAGAATCTGGGTCGGGGTACTCACTAAGCTTTTGGGGGAAGGAAGTCTTGTTGTTGCCATTTTGATTGCTGATGTAGATACACCTGCAGAAATATAAAGACAATTTGACAGGAAAACATAAATAAAATTATTTTGGGTTACAGTAGATAACAGTTAAAAATCCAGGTAAATCAGTGAAATCTATGATTTACTGAGCACTTAGTGTCATACAGTACAGTGGTACTTAGTGTCAGATAGCACATTTGATATATACTCTTCTAATTGTAAGGAAAGCATTTTTGCTCTCAGACTCAAGAAAGAACTGACTCTCTTTTAGTGAAGTGTTACAATTAAAAATCAGTATGTATGCACACAGGTCTCTCTATAGAAAATAAACTAGTGGTGAAATATTGTGTTGCTTACATTGTTCTGTTCTGATCTGCTTTGTTATGTACTCTTTTGTCTTAATCTCTTTAAAATAAAAAAAATTTTAAAAAAGAAAAGAAACTAGTTAATTTAACCTTGAAGTATCCATACCTGGTCTAAAAGTGGCTATGTGGATGAAGTAAAACTAAAGATTGAGAAATGCTTAATGAGACAAAAGTTGTATTCAAAATTACCTAGAGGGATTATTCATATTAAACATTTATACTTACTTTACCACCACCCCCATAATACTACAGGAAGGAGCTATTTTAGTGACATGTGTTCTAAATTGCTATAGAACTTGTATCCTATATCTATTTAGTGACGTGTATCTATTTGCTATGTTAGATTATCACTGGAGCAGCCCCTTTTGATGCCAAAATTTTATGACTCAATATTCACTCACAAGTGAACAATATTTTTTAAACTTAAAATATTTAATCTTTATAATACACTCATAATGTATGGTTCTATATTAACTAAGTTAACTATGTGGGTAACTCCCTAACTCAACTATGATCTCCATATATTTCTGTATAGGAAAAGTAACTGATGTAAAAGCATTTAATGTGATTTCAGAATCAGATATTATAATTGTATCTAAATGAAGCATTCAAATCACAAATATACAATAGCTATGTGAACTGACTAAAGTCCTTAGCCTTTCTGAATATTTATTCATTCAATAAGAATTAAGGATTGAGAAATGCTCACTTAATGCTTACATACTTAATGTTACATTTTGGGTAAACTATTTTGTATACATGAAATAATCTCTACCTTCAGGAAAATTAAAATTGAGAGCAGCTTAGCATTCTGGAGGCTCTAGGCTCAATTTGCAGAGTTACAAAGAAACATAATCTAATGAATGATTACACAAATCTACCATGAAAAACTAAAACATGTTATTTGTGTTTTAATAAGAAAAGGGTGCTCTTTCCCCTTCTTTTGCCCCTTGCCAAGCAAGGGAATGGGTGAGGGAGGTTGTTAAATCTCAAGGTGATGCAGAAGTATGTAGGCTATCAGAGTCTAATAGAATGAAAGCAATGATAAAAGATTAGTTATATAGTAGTGGATTGATGAAAGGAAATGCTGGGCATGGTGATGCATATCTGAAATCCTAGCACTTGGAAGGCTGAGGCAGGAGGAAGGCCAGAAGTTCAAGGCCAGACTGGGTTGCACATTGAGTTCAAGGCTAATCTGAACTACATAGGGAGAGCTTTTCTTTATTTAAAAAAAAAAAAAAAAAAGGCAGTGTTTGGCTGAAATAAATATATCAGTATGAACTCATAGTTTTCACCATATGGAAATAAATATACACATAAATATGTGCATTATGAGAGCGTTACATAGATCTAAAATATCCTCCCATAATCTCATGTGTTCAGAGGTAGACCTTTGGATCACAAGGCCACTATATTGACTGGCAGATTAATCCATTTATGAGTTCAAAGCTGAATACGTTGTCAAGAAGTGGGGTTTGGTTGAAGAAGTGGGTCATTAAGGATACGACCTGGGGGGCTGGGGATTTAGCTCAGTGGCATAAGCACCTGCCTTGCAAGCAGGTAGTCATGAGTTCAATCCCCGGTACAGATTAAAAAAAAAAAAAAAAAAAGGATATGACCTGGAAGGGTATATTCTTGTTCCTGGTCTCTTGGTCTGCATGTATTGTGTGTGTGAGACTGTCTTGTCTCTTTCGCTGTCTCTCTGTCTCTGAGTATCTGTCTGTCTGTCTCTATTTCCTGACTGTCATAGAGTAAGCAAAATTACTAAACCATGCCCTTTCACCATGTCATTTCTGCCTTGGAACCTGCCAATTGTGGACTGAACACTCTAAAACCATGAACTAAAATAGAACTCTATTCCTTAAATTGTATATGTCAGATGTTTTGTCCCAAACAACAAAACTAACCAATAATACAGTGCCTGAATATACATGCACACATGCACACTGCATGTGTACATGTGCTCACATACTTATACATGTTCCTCAGTAATAAGCATGTTTAGTACTCTGATCTTATCTTCTAATTACCACTTTCCACTAAAAATAACTAGAGCGCCTTGGAGAAATGGCTGCTCCTAATGATGGAGTAAGAATAGTATAGATCAGTGATGGTGAACCTTTTAGAACTTTCAATGATACAAATAGCCTGCTGCAGCACATGTGCCATAGGTTCACCAACAGTGGTATAGGATGAGCCTGATATATATAAAAACTTTTCACTCTTTTGAAATTCCTTTAAATGAAAACTGCCTGTTTAAAGTAAACCTATTAATGCAACACTTACATAACAGAAGTTTGTTAAATGCATAAAACATATGACAATCATGACATAAACATAAGAGAAAAGAAATGGAAGGGCACTTAAAATTCTAGCACAATACATTAAATATTGTATTATTTGCCAGTAGACTGCTACAAATTAAAGATGCATACTGTAAGCCCTAAACCTGTATTCTCAACAAAGGTCTATTTTGTCACCACTGCTCCCAACCACCACCCTAGGTATTGTGTCTGGCAATCACTGGAGACATTTTTTTAACATCATGAGTGAACAAACTAATGATATCTAGTGGGCTAAATCCAGGGATCCTGGAAAACATCCTATCCTATGTTATATAAATCAGCCCCCACAACAAAGAATTATCTAGTCCAAAATGTCAATAATCTGAGAAAATTACTGTACAGCAACTACTCAAGAAAAGAGAGAGGAGCCCAGGACTTAGCTCAGCAGCGTAAGCCTCTGCTTGGCAAGAGCTAGGTCGTGAGTTCAATCCCCAGTACCAAAAAAAGAAAAAAAGAGACAGAGAGAGAAAAAGAGAATTCATGGTTAACAAGCCAACTGTCTCAATTACTTTCTCATTGATAGGACAAAATACCCAGTTCCCACAAGTTACAGGAGGGGAGGATTATTTTGGCTCATAGTCTGCAAAGTTTTCATTACACAGTCCACTGGTTGCAGGGCAGAGCAACAGAGAAACAATTCATAGGATGGCAGGCAGGAAGCAAAGCAGGATCAAGAAAGGAGAAAGGATATAAATGAATGAATGAATATGTGTGTGTGTGTGTGTGTGTGTGTGTGTGTGTGTGTGTATGGAGAGAGAAAGAGTATACACCTTCTTCCAAGCCACATCCACAGTGACCCACCTCTTCCCAACAGGCTTCACCTCCCAATATCACCTAACTCTAACCCTAACCCAGATTTAAACCCATAAATGGACCAATCCAGTGTTCAGTGATAAGTATCTTTACATGGTCCAAAAGTTCCATCTATGAGTGCATGAGGCTTAGGAAAACATTTTGGATATAAACCCTAATACCAGTGAAAGAGATAAAATGGAAATTTTTAAAATAACAAAAACCCAATAAAGCCACATGAAGATTGGGAAAAAGGAAGAAAAAACAAAGAACAGAGAAGACAAATAAAAAGTTGTCAAGATGACAGATACAATGATAACTGACAATGACCTTATATATAAATGGACTAAACAAATAAAATCAGGGATGGTAAGACTGAATAAAAAAGCAAACATAGATGAGTTAAAAATACAAGAATTAAAGAAGATACATCAAGTAAACACAATCATAAGAAAGTGGTACTCCCTGTCTCTGGCCACGTAATGCCGTGTACCATCCTAAGGACTCTGCCATCAAACGCAATCTCTTGACTTTAGATTTTCAGAACCATTAGCCAAAGCATTTTTTCTTTAAAAAAAAATTTATCTGCCACCCACTATTTCTTTACAGTAATGAAAAATGGAATATATAATATAAAGTACTTAAAGAGGCAAAATAGGAGCCCTCGAAAGAATGATGCCACCCCAAAACGATAAAAAGGCAAAAAACCCAAGCCATGTAAGTGAAAAGATGACAAATATTTTATCCATGTTGTTTTTTAGCCAGTTATCAAAGGAAAACAAAATCAAGTATAAAATCATATATTCATTAAATAGGATGTCCTCCAGTAGGAAGTTGTAACCAAGGGCCCTTTCACACGCTAGATATGCACTTAACCACTGAGTTACACCTGCAGCCCATCAATTACATTTAGTCATAGAAATTATTCCCCTTACATATTGTTTTTGTTTTGTTTTGTTTTGTACAGAATAAAAATATGGACTTAATATTGGACAGATAGTAGTAAAATACTCTAAGATATTATGATTTATGGAAATTCAGTAAGGTATGTAGCAAACTATCAAAAATTCCAATATTTTCATTTGGTAATCTTACTCTTGATGCTGTTTCTAATAAAAATAAAAGGCCCAGGTAAATTCACAAAACTGAAGGTGATCTAAATATCCCACAATGAGAATAATTTAATAAATTATGCAGCAGTAACAGAAATATTAAACAGCATTAAAAATAATTAGGAAAATTATAGAGAATGTTTTATTCCAAATAGGTAAAAAAATAATGGACATGGGTAAAAGGCAGTAATAGGTAAAATGTAAAGTGCTATTGGTGGCATAGTGGTAGGATTACTGGTGGGCATTTATTTTGTACCATTTTCTAAAATTATTTAATCTACTAATATTTTCAGATCTTCAAATTTTTAAAAATACTTTTAGATACTAAATGGGGACTATATTTGAATTGACAGTATTGAGGAATTTTACAAAGACAGGATTTCACGAGTGGAATACAGACACTCCATCAGAGTCAGCCTAAAGTAAGGGAAGTAGTACTAGTAGATAGAATGCAATTAGAAGCAAAAGTTGAAGTAGAATTAAAGAGGGAAAAGGAAAGATTAACAGAAGATTGTCTTGGATATATAATTCAAAACATTCACAAAAGAATATGACCAAAAGAGTAAGATCAGCCAAGCGTGATGGAGCATGCCTATAATACTAGCACTTGGGAGGTTGAGGCAGGAGGATCACTGCAAGTTCAAGACCAGCCAGGGCTATAAAGTGAGCTCAAAGGCAGCATGAACTGTGTAGTGAGACCTTGCCTCAAAAAAGCAAAAAAAAAAGGAATATGAATAAAAATTTCTCTCATCAAGAGAAAAGAAGAATCAATGAAAATGTACTCACCTGAAATAAACTATTTTTTTCTAAAAACTTACAAAGCACATTTCAATTATCACTCTTTTCAATTACCAGCACCAGAATTATAATTGTAAAATTAAAAACAATCACTTCCAAATATTAAAATGCACAAATTTGTACATTTCATTTTCTAAGAAAAAGGCAAAATTATATATATGTATATATATGTATGTATATATACGTATATATGTATATACACACGCATATATATACACATATATGTATACACATATATACATTTGCTTATCTACTTACAAATGGAAGGATAAATAAAATAACTAAAAGAAAACAGATTATCAGAGATAACTGAATAGGAGCCATAGATGTAAAAAATTTGGAATAACTCACTAAATTGCATTCTTAAACTAAAGGAAGGGAAGGGGTAAGTAATCAGATCATCTAATGGTAGAAGCCTTTGTATCCAAAGCAGAAAAACATAACCACATAGTTTTCTTCAAAAGTCCTATACCAAAAAGACAAATAAAATGGTGAATTACCACTTACCTTGTGCTACTGTTGACATGACAACAGACGGTGTGGAGGATACAACAGCTGTTACCGCAACTGTACTAGGAATAGGTGATGGTGTAGAACTGCTGCTGCCACTGCTGCTACTACTGACCAGAGAGGACTGTGAAGCAGTTATAACAACCGGTGGCTTCTGAGTTGTGGAAGCAATGACTGATGTTGGTACAAGTTTAGTGACCGCTGCATAGTTATGGGATTTGGAGAGAATGTTGGGTACGAAGGTAGAACTTGGTGATGTGGTCACTATAATAACCTAAGAAAAGAAAAACAAGTTATTTCATGTATCTACTATGCTATTAATATATTTATACTCACAGTTATATACAATTCAAAAATGGTTTATGAAATACAAAAAAAATTCAACACAAATATATAACTAAAAATATATGTAAGTTTTCCTTTATTATTAACCATAGTTACTTTTAAAAATTTTTTACCAATCAAATATTTTAAAAGGCAATATCTAGTGCTGTGCAAGAGGTAGCACAGCAAACCTAACATACTGCTTAAGGAATATAAATTGGCACAATCTCTCTAGAAAGCAATTTGGACATTCATTCATTTATAAATATTTATTGAGCATCTACTATGTGCCAGGCATGGTTCTAGATGCTGGGGTAGAAAACTGAACAAAGTTCATACTTTCATGGAATTTACATTGTAGTAAGGGGACAGAAACAACAAACAAATAAAAAAAGTAAAAATATGTCATGTAGATACAAATGGAAAAAATTATAAAGCAAGGTAAGGGAATATAGGATGATGAGGGAGCTATATGATTTTTTACAATAAAATATTAGTGAAGATCTCTGTGTAACATGAAATTTAAGCAGAAACCAGAGGAATAGGGCTATGAACTATGTTGTGACCTAGAAAACAATCCAATTCACAACAAATACAAAAGTCTTAAAATAGAAGCAAGCTTGATACGCTCAAGAAATTTTCCAGAAATAATAAACAGTATTGGAACTTATAAGGTAGAGAACAGTAGGAACTAACTAGAGAAGCAACAGAGGACTAGATCATTTAAGATTATAACAATAGTTTATATAATTAATACATGTTCTTCCTCTCCAAAACCAGTAATTCTAGTCTAGTCGTAAAAAAAACATCAGGGAACTCTAGACACTAGGGTATCATACAAAACACCTAACTAGTACTCCTCAAAACAGTGAAAGTCACCATAAACAAAGAAAGTATGAGAAATTTTCACAGTCAGTAAGTTAAGGAGACATGACAAGCAAATGTAATGTGGATATCCTAGATGGGATCCTGGAACAGAAAAAGACTAAGTAAAACCCAAATAAATCTGAGTAAATCATAAACTTAAGTTAATATTATTGCATTAATATTATTCATTAATTAAAACAATGTATTACAATAATGAAAAACATTAAGAATGGAAAAACTAAATAAAAGGTACTTGAGAACTCTGTACTACTCTCAATTTTTCCATAAAATCTAAAACTGTTTCAAAAATAATGTGTATTTTTAAAAATGCTTTAATATATCTGCTAGGCAGAAGGTATAAACAGAGACAAGTTGGTAAACTCTTATAATAAACCAAGAAGAGATGATGGTGACCACACTGTTCCCAATGGAGGTGATTAAACATGAACTAATTCTGATTATATCTTAAAAGTAAAACCAACAGAATTTCCTCATAGGTTGATGTGGAAAACAGAAAAAGAGAAGCAGGAAAGAGACTTCAAGGTTTAGCCAATATGGTCAAAATGCTGTTGATGATTTAGGGACAATGTATTTCAGAGGGAAAGAATAGTAGAGTAAAAGAACTAACTCCAGCACTGGTTTGATATATTTAAAAACAGAAAGGAAGGCAGTATAGCAAAACTATGTAAGGCAAAGAGTAATTTAAAAAGGAATATGAGACCAAGTTTAAAACCCATAAAAATTTAGATTATATACAAGAATAATGGAAAGCCACAGAAGGATGTTAAACAGAAAAACAACAAAATGTGATTTATATTTAAAACTCTGTTATATAACAAGAGGCAAGAGCAGAAGCAAGGAAAGCAGTAGACCAGGCAAGAAAAACAGGGGATGCTTGAAGTAGGTGTTAATAGTAGAAATAAATAGAAGTCAGATTATTCTGAGACACTGAGAAAACGTTATTGATAACGAGAATGGCAGGGTTAGAAAAAGAACAAAATTAAGAATAGCACGTAGAGCTAATATACACTGGTTTATTTAAGTAATTTCCCAATAAGTCTATGACACAGATACTATTATTATCCCCATTTTATAGCTGAAATTATAAAGACTATATTTATAAATCTGTAACATCACAGTTTTACTTTGAGATAAATATTAACCATCCTATAGCAATCCTCAAAACAGAACATAGTATCTTCTTTCACTGAAATTGTACACTTAGGACAGAAAAATCATTTTGAAAACTCCAAAAAAATTTAAGGAAGAACCTTTCATTTTTACATTGCTCCTTAAGAAGGCCTGAGATTAAATCAGTCAAAATGAGTATATACTGAACTCAATACTCAGTACCTACATTCCAAAGAAGCTTTTATTTTCAGTGTCATAAAGGCTTAGAAGACACAAGTACTTGTTAACTATCTAAGCAGTCAAAGTTACAAACATAAATCTTGACCAGCAAATACCTACATAGAGCTCACTAGCATACTTACATATAAACTTAAATCAGCAAACACCTATAATAAGAATATTAGAAAACAACCAGAAGCATCATATAACTGAGAAGTAAATCAATATGTTAACAGAAACACAAACTTAAGAATCAAGTGAGCCTGCACTTAGATCTTGCTTCTGTCACAAATGGCAGGTGCCTGGACATGTTAAAAGGTTTCAATTTTCATCAGTGCAATGAGGATAATAATACCTACCTTGAAAATGATTATAAGGATTAGATGAGATAATCAAGTAAAGCAACTACATACTAGGCACATAGCAGGTGGTCAATATTTAGCAGTTAACAAATGAACTTATTAGTAATTATTATTCCTACTTAATAAATATTAAAGGGATATCAGTAAAGACATTATAGATCAAATCAATCTGGAAATTCCTTTCATGTATTTTATTTTTGCTTAATAAAAAAATTTTTTTATCTTTACCCCAAATTCTGATACTCCTTATAATCCAAATTGTTGCTATCAACAAAGCTAATTACAAAAGTGATAGCAATTCAGTTTCACTTTTGTCAATTTTGAACCAAGGATAGTTTCTGGAGGCACATAGTTTGTCGAGGCTTAGCAGGAAAGTATGCTAATGTTACTTAGTAATGTCTGTAAACAGACAAAATAAATGGAAGTAATCACATTTATAATCAAATATTTGCAATTTCAGAACAAGAGTACACACATGAGATTCTAATATTAAGACAACAAATTTCAGAAAAATCTAGTCTTTAGGAGTATGTTCTGTAATACAGATACAAACAATACAACTCATCTTGAGATTTTAATGCACAAGATGATTTCTGATTTGTAACGGGGCTACCCAACATTAAATCCACCTTAGAAAAATCTATGTGCCCTTTACATTTACTTATTGTAACAGAGAAATAAAGGGATTTGAAACCAAGTGAACCAACAGTGTTTATTCAGGCCATAATTCAAATTACTGACCTTCTAGCACTCACAAAAACTCCTTAAGAGTGCTGGGACCTGCACCCTAAGGACAAAATGAAAAATATCAATCAAGCACATGAAAGCATAAAGCTATATTCTGTTGCTTTGTTTATATCAGTGCTGTACCAATGTTATATTTAAATAAAGGTACCACATCAACATAGGTGGAGATTTGTCTACACTGAAAATGTAAAACCTATCTGAATTTGAATAAAATCCACAAATTGATATATAATTATACTTAATGTAAAATTATTTTACATAAAACTAAGTTGTCTTCACAGAATGCATGAGAAATCCAAAATGAACGCAGTAACAACCATCTTACGTTCAAAAAATTCTGATTACCCAGAAAAAGATAAAATGAAATAACCTAAGAATATTTATTAAGCCCTACCTATACTCTGCTTATCCCAAGAAATAAAACTGCTGTGACTAAGTACACATGAAATACAAGAGCTTTGTATCTGGAACATAGTAGATGCTCAATAATTACTTGTGAAATAAATTTTATATTCAATTTGTTTTAAAAGTTTATTTTTTAAACTCAGTAAGACAAATCTAAGATTCTGAATCTGAAACTGCATGGTACAGTTCATTAGTGACTTTAAAAATAAAAGTCAATTTTCTGCATTTAACCCCTTTTAAAAGCATCACAAGTCAAACAACCTAAACCATTCCTGGTGAAAAACTCAGAAGGGGAGGAAAAAAAAATATATATAAAATAAATTCTTTAAGACTCCACAGATATCACTTATAGATGAACCCCTATCTAGTATAAGTATTTTTATATAAGTCTAAAGATTGCAAAGTTAATAATGTTAGATGACACTAAACACTCATCACATGTAAAATGTATTAAGTGTTTCCCACCAATTATCCTACTTAACTCTCCCAGTAACTCTGAGAAATAATGCTATCATTTTTGTTGTATAAGAAAACTGAGGCTCAAGGAAGATAACAGAGCTAGTACTATAATAAATCTATGTATTAATTAGCATCTTACATGACAAGCATTTTCTAAACACTAGTGAACACAGTGATAAATAAGACAAAATCTTTTCTCTCAACCAACTTAGTTTCATGGGAGAAACAAAAAGAAGAAAGTTTGCAATATAATATCAACTAGTATAATGAATACAAATAAAATATTGGAAATAGAAACATAGATGGGAGGTAGGTTTTTTTTTAGCTATAACTATATTCTACTATCTCTTAAGATGCAAAATTTTAAAAAATAGGTAAGGAAGTCGGGTGTGGTGACTCATGCGTATAATCCCAGCACTCTGGAGGCTGAGGCAGGAGGATTGTTGCAAGTTTGAGACCAGCCTGAGCTACACTGTGAGCTCAAGGCCAGCTTGAACTGCATAATGAGACCCTGTCTCAAAAAGTACTAGTAAAGTAAAACAGAGACTCAAGTGTAACAGGCTGATGTAACCCAATCTAGGGCCAGCTCAGAAAACAATTAACTATAACATTTGAAAAGTGACATTCAGAAAGATTATCCTGAAGTCATCAAATAAAAATGCAAAACTGATGTCCAGTGTAATATTTAAGAAGTCACCAAAAATAAGTTATTTCAATAGATTGAGGTATATACTTCAGTGAACTGATAAATTTATTTATTTGGAACAGCTCATTATCAACAACATAAA